>NC_140503.1:13172612-13772612 GCF_964339955.1 Pipistrellus hanaki
CAGGAGGCAACTGATCAATGATTCTCTCTCATCATAGATGTTTCTATCTCTCTCTCCTCCTTTCCTCTAAAAATCAATAAAAATAGATTTTTTAACAAATAAAGAAAATTCCTTATTCTGCAACTGAGCACAAAACCACAATTGTTGTTTATGACACCTTTTGTCATCTTCCCATTCATTTAGCTATTGACTATAGCCAGCACCATAAATAGAAAGGGAATCTTTGCCAAAGTGATGTTACAATTGAGTCTTCAATAGTTTTAAAGGCCAGTTGCCTCAGGAACCTCCTGGGCAAATGGTAACATAAGTAAATTTTATTGATTTGAGTCAACTTTTCAATATTTTTACTATAAATAAATCCACTGTTCAAACACAATGTTGTATGGGTCACTATAATGCTGCTTCATTAAGTCAGCCATCAGATGCAGAAGCAAATCCATATGCAGAATAATTGTTCCAATATGAAGACATAGTTACCCTCCCCATGTGGAAGGAATCCAGTGCCATTGACTGTCATCAGATAGATTACTAACACCATAGTGAGTGGTACAATGTGAGAGTATCAGCATTTGTCTCTGACATTGTCAGCTTGGGTTATAAGTATCGGCTGCACCCAATAAGCCATGTTGTTGATTCTCGGTTTAATCTACATCTTTGTTGCCATGAACTTTTCATTCATGAATCCATTGAACAGCCTGGTGAAAGAAACTGCTTACCAAACATATAATGGGTCATTGTATTCATGTAATCATTGAGACAGTCTTCAGCTAGGAATGTCTTCATAAGATAAATCACATAAGGAATTAATATCCATATAGAATCTGCCAGTTCTGAAAGGTCCATCCATGTATCTGTTCCCCATACCTCCTATTATCAATCTTTCAAAATTTATCCATCTTTCCAGAAACCTTTGTTTTTAAGCAAGGTAAGATGTGCTGCTGAAAGATCTGCTCGCTTGAAGATTTCTCTTCTCTAGTTTTACTCGTGAATAGGTATTGATTGAAGAAGAAGTGGCAATGCAACAAGTTAGAGCCCATTGCTCAAGCAACAGATTGGAGCATTCAGCTAATCTTATGTATTATGTTTCCAGTTGATATAGGTGTTTGGTCGCACAAGCGCAACTTTATGGTAAGGTGATAAAAAACATAACCAAAGTTATTAGCGTGATCATTTCGTAAGTTATATAAATGTCTAATCACTCTTTTGTACACCTGACACTAATATAATATTGTACATCAACTGTAATTGAAAAATAAAAAATATGTAAATAATAAATAAACATAATAATTGTTGCATGATCACTTGAGCATCCAATGGTCAAGTGTTTGGCTTCTCTCGGCATCTGTTAGCAAGGCAGGATATTTTTCTCAAAAGGAGATTAATAATTTCAGGAAGAAGACATGATTTGTTTTAATACCCCAAAGGTCTACATTATTAATCTCCTATCAGACTTGCAAGATTTTCCAAACTGTACGGCCATCTGCCTCAAACACTTTGGGCACCACTGAGCTTGCTGAATCGCTATGATTACCAAGTGGCAGAGAGAACAGCTTGCACCACAGCCTGGATAAGCTGGAGAGTCTACTCTTGTTCTGGAACGAACTGGAAACTCACAGCTGTAGTGATTACTTGGGGAAAGTATTGAAGTAGCACATCCCAAATAGTATATGTCGCTTTCAAACGTTCAAGAAGCCCACAAAGAACTGGGACTATTTATTTGGAAGGGATAATCCCGCATGCCCCACTGAATGCCCAGAAATTTGAACAAGATACCAGGTCCTGAATTTTCATGCAGGGTTTTCTCCTACCTTCTGGCATGTGAATACTGACGCTGTCTAACATCATTTATTTCCAGCTCTGCCATTTCAGTCACTTGATGTCATTAAATAGTAGAGCTGTGTGACATCCTCTGGTACAGTGAGATAATCAAGGGCCCTGGGCGTAATTCGTGCTATGGCCATGAAACATGTTAATTAAGATGAAAGCAAACCACTTTGGTGTTCTTTGCTTTTTGCGATAAAAATAAACTACATTTCTAGGTTAATGGCTGAATATGAGATGTCATAGCTCAGCCGATTTGGTTTCAGTAGCAACTGGAGTCATCACTTGATGAAGTGTACATTGCTCTGATATTTTCCAAAACATGTCAACTTTTTCAGAGGTAAAAGAAGCAAGTGAAATGGGGCTGTCACAGAAATCACCACCCCTATTCTTTAAGTCAGGGGATATGGATGTGGCTGTATTTGATTCTTCATGGTGATCATTAAAGTCAGGCTTCTATTGGTCTTACCTGTGCTGTTACTTCAGTTGCACAATTTAACACAAGTTAAATTGATTGAACATCTATTTTACTCATAAAGTTACGATGAGTAATTGTCTACTCCTAGAAAATTGGTCAAACCATTTTCCTACTACTTTATTTTTATGACCATGTCCTCTCTGATGGCCATAGCTGTTATCCTTTGACCTCTGTCACTCCAAAATTCCATTATTCCCACTGAAACATGAAGTTCATTTCAAGGGTCTACAGCTTCATCTCTGTCCATAAGAGGACAGCCCTCATTAACGTATTGCTAAATGCCTTAGTGAAAGAAATACTCTACGGACTCTCTTTTGAGACATAATTAGAGGTTAAAGGGAATCACATGATAGATAAATTACTCCAATGTTCCTGTTGTCCCAAGTCTCAGATTCTACAAAATGCCAAGGAATTCCTTCCTCCCAATTTACTTTTGTGTGAGTCATGATTGAGTCCAGTTTTTCAATCAACTAACCCAAAAAGCAGCTGATATTCAGAACTGTTTGGGCAAAAACATATTAGATGCAAACTCTGGTAGGTGCACCTATATTGGTCAATTTGGACCGATATATTTCAGATTTTTCCTATCTGCTGCAGTTCCCTTCAAATCCAATGCCACACATACTCCCCAGGTTTTTGCTGATAAAAACAACAACAAACTCTTGCCAGTTTTTTTATGTTTTAGCCTTTTCCTCCTGGTGCACACTTTGACCTCCCTGACACACTGGAAACCAATTCTAACTCTAGGTCTGAAGGCAGTGAGTTGATGTGATTAGACCATGATGAGAAATGGAATCCCTTATACATTAGTTACCTCAATGGAATTAATTCTCCAAGGAAAGGAAGAATGAGAAGCTTCTATTAGCAAGGTAAATTAAATGGATTTTGGATGTTCAGCATAGTCACAATAATCTAAATCCACCTAAAATTTACATTCAAATATTCCTAATTAATTCCAGTCAAGGCCATAACTTTCACCAAGAAAAGACCTGGTGAGGCTTGATTTAGCTCAAACTATAATTCATCAATAAACAGGATCAGACACTTTACATTTTTCCCCAATAGCAGCCCTGCAGCTACAAGATCTAAAAAAAAAAAAAAAAAAAAAAAAAGGGGGGGGGAGAAATAGTCATGGATGCTCCCTAGGCCTCTGAGTGCCTTGAGCAATGTATGTAAAACCCAGAGCTTGTTGTTATCTTTTTCTACACTCTTCAGTTCAGTCAGAAAAAAAGCCTACCCCCAATTAATATATTTATATTCCCATCATAAAATACTATTGAAGAAATCACCATCCACCGAAACCTTGGCTTTATAGGTATTTCATTCCATGTGACTTGAGGCAATAATTTCAGTAGCCAATTTTTTTTCCCTTTTCCCTGCAAGCCAAGAACTACCAATGTTCCACTTTGCACTGAATAGGTGTGTCTTCTCTTTCGTACTCATCCAGATTAGGCAGCAAATACCAAAGTTACATCTTTGAGTACATAGACCTGCTATCAGTTTTGGTACCAAATACTTTATCTGACACATAAAATGCAAAAAAGAAAAAGAAAGAAAGAAAGAGAGAGAGAGAGAGAGGGAGGGAGGGAGGGAGGGAGGGAGGGAGGGAGGGAGGGAGGAAGGAAGGAAGGAAGGAAGGAAGGAAGGAAGGAAGAAAGAAAGAAAGAAAGAAAGAAAGAAAGAAAGAAAGAAAGAAAGAAAGAAAGAAAGAAAGAAAGAGAAAGAAAGAGAAAAGAAAAGAGAAAGAATGAAAAAAGAAAGAGAGAGAAAGAAAGAAAGAAAGAAAGAAAAGAAAGAAAGAAAGAAAGAAAGAAAGAAAGAAAGAAAGAAAGAAAGAAAGAAAGAAAGAAAGAAAGAGATTCCAGTTATTATAAGAAAGGGAAGATTTACTGCAAATATTAGGTTGCACTAAATTAGTGAAATGGCTAAGGGAGGAGAAATCTGAGGCCACCTCCTACACTGCTACATCCAAGGTCACTCTGCTATACTCTTTATCCAGAAATCAGGGCTCTCCTGCTACTGTTCTTGAACCCTGCGAAGTTAGTGACTGACACTGCAACACTGATGATGGATGGCCACCTAGCCCGGCTCCCTCTTATACTTAAGCCCAGGCATTAAAAGGAAGATAACCCCCACTTCGCTTCTGCCGTGAAAATGTCGCACATGCGCTTATAGTGGGCAGAGCCTAATTCACGTATGGAACCTTATAGGCCAAGGGGTCTAGCAGATGTGGTTGATTCCTCCTGGAAAGAAATGTACCCAGGAAGAATTAGGAATTACGAACACCAGACATCTCTAGGGCTTTGTCTCAAATGTTGACTCTTGAAGCTTGTCACGCCAGCATTAAATACTGGGTTCTCTTCTTTTATCCTTGGAGGTTGTCATGGTTGTAAAAGCCCTCTGTACTGTTAGTGTTCACTTTAGTGGGTTTCAGCAGAAATATGACAGACTGAATGCACTGTGGGAAGAATAAGAATATTGCCACCCACGTCATGGAGAACTACACTGGATGCCCCTGCTTCCCAGGCACTTAAACTCATTTAGTACTTTCGCTGAGTCTACAGGTGAAGCAACTTGCTCAAGCTCACGTGACTCTTATATAGCTTGGCACCTCCGCTGGCTGCGGAAAAGCCTCTGGTAGGTTCTGCACTTTAGAGAGCTTGACACTAATTCTCTCAAGCTATTAGCGAGACGGGAGAGGAGGTGGTTTTTAGTGATGTGTTTGCCAGGCTGTCTGAGTAGTTTGCTGTGTTTTCATCAAGCGGCTTACATCCCTTTGCAGAGAAGCTGGGCTAGGAGTGAGAAGGCTGATCCTGGCTAGCGAGAACTCCGCACATGTGTACAGTCAGAGCAATAGTCACAAGGCACATTTATTAAAAAGTGGGAAATTTATGGCAGCCAATGGCTCCTTCATGTCAGAGGTCTTAATGAGAGAGTGTAGTCTTTACTTTTATTAGTATTAATGGATTCTGACTCTTCTAATTTGCTCTTGGAGAGAGAGTTCTCAGTGGCTTTCCCAAGGATTGAAAACCTCTCAAGATATCTAATTCTTGCTATATATACTTCGGTGACTCAATTTTACTTCCTGAGGGAAGCTGGGTCATGACCTGTATTAAAAGCTAGTAATTGCATGATTCTAAATGTAATCAGCAGGTTGGCGGGGTCATTAATCCACTGAGTGCCTTGCTACCCTGATAAAATATATATATATTTGGGGGAATAAAGTACTCAGGTGTGTCAATTCCAGATTTTCTTAGCTTTTTCTGCAGGATGGTCTCCCACAAGCTCATAATAGAATGGGTGCAAGGGGATGGGATAGCTTTTAATAACAGCAGTACAACTGTCTAGTATTTGGAGAGTTAATGTGTTAAACTACTTTTGGAATGCTTTTGATAACTTTTTGGTGTAGATGTAGATTTTTTTCACATTTCATAAACCTGATCATTTAACTTATTCTCATGTCACAACTGATTTTTATGTTTTTTTCATATATTTTATTGATTTTTTACAGAGAAGAAGGAAGAGAGAGATAGAGAGCTAGAAACCTAGATGAGAGAGAAACATCGACCAGTTGCCTCCTGCACATCCCCCACCAGGGATGTCCGGCAACCAACCTACATGCTCCTGACAGGAATCGAACCTGGAACCTTTCAGTCCGCAGACCAACGCTCTACCACTGAGCCAAAACGGCTTTGGCCAATTTTTATGTTTAAATGTATTTATCCGTATGTCCACAAAACACGTTGCTTTTTTCCTAAAAATGTATGTCACACAGCTATTTAGTTGCCTATACTTTAATAAATTTTCTGTAAAACATGATGGGTTTTGTTTGTATGTTTGTTTTTGTTTTTGTTTTTTAAGTTTTGTTTTTGATGGGTTTGGGGGAGCTGTTAAAATGCTAACTATTTTGCATAAATTTTTATTTATGTATTTCCATCCTCCTTTTGCTAGTTTTTCCAGGTTACCATGTTTTCAAACAGACCCACTTTATAGTAATTCTTTCATTACTAAAAACTTTATTAAAGTAAATGATTTCAAAAGCAAGTCTCTGAAGTTTTGAATTTTTCTCATTATAGAAAAATAGTTAAGATTAATAAGAATGTGTTTTTACCCTAGACTTGACCTTTGACTTACTTGTATTTAAACAGTTTTAGGAATGTTTCTGAACTGCCAGGTAAAATGTTTATGTTTGGGACAAAATACTATTAAATAATTTTATAATATATACTTTAATAAATTTCTTTTAATAAATGCTATTTGGTCCTTTATGTAGCATAGCACTAAACTGATTTTTAAAATAATTATATTACCAACTTGGTTACATTTTATTAAATTCTCTTTATAGAATCAACTTTTAAAATTTCATAACAAAGAGCTAATGAATGGCTGCCATAAATAATAGCTTGTAAGAGAGGTGAATAGATAATAATACCTCAATCTGATTCTCAAGGAGCACTTTCCAACTATACAATTAAAAGCCATTCATTTAAAATATCAATCTTTAGACTGTTACAAATTATTGGAAAGTCTGCATTATATAAACATCTTTAATAAAACAATATTTCATTATAAAATTCAGGTGTGTCATGTAATCAAATGAGGCTATTGTTTGCTGGGAGGGATTCTTAGGCAACAACTTGAAAGCTAAATATTTGGAAATTAGCATCCATTCTTATCTGTAAGCAGTTTTATAAATGTTTTTGAAGTTCTGGAAAGAAGTATTTTCTAATTATTCAGAAACTCATCCTTTATTTTTAAGAACATATCGTATACTTTTTTCAAGTTTCACTAATAAGTGGAAGAGTCGAGTGTTGAAATCTGTTCTATTTCATCAAAAAATAAACCACATTTAGCATTTTCATGGATATTCTTCTCATAATGCCCTTTCTGTTGAATATTTAAAGCTCAATCGCTATTGCATAAAAGCCCTGCAAAGAGAGAAAATGCATTCAATATTTTAAGAAACAATTCTGCTTTATACAACTTTTATTGCAGAGAAATCTATCTTTGATACATTTTATGGAAATAATAAATTTATAAATATGCCTATTTAGTAATGTGGCTTGACTTTTCATATTTCGAGGGAACCTTAATTGAGTAAAAAAGAATGCATTTTATTTCACTTGCTTTTCTTTCTATTCATTTGTGATTTTTCAGCCATAAGAGATTTAAACGAATTCCAGTCATTGCACTGAACTCTTGATATAAATTACCCCATTGACTCCTTACAAGTATCAATACTCCATTTTACATATGAGCACAGTGAGGCTTAGGGACATCAAAGAATAGCACATGGGTATGCAATCAGAGTTCTGGAGTCCACAAGTTTGACTTTTAATGACTGAGCTTGTTGCTTCCCAAATAAATTGAGTTTACTGTTGCAAAAACTAATGGGGCCATTGCCAGTCTTTCAAATACAGTTAACAACACTGAGTGTCTGAATGCTTCCTGTTTTCTCTCCCATACACATCTTCCTGAAATGTGTAAAAACATAGAACATAGGTCAGCCCAATTAACTAGTACTAACCGTGGAAAATTAACAAGGATGAAACAGAATTTAAAGAAAGGGGGACTTAAGAAATCAACCTCCCAAGCCTTTCACTAGAATAAGGCAGAGCCATGAATCCACAGGAGATCCGAATTAGGAGTTGGGTAGCCTGCCTTTTTGGACACTGCTTTCATATATTTCAGAAAGTAGCTGACATAAACTGAGCACTTGGTGTGTGCAGGCATTGTGCTGCATTGTGCTTGCTGAAATGAGTTTTGTAATTACCCCTTGCATAGAAAACCAAACAAAACACAAAGTATAAATGTGCCCATGGCCCAAGGTCACGGGCCTTGGCTGCAGCTGGGATGAATCTAGCCATAGACAGCTTTGAACTCAGAATTAAAAGGTTTCATCATGTTTCAATAATTTAGCTCCCCATCCAATATACTGCATAGAAATGGCTGTTCTCTCGGCTGTGATTGACCTCCATTACAAAGCCTGAGATTTCCCCTTCAGATATACTAGTGGAGCATGCTCTATCCCAGCCATGAGAGCTGATATGTGAAATATTTAAGAACAGAAAGAGATGGGGGCCAATCTATCAAAACAGACACTGGCCCAAACAGAATAGAAATTGGCTATGGACCACAGGAATGCCAGTATTGATTTATAACTGCCCTGAAACCAATTAAACTCTGCTGTCAAGGACTCAGAGAGAAAATAGTTTTCCCTCTAGCATCCAAACATCCCATCTTCTGCATTTATTGAGCAAGGAAAACTGGATAAAAAAGGAAACTAATGCTAACATAGCCCCCAAGGAGTGTGCTGCTTTGAGCCTATTTCAACTACCATCAATAGAAAGTGTGCAGAAGGAAGAAATACCACGATGTGGCCAAAGGAGATGCATTCTTAATTACAGCTAGATATCAAGATTAAGAATGGTATTGATTGCAAAAAGTATCTCTGGGACAGCTGGAATACTATGATATCTGCAGCACAGAGCCATGGATGTGTTCCTCCTTTTGGTTGCTTCCATCCCCACTATCTGCCAATCAAATGTGGATGTAGATGCCATGTTTGATCATGTAGTAGAATGAAATAAAACGATGTCATTTTACATTAGAGATGCTTGAAACCAAGTTAGTCCCTTGATTTTTAAAAAAATTTCAATGTCCCAATGTCTTCTGGACACTCATTTTGGGGATTATTTGACACTCCATTTCCTGAATTAATTTTCAACTATAACCACCCCTGTATGTGCCCTTCAGGTCAAAGAGGAAATATAATACACTGAAGGGAAGACTATTCTTTTTCTCTTCAACATGCTATTCAGTCGTCCCACTCACCATGAGACAGAGGGACTGGTGCTCTGTGTCACCCTGTGGGACCTCACTTTCCCAGAGAACCTGAGGGAGAGGAGAGAGACTAGGGAACATGGAAAACACTCTGTCAGGCTTGTATTAATAATGCTTGCATAGATTTGTAGGAGATTTGGGATACTAATCACCTTTAAAGGGATGATCCTTACAAATAATTCTGATCCGAATACTCACGAAGTTCTGTTTCATCACGTAAAGTTGGCAGTATGTAACTCTGTGCTTGTGAATTGGCTTTGGCTGGAAAATAAATGGTGCTTGATATCATTTATTCAGTCCCAGCGACTGTGTTAACTGCTCTATATGCCTTTAATTCTGACAACCACCATATGTGTTAGACTTCGCTGTCTCCGTTTACAGCCAAAGAAATCAATGACCATAAAGTGTAATTTATTAACAGGGCCAAATGGCAGGTCAGTGGCAGAGGCAGCCTTCCAAAAGAAGCCAGCCTGATTCAAGTCTGAGTCCTTAATAATCACCACTGCCCCAGCCTCCTTTAAGGGCCATCCTTTCTAGAAGAGAGCTATTTTCATTATAATAGCCCCAAATAGTGCAACGTAAACCTTTACAAAATTTATGCCATATTTTAGATGTAGGATGCAACATGGTGAATAATGACTGTCTCTTTTGATATTGCTGATAGAAACAAAAAAAAATCTACCTCTGCTTTTACATGTGAAGAATTCATTTTGACTAGCAAACTGTCAAAATGTTTGACTTTGACTTTGTGTCTGCCATACCTTTCATGATGGTGACATTGTGTTACAACAGTTCTTTAAGATATTTCTTATATGCCTTTCTGCAAGCTGGCTCAGAGCTTTGAGTTTGTCTGTGAAATGTAAAAAGGATGTTCTCCAAGTCATTTTAATCGTTCTCACAGCCTTCCCTGTGGGTGTAGACATATCCTGATTCCATCTAAAGCTTTCAAGTCAGGTTAATGTGCGGCCAGCCGATAATCCCAAACATAAAATGTCTGTAAAACATGGGTAACCAAGAGCTTTTTTAAGAAAATATGCATGTTCTGCTGCTTCTTGTAAAATGCATATTGTGGTGTTTGAACAAGGCTTACTGAGCATATTTCAGAATGCCACAGCTCTTTCTGAGGCTTATTTTGAAGTCATCCTGCCATAAAGATGGACAAAGCAGCTGGCATTTGAGCTGCTGCTGTGGGTGGAGACCTTATCCCACAAGGAGCCTGCAGGGTCCCATTTGCTCCATTCACACTTTGTCCAAAAAGCATGTGCTGGGCTCTAGCCAGAGGCTAAATACCTTAAGCAGCCCTGAAGGAGATACAATTGACAGAATATGCCCTCCGACTCCATGGGCCCCAGAAAGCAGGCCTGAAACAGACCCATGGAAAGTTTTCTTACTGAGGTGCTACCAACAAAAGTATTTAAAAGCTATACTAATTGTACCAGGGGAATCAGTTACTGACAGGTGTGAGGGAAGAAGTTTTGGGGGTAAGGGAGCATTTGGATTGTATCTTGAAAGAGAAGCATGTCACCAGGCAAAGGAGAAAAAAAATCAATGTCATAGTATTAAAGACATTGAGTAAATCTTGGGATTGCTTGAAGATAGCCTGAAACCTTGTTTATTCATTTTAAGTATATATAGAAAATAAAGCACAGCCCAGCTGGTCTGATGTGGCTCAGTGATTGAGCATGGACCTACAAACCAGGAAGTCATGGGTTGATTCCAGTCAAGGGCACATGCCTGGATTGAAGGCTCAATCCCTACTAGGGGGCATTCAGGAGGCAGTTGATCAGTGATTCTCTCTCATTATTGGTGTTTTTTATCTCTGTCTCCCTCTCCGTTCCTCTATGAATCAATAAAAATATATTTTAAAAAAATAAAGCACACAACAACTGAGGAGGAAATACTTGTAGGAATATCAGAGATAAATGTGTGCTTTGACATATATGTGACACAAATATTTAAAATAAGGCAGTGTCACAATTAGGCATTCAGTTCACCTGGTAACAGACTGGAGCAAGGGTATTAGCCATGATCAAGTTAGGAAACAGAGAAGCAAACACGTGTGAGAGAGCATGTAAGTACTGGGCTATGACTGTGGGTTCACTAAATGCAGGAGGGTGAGCACTCAAAGACAGCAACGTGGCAGCAACAGCCTAGAATATGGATATGAGAGAAACACATTGATTGGTTGCCTCCCAGGGCAAGGTCGAGAAGGAGCCTGCAACCGAGGTACATGCTCTTGACCGGAATCGAACCCCAGAACCTTCAGTCTGCAGGCCAACGCTCTTTCTATTGTACTAAGTCAAAATGGCTAGGGCCAGGAGAGATTGATGGTCCAATTAGCTCTCCTGGAAAACAGGCTGTTCAGCAACAAAATGTACCTGGCCTCAGCAAATATTTACTGAATGAAACAAAACTAAACTAACAAAGGGCCATACTACCCAAGCCAAGGAGTTGAGCAGGCTCTGAGCTAACACAGTGTCTGATTAGAAAAAGATTGACTCAATAGGGAGTTTTAAGATGTCATTGAAATGATAAGAATCCTCCGAAGGGTAGATTGACATTTTTATGTAGTTTAGATTTCATACCAAGGGAATGGACACATGGAATTACCAGCTGGTGCATGTGCTAAAATGACATCTGGTTTGGAGTATGACATTAAGAATGCTTTATTAAAAGAAAATGCTTTATCCCTTTTATATGACTAGTGAATATAAAGCTTGTGTAATATCCTCTAAAGCAGTGGTCGGCAAACTCATTAGTCAACAGAGCCAAATATCAACAGCACAACGATTGAAATTTCTTTTGAGAGCCAAATTTTTTAAACTTAAACTTCTTCTAATGCCACTTCTTCAAAATAGACTTGCCTAGGCCGTGGTGTTTTGTGGAAGAGCCACACTCAAGGGGCCAAAGAGCCACATGTGGCTCAAAAGCCACAATTTGCCGACTGCTGCTCTAAAGCCTACATTCTCCATTTGTGCTATGAAAACAGTATAAATCCAGAAACTGGTTTGCTAATGCCCTAATAGATTCTGACGTCTGAGCATCTTCTGCAGGATATACAAAATGCTTAGAGCAACCTCTCCAGTATAAAATGAATTTATTACTAAAAATAACCTGCCTCGAGTCCTTTTAATAGTTTGCTCAGCTCTCCCTGTGGGTGTAGACATATCTGATTTCATTTAAAGCTTTCAAATCAGATAAATGTGCAGCCATCACATAAATCACAAAAACAGAATTTCTATTAAAATATGGGGATGAACTACCAAAGAACTTCAAAGACATAGATATTTTGAGGTTTATAAAACTTTCCCTTGATTTGTCAAAAACACTATTTAATATATGCATCCAGAGTGAAGAGATAATACCTCTATTATCAAAAGTCTAAAACATCAACTACAAATTTGTACTAAAGGCTAGTCAGTGTTACGGCTAGTCAATTTATTAAGAGGCAAGAAAACAGTTAAAAGTCCATAGAGTCATAGGTGAGGTTAATTCCTGACTCTACCATTTTCAGGAAGCTGAGTTTTAAAATCTGAAAAAAATCATAACAGAATACACCTTACAGATTAAAAGACAAAATGTAATCACCTCTATCAAAGCACTTGGGATGGAATCTTACAAATACAGTGATGCTCAATAATTTGGGGGTGCCATTATTATTTTAGTTTGATTTCCATTCTGGCACTCAGTGGAAGTTTAAGAGGTTGCATCTATATTTATCAAATACAATTCTTACATTTTTAAAGTGCTTGTTATAAATTTGAAAAATTAAAATTGAGTTCTGATTTTATCCATGTAAGATCACTTGGTTTCATCTATTAAACACCAAGATCATCTAATATATGACAGACATGTCATTAAATTTACCAAAATGTACATATGCCTCTTTTGTTACCTTAGATACTTTGTTGAGTTTAATGAGTGTTAAGTCATTACATAGGCTCTCAGACACTAGAATGAGTGAGAACATGAGTTTATTACATAATCTGTGAGCTCCTTAGCAATAGAGTCATACTTTTCTCTGATCCCCTCTATAACCTAACATGATCCTCCATATAAAGTGGATGAGGAGTAAATACATTGAACAAGCAAACACATTTCTTTAGAACATTGTGGAGTAGAAGGTATATTTTATATGGCTAAGACTGTATTTTAGTTGCCTATAAGACCTCTAAACACAGCCCAGTGCCTGGAACAGAGCAGAATTTTAATAAACTTTTTTGAATGAATGATATTCCTCAGATAAGGATCTGGTCTTAGAATAATGCTCAAAGTATGTGTTGATAAAAGTAGCCCGAAATACATGAACATTATTTTGAATGAAATCTCCCAAACTTAATATGAGTACCACTGCCATTGTTATTTTTCCAACAGAGATTCTACAAATAATTAATACTAGTTAACTGTAGTGTCCTGATTTTATTTCCTGGTTTAATCTCTAATATATTATTAATGAAATGGCACAGAGGGGATTTAGAAAAAAGGGGGGGGGGGGGCCTGGAAGATCATGAGGTTAATCCAGAGTCAAATTTGGGCATATGGATAAGTTTTTCATGAGTGCTAATTAAAAGTATAGGTAGATGAGAGATAAAAAATTTTCAAGTAGAAAACCAAAAGAATTCTTGAGGAAAATTGACATTTAAAGCCAATAATTTATAACGGAAAAAGACTACTCTGATTAGATAACTACACTGGTGTTTACCTATATGCTAAACAACATAGGCTTCACAAATACAAAATAATATGCTCAAAGTATGTGTTTACATTTTAAATATATTTTTAGGAATGCATGATTTAATAGAAGAGAACATGAAGATTTCATGTAAAACCCTTACATGACTAGAGTCAAATGATCTTAAAACACCAACACTGTCTTCAAGGTTAGGAGAGAACAAAAATCCTATTCTCCCCTTCATTCCTGCCCTCTTCCTGTATGATCTAGAACCATCTCTCGTTTCTCTACCATTAACAAGCATTGGCTGTAACCCAACAAATGTACTCAGATAAACACAATGTGGTTTTCTTTTAAAATAAGCCTTTACTGAATATATCAACAAGGTACTGTATAGTGTAGAGTGAATTTGTAGTTAACAAAGTGTGCGACATGGTAGGTCTCAGAGGGTGAGCGATGCAGAATCTTCCAGCCCCTTGCAGTCCCTTGTCAGCGAGTACTCACGGGAACAGAAGCAAATCAACATATGATTCAAACAATAACACATCATCAGGGTTAACACTCAGTGAAGACATGCTGGTCCTCTGAGGGACACACAGTGGCCACGCCTTCATCCTGCCTCCGAAATGATATAAATCTGACATCCCATCTCTCTACAAATGACCCAGCGTGTGCGTTTGTGTGTGCACACACGTGTTTTACACTTGTTTAAAAATGCCTGTTGTGATGGCCTTGCTTTGTGCTCTTCTGGTGGGTGTGCTGCTAGGTAAACGAGGCGCTTAGTAAAATGACATGATTTGTGTATTCTAACAACAGTGTCATATGTGTACAAAAACGTTCTCCCCACACTCAGTGACAAGCATCCCCCCTCGCCAGTACTATCTTTCTATCCTGCTGTAGACATCAGAGAAGGATGTACATGACAGCTTTCTGTATTAGAGCTTTGTGTGAAACATAAGAGCCTCAGGCAAGGTTTGACAGAATTGAGGACTGGAAGGGGTCTTTTGTTTGTTGTGTGTATATATCTCTTTCCCAATTGGGCACTCTTTCCTGTTTCGCTTTCTCAGGCAGCTGGAAAGGTAAGTCATGAGCAAAGTTATTCTCACCTTCTAAAGTGAAGCGTAATGTCTCCTTGTGATGGGTTAGAGAAGGACGTTATGAACAAAGAAGTCAATGGAAAGTAACCACTTCACTGTCAAAGTTTGCTATGGCCTGCAGGACCACCTCTGCTCCCTGTGTTAGGAATGAATGTTCTGCTCACATGAAGAGCATGTCCTCAGTGGGGAAGTTCTGACTCCTGTAAAATGTCTGAGACCATTAAAATCTGCACTGGTAGAAAATGGATCTGTAATATTAGCTACTTCATTAATATTGTCTTACCAGACTGGTAAAATGACACCTTTTTTTTTTTTTTTTTTAACCTCAGGGCAGGGGAAATTTTAGTGTATTTTCAACCAACATCCAGAAAATTAGAAATTGCAATATTTCTCATGGGTAGAACGAGGGGAACACAGTCCAGTCTCCCAGTCTCTGCCTGTGACTGTCCCATGTGATGGGCCACTAATGAGTCTGGTAGTTTTGAGGAAAGTCCAGGGTCCCTCCATGATCAAACACATTTCCTTAAACAAGCAGGTATGAATGATGACCCTGGACATGAATGGTGGTCAGTAATATCTCTATGATCATGACTATGCCTCTTTCTTAAGAGTCTCTTCTGCATGCTGGTGGCCTACTCTCTGAAATCATCTCACTTGGTCAGACAGCATCAGCTCTTTACAAGCCAGTGGGTGTGGCTTTGCTCACCGTCTTGGCCTGCACCTTCAACTTTGACTGTGGACTGAACTCCTCAGAATACATAACGATGCCAGCAAAACAGGCCCAAATACCTCGAAGCATAAGCTACCACTGATGGTTGTTGAGCAGTTTTCCTAAAACACATACCATATTACACATCCCATGATGTGTTTCTCACCTTGGTGTAGGTGAGCGCCTCAGGTATGTGATTACAAATGGGGTCTGCTTTCCATTTTAGCCATCTTTGTCATGTTGCACTACAAGATGTAACCAGATTATCTCTCTTCAGGAGCATCTTCTAGCAACAGAGCCTTTTGCGATCATCCTAACCATTTCACAGGACTAGTTCCCAATATACCCATTAAGCCCCAAATGATCCTGTGAATCCCATAAGATGTGAAAGAACCTCTCCAACCTTGGCCCAGAGTAAATCATTTTAGCAGCCAAATATCCCACTAGGGATTAGACACACAACGCAAATAAATAAGAGTGATTATTCGGTGAATAAAAGAAAAAACAACTCAAAAGTCCAAGTACCATCATTTGAACACAGTTTTATCTACACAGCCAAGGTGAGGGGGGCGGTGGGAGTGAATTATCCAGTTGAATACACAAAACCCCATGTCATTGTCCTGAAGTTGAGGCGGTTCACTGCTTTTACTGACCACCTGCACAGACTGTCTCATCCCTTCACTGTGTGGGCCTCATTCTAGAAAAGCAACAGCCAAAACTCACTAGCTAATCAACTAAAATGGAAATCAAAATCACTGTAGAATTAATTCAATTAATTCATAGTTAATTTCAGCTCCACGGACTGCACAGTTTCCATTCTTGTGTCTATAATATGATATCATCCATTATGTTTTCTGCTTATTCTGAGGAAGAAGGAAGGCTAAAACATATAAGTGGGGGCTATATGATTAAAGAAAATAAAGCTCTTACTAGAAAGAAAAACTTGCATAGCATTGTATACCTAAACGTACAAAGAAGACACATCACAGTTTGATTTTGTTGAAAGTGGGTGACAGAGAGAGAATGTGTGTGTGAGTGAGTGCAAGCACAAAATGATTGTGACATTAAATTTCTGGGTCCCTAAAATAATGGCCAGTGGTAGAGAAAATATGCAACAGAGTGAAATGCCTAAATTTGCCTTTGCAAAAAATTTTTTCCAGGGTATATTTTTTTCAGAGGATATATGAGATCTATAGCCCTTCTAAATCTAAAGGATTGAAAGGAGGAAATTATATATGCTTTGTGAAGATGGGCATTGCCTCAAAATGGTCCAGATTGAAGCACGGACATCCCTCTCTTCTTTATGCCCTCCGCTCTGTGCCCAGCCCTGCCAAGATTAGGGGAAAAACTTGGCTCTCTGACTTGTTCATTTTTCATCTGTTATCATGTTAATATAAGATTGATTATCCCTCTGCAATTCCCAAAGAAGAGGAACATCCAAGATTGAAAAGGAATAAATAAAACTTCAAAATGGGACAGAATCAAAGTCAGTCCAAGGAGAAAACTCAGTATTGTTTGTTTGTTTTAAATGCATTTTTGTTCAGTTTTGATGTGTCCTCATAGAATTATTAGCGGTGAAAATTAGTATACGTCTTAAAATATATATGGATATTTTGTGCAACCAAAACTGGCATCCATAATTTTCTTTCAAATTTTGAGCAGAGCAGGGAGAAAAACAAACAGCATAAACAGCTAATTATGAAAATATAGGTGAGGTGACTGGAAGACAAGAATTTGCCAGGGGTTAAAGGTATTAGTTCAAGCTATTTCAACATGATACTAACAAAGGCAGTTGACCGTATAGCAGAACCACTGATCTCTTGCTTTTGTCCTGAAGAGTATCGATAATTTTTAACTGCCGAGCTGTTTTAGTCTATTCCAAACATTGATGACCCCTTGTTTGTCTCAATATCATGTTGACATAGCTGCAGTGACTCTACCAAATAATTCTCATTATCAAAAATAATTCCATTCAATATAATCTTCCCATTATTTTTTATTAGCCTCTTCTAAAAAAAGTATTCTAGAATATATCTCTGTTGAATGTGATTCAACCTGACATATACTTTGAATTGTAACACTTCTAAAGGGAAATCTTGTTGGGACATTGTACATGTCCCTGAAGATGAGTCGAATCAGACTCGGGTCTCTAACTCTGTCATCACATAGGACCAGGGAAGCACGAGGAGTGATTTTTTTTAAAGTTCCTGGTCTGAACATCAACCCCCAGGTTTGAGGGTCTGTTCAAAACTCGCCTCATTTTCTTGATGCCGCCCATTTGGGTTAAGGCATCTCACAGGAACTGCCTTCCTGGTGATGCTCTCTCCATTTCCTGCTTTGGGTCAACTCAGGGTAACTACCTCCTTTCTTATATTTTGGCATTTTTTAAAAAAACTTTTCTTCCAGACCAGGAAGTTTAGAGATAGCATGAACATATCTGGGCCATCCTTTGCTTGACCCCCATTAATGTCTCCTACCCCGATGAGTCCATTTGCAGGGCCCCTTTCGTCTGACCACCAGCTCTAGGAAAAGACATGTGTCCTGACAGCGTCAACAGCAAAGTGGTGAATGTGCATCAGAAGGAAGAAATCACTGGTTCTCTCTCTCGCCTTGGCGTTGGGTTCTCTTTTGTACCACCCTGTACAGTACTTCAGCGACTATAGATATATTTTTTGTAAGATTTTTAAAAAGCAAAAGAGTTACAAAACCGTCTGTAATTAACTTGAAATAGAAAAGATAGCACTTTTTTTTTTAAATCCCATTATATAGTACACCGTATAAATTACAGAGTATTCAAATGCACAAACGCATCTGAGGAACATTTATCAAATGTAATCTGCGTGTCTCTAGGCCGCACACACACACGGTGTGTGTGTGTGTGTGTGTGTGTGTGTGTGTGTGTGGGTGTGTGTGTGTGTGTTCCCGGGAGGGTCCCCGCGGGCCAGGCCGTCACGTGTGGCAGTGCTCCAGGTCTGGCACGCTGCTGTTGCAGTATCGCATGTTGTTGGGGATGTGGCAGTCCGTGTAACTGATGCCCCCGTTCGGGGTGTAAATGGGCTGCAGTCGGAAATCTCCTTTAAGGAGCTGATCGTTATTTAAGGAGACGATCTGGAAGCTGGTCTCCGTCATCTCTAGGATGGAGTTGTCCTTCTTGGTGCCCGCCTCGCAGTAGTCGTCTTTCCGCCGGCCGCGGTTGTACTTCCACTTCTGGGACGTGTAGCGCCCCTTCTTGTGCATGTGCCAGCAGAAGACGCCCAGCAGGGCCACGAGCACGAAGATCACGGCGCCCCCGATCAGGCCCGCCAGCAGGAACGGGGAGCCCAGGCTGTGGGGCGTCGTCGTCTGCTCGTGGCTGGAGGCCGTGTTGCTGCTGCTGCCGTTGTTCAGATACGAGGCGAGCGTGGTGACCTCGGAGCACACGGTGTCCTCCGCCGCCCGGTGGTTGAACGCGTCCAGGGGCACCAGGCAGATGCGGTAGGTGGACCTGGGCTCCAGGTGGACCAGGCTCAGGTGCTGCTTCTCCCCGCTCACGATGCGCTCCTGCACGATGCCCCCGACCAGGCTGTGGCCCATCTTCACCCACGTGAGCTTGTAGGCCATCACGGCGAAGAGGGACAGCCAGCTGACCTGGATGGACGTGTCATTCACGAAATGCACCGACAGCTGGAGGCGCTCCGACAGAGGCGGGGTACCCCTCTCTCTGCCGTCCCCGTCCTCGTCGGGCAACGTGGGGACCTTGGAGGCGGTGGGGGTCGGAGGCGGGTAGCTCCTGCCGGGGGTGGGGGCGGAGGGCGTGGGCGGCTCAGTGGTCGGAGCAGCGGTGCTGGGAGCCGGGGTGAAGACGGGCAGGCCTGGGGTCGTGGTGGGACACGACAGGAGATTCAGATTCAGCTCCCTGACAGCCATCCCCCGCACCTGCTCGGGCCCCTGGCACATGAAGCCGCGCACGTTGAGGGAGGGAGGGATGTACTTGAGCCACTCGGTGACCCACTTGATGCCGCAGTCGCAGAGCCACGGGTTGTTGCGCGCCGTGAGCTGCTTCAGGTTGGAGAGGCTGTCGAAGACCCCGCGGGTCAAGGCGCGCAGCCGGTTGTTGGAGATGTCCAGGCGCTCCAGCTTGCGGAGGTGGGCGAAGGCCGTCAGGGGGATGTGGGTGATCTGGTTGTCCTGCAGGTACAGCCGGAGCAGGTGCGCGCCCGGGAGGTCGGGCGGCGGGTGGGAAAGCGAGTTCCTCACCATGGAGAACTCCTTGAGCCTGGTGAGGTGGCCGAAGGTGCCGTCGGCGATGCCCTTGTTGGTCAGGAGGTTGCCGTCCACGATGAGCCGCTCCAGGCTCGTGAGGTTCTGGAAGGCCATGTCCGAGATGACGGCGATCCGGTTCTCGTCCACCCGCAGCTCCTGCAGGTCCACGGGCAGCCCCACGGGGACGCTGCTCAGGTGGTTCTTGGAGAGAAACAGCAGCTTGAGGCTGACCGCCTCCCGGAAGGCCCCGTCCTCCACGCCCACCGTGGAGATGGAGTTGTCATCCAGGTGCAGCTCCTCCAGCTTCAGGAGCTGGGCCAGGGCCACCCGCGAGATGGTCTGGATGTTGTTCTCCTGCAAGTGGAGGACGCGGACGTTCTTGGGGAGGTTCATGGGGAACTCGTCCAGCTGGTTGCCGTACAGGTAGACCGTGTGCACCGACTGGACGTTGTGCAGTTCCGCAGGGAAGCCCGCGTTGTTGATTTGGTTGTTGTGGAGGTAGAGCACGGTTACGCCCTCCGGGATCCCAAGAGGCACTGAGGTCAGGCTGCGCTCGTTGCAGTAGACGAAGTTGCGGTCGCAGCGGCACACACTGGGGCACGCCGAGACTTTGGACACTTGTGAACAGAGCCCCAGGGAAATGAGAAGCCAGGATTTCAGGAGAAAGGCCCCATGGCTGGGCCACCGTGTGGTCTGCAGGCCCATTGCTGAAGTACAGAAATCAAATACAATGTGCTGGGCAAAAGAAAAAGATGAAGAAGAAGAAGGGGGAAAAATATATCAAAACAAAATGGATGGGGTCTGTTACAGTCCAGAAATCCAACCAGAGAAAAAGTCCCAAAGGCCCACGGTGGAAGGATCTCCCTGTGGCCCAGTCTGGTCTTATCAACCTGTGGTGCCCTCCTTGCTATTGTCCTCCATGTGCAAAAAATAAAAATTAAAATTAAAACAAAGGAACAAAAATTCAATAGAGAAAATTTTCTATATAGACGCTCCAAGCAATAATTTTCTGCACAGGCAACTAAGGAAGCCAAGTTATGAGCGCTCAATAGGGGCCCAGCTGGGCAGGCGGAAGACCCTTCTCCGGTAGTAGTTCCGGTCAGCGTTAGTCAGCCTATGAACTTCTCGGTTAAGCTCAATCTGCAACCTGTTGTAGGGAAGTAGAGAGAAAAAAAGTCAGTTAAGGGAAGTAATGGGAGAAGCGTTGACCTGATTGTACACCTTTCAAGAATGATGTAATTGGGACTAAATGACTAGAGGCAGGTGATTGGCATTAAGTGGCACTTTAAGTAAGAACGATTTCCTTGCGAAGGTATTCAAGAAATGAAAATGACTCAATTATCTTCCAAACAAAATCATACTGTTATCTCTCGCTACAGATGATCAGATTGTGCATTTTACAATCGCAATCAGCACCTTCTCTTCGGTACCTTTTTGCATATCAAAATAGATAGGCACACTGCTGAACCCACTGAACCAAATATGGAGGTCACCTACAAATCCAACTTGTCCAAGTCTTGTTTGCAAGATGAGACAAGTGAACGAGGAACTAATGATATTTTTAAGGGAAAACGATGTGAAACCCTTTTGAGTTATAAATAAACCAATGCAAAATAGGGACTGACAAAGTCATTTAGAAAGATGC
This sequence comes from Pipistrellus hanaki, assembly GCF_964339955.1. Taxonomy (NCBI): domain Eukaryota; kingdom Metazoa; phylum Chordata; class Mammalia; order Chiroptera; family Vespertilionidae; genus Pipistrellus; species Pipistrellus hanaki. Next base: position 13,194,120 of record NC_140503.1, read on the forward strand.
AGCCTATGGGTGTGTGTGTGTGTGTGTGTGCGTATGTATTTAATTTTTTTATTGATTTCAGAGAGGGAGAGAAAGATAGGAACATCAATGATGAGAATCATTGATTGGATGGTTCCTGCTTCCTCAATCCTACTGAGGATTGAGTCCATAATCCAAGCATGTGCCCCAACTGGGAATTGGACCATAACCTCCTGGATCATAGGTCAACATTCAACCACTGAGCCGCCATGGCCAGGCTAAAGATGCAGCCTTTGGATCTGACACTGTACTGAAGCACAATAAACATAAGGTGCCAATGGATGAGTGACGGCAGAGAGAAGACATTCCTTCCCCATTTCTTGCTTCTTCTCATCCTTTGTCTTTCTCCAAAACAGTTTACATCCAAGTTACCAATTAGAATGACCAAACTCCAGTCCATAACATTTTCACTTATCCTTCTTTTGGGACCTCCAAGTACAGATGAGATATGCCACTGTGATTCCTTCGAGGGTTGCAGAGCTCCTGATTGGGAATACATTATTTTTCAACAGCAGAACCTTCTTCCCAACTATGAGTTTTTCCTACTTTTAAAGAAGGACTTTGACAGGATAAAAGACACTGCTGTGGAAATGAAGGCAACCCACGGATAGCAACCGTGCCTTCATGCTCCAGGACGTGTCTCATCTGTTTTGAGATCAGAGAGGTAAAGGAGCTAATTGAAACGTGTCAGATTTGATTTTCTATGCTAACATGACAGGACATGGAAAGCTATGAGTCTCTTAATTCTCACCAATATCCAGAGATTGAAATAACATATCAAAATGCATGGAGGGACTATTTGAAATCATTCTCTTAGCTATCTTTAGAAACATAATTAAAAACCAAACAGATTTGTAAGTGCTATTGAAGTGTCAAGGATATTGTAAATGTCTTCTATAATTTAAAAGATGGTGAACCATCTAAAAATGCCTTTCATGACCAAAATGGTCAGATTGATTACTTATTGTTCAGAAACCTGTTCTTTAAAAAAAGGGGGTGTTATCTGAGGGTGGGGGTCTCTTTCTAGGCATAAACAGATGGATGTGTTACTTTATTAAAAAAAATCAGACATCATTTAACTTGTTAAACTTACAGATATATGGTTTGTCACTGAACAGCAGCTATCCCCTCTAGCAAAATCGCTCAATGTTTAAAGAATACAACTAAGGGTAGAAAAGGAAAAATGAGTTTAATGTCATACGCTTGGTGCCTTCCTTAGCTCAGGTTTCAAATGTTCAAACCATCTCAATATTCCCCAACAGCCTGCTACTCAAGTATGACCCTTGGTCCAGAACCATCACCTTGACCTACACGTTAGTGAGAGCCCCTGGTATACACATTGAAATCGAAGCACTGTCCTACACACAGTGCCATCTCACTTACTCATTCAGTTTTAATTTATTACATGCAAAGTGAGTGGATGTAGTGATGTCCAATGACTCTTTTAAGAAAAGTACAGGCATAAGGCTTACTACCTACATCTGTCCCCAAGAGATACTCTCAAATTACATCTGACATGCAAATGACATTTTATAGGTGGGGCAGTGCAGTGACAACATATGTCACCTGGCCTTAGCGGACACCTGAAGAGTGTTTATCTGAATGACAAGCCCTATGTCTGGTCTGAGTCATTTGTAATCAGAAGAGTCCACTTGCATGCTTTATTGAAGGACAAAAAACTGTGCAGTGCTATTAGCACTTACTCTTCAAAAGAGGTAGGAAACGGAGACTAAAAGAATAAAATCTAGTGTTTCTGTGTCCTCCACAGGAAGCTTCCAAGTGTGGAAGTAACCCACAGTGAATAAAACTTTCCTAAAAGGGAAAAACAGCTGCCCCAGGGTCTCTCAGTCAGTTCCTATAACAACAGTAGATGCTTAACTGTGCTGACTAGCCAAGATTTTAGGGCCTGAGAAACAATAAACCAATACTTGAGGGTGACAGAATTTACTTGAGCGTTCCTCAGCTAACAGCCTCTAGGCCATAATCACTGGGAGTGAACAAAGTGTTCAGGACTGGACCTGGACTGTCATTATGTACCCAAATTGGAAATTTTCCACCTGCCTGAGCTGTGTCCTCTGCAGGAAGCAGAGTAAGTCCCTCTGCCCCAGGCCTTTGCCCTTGCAGGTCATGCTACTCAGGAGTGCTTCTTTTCTAATTGCATGAGACAAGGATTCCATCCTGAGGAGGACTCCTCACAGAATTGCAGGGCAAACGTTACTGGGTATCCGCCTTCCTCGGAGAAAAGTCCCGTCTAGATCACAATGTGCTGATCAGCTATGACAAGTGCAATTTGAAATGACAAGCTCTCAGGGTTTTTGCTGAGCTTCCTGGGAACCCCGCAAAATAGCAGTGCACGGTAGACTGTTTTTCTCATCCTTGGATCAACAACAGCCTTCATAGTATGTCAGCCAATATACTGTGTCTTTGTGCAAAACAGTGCAAGTATAAAATCACAAACACACAGAAAAAGACATTTTTGAATTTCAGTAAGCTAAAATGTCCTCTATATTTTCAGCTCTAAGTCCTACTGAATACTGAAGGCAGAAACCTTGTTAGATCTCAAGCTGGAGATAATTACAGAGAAAGTAGTATGGAGCCATAGTCAAAAGACAGGGCCTTGAGTTCCCATCCTATCTCTGACCCTCAGTGGCCGTAGGACTCTGGATAACTTAACCTTTTAAGTCTCAGTCTCCCCATAAGAGAAAAGAGTTCCTAACTCACAGCACTCTTGAGAGAATTAAGTTTGATAATATGAAAAGCTTATAGAGTGCCTGACACATTGCAAAAACATAGTAATTATAAACTTCTTCTCTGTGTACTTTTTATTGGTACTATCCAAAGAGGTAAACTCCAGTATATAAAGCAAAATAAAATCACCTTTGATCTGGCACCACCTGTGCCCATTCTCTTACCCCAGGATTTCTCAACCTCAGAACTATTGGCACGTTGAGCCCCATGATTCTTTTGTTATGGAACTGCCATAACCACCCAAACATGTTTCCAGAAATTGCCACATAAATGTCCCCCAGGATGCACATCTTTTCAAGTTGAGGAACATTGACCTGCCCCATCATCTGAGCATCTAGAAGGGTTGACATTATTATTCTGATTTTACAGAGAAAATTAAAGGTCACTTTCTAATGAACAAAACCTAAACATGCACCTTGCCACACACACTGAAAATACAGTATGTTTTGCGTTCATTTCCTCAACCAGTATTGACTGGGCACTAGAATGAGGTGCAGTCTTGTTACAGAGCTGATGTGTTTTTTGTGAGGCTTAAAGTTTAGTGAGTGGAGAATGCTGGCTAAGCAGGGAATTGAGGTATTGCTTAAAAAGCACCAACTTTGGGGCATCTGAGAATTATGGTACCATGTAAAGAGCAGTAACCTATCCCATGGGTTATCAGGCAAAACACACTAATGGGGAAGGATCACCTATGTGACAACCTGAAAGATAAGCTGCAAACAGGGGAAGATTCAAGAAGTTCTGCACATGGATCCAAGTTGGTTTTAATGTTGGTCAAGAGGCAACACTCAGCCCAGCTGAGAAAAAGAACAAAACTTGGTCTGCACAGCCCTTTGTCCCAACTCTGTCTGCTCCTCACTGAGGTAGTCCAGTTTCTAGAAGATCATAAACAACCCCATGTTTCAATCACTGGCCATTTCTTTTCTTGTTTTAATATACTTTATTGATTTTTTTACAGAGAGGAAGGGAGAGTGATAGCTAGAAACATTGATGAGAGAGGAACAATGACCAGCTGCCTCCTCCATACTCCCCATTGGGGATGTGCCCAAAACCAAAGTACATGCCCTTGACCAGAATCGAACCTGGGACTCTTCAGTCCGCAGTCCACTGAGCCAAAATGGTTTCGGCATCACTGGCCTTTTCATTGAAAGTCTCTACTGCTGGGAATAAAAAGATGTTGCTTCACAGAATGGATTTCAAATATTGAGAGCAAAAGCTGTGGCTTTTCTTTTTCTCTTTCCCTATTTGTTTAAATGCTGCATTAACTATGTTTCCCCTCCAGGAAACTGGAGATTATGAGGACTGGCTCCATGGAAGGCACTAGGTAAAAACATAAATTTGTATTTAAAAGCAGAAAACTCCATTTCAAAACCCTGGGTGTAAATCAATGAGCAACCACCGCTCTCTGGAGACAGCAAGACCTGGCCCTGCCAATGCGTTGAAGATGACAGTAACAGCAGTTCTTCTGGCCACTTCACTGTAACACTGTTCATGGGAACTTAGACTCCAAGCACACAAATCATGGAAAAGCTTTCCGTAAGGTGTTTCCCTCCTAGTGCTGCCTGAGAAGATTTCTTTTTAATTAATTCCAGGAGCCTCTATTCCAGGAGCGCTTAATAAACTCAGGCTATAAAAATCATAGTTCAGAACATAGGAACTGTCCATAAGCACTGGCCATGGCATGATATAATGATACTCGGACAAACCTAATAAAATCTTAATGGGTTCAGCATTGGCTGGATTGTGAGCAGACAGCACAGGGCGTATGATGCGGTACTGATGCAAAAGCTCACGTGGAGAGGGATTCTCCTGGAAGTTTCCTAGGATCCGTGGGACTCAGAGCTTCTGGAGTTAGGTAGTTTGTGCTTTAAAATCAGACGCACGCAGGTGCAGGATCCACAGGCCTTCCGACACTACAAATGTCTTTGTCGCAATCTGGAAGCACTAAAGCAATCTTAGATCTTGAGCACATTTCCACATTCCTGAGAAGAGGTTATAAATACTGTGCATACGACAATCAGGAGAGCGCTATAGTTAGCTGGCCAAGATGTGGGGATTAGCAGAGGAATTTGGAGGAAAATATAACAATAGTCACCCCCTCACTTGAAATCACTTTTCCATCTCATTCACTGAACCTCTACCAAGCCCCTTAACGTTTCTCATTAGGCAAATATTTTTCTTTGCTAAGACAAAGAGAGAGAAAGAAGAGAAGAGAGAAGGAGGGAAGGAAAGAAAGGAAACACTTTATTTAACAGTTGACAATTTCCTGGCTCCGGTCCATCTAGAATTGAAAACATTAAAATTTGACCAAAAAAACCTATTCTCCCGGCAAGCATAAAACTTTCTAACACATTTGAAGAGTTGTTCTCCCAAGATTTCCAATGCAGTTGGTTCAAATAATAGGGATAAGCTTAGAACAAGCAACCAATGTTACAAATTCAAATGCATACACTTTGAAGACACATCCATCACTGCCACAGGCTGCTCTAAATCTCACAATCCACTAAGGAGCTCCTACTGACCATCCCCTAGGTCCATTAAAATCTGCATAATCTAAACTGCAGACTGAGCCTTTAGAGTCTTGGACAAACCCAATGGTGAATAAGCTCTAACACAGGAGAACTTTACTGAGACCACAGCAATTGAATTAAAGGAAATAAAAACATACATGGTCCATAAAGAATGAACTACAGCTAATCTACATACTTTCAAACCATTTCAAAGAGTTCATTAAAGTTCATTTATTCATCCATTCATTTGCTCAAAGAAACAGATACTGAGCAGCTCCTGTTTCAGGCATGAAAAAGAGATCATTTCTTAGACTCTCATCTCTGTATGATATTTTTCCCAGCATCTGATCCAGCGATTCCCCAACCCCAAGAGTTATCCAAAACACCAGGTGAAGGTAATGAAAATTGAAGATTTCTGGGTCGAACCCCTGCAGATTCTGGTTTGATGGGTCTTCAAAGAGGACTGGGCATGTACATTTTATCAACTTTCCCCATTTGGGTCTGATGATTAGACACTTTAAGGTTCCACTAACCAGACACCCACTATCAGAAATTGCTTTCAGAGCATTGAGACAACTGGTCTTTCTCTCTTCTGGATCAAATCAACATGTGAGCAAAGGGCTGGGAGGCAGAATTCAGCTTTGATCACAGCTCAGCCACTCATTAATAGCATGACAATGGGCCCTTGATTTAACCTCTCTGAATCTCACTTTCTTCATCTCAAGAGAGGATAATAAGCCATGGTTATAAAATTGTTGGGAAGACTGATTATAATGCATATAAAGTAACTAAGAGTGCTAAGCAGGGATTAAGTAAACTCAAGAAAGTGTCATTTGAGAGAGGTACAGATGGTATAATGAACAAGAGCTGGCTCTAAGGACAGTGGACCTGAACAGCTTCCCCACTTATCAGCTATGCTAACCTGGGCACCTTGCTTTACCTCCCTGTGCCGTAATGAATTTGTATGTAAACTGGAGAAAATGGTCATATTAATCTCTCACTGTTTAAGCAATTGTCAGACTATAAATCACCTAGAAAATTACCTAAGATATGGAAAACACTTACTAATTATGTGCTGGTCAGTCCTCCTTAAAAAGCAATTATAACAACAATGGAATACTACTCAGCCACAAAAAAAAAAGAAAGAAAAATGAAATCTTGCCATTGTTAACAACAAGGATGGACCTTGAGGGTATTATACTGAGTAAATAAGTCAGACAAAGATGAATACCAGATGATTTTACTCATACGCAGAATCTAAAACCAAACCATACCAAGCTTATGGGTAAAGAGAACATTGATGATTACTAGACGGGAATAGTGCTGGCTGGGAAAGGGACAAGATGAGTGAACAGAGTCAATTGTATGATGAAAATGGAAAATAGACTTTTGGTGGCGATTACTTTATAGTGCATCTGATGCCAAATTACATGCCGTACCCCTGAATTTATATAATGTTATATACCAATTTTTACCTCAATAAAAAATGAAAAGTAACAAAAGACTCTTATTCCAGAGCTTTTGTCTCTAATTGGTAGAGAGTTGGTTTGTTTGAATCCATCCAGTGTTACACTCCTCTACCTTTTAATTGCTGTTTTGATCACAATTCTTTCCTTTGGAGATTCACACATACACCTTTCCATCCATTATCCCTGCAAATAGTGGAGATGCTTATTGGGTCTCTGAGATCTTCTCCTTTCCTATGTAAATGTTTTGTTTCTTCCATGTCTTTTGGACTCTTAGCAATGGTAAACCCTTCCCTGGTAATATTTTTCTTGATATGTGTCACCCAGAATGGGGTGAAAAAACACAATGTGGTCTGACCAGCACCAAGTACAGCCCAGCAAATACTTGGGGGCATTCCCACTCCCTGCCAGGCATAGAAATAGTTGCTAGAAAGAACCATGGCACCACCCCTAGTATTGAAAAGAGGTCCATGCCAGATCACATAACTCTTTGCATAAAGCTCTTTTTTAAAATATATTTATTGATTTTTTTACAGAGAGGAAGGGAGAGAGATAGAGAGTTAGAAACATCTATCAGCTGCCTCCTGCACACCCCCCACTGCGGATGTGCCGGCAACCAAGGTACATGCCCTTCACCGGAATCGAACCTGGTACCTTTCGGTCCACAGGCTGATGCTCTATCCACTGAGCCAAACCGGTTTCGGCAACATAAAGCTCTTTTTAATTCTCAAATTATTTTAATGTTTTATTTAATTAATTCCACAACAACCCATAAGAAACATGTATATCAACTTTGAATGAAGTCCACATAAAGAAAATAAATTACTTGAAGCCATATAGGTGGTTTGGGTAGAGAATGGTATTATAAATTTCCTGTAAGAAAATACTAGCTTCAGGTGTGATGTTATGAATGCTGTTAATTATAATGGTATCAAAACCAACACCTACTTCTCTGTAAAAAATGAAGGCCCTTCCTCCTTATTTACATTTATAAAACTAGCAGTTGCCTGACACTTGAAAAAGGTAACACTTCCAAGTTGGACTTGTGTACAGGTGGAGGGTAATGAAGTAGGTACCATGATTCACTCTCCACAGACTACTGCAGGGAGTGGGAAACCAGGGGCCTGGCTACCTAGCCAAAGGGCAGCACCGAGGTGCCAAAGATTAGGAGTGTCTAAAAGACTTGACAGATGCATACAGGATGGCAGCAAGACAGACAACAAGGTGTCCTTGCCTACCTCAGTGCCAGAGTCCTAAATTCTATAGCTTGAGAAGGTCTTGATGTGTACCCACTGTGGAAAAAGCTGTTGAAGGTGAACCTATTCACCAAGTGCCCAACACATGGCCACCTTATGTAGACCAACCACGAAGGATGAGACATCAGAGGTATCATGAGTTCCTTGAATTTCAAAGGAAAAATATCTGTAGAAAGTAGCATCAGTAATCCATTAAAGAGAAAACTTAAGGGAAATGTTGCTAGATCTGCTTTAACTCCACAAAAGACAGTGTCCAGGCAATTCCAGAAAGAGAGCTTAACTCCAGAAAGTCTGAAAGGTTTCTTCTTCTATCTTCCATTCTACAGTTCAAACAGGCAGGGGTCATTCTAAACGTTGAGTGTCCCCATCTGACTATGCACCCAAGTGTAATCTCCCAGCATTTACTCAGAGTGCAGAAGGAGAGAATAAGTCATCCTGCCTCTCTCTTCTTCCCTCCCTTTCTATATTAGAAGGAAGTTATGTTAGCATAGAACAGAGATTTGTTGCCAAACATATGAGTCTACCTGACTCTGTACCCACTTTCTTTTCTTTAAATATTGACCACATGTTTATTCCCCTAGAGCCCTCTCTCTCCAGGCCTCTCCAGAACATAATTATCTACCTCCTCCTTCCCTGTGTGCACAACCTCTTGCTCTAAAACTGGATCTACTCTCACACTTCCAGTATTTTAACTTAAAAATAATCCCCAAGTCCCATCCCCCAGCTGTTGTCATATTCCTCTCCTTTCTTTTTGCCAAATTCCTAAAACGATTAGTCCGTCATTAATATCTGTTTACTCACCTCCCACCCATCTCTCACCATCACAGCCCACACTGGTTTGTGCCCTAGTTTCCCACAAGCATCTCTCACTGATGCCAACCTTCAGCCCCAGGTTGCAAAATGCAAAGGGTGTGGCCTGTCTTCCCCCTGCTTGAGCCCCCAGCACCATTTAACTTGTTGTGCATGCCCTTCTAGAAACATTGTCATTCCTTTGTTGCTATGACATCTAGTGTGCTGGTTTTCTTCCCACTCTTCCCACTATTTCCTATTCTGCAGGCTCCCCCTCTTCAATTCTAGCCATTCGGTGTGAGTCCAGGAAGCTGGGGTCCAGGCATTGGTCTTTCTTTCCCTCTGTAAGAAATGGTCTCCAAGCATTAAGCTTAAATTATCATCTTATGCAAATAAATCATTTATTTAAATCTCCATCCTAGACAGTCCTCTCAACTCCTTACCTATACATTCCAGCACCCCTGGACTTATTCTCTTTGGGGTTTCAAAATCACTTCCAATTTAGCATTTATATTTTCAGATATTTTTAATAACTTTACATGCACTGACTCATAATAAAGTAATGCATTTTATATTGTTATTGCTCCCAAAGAAGGAATGCAGTGGTCATTTTGAAGTTAAATAGCTTCTCCAGAGCCAATCAGCAGGTAAGTGACAGGGATGATACTTGAACTTGGGTGTGGGCTGGAGAGCCTTGCTCCTAACTCTCATTATGCCTCCTTGTAAGCTTCATGCAGCTAGAAGATGGCTCTGTTTTTACTCACTATTGTTTTCCTGGAGCCTAGAGCAGCACATGGCTGGCATTCCAGAAGTGTTTGTAGAACGAATGAAAGAGTCAGATGATTACTTTGTTGGAAGAGGCACTCTGTAAAATCTCTTTGACATTTTCAGTCTGAGGTCCCAAAAAGAATCATCAAGATTAATATCTCATTGCCGAAACCGGTTTGGCTCAGTGGATAGAGTGTCGGCTTGGGGACTGAAAGGTCCTGGGTTCGATTCCGGTCAAGGGCATGTACCTTGGTTGCGGGCATATCCCCAGTAGGAGGTGTGCGAGAGGCAGCTGATGGATGACTCTCTCCCATCGATGTTTCTAACTCTCTATCTCTCTCCCTTCCTCTCTGTACAAAATCAATAAAATATATTTTTTTAAAAAGATTAATATCTCAGAACAGACTTCAAGGGGTTCAAGCTACACTAACCTGTCCAGAGAGATTGAGGGATAGATGGAGAATAGGGTGAATAGTCCCTGAATGCAAAGAAGCTCAATGCCCTTAGAAAAAGGTGCAGAAATGCAACTGGAAAATAATTGCAATTACGACAGCACTATTTTTGTTTTACAAAATCACATCAAATTATGTGCCTTTATTGACCTACAGTACTGCTGACATGGGTCAGTCTGACCCACAGCAAATTTCATTTGCTGAAAGGTATGTCTTACCATCGTGGACAAAAACACTGTAGTTCAATGATGTTTATGACCTGAATTTGAGTCTTATAATTTACAACACACACACACAAAAAAATACATGTTTCTGTTCATATAATACAAATGGCTTACATATTTGCATAAATTCACTGTGACAGTTGAACTGTGCTGTATTGCTCCAGAGTTAGAACCAATACAAAATAAGCCTGTGCCTTTGAGAGCTATAAAAACACTTCTGCACTAATTTTGAAGAATATATGCGCCCCTATGTTCATTTTAGCATTATTTGCCATAGCCAATATCTGGAAACAGCCTAAATGCCCATCAGTAGATGAGTGGGTAAAAAAACCGTGGTACATTTACACAATGGAAAATTACAGGGCTATTAAAATATAAGGAAATCTTACTTTTTGCAACAGCACGAATGGACCCGAATAGTATACTATTATACTAAGTAAAATAAGATAGTCAGAGAAAGAAAATCACCATACATTTTCACATATTTGTGAAATCTAATGAACACAATTAACTAACAAAATAGAAATGGATTCATGGATACAGAGAAGAGACTGACAGCTGTCAGAGGGGAGAGGTTTTGGGGGGCTAGGTGAAAAAGGATGAATGGACTAAGAAAAAAAATCAAAAAGAAGAAAGAAAAAAAAAACACTCATAGGCACAAACAACAGTATGGTAATTACCAGAGAGAAAGGGAAAAATGGGTAGGTGTAGGTTAAAGAGGGTAAATAAGGGGATAAGTGGTGATGGAAGAAGACTGGACTTGGAATGGTGAACACAATACAGTATACAGATAATGAATTATAGAACTGTACGCCTGAATCCTATATAATTCTATTAACCAATGTCACCACAATAAGTTAAATACAAATAAAATAAATAAAAATAAAGTGTTTATAAGCAAAAAAATAAAAAAATAAAAAAAAACCTTGTGAAAAATATAAACTGAAGCCCCAAATATAAATGTGACCTTCTTTCCTATAAAAATATTGCCGTATACAGGATATCTGTATAATGACACAGGTCATTGGATGTCTTCTTCACAAAAAGAATACAGATTTCAGTCAGTGATATTGATCAGCACATGGAATGCAATTACACAGTGTGCATTTCCAGGTAAGTTATCTGATTTTGAGCCTAAAATATGAAAAATTCATTTCTTCATCCTATATCGGTATCATAGGGATGTTCTGAATGTAAATGCTATAAAATTCCCTCACTGAATAAATAGACTTTATGTGCAGCTTGTCTTCAGAACGCCTTTCATGCTGAGGTGTCAGACCATGTTCAGGGAACTATTTCTGGATTTAGGTGACAAAAACCAAATTAAAAATATTTATTTCATACCCTTGACCTCTCCTTCCCTCAAGGAGATCTCTCTCCCCTGAGACATGATCATGTGTGAGTTAAAATAAAATCAATTGATTTTCAAGACTTAAAATAAAACCCCTGATCAGAAGCATCCGTATGATATCCATTGTAGCTACAGAGAGCACATAAGAAACAATTCAAAGGAAAACAGTAAAAAGAAAAATGAGTGTAAAAGCTACCTATAAAAAACCTATACTGGTGGGCTTTCTCATTGGAAAGAATTCTGAAATATGTTTCCCAAACACAGAGGCATTTAAACATCTGAGCAGATCCTTCTAGATTTTCATACAGTCAGAGCACTGCTTTCACTTAGGGGCAGAACAGGTTTCAAACTTTACCCAAATGCAAGATGCTTGTATTACCTTAAAGATATTGTTTCTAAAAAGAACCCACCCCACCTCCACATATACACACAAATCAGAAAAACATAACTTTCTTCTTCTTTTTTATTTTAAGAAAAGCAAGTTAAGGTATGGCTCAGTCCATGCCACCCAGGTCTCTGTGCACATAGCTGCCAGCAGAGGGAGGCAACACAGCAGAAAGATGGTCTCTTAACATACATGTGCACACTCACACAATGCACACAGTCACACACTCGTACACATACTCACACATGAGTCACATGAGAAGATAGTTTTGACTGGTTTCTTATCTTTGTCTCAGCTACATGATAGCTGTCCAGAAAAGAGTTCTAATCAACTGTGAAGAAAACCAAAATCTGAAATTTTATGGAGTAATGTGAAGTTTGGGGTGATAATCAGATTGAAGTTATTGAGATTGAGTTCAGATTGGATTACTTATTCCTTCCTTAGCTAAAATCACAACTGGCCTCTGTTGCCTCTAAAACCTTTTCTCACCAGTTTCCTGACACTTAAAATTTTATAATTATAAACCAATTTATTTAAATTACAATGCTACCCTCTCAACAGGCAAATATTCTTGGCAGGCCTTCTAATTCAAGTGAAGTGTATCAGATCATTCCCAAAAATCTAGAGCTTCACATTCATTCATTCATCCAACAATTGCTGGATGGCTGCTTTATGCCTGACACAGTGTAAGGCCCTTGAGCTGCAAGGTGACCAACACAAAGCCCCTACTGTGAGGAAAGTGATGTTTAGAAAGCAAGACTGAAAAAAAAAAAGTTAAAGAAAAACAATAGACCTAAGACTAGACATAATAAATCTGAGAGCCATGTCTTGAAGGACATAATGAATTATGTCAGCGAATATTGGGAGGCTGGAGGCATGGATTTAGATATGGTGGTCAAGGTTGCCATCAGGTACAATGGGATTCCAAGAGAATGAGGAACTGCTGCTGGGGATCCAAGACAAGGAAGGACAATGCATGGAAGGAGAGAGCTAAGGCAACAGGCAGGCCTAAGTAAGAGCATGTGCAAAGAGGTAAAGGAAGAAAACCAGGAAGGACCAATACGGCGGGGGATGACCTGTGAGGAGTAGGGTGAGTGGAGAACCTCAGGTTCTGATGGGCCTGCTCAAACCAAGCCCCATGACTTTGGAAAACCACCTGGATTTTATTCTAAGGGTAATGGGAAGCTAACACTTAAATGGACTAGAACAGGGGAGTTATGGTTAAAGATAAAGAGCAAAAGCACCCACTTGAATGTACAGCAGAGTTGAAAGATAATGGGCCAGGAAAGTAGCATTGAACTCAAACAACATTATATCTAGAAAAAGAGCTTGAGGAGGAAAAGCAAGCTCCAAACTCATCTTCTCAGAATTTTCTCTTCAAATGTCCTGTTTCAGAGAGCCTCCCCATATATGGTATATATATATATATATATATATACCAACCCCCCCCCCCACCCAACTACCCCCCACCACACACACACACACACACAGGCACATTTTTGCAGTTGTTCTGAATTCTCTTTGGAAGTAGTTAATGTATGAATAATAAATAAATAAAAGAAATACAGCTTTGACTAAACGAGAACTTTGATGACAAAGTGAGATACCCATGCTGGGTAAAGACAGCCATGTGATTAATTCCAAGGGTCTCTCCCCTTCTGTGGGGAGAGCTAAAGCCTGCCACCCCACTTAGCATAATGGCCCTTCCACTGGGAAAGGCACAGACCACCCGCTGTTCCCTAGCAAGTAAATTGCTCCCTACCTATAAATTATTCTATGTGGTGAAGAAAAGCATTGACTTCTTGTTCTGAAGCTATAAGCACAGCCTGGCAAACAACCATAGATAATTTGAAAAAGTGGCTTTTAATAAGCCTCATGACAAAACCGTCACTAGTGCTGTGCACTCCAGGGTTTGACACAGCTGTGTCACTAATGAGCATCTGTAGGGGTCAGGTTGCGCCCCCCCCCCCCTCCACCAAGGGGTCAGGAGCCCACCCATTGCCTGCTTTTACTTGAAACCTGTTCACACGTTTATAGACCCAAGTCCCCTCACAAGTGATAAGATGGTCCTTTGGGGTTCTCATGGGTGCAGAAACTATGAATATGTAGGGTCAAGACTTAATGAAATAAATTCTGAGGTGTCCCCCCCTTAGCTGCTTTTGGATGTGGCCAAGCCCTGAGCCAGGGTTTTCTCAGAATATCTGTCCCTCTGACTCTCTTGCTCAGTCTTCATGGAAATCAGATCATGGGAATAATCTGAAAACCAGTGGGAGATCCTGAAGGATCTGAAACTGACCGCAGTACCACCCCCAGAACTATGACCCACACCCTCCCATTTGTGCAAGGTGTGCACAGGGCCAATGGGGCATGACTGTCCAAAGCCTAGAGAGCCCCTTCTAGGATAGGTTCTAAGTAGCCAGGCTCCAGAATTTCCTGCCCAATCCTTCTCCCTGGACCAGGTTGAGCTTCTCCCCTGGGTCCTTCCTTCTAAGGTTATGACATCTGTAGGCCCCTTTTCTGGAGAAAGAAGAATGCAGATCTGGTGGTGGTGGTGGTGGTGGTGGTGTGTGTGTGTGTAAGGTTCCTTAAAGCTGAGGATGGAACCTCCTCAGGGGGGAAAGAGGCTTGGGACTAGTTCTCTCTGTGCTGCCACTTTCCATGCAGAACATGGTAGACTTTGAGAAAATTCTAAAGGCAAACCTGCCTGGCCTTCTAGAACATTCTGAAAGACAGATCAGTCACAGGAGAACTGGGCATACTTTTTAAACAATGTATTGATATGATTTATAATTTCTGAAAGATGAGAGCTATGGTGGGCCTCTCTCTAAAACTTGCCCAGGGCCCTACCAATGTCTGGGCAGGAGGCTGATGGTGTGGCTCTTCACATGATGAATCATTGAATAAATAGAAATATCACCATGTAATTTTATCTCCTAAGCATTATCTTCAGGCTGAAAGAAATATACATTTTAATAAATGTATTAATAACTCACAAGTACTAGCATTGATAGAATTGCTTATTTAACAAATTTAGCAAAAATTAATTAATTCATTAATTCATTCATTGTTGAATGCCCACTATAAGGCAGATAACTATAGACTGAATTGTGTCCCCCTAACTCATTTGTTTAAATCCTAACCCTCAGTATCTGAGAATGTGGCCATATATGGATACAGGGTCTGTAAAGAGGTGATTCAGTTAAAATGAGGTCATTTGGGTGGGACTTAATCCAATCTGAATGGTGTCCATATAAAAATACAGAGATTTGCAAACTTCAGTAGTTGATTATTGAGTGTAAAATAAAAATACACCACACCCAATCATAAGACAAGGTGATTAAGAAACCTCACACTGAACTCTCGCAGCAGAATTTGTTCATAAACTGAAGGAAAGTCTTCATTCTGGACATTCACTGTGAATCTAATTTCAGCTTCCAGGCCTCCCCAGAACCACTGCTCATTCTTGGAGCTGAAAACCTTTCCTCAGGTGCCAGGGTCATACCCCAAGCAGTTCCAAGAATCCAACCACCCCCTACTTTTCAGGCCAATGAATAATGACTTCCTATCTTCAATGACAGTCCATTAACAAAAAATTAAAACTGTTAGGAAATGTAGTAACAACTGACTAATTGCCTTTTCAGACTCTAAAAATCATTGCTGTGCCTCCATCCTTTCCTGGGTCCTCTAAGTCAACATCTCAGGTGAGAAACATCATGGGAGGAGAGAGCAAACTCCCAAGCCAAAACTTGTTCAACCCTGTATTTTCAAGAGTCAACCCCAATCACACATAGTACTGATGCCTTGGGTGGGGAGACACCATCTGAAATCCCATAGATCATACATTCTCAACAAGGGCCATATCATCTCTAAGGGGTAAAAATTGAGACTTGGGGAATAGAGAAGAAAACCTTAGATATAATGAGTGTATGATCCTCCACATGGAACATAAACACATACACATCTACTGTATTAAAATGTCATGAGCGAAAAATAAACAACCTCCTTATAAGAGTCAATAATGAAAAACTGTTCTAGAGACACTGCCATAGTCTACCAAGGAAGGAATTCAGAATAATAGTAGCTAACATACTAAATACGGTGTGAAACAATGAAATGCACAAGGCCAATGCTTGAGGTTTGCCAACTCATTTAATTCTCATGGCAACCCTATGAGATGGACATTATTATCATATTAAATTTTAGTGATGTAGAAATTGAGGGGTAAAATGTTTAAGTCATTTCCCCAAGATTACACAATATAGTAGGTGGCCTATGTGTAGCAGAAAGTTTCTTACTAACATTCCACTTGATCAATATTTTGATCAATATAGCAGAAATCTCTGTGTTAGTGGCTGCTCGGGTATTCTTCAAGCACTTTAGCACATACTCCTGACTGTTTACCAAGAGATCCAAACCATATTATGCTTTTGTACTATAATTATATAATCATAACAAATATTCTGTAAAGCAATAAAATAAGAGTACCAAAATGGAGTTACTCATGTGGAAACCTTGTTGAATGGTTTAGAAAAATCAGGGTGGAGATGGAGATGGAAAAAACAGAGTCTTAAATCTTAAAAATATGTTATGGTTCTACACTCAGAATATCTCCAAGTGTTACTCAAAAATAACAAAGCAAATGGGAAGTTAGAATTGATGCATCTGGTGGAGAAAACAATATTAATTCAATCAGTGGTTCCATATGCAAACAATTACCCGGGCACTACATCAAAAGCTTGGCAAATTCATTTTCACTTAAGTGTGTGTGTGTGTATGTGTGTGTGTGTCACTATTAAATATTTTAATTATTTTTTTAATTTAATTAAAATAACTTTTCAATTATGCTTGATTGATATTAGATGATTTGTACACTGCATATCATGGTTCTACCAGCCTTAAAAACTGAAAAACCATGTGGCTTATTGAGGCAAAAATTTCAAGAAGAAATGAGCTCCATTCCATGGAAAGAGTTCCAATTACTGAAATAAACAATGCTCCTCACTTCGAACTATATTTCTGAGTTATTGAACGCAAATTAGCAGAGAGAAAACCAAACACTAGACCCCCCAAATGGCCTTTCCTGACAAAAGATAGAGGCAGAAACAGATGGAGATAGAGGTGATAGAGATAAGGAGAGAGAGAGAGAGAGAGAGAGAGAGAGAGAGAGAGAGAGAGAGAGAGAGAGAGATGCTTACATAGAATAGAAAGAAAGACCTGGGTTGATATTAAAGAGAAAGATGAGCCGAAACCAGTTTGGATCAGTGGATAGAGCGTCGGCCTGTGGACTGAAATGTCCCAGGTTCGATTCCGGTCAAAGGCATGTACATTGGTTGTGGGCACATCTCTGGTGGGGGGTGTTCAGGAGGCAGCTGGTCGATGTTTCTTTCTCATTGATGTTTCTAGCTCTCTATCCGTCTCCCTTCCTCTCTGTAAAAAATCAATAACATATATTTTTTTAAAGAAGAGAGAGAAAGATGAGAAAGCACAGTGGAAGTGTTCTAGACCCAGGCATACGTTGGACTACCTAAATTGCTTATCAGGTGCACTGTATTTAGACCCCAAAGAGCTATCTATGGGTTCTTAACAGGGTCTTTCTAGTGACCTGTGATGATTCTGAAGCCTTCCTGTCAAAGTCCAGCTTTTGGTAACCAGCTCTGACAGCCAGACAAGGCTGGGGAGGCCACTGCCAGGTCTTCCCATTGCCTTTGCTAAGCCCTGCATTCCACCACTCAGTGCGCAAGCACAGCAGGAAAGACTAATTTCTTCCCATTTTCTAAACCCTCTTTGAAGACATTTCCCTAGCACTGCTCTGAACTGCAGCTATTTAGAGCAATTTACTTTATCCGCGTCCTTTATTCTCTCTACCCTCAGTCCAATTTCACAAATGTTAAGAACAAAAGAAATTATTCTCGGTTTTAAAAACAGTCCTTGTCATATTTATCTTCCTTCTAATGTTTTTTTTCTCCTTTTAAGTGAAGTTTTCCAACTCTCCCTTTCTTCACCCGCAGCAATTTGCGCAAACAAATGCTGCCCACGGCCATCATTAATCTTTAAAGTGTGACCTATTGTGAATAACAATGTTCAAAGAATCGGGCTTATTTGTGAGAGTTCAAAATGAGTTAAAAATATGGAATTCTCGAAAAAATTTATAATTTAGTTGGATAAATAAAATACTCACATTAGAGAAGATTACCAGGCAACAGAGAAACATGTGAACAATACATGAAATAAGGTAGAACTGAAGGAGGACCTGGATATGAGTTTGGAAACATTTTACTCCCAGACAGTCCACTGAAACAGGCCTGTCACTTCACAGGCACGCGCTTCATGCCACACATCTCTTCGGAAGGAGGTGGATTTGACTATATCTAAGCACCTTTCAATTTTAAAATGTGACAATCTGCACCCAACCCACCACCCACAAACAAAAAACAATACCTGCCGAAACCGGTTTGGCTCGGTGGATAGAGCATCAGCCTGTGGACTGAAAGGTCCCAGGTTTGATTCAGGTGAAGGGCTTATACCTTGGTTGCAGGCACATCCCCAATATGGGGTATACAGGAGGCAGCTGATTGATGTTTCTCTCTCATAGATATTTCTAGCTCTTTATCCCTCTCCCTTCCTCTCTGAAAAAAAAAATCAATAAAATATATTTTAAAAAATAATAATAATCCCTGGGAAGAGATCAACCAATGAATTTTTATGCATATATGCATGACCCATGGACACAGACAATGAGGTGTTGAGGGCTTGGGGGGATGGTCAAGGAGAGGAGGACAGAAACATGCTGGAAGAGAAAATGGGAGAAAAAAATAGAACCAATGTAATTCTTAGAACAATAAAGATTTTTAAATTTTTTTTAATGATAAGTCCCTGCAAAAATGTTTTTTAAAACTGATAGAACAGGCTGGGATTAATTTGGAAAGGATAGCATTTGAAGTTCTTGAGTTCATGCAAATATATTTAAAGAAAAACAACGCATGTGGATTTCAGCGAAAGCAGTGCATTTTCACATGTCAAAATTGTCTCATCAAGATGCAATTAAAAGTCACTCTTCTTTGTTACCCAGAAATCTGTACAGTTTTAATCTCTAAACTTTTCTCTGTTCTGAATCCAGGTCTCAATTACCTGCCACAATCTAATAGAAAAAGAAAAGAGAAGAAAAACTAACGAAGGAACCCTTCATCTCCCATCAAAAGTTATTTATCTGTCCTTATCTTGTCCTCAGCAGAGAGCGTCAATCATCAATGTACAATAAAGGCAGGGTCATTCTTTATATACTGCCTTTGAGTTTATCAGTTATTCAGTCAATGCTATTATTTTAAAAAGCATTAGGACACCAGTCTTTCCCCCCTTTGATAATCATTACCCTAGAACTTCAACTTTCCTCTTCCCCATGGACACAAGCAAAGGGGTCCCTACCTATTGTTCTCTGGAGTTTATGTCATTGAACAGCTCACAGTTATCAAGAGAGCACATACCAAGTGGAGGACTCTGTACTAAGTGCCTTCAGAGCACTTACAAATATATCAGTTCAAGTCCCTGCCTGCACATTTGAAGACAAGAAAGATGAATAGATCCATCATTGAAGACAGAAGGTCATAAATGTCATAAATAGAGGTATCCACAAAATTATATCCAGGCAGAAAAGAGAGGGAATATTTGACTGGAAAGATATGAAAGACTTGAAAGAAAAGTATCATGAGTTGTGAAGAAGAAAATCACCTCAAGACTTTCCCCAAAACCCCCAAATAAACCTGAGAACAGAGATGATCATTAATTTGGGATTATGATAGATTCTCTGCAAGATATCTTCCAAATGGTTATTAGTTTTATTTTATGAAGGAAGGAAGGAAGGAAGGGTCCCCACACAGCATGCACATGTATCAAAGGATACATCGTCCACTTATGACATTTTAGAAACTTGGTTCCTAATAAAAAAATTGCAGAACCATTCAGCTACCAGGCAAATTGGTCATTGTTGTGAATGAAAGGTTCCAAAAGCAAAATTATGCCTACCCTTTCCATTTCCTTAATAACTGGATGGTTTACCTAATCATAGTTGTCTGTACTAAAGATAGAGTTCCCGAAGCTACTCTCGCTCTGGACAATCTTTGGCCAACTTGGCTTTGACCAAACCTTAATAAAGACAAAGAGAGCACAGAATATAATCATTCCTGATTTCTCCAATTCATTCCCTGAGCTTCAGGGTGATTTCATAAATTGGAAGTGCCACCTAGCTTTCCAATGAAGAAGCTGGGCATGGAACTGAGCCAGGAATAATTCCACAATGGGAACTCCAAATCGGATCAGAGATAGGTTGTTTTAGCAAGAAACTTACACTGGGAGAAGCTGGAATAAATGTTCCATCACTGGAAAAGACAGTTTTGTTAGGAGTGAGTAAATAAAATAAGGCAGTAAGTAATGTAAATATTTTCATGTAACATGCATGTACATTATATGTGCATTTATGTGACTATATTATAAATATATGTACAAATACATTTATAGTCACATGACACATTTAATTACTCCTTACTAAAAATAAGTAATGACAACTTTTATATATGCTTTAAAAAAGTGTTTACTGTGAAAAGAACATTTCTTCCATATTAACCGAGAAGTGCTGTTTGTCATAGACAACGAACTCTTATAACTGACCTCCATGGGCAACCACGTATATGGCCTGCCATTCAAAACATTCCATAGTGGACTCAAGGGTAAATCTCCCTTTTATGAGTGCTGTACACCAGGCACAGAACTATCAGAACTGCTTCTTAGCAATCTACATCTATGTGGCTTTACCAATAATAACGATAATTATTAAAGGTTCAATATTCACATACAATTTACAAAGTACTCACCCATACATCTCTATAAGGAAAGTCTTGTCATAGGTCCCATTTTAACATGACAATCTGAGGCTCAGGCAGTTCCACAGATTTGTTCAAGCTTATCTGTGGGTGGGATTTAACTCCAAGTGATTCCAGGGTTGTGCTCTTTCTTTTGGGGTGAAATATTTAGGGCTTTTAGCCCAGGCCATTAGTTCACTGCAGGTTGCCACTCACCAGCTGCTAGGACAGCCTGCTGCCTTCTATTACCCAGAGGCTGCAGTCTCTGTGGTGAAGTGGTGATGTTGGGCAGAAGTTTAGTCCTGGCAGCCTGGCTGTGCTCCAAGACCTCTTTATTAGGATCATGGCTGACGTCATTTAAAGTTCAAAGGGACTTGTAAGCAATGCTGATAAAATGGCTCAACAATGGTCTATGAGTCCATGGTGGGCTCAACCCAGTTCTGATGGGTTGGGACTGCCCCTTTACTGCCTGTCTTGGGCCATGATCATCAGTGGTCTCTTCCAAGTTTTGTTTCCCTTCAATACCATCCTACACCCCCATTTAGCACTATAGCCTCTGTCTCTGCATCTTCGCTGCCTTCCTGAGCCTTAGCCCATCCGCTAAACCTACTTCTTTGTGAAGTTAACATGTGTTCATTCTAACTCCTCCTTACCCTCTTGCCTACTATAGGACATGGCTCCCATTTGTTTGATTCAGTTTTTTAACATACATAATGTGGGTAATAACCATCTTTCTGGACTGATAAAAGAATAAATTAGTCATTCAACTAACATCTACTAAGCACCTGGAGTAGATCAGTTGTATAGCATGTGCATAAGTCAAAGACTTGACCTCAAATGAAGTCCTCCTTGATGACAGAGATGATCAGGTCTTCAGTATTCCAAAATCTCTGGTGTTCACCAAGTTCTCACTCCCTCTTTCTCCTTGCGTTCATGTAAATTATTTCTATTTCTTACCCTCTAGCTCTTACAAATTCTTGAAATATTTGTGTAATTCATCCCTCAAAAGTCCACAGTATTATTTCAAAATATAAAATCCCATGGTCTCTTTCACTCTTCCTCATGATTACTTTTCTACAAGAATTGATACTCCTGACCACTTTCCCCTTCCATGAATGCTCCCCTCCACCAGTTTCTGTGATAGCATCTCAGTCTTCCTCTTACTTTTCTGATGATATGTTTTCTTCCCATCCCCTAAATATGGACAGTCCTCATAGTTCTGGCCTTACATACCCCCTCTTCAATACATGTTGAAATGCTACTGCTTTACAAAGTTGAATCCCAAATCTCCTATCCAGTTCCAATATCTGATCAGAAATAGTCTTCTATTTCCATAGACAGTAATAGCCATACATCCATTTGGAACTTCAAACCAAAGACCTTAGGCCTTTCTTCTGACTTCTCCATTTTGACCAATGGCATTGATGTCCTGTCACATGCGGTAAAAAGGTCACCACTCCTCCTATGTGCTCCTACCCTGCCACCCAAATGAGTCACTAGTGACCACAATTCTTTCTTGAAAACTTTCTCTTCAAGTATTTATTGCTTTCCCCCATAAATGAGTTAAACTTGCACTGGAGACTCATTGTCTCCAGTCTCTCTTCAGTAGCCATCCTCAACTACTTATAGGTAAACATCCTGACAGTATCATTGTATTGTCTGACTCAAAACGTCACTTCTACTGCCTGTGCAGATAATCCTATCTTTTTACTGGGGTTTTGGATTTAAATCCCAGATTTACCACTTCCTAGCTATGTGATCTTGAGGAAGTTACTTAATCTTCCCGTGTCCTGGTTTCTTCATTTGTAAAGTACACATGATTTGTTAACTCACTTATGAAAGAAAGGGTGAATGAATAATTAAACTAAATTTATAAGGAAAAAAATTAAAAGGAGGTAATTTTATTATGCATAGCGTTCTTAAACCTACTTGATAATTTTTCAGCTTTAATTCTTTAACCTTAATGTTGGTAGTCCAATGTGGTACAGAAGGAAATATGCAAGCTTAATAGTTAAGATAAACCAGTGTTTAATTCCTGGCTATTCCAGTGAATAGCTGTATGACATTGTTAAGTCACTGAACTTCGCTGAGTCAAGGTTTTCTCCTAGTGAACAGAGATAATGATACCTACCTTATAGGTAGCTTTAAAAATTGGGAATAACAGCCAAACCTGGTTTGGCTCAGTAGATAGAGTGTCAGCCTGCGGACTGAAGGGTCCGGGGTTCGATTCCGGTCAAGGGCATGTACCTTGATTACGGGCACATCCCCAGTGGGGGGTGTGCAAGAGGCAGCTGATCGATGTTTCTCTCCCATTGATGTTTCTAACTTTCTATTCTTCTCCTTTCCTCTCTGTAAAATAATAAAATAAAAATATTTTAAAAAATTGGGAATAGCAAACATTGTATCCATGGTAGCCACCAACGTGGTAGTCATTAAGATGATTCTTGAGAATGGTTTAAGGAAATAGCAGCCATCGCTGACACTAGAAAATATTTTTATCTCATTGGGGAAAGGGTGTTTCATGGAGTCAAAAGCTGTCTGCATTTTTTCATCTGAATTTCAAACAAATAATCCATTTCCCTTATTCATCTTAATGCATAGCTGTATAAAATATATTGTATATGATTAAATCTATCACTCAACACTGCTTTTTAAAGAAAGGCTATCTGAATAGTAGAAAGAGGTAAACCCCAGATTCCAGAGACCAGGGTCTCTGGTTAAAGTTCTGTCACTAAACAGATGTGTGGCCTTGGGAAAGGTCATTTCATTTTTCAGGCCTTGAGCATTTTTAAAATGTTTAAGGATTCTTGCAGTTTGAAAATCCCATGAGTTCCAGAAATGGAGCGCCAGCCACGGTGTCCACATGAGAAGTGTCTTTAAGATTTGAAGAATTCAGTGTCACCATCAGAAGTTAAGTTCTATGATGAATAGAGTAGACATAACATGTTGATGATGATGACAAAAACTTGGCTTTCTGAATCTGCTCCCAGCATCCAGTTTCTCATACGCATCACTTATGAATTGAAACCTAAAATCTCGTGAAAATCTAAGGGAGTTTAGAATTCCTCTATTCAATTAAAAAACAAACAAACATCAGTTTAGCCCTAGCCAGTTTGGCTGAATGGATAGAGTATCAGCCTGCAGCCTGAAGGGTCCTGGGTTAGATTCCAGTCAAGGGCACATGACCAGGTTGCGGCTCCATCCCCAGTAGGGGGCAGGCAGGAGGCAACTGATCAGTGATTTCTCTCATGACTGATGTTTCTATCTCTCCCTCTCCCTTCCTCTCTGAAATCAATAAAAATATATTTAAACAACAAAAACAAAAAGCCAAACAACAACAACAACAAAAACACAGTTTAATTCTGGGATGAATAAATGAAGTCATAGACCTGTGTGTCCAAACATTGTCTCTGCCATTAATCAACTGAGTGCAAATATTAGGCAAATCACTTAACTTCTTTAATCCAAAAATTCCTTACCACATGGCTAGAAAGATGAAATGAGGGCACTTATGCAAAGCCTTTATTTAGTAAATGGTCTGAATGGAGTAAGTGCTCAATAAATGTGAATCACAATTTTCACCATTAGACTTGGGCTGTGTCTATATCAATTAACTAGATAAAGTTTTGAATGAAATGACTGAAGTGAAATAGTGATGAGTGTAGACAAGCCATTAGCGAGAATCTCAAACTGAGGGAATCAACGGCTTATTTCCCAACTGCAGACAGCAATATTTATGACTGCACATAAGTCAATTTTGCTGCTGCACAAAACAAAACTGCCAGCAGAGCATATCGTCACCACAGTCCCACTCAGCTGTAACATCCTGTCAGTAAGAAATTTTAAGCCGCATGTCTAACTGTATAATTCACTGACACCTTTAGATTTCCACAGAAGCAGAAATGACTGAAGCGGAGAGAAACATGGTGTCTTTGTAAACGGACCAGACTTCTCACAAGTTCTTTACACTCTTGAAATGTCTGGCATTTTGTAATTTCTTATATTAAGCTTTTAACTATGACAACAGTCCAGTTTAAGAGAAAAGAAAAAATAACCTCATTGACTCTTGTTATTTAGCTGGGAATGGCAGCCAGGAAAATTGAGTAAAGAAAAAAACAGACTCTTCATGGCACAACTAGGATGTCTTTCCTTGTAAAGAAGCCCAGTATCTCCTAATGGCTCAATTCATTTACTCACATGCTGCTCTCAGTTGGTTTATATGTACTGAGTAATATATAGAGAAACTAGAGGTCTGGTGCACAAAATTTGTCCAAGATGGGGAGGGAGATCCCCTCAGTCCAACCTGCACCCTCTACAATCTGGGACCCCTCAGGGATGTCCAACTGCTGGTTTAGGCCCCATCCTGCAGGTTTTCGGGCCTAAACCGGCAGTCAGACATCCCTCTCTCAATCTGGGACGGCTAGCTCCTAACCACTCATCTGCCTGCCTGCCTGATCGCCCCTAACCGCCTCTGCCTTCCTGTCTCACTGTCCCTGACTGCCTCTGCTTGCCTGCCTGATTGGCCCTAATAATCCCCTGCTGAATTGATCACCCCTAACCACCTCTGCCTTGGCCCCCATCACTAGGTCATCCAGAAGATGTCCCATCTATTGGTCTAATTAGCATATTATGCTTTTATTAGTATAGATATAGTTCATGTCTAAATAGCTCATATTTTTCTTCATCTTTCTTTTATGCTTTGACATAGTTTCACTCATTTTCTAGCTCCTTGAACACCATTTTTTCTTATTATGTTTTAATTGACTTTTCATAGTACATTTTGCTAGAAAGGATGCTTTGAGTTGCAAAGCACCAAAGAAGTCAGACCTTTTGAGCAAAGCCTTATTTCATATTTAATTTGATCCAAATTTCTATTGCAAATGCTGATTTGCCTATTTATTTTTCCTATCAACACAATAAAATATAATAAAGGCACAGCTAAAAAATAATAGAGAAGAAGAAAATGGTTTCTGTTACTCAAACACTAATTTCACCTTGACTTTCACTATCATGAAAATTCATTTTTCTTCAATGTTTGCTTGCTTTCTTAGAATCTAATTGTTAAGGCCATATGCTATCTCCTAGCTCCGCATTCTCATTATCATGTAAAGTATGCTTAAAATCAATTGAAAGTCAATACATCACATAACAAGGTGCAGTTAGCATGTTCTGATTTAGGTAGTAGCATGGTAAATGTTCACCCATAAAAACACTCAAATTCTCTCAGGTACCATGGTGATAGGCAATGGAAAAAAATGTAAAAGAAGGAGGAGAAGGAGGAGGAGGAGGAGGAGAAGGAGAAAGAAAAGAAGGAAGGAAGGAAGGAAGGAAGGAAGGAAGGAAGGAAGGAAGGAAGGAAGGAAGGAAGGAAGGAAGACCTTCAAATGATGATGGGTTCAGTTATTTTACAGTTTCTAAATCTGAAATTCTTTTATCATCTTGCACATTGGACCAATCCAGAAAATAAATTCTCACATTGAAGTCCCTTTTTCACATAAAAGAAGGGAAACAAAAGAGTTGCTTAAAACAAAAGAAAACAAACCAAAAAGTGAAAGGGGGGGCGGAGCTCTTTTATGTTTGGTGTAATCTGCAGTTTAGACCATGATTTACAAAGCATACGTGTGACAAGTAGCAAGAGTGCCGGAGCATTTCAAAAAAGATTTTACATTAGAAAACATGTGTCCAATTGTTTCACTATTTCCAGAAGCATTTGGTTCATTTTAAGTTTCTTGTGAAGATGAGGGCTGATGGCTATTGCATTGACCACACCTAAACCCATGAGGACAAGTTCTGTGTCATTCTCCAGATGTAGAAGAGAAGATAACGTTTGAAAACAAACAACTGTCAGATTCAGAGGAGCCTGTTTCCTGGCCCCTGGGTGAGATGCAGCCTCCTCGCCCTGCGCAGGGAAGGAGACTGTTTGTTTGTTGGACATCACTATTTTAAAAGGCTCTTCCTGAACAGTCCAAAAATGACCTGTCATTTCCCCAGAGATGCAGCCACAATCCTGTCTAAAGATAATGAAAAAATGACTGATCCCAACTGCAGAAATCTCAAAGACCTCCACATCAACCCCAGGAGACTTGTGGGGGTTTACTCTGAGTGACAAACCAAGCCAGGAACATGCTCACCTCTTGCTATTTAACTGAACAGTTCTAACCCTTCTTCATGGCACCAAGAAAATATACATGTGAAAGAGGAAAATACATTAAACCAAAAATGGCCTCCTTTTCCTAATGGGCCTGTTATTTGATATTGAGACTTATCTCCCTGTAGAAATAGCGATGGGTTTTATTCCCAGGCTCTTCTATATTAGGACTTCAAAGAAAATTCTGGATATTAATCCTATTGATGCCCCTTGAACTTGATAGATGCTTATACCTTGGATAAAAGCAGGACATTAATTCCTAAGCTCTTTTCATATAGACTTCAAAAGGTTCCTCCCTGTCTTTGAAAGGAATCTTGATTTCTCATGGTTATGTGCATATACGCATCCATAATAAACAAATACAAATGTACATTCAACATATGTGCTCACCAATGCCGTTTGTCTTGTCAGGCATTTGTTTATATCTTTTCACTAATCTTCACAAAGGCAGGTAGGTCACTATTACTAACCCATTTCTAGACTTCTTTTAAAAATCTAAAATTTAAAAAAAAGTAAAATACTTTGTTCAAATGCACAGAGATTGAATTCAATTGCTCTTGAATTTAGGATCATGCAATTTCTTTCATGGAGGGCAAACTTGAAATTCAGAGAGGACTTGAGCAAGATCATTGCACCCATCCTCAGTCATTCCATCACTGCCTACATTTCCAGCCTCCTACTTCCTTTAATAGACTTGTGACTTGTAACTTTCCTCAGGATCAAGCTCCTGCCTCTTGAGTCTGTGGAATTTCTCATGGCTCCACTCCTTTGCTGTCTCCTCCGTGAGTCAGATGGATTGTTCCATCTGTCCTTTCCCCAGTCACCTTCCCTGGGCTCACTCTTATTCTAAATCAAAAATCAACATTGTACCATTTTAAGGGCTCATTGATATTAGAAGACCCTCTATTCAAGATAAATGTTTGTAAAATGAATTCTTATCTGCAGGAAAGCTCTGGAAGATGCAAAGGAAGGAGGCCATGATGGTGGTAATAGACCATGGGGCTGGTATTTGGGCCAAAGCAGGAATTCCATGTGTCTCCTCCCACCAATCCATGTTTCATGTTCTCAAGCTCAGGAAGATGCTCATCTTGGTCATGTCAAGACAGTGCCTTCTCTGTTTTCACATGACTGCTGAATTACCTGGGTCTACCAAGTGCAATTTGAATTTTTTAGAGAAACTGGATTGGAGCGGGGGGGGGGGGGGGGGGCGGGGGGCTGAAAGGGGGACTTAAATATAAAGTTGGTCATGAAAATAGGCAGAAGACCATAATTTGAGCAGCCTAAAATCTCATTACTACTGAAAATATAAAATTTAGCTTAAATTCTTTTAGGTTAAAAAAAATGCAGTCATTCACTGTCAAAAATGCTATTACTTGTTTGTTTAATATTATGTAAATAATAATATTTAATTATAACATATTTAATATAAAACAATGTTATTTTAGATAAAATTTGGAATCACCTTAATAACAGATAATTGTGACCATAATATTCTATATGTGCAGACAAATGATGGGATACAGAGACTGTAAAGTGAATAGGAATTCTAAAGATTATTTTTAAAAATCAGATGCTGAGTAACTGTAATGCTCAAAGCCAGGTGTAAAATTATTACAGTTTAAGAA
The DNA here is from genome assembly GCF_964339955.1 of Pipistrellus hanaki. Lineage (NCBI taxonomy): Eukaryota > Metazoa > Chordata > Mammalia > Chiroptera > Vespertilionidae > Pipistrellus > Pipistrellus hanaki. The sequence continues at coordinate 13,222,712 of NC_140503.1, forward strand.
AGAAAAAAAAATACAGGAAACTAAGAGCTATGTAAACAATGCTATAAAAGCAAAATAAGTTGTTAGGGTTGGCAATGATGTAAAGAGTGCAGGATCTATAAAACTTTATTCATTGGTTCCCAGGTAGACTATAAATACTGAACAATAACCCTTGGTTTTAGTCCCCAAAAGTACTTGGTATATTTTAAATCCTATCAGCACTTATTGATTTTAGCTAAACACATTTTCAATCATATGGAATCAACAGGGTTTCCTTAGTATTTAAAGAGAAATCATACGAAAGGTATGACAAGTCTTAAATTAACCTGCTGGCCATGGAGACAGGAGATGAATTTTGAAGTACAGAAAAAGAATTTGGACATCATAAGGAAGAAATTTTAGGAAAAGTCTAAAAATGTATTAATCATTTGAAAGTCTCGTTCAAAGAAACAAAAAGTTAGAGATATCATAGAGACATCTAGTAAATAACTTTTTTCTCCTTTCTTTTGAAGTTAACCTATTTTAGATGATATAAAATAATCAGAGTTTGACTCCTTGGCAATTATTTATCAAAGGAAGAGAAAAAAATATTATCCAGTGTGTTTAGTGATGACCATGTGTTTTGTGTATTTTTTATCTACTGATTTAAAAGTATCATGGAAACTCTTTATGTAGTTTCAAAATATTATGGATTGACTACAAAGAAAGCCCTATGCTCCTGAAACCACCAATGTAGAATCATCTCCATCTCTGTAATGGCATCTGTATGCACAGGTGCAGAACACATTAGGTTTTTGATTGAGCAATACTCAATCAATGCCATTACTCAAGTAATGCCAATACTTCTTCGCACACACCAGACCCTATTTATTCTCAGAGATGATACATGTTTATCCCCCAAGGGAAAAGGATGTACCACTCTCCTACCTGTTAAAGTAGAAAGGGAAGGCCCCCACTTCCTGTGTGTCCCAGTTGCTGCCAGTGAGGGAGAGAAACCAGGAAGGAGGCTTTGGGATATAAAGAGCAGAAAAGAGGAGGAGCTTCTCCCTTCCTTTTCTAGTAATTTCCTTCCTTGTCTATGCCGTCTTTCATCATCACAGAATACCTGGATTTACATGAAGAAGCATGAAAGCCATCTTTATCCTATCACTTGCTTTTTTTTTTTTTAAATCTCATAAAAAGATTTTTGTTATCTTCTTGTCACATTTATTTTAATCACCCATCTGTGGAAGGATGAAAGAAATATTAATTTGACACTTTAGCAATCAATTGGTAATTTACTTTGTTATTTAAATTTAGTGTGGTGAGTCATTCATTTCTTAACTGTCATATGTGTTTAAAACAGTGAGATAAATGCAAATTAAAGTTCTATAGCATTCCGTGCAAGCATAATGCTCCTTTATTCCCTACACCCATAAGAGTCAGGGCCTAGCTCACAAAATATTTATTACTCAATAAAAATGCTATACATACAGAAGACAAATGCCAACTCATTTATAAATTAGGTAGCCATGTGCACCTGTCACTCAATAATGAAAAAGCAATTAAGAAGAACCATTTAGCTGCCTACTCACATAGATATAGAAGGATTTGTTTTATGCTCAGTTAACTATTTTTTTTTGTACTAACTGACAAAAAAAAAAAGGAGATGGCTGTTTTGCAGGCCCAATGTGATGGGATTTCTGATCACATGATCATCCACCTCAGTTATGTTTCCATTGTTTAATCAGTACCTGCACCATAACTTCCCCACACAAGGGGAAAGACTGTGGTCTGTCCCCTGGCTGTGCATCTTCAGATCTTCCAAATCCAAGCTCTTTGCCGCTGCATACTCCCTCACCTGGAGAATGGATTCCCATAAGACAATGCACTTCAAACACCCAGGATGAGAGAGGGCAAGATGTGCCCTTAGCTTCTGTGAAATGAAGGTGTAACATCAACACCAACATCAACACACCACAGGTGTGTGCCTTCATTCTGTTTTTCCAAAATGGTTTGTGTGTCTCCAAATGCTCAGTAACTAGAAAGGCTAAGAAGGTATATACCACTGAGAAGAACACAACCAGCCTGAGGATGGCTTGAAAAAGACTTGTATGCTCCCTCTGGACTTTCTTATCACAGTATTTATAGAGCAATAGCTGGCCAATGGAATATTAATCTATTTCATCTCAAAAATTAATTCCCATGGATAATGCTTGTTTTTTTTCAAAAAGTGTATTTACACTTCAAATGGAATGTCAGAATTCCTTTCAAAGTATTTTGCAGTTAATATCCCACCACTCTCCAAAGTGAAAGGCAAGAAGCCATATGATAGAAAGATGGTTTTCATTGTGTCAAAAATTGAAAAAAAAGAAAAAAAAAAAAAGAAGAAGTACACAAATGATTCAGTGACTTGCTCAAGGCCACTCACAATTCAGAGGAAACAGAGATAGACCTCTGTCCCAGTGACCACATGACTGTAACACAAGGACACAATCAGCAAGGGAAGAGAGAGGAGCACTTAAAAATGCTTACTGCCTGCTTCCTCACTCCTGCAGCTATGCCTACTAGTATGCGTCATATTCACAAGGCCTAGACCTCTATGCCATTTTTAACTGTCTACACCCACAAAGAGAAGAGGAAGGTATTTATCAATGCAATTAGTAGATCTTTGCGGTGAACAAGCTGATGTTAGTGATCACTAATGAAGGACTAAAACTCTCTGTTCAGAACAGAAGGAGGGAGAGAGAGAGGGAGTGGAGAGATAAGAAGAGGTGAGAGCTATAGCTATGCACTGTGTAAACAGAGAGAGACAATATTGCACAAGAGTTAAGAAGGGAATTCATCTAGCTGTACCCCATACCCATTACTAATGCAATGGTACTCAACAGGGGAGATTTTTGCCTTCCTCCCCTAGGGGACATTTGGCAATGCTGGAAAATTTTTGTCATAACCAGGGTTGCTACTGGCATGTGGTGAGTAGACACCATGAGTGCTGCTCAATCTCCTATTTTGCACAACACAGTTCCCCACAACCAAGAGCTGCTCAGTTCAAACTGCTGATAGTGCTGCAGGGAGGGACCCCAACTAGTGATAGAATAACATCGAACAAGGTATTCAACTTCTGGAAGCCCAAGTCTCCTCCTCTGTGTAATATTAATAATAATATAGCCATGCCTATCTTGAAGGCAGATTAAAGGAACCGCAAGAGATAATTCAATCAAAGCATTTGATCCAGTCACTATGCTGATAGAGTTGCTTTTTTTTTTTTTTTTTTTACAATTTATACTGCCCATGTCTTTGACTGAACAATTATATAAAGAGAGAAAAGGAAAATATAAAATGCCCCAAGAATAAGCCCTCCTTTTACATTGACAATAGTATTAAAACATAAAATTCAGTACATGAAGAGTTACATTTGGTTCATTCTAGAATATTTAATCTAATCTCATCACCACCATTAAAAGAGGAGGAAGAGGAGCGGGGGTGGAATAGCTGGGGGAAAAAAAAATCTTCCAGAACTTCCAGAGTGCCAGAGATATCAGTAGGGTGACAAAGCTAATACAGCCTTATGGGTAGTGTTTAATCAGGAGAAATGTATGCTAAAGGGCGCTGTGAAAAATTATTATCATTTTAATATCATCTTTGAAATATGAGCTCGCATTCCAAGGATGAGCTTTTATTTCAAGTCTTAAGGGTTTGGATTTCGCTCTTTTGAACTGTCAACTGTGAAGACCACATCTGAAGAGACAGTTTGCATTTGTCCGCTGAACGTGTGGTGGGGTTTGAGTAACAGCAAAGTGTTCACTTAAGAAAAGAAAAAAAATCCACTCTCAGGTCCTTTGATTTGTTGAAATAGTCAGAACTTGAAGAGCAAGTTCCAGTTCAAACGGCCGAAGAACCCAATGTTTTTCTGCTTTAGGTGGTGAAGAGGGCCAGAAACCACAAGATCATACATTAAACGAGCAAACAAAACAAGTGGGGGGAATCTAGGCGGGCAGAAGTGGCTCTTCCACAGGAATTTTTTGGTACTGTTGGCACATGGGTGTCTGCTGTCGGTGCCAATTAGAGTGACCAAGATGAGTTCTGCTTTTTTTTTTTTTTCTTTCCTCTAGCCAGCTGCAAACTGATGACAAAGCAGTTTCAAGGCTAAAATCTACTCTTGCCCATTTCCTGAAACGCTGGAAGAATGTAAATGTGGTAAGTTCTTTTTTTAAGATATCCTTTTGAAAACAGAGTAAAACTGAGCTTCCTCCTTTGGTGGAAAAACTGGAAATTACGACACGTAAGATACTGGTTAGATGAAAGTGGCATAGATTTCCCTATGGCCAACTCCACATTTTTAAAAAATCTCTACTATTTTTTTTTTTTTTTCCACAGGCTCCTGGGAATTCCTTTGACTTACCTAAACTCCAGGAGAACCAGTTTACCAGTTGACCTTTCAGAAGTGAATTCCTCTCCAGTGACTGAGAATTATCATGGCCCCATGGCACAATCCAGGCCATGAGGATTTGTGGGCCGGTATGCTACCTTCAACTGTTTTCAAACAATATTAAACAAAGACCCCATTTTACATTTTACTTTTACTAACACCATATTTTCCATTCCGAAATTATTAAAAAATGGACACATAAATAGAGGTGAGTTTTATCAGAATTATAAAATACCAATTTAGGCATGGTTTATTTTCATCTTTTTTTTTTTTTTAATTGTACCTTACAGGGGTAGGAACAATTAAGATAGACTCCCTTAACAAATTTTAGGGATAAATATTGTTACTATAGGCAGAATCTCGTACAGGGGATGTCAAAAGTGTATTTCTTGTGCACAGCAGAAACGTTTTGCCTGTGGACTGAGTGGTAGTTCATACCCCAGCACTGCCATCGCAGGAGGCAGAGTAGATAAAACACAAGCTCTGCATCCTCCTGCTTAGTGGCTGTGGGACTTGTGGGCAAATTCTTAACCATTCTGAGCAGCCTTTTCATCTCCTGTGAAAAAAATTAAATAACATATATAACATAATGGTGTATGTGTGTACTGTAGATGTATGTGTGCATGGCATGTCAGACCAATGTCCCTGTAAAAATAATTGCTATCAATATCACTGATAACCAGCAAATATGAAGCATTGGTTTTGATGAACATTAAGGGAAAAAAGTATTTATGATTACATGTGTCCTTTATTTGTCAATAAAGTTGTAAGGGAGGGAGGGATTTAATGTAAAAGTAAAATGCACCACTAATTTTTTGTTTCCCAGCTCTGTGCCTTCACCTTCTAGAAGGCTCCAGATGGAATTGTCAAATCTCTTGTGACTTAGATATGTCTAAATATGAAGAAAATAAAATCTATCCACCATCAATCTAAAAAGAACTCAATTTTGCAAAATTCAGACCATAAATTACATAAATTTATATAATCCATGCCATATTAACTTTCATGCATATATATATAAGATATATGCATGAGAGTTAATATGCAGGGTTACAATATAATACTTCTTTTCTGTGTATTGAGATTATAAGTGCTGATTATTTTACTCTTTAAATTTGGGTTTTCCAAATTACCTATAATCAGCCTGACTTACATTTGTCATCAGAAACAAAATGGCTTGTGTTTTTAAATTTTAGTATTTAGGAGGTAACTTCAGTATCCTCATTGTAAATGGACACCATTGACCCTCCTCTGAGTTGGGGGAGGCAGCATGAGCATACTGATAACAAATACTTCCCTGAGAAACCACAGTCTCCTATAAACCAAATGTGAAAAACATTTGAGCAAATGATCTTGCTCCTTCAACTCAGAGGGCAGACTCAGTGCAGTCAAACCCGAGGAGCAGTAGCTTCAAAAGGCTTAGTGACCGGAGACACTATGATCTGCTGATGACAGATGACAAGCATCCTCTCTCTTCATCTCATCTCCACCCCGTTAGAGAGCTCTTGGGACCCTGGTTTTGCAAATAAGGAACCTAAGGTTCAAGGTCACACAGCCAGTCAGCAGCCAGCAGTAGAATGCCAACTGCATTTCCGGGCTCTAAGTTGAATATCCTTGAACCGTGCCTTGCGTGGGCCCTCTCCTATCTTCATTCAGAGCCTCTATCATGCTCCCCATTAAAGCCCACGTCCTCCCATGCTTTCTGGATGCTGCCCCATTTGCAATGAAAAGCGAGCAGGGTTACAAAAGCCTCCTATAGCTCCCACACAGAAGGCTCGCCTAAGTATTCTCGCAAACGTGCAGCTGCAGACACGCTCACCGACTCTGCGAGGCTCATAAAGCAGCTTTCAGCACCACTTAGCACCCCGTGTGAGCGGGCATCTGCAGGGGCGCCTGCCACCGCACAGTAAGTAATTCTCTGCCGAGCCGGGCAGCTCTGCTGTGTGAGCAGAGAAGCAGGCACCGGAGCCCAGAGAAGAATGTGTGTCCTCTGTGGCTCTGGAGGGCATATTGGCATGCCCTGGAAGGCAGGAAGGGGAGAAAAGAGCTGCAGAAATGTCTAAGAACTTCCAAGTCTGGGTGTCGCGAGTCACCCCATGTAGGCACTCCGTGTCTGCTGCTTTACGCAAGCACAGAATGAAGACATCAGAGGACAGGCCTCTAGCAGCTCTCACTGGCCACAGCGTTTTTCTCATTGAGGCTTCTCAGTGGGGTTTTCTTGTCTTATTTTTCTTCCCCATGTAATTTCTTCTGCTAATTATTTAAACAAGGAACTAAGTGCAATGTCCTGAGTCAATACTTGATGGCCTGGTGCATGCACATTTCATTCAGAAAAGGAGCCTCCTGATTCTGTGCAAATATTAATCAACTCTTACATTTTGTGAGGCAGGTAGCTACGGCAGACCCAGTGTTCACCAGTGGTTAAGCAGAGAAGTTAAGACAATAGAGCAATTTAACCATGGCTGCAAGCTTTGGGGGAGAAGGGCGAGCCCATATTCCCTGAATGAGAGATGAACCCATCAATAACCAGAAACCGGTGCTGTGCTTAAAACCTCCTATAGTCATGGCCAGGTTCTGATTAGCTCAAGAGAGACCCATTTTCTCTCCCTTCTCCCTGATTTTCAGGAGGTGGCTATGCTACAGAAGCATCACAATCAACAGGCAGCCCTCATGTCATAGGAAGCACCTCATACTTTCTTCCCTGCACAATGCCATTAAGGATTACTGTAGAGCAGGCCAGGGGTCTGATCTTGACTTATCCTGACAGGGATGTGCTGGGAGCATCTTTCCTTGGCATCTACTGCCTGATTCTGGGTATATCTGGGGCTTCAAGTAACTGTTGCCAAAACAGGAGCGTTCTGCTCCTACAATGTACTGCTGTCACCCGCAATTGGAATCTGTGCAGGGGACAGAGCGCCCATCCCTTGCTCAATAGATTAACTCCTTGGCTGCCCACTCTGACTTACCAACAGCATGGATTCCGGATGGGTTAAAAGTGTCTTGTTTGTTTCTGCTTTGACAAAACAAATGAACTTTATATGTTCCTTCTCATTGCCTCTGGTTAAGTAATCTGACACAGCATAAAAATAAAATGAATTAAAATTAATTATCATGATTAAAGGTGCCTCCAGTATTTGCTGTTGGAAGTATTGGGAGAGATAGATGGTCTAACCATCAGGGCTGATCCTACCCACGAATGTTCAGCATCTTATGGAGATGACCTTTCAATCATTTCCTGTTCATGGTTCCTAGAGACCAAACCCTTCGCAAGGACAATTTCTTTCCTTACGTGGGAATGTTCTTTAGGGTCTTCTCTTTCAAATGGCCTTCTGTTTCCGATAAGGGCAGGGAGAGGCGAGTGGGGGAAAAACTTTAGCTTTTACCTCCAAAGTTGTGCAATGAAACAAAGTGAAAATATTTATTCTTAAAAAAATCTGAAGAATGTAATAGCAAATGCATGGTAAAAAACTGAAATATATTTCATTTACTCAGAAATAAATATAAAACAATGCTCCTTTTCAGAGTCACTACTTAATATCACTCAAAATCAGGTGATTTCCTCCCAGGTTACTAATAAAAACAGCTAGAGTATCCTGAGCACTTTCTTTGCAAGACAAACCTACGCATGAATGTCTCATGTAATCCTCTGGACTGTGTACCATAGGACTATTATGGCCATTATACCTATCATAATAAGGATCACAACAACAGCTCGAATTTATTTATTGAGTGCCCAACTGTGTGCCAGACACCTTATTTAAGATGTTTCATTTAATCCAAGCACTAAATGGTTGGTTTTCTAGTTAGTCCCATTATATGATGAAGAAATTGAGCCCACAGAGATTAACTCACCCAAGATTAATACTCATAAATGCCAGGATTTCAACCCAGATTGACCTGATTCTGGACTTCTTAACCATTTTGCTATACTGCTTCAAACAAACACTAACTACAAATTAAAATCAGTAAGGAGGGTTGAAAAATATTTCTAAGAGTTATAGGGCAAATATCTTTTAACTTTAGTTTCCCAACTCAAGCTTTGTATCCCTTTCATGGATAGTCTTAAATTGAAAGAAACCATGATTACCCCCCCCCCCCTCTCTCTCTCTCTCTCTCTCACACACACACACACACACACACACACACAAACACACTCATAAGGCCATATTGTGCATGTATCAAAATAATGTTATTGAATAGAATGATATCCAAACTCCATTTATTTCACCTTCTTATCAGCCTTTATATGTAAGAACAGGATCTAAATATACCTTAAACCTGGAATATCCCGCAGAATATGGAACAGTAGCGGTTATTATCTTCCATTGTTAGAAGCAATGTTCCCTATAAACAAACTTCAAGAGAACGTGCAGAAAGAATTCTAATGTACAATTTAGAGACACAAAAACCTATATTCAGAAAAATAAGATCTAATAAATATTTAAGATCAGTTCTTCCTCCAAACCTGTGCTTTTTACAGTAACACACTGAACCAATGCTACTTCCCATTTGCTACATCTCACCTCCCCAGCCCCCACAAGAAAAAAGTAGCCGGTGTACATTATGAACTCCATGACAGGTAAGTCATAACCCATAAAAAGAAACACATAAGCCAATGACAAACTGTACCCATCTTCGCGGGTACAGCTTTTAGCCAGAGCCAAGGCTTCATCCATTCAAAGGCTATGACCCATGTTAAAATGAAAGGACAGAATCACATTTATCGCACATCCTAATTGTACTGCAAAATGACCCCAAATATTGGACCTTTTTCTATTCAAGTAAAATGTATTAAGGATCTTTAGACACCATCTTCACAACCCTCATAAGTAAACACATCTATTTTTTCCTGAATAAAAATAATGAAATCACTTAAAATCTATAAGTTTTAAAATAATTGCTAGCATAAAACAAACTATAAAATGCATGTAATGTCACCATTGCATAAAGAGAATTTAATATTTTATTCCAGAAGAACGTGGACCACTTCAGCTGGGGATCAGCCTCCAATGCTAATGTTATGGTCCTTCTGACTCTGAATGCCCTTGAGGGAACCTGAGGGAAGGGAACCACCACCATTTTGTTGCAAGTGGAGACGTGGAGGATTTTCTAAACTGTTTGAACGAGGACTCTTTGGTACTGTCAAACTATTGTTTTCCTTTCTTTGACCACTAAACACAGAGGCTGGTCTTTTCTGGGGATAAATGGCATCCTGCTTGAGCCAGATGAAGCCACAGGCTTGTCATTCAGAGCACTGCTTGCTCCAGTCTAGAATCCTGGAATACTGGCTGGCTGCTGCGCCCCCAGACCATCTCAAACAAATGGGAGGCTAATTTGCATCGGCCTCATTTTCATCTTATTCATCCTCTGCCCAAATCTAGATTAGGATGGTTAATATCATCCCACGGTGGGAGGTTTCGGGAATGTAAAGGGCATTTGTAGTCAATGATTAGAAGGCATGGGTTCCAGAACCGAGTCTCTTGAAATTAAAAGCTGAAACAAGAGGAAGCCTGTTGCAATATACAAAGGAAGAAAAATAAAAGATCAACTAAAGTATAAACATGGAAGAAATCAAAAGTATCACGAAGGTCTTCTATCTCTACCAGTGACTTACAGAGCCACTGTTTAAGGAAAGACTATGATGTACGCCAGAGCCTTTACTTGCATGTCCACATTTAATCTATTTTTACTCTCTGATATCCAAGTAAAGACCCAGAGGAAAAGGAAAGTCAAAAGGCAGGTGGTTTCCTCAATGTCAAACATCCTCTAAGCAACAGAAGCAAGATTCTTGCTGTAGTGTCTGCTCCGGCCCATTCCCCTCACCCACCACTCCAGGTGGCCTCGTCTGCTGACCCGTTGTTTTCTGAAATCAGCCCTTCCTGTGTCCTAATAAGTGTCAACAAAAACTTCGGCGATTCACTCAGCAATTGAGTGTCTTCTTCTCCTTGAACATGAAACAGACTGAGACAAACTGTTAACTCCAACCGAACTCTATTTAGGTTTATGAGCCACATGTTTGGGTGTGAGTGTGAATATTATTTTCTAAGAATAAATTGGCTCAGTATCATAATAAACGAATACACAGAAGCATATGTGTGCATGCCTACCTAGGAACGCCTATTTCTTGAGCAAACATGATCCCATTAGAAGAAAGCAAATTTACTTCTGAAAATGCTACAAAAACTGAGCAACACAGACAGCACCTTCCACGGCTCATTAATTCTGGCCTAAATTTGCTACTGTCAGGCAAATCAGAAGCACCGGCCAGCAGACACCCACCTGCTATTAGGCTGAATGTGCCTGGCATCTTGACATTCTATTGATTCCAATCCAAAGGTTATGTAAAAAAGGCAGCTCAGAGTCCAAAATGAATTTTAGCCACAAATACTTTGGGAGGAAGCCAAACAACTAAAAACAGAAAGAAAGACAAGATGCAAACCAGAGTGACACAATTGAAACCACCCCAACCAGGCTGGTGAACGTTCAAGGACAAATCTACACATGATCCAGCCATCCTCTTTGGATTACTCCTAACTTTAGGAAATACCAGTCGCTTATGCATTGAATGACCACCCTTTCTAATCAGGACTGTGGCATTTAAGTTCACAAGGACATTCATTATTATTCCAGTGGTGTTGCTTTTAAAGAAGACCCTGTCCACTTCTACTCTTTTTTTTAATTTATAATATATTTTATTGATTTTTCACAGAAAGGAAGAGAGAGACAGAGAGTCACATCGATGAGAAAGAAACATCGATCAGCTGCTTCTTGCACACTCCCTGCTGGAGATGTGCCCGCAACCAAGGTACATGCCCTTGACCAGAATCGAACCTGAGACCTTTCAGTCTGCAGGCTGATGCTCTATCCATTGAGCCAAACCTACTCTTTAGACCCATGTATATATTCATGAAAATTTGCTGTACCCTAAATACAGTCATGATCATGCCCAAGATTCCAATTAAGCAGTCAAGATGAACCGGAAACTATGTGAAATGTTTAAAAAGGCTGCATCTTTTCATCTTCAAAACAACTCACTAGCTGAGAGTTTTATTTCCATTTTGTAAGTAAGAAAGTTGAGATTCTGGGAGGGAAGGTCATTTTCTCCAGGTAGCTGGGGAGGAGATACTAAGAAGGTGGGGGGGGGGGGGTGCAACAAGAGCATTTGTAAATGTTCGGACACCTCCCAGTCCTTTTCCTCTCCTGAATCAGTTAAATCTGCACGAAATGGGTATAAGTCTGATTTCTACATCCTGGCACTTATGGATTTGGCAGTTGCCTGTCACCATTAACTCTGCCCACATACACTGCCTCTGGGGGTGTCCTGTAAAACCAGACTGATCCTCTCTGTTTTATTATAGCCAAGAGACGGCGTACGTTGTGAAATAAAAGTGAGCATACCTTCTTTTCAAGGAGGAGAAAGAGAAAGCTGTAATCCCAGGGAGCAGCATGAATTCCAGCTGCCCCTGCTCCTCCCCTCGAGCTCCCCACTCCCACCAGCCAAACACAGCTCTGCCTGACTTCAAAGACAGCCCAGGAGAGAGGAGCATGAAGTCTGTGGGCACCTGCTGTAAGCAGGACCTTACGCCTGGGGGAAGGTGGAAGAGGACTCAGGATTCACTGCAGACACCAGTCATCCCCCAAAAAAAGCCTTGCAGTGTGTCCAGGAGCTGATTTCTATCAGGGCTGCTGGGGAGGATCAGAAGGCATGAGGTTCCAGCTGGGAGGGTGTTTCTGCTGCCCAGAAGTTTCCCAGGTTTTCAAGATGGTTCCAGGTTTCTGAGTGCCAGTCTGGGTTGGAGGAGCAGTGATCTAGAAGGCAATCAGTCTCAATTTACCCCTGTGCCAGGAGAGACAGTAGCTTTTCACCCACCCAGAGAGCCAGCTGGGACTCTGTACATTTCCATCATTTGAAGCAATCCTCTTTTTATCAAAAAGAAAACTCCTGAAATGAGCCACATGAAGCAAATAAGTCAGATAACCAAAAAGTGCCTTAAAATAGTTTGTTGCATTCCCAACCTCTATTTGTCATACACTGCTGCCCTATTTTATTGATTTCAGAGAGGAAAGGAGAGGGAGAGAAAGAGAAACATCAATGATGAGAGGAAATCATTGATTGGCTGACTCCTGCATCCTCCTCCCTTCCCCAGGGATAGAGCACACAACCTAGGCATGTGCCCTGACCTGGAATGGAACCATGTCCTCCTGGTTCATGGGCTGATGCTCAACTACTGAGCTATACCAGCTGGACTGCCTGTCTATTTTCTTTTAGTGTATCCTGGGCAGGGGGGAGGGGGGAGGGGGGGATGAAGACTCTGCCTGGAATGTAGGCATCTTTCCCTCTGCTCTGCCTCTAATTTACAAGGTGACTTTCTTAGAGAGCCACTTAGCCATCTAGTTTTGGTTTATCACCCATCGATGTTACTGTTACTGCTGCGATTATTATTCTACATGATTACAGACTTGCAAAGATGTTCTCATCTGATAATAATGTTTGCCATATGCATTTACCCTGCTGTATTAACACAGTGAGCCTGGGATGGTTGTGCCAGCACAGTCACAGAAGCTGATCCAGGGGAATGTTTAGCAGTTTTCTGAATGGTCGCAGAAAGAACTGGGGTGGGGGGGTGTGAAAGGAGGGACTAGATAATGACAAAACAGGCCAACAGTGCACGGTGAAAGGAGTGTTAGGGGTAACATAGGCAGGTTTAGGGAGTTTAGGAATTAGGGGGTACATGGGGAGGAAGGCATAGTTGGTCAGGGCTTGGAGCTGCCAAAAAGTGTCCATTCACAGAGAACAAAACGTGCCACAGGAAGGGGGGAGGAAGACATTCATTCATAGAAGCCAGGGACAAGCCAGAGCATATGGGGAGAAGGAGGAAACAAACTGTCATAGATAGAGAAATGCTGACAAATGGGAGAAAGAGGAAAACAGATTTTCACAGGAGACAGAGAATTCTACCACTGAAGGGGGGGGAAAAAAGGGGGACACCAAGTAGGGTTCCAGCTTGGAAGCTGATATAGTGACCAATGGGAAGGGAATATCAAGAAACAAAGACCTACAGCCTTTGTACACCTTAGAAAGAAGGAGTTTAGTGGGCTACCTCCTTTGGGCACCTCCCCCACCCCATGTGGGAGTCTGTACTTGTTTCCAATAAATTTCCACCCTTTTCATCAACCAACCTTTATCTGTGGCTTTATTCTTCAAATCCACCTGGATGAGAACCTGGGAAAGAAACCACCCCTGCATCCTGCTCAGGAAAGACCATCCAACTCAACGGGACATTTAAAGTATCTGGCCCTTTGCTTCCCCACTCACAGTTGGTCAAACTCTCTAAGGGAAGTGATTGCCATTTGCTGAATTAAAGCCCAAAGTCTGTCCGTGACCTTCACACTCAAGTCCTATTGACTCTAAGGAAAGTAGAACACAAAAAGTGAAGTCAGGGCATGCAAGTCAGAGGCTAATAAACTGACCAAGAGAGGGCAGAAAGCAGAATATTCTATGTGGAGTAAAGCTGCAGGAAAGGAATGAAAATCCACACGTCTCCTTTAAAAGACAGAGGCACTAGAATTTGATACTAGAATTCTCCCCTACATGCACGCACTCAACTCTCCCTAATGTCAGCAGGAGAGAGAGAAGGGTGCCTACATCATTTTAAATGAACCATTTCCCCTCCTCTCCTCATCTTGTGTACATATTGACAAAATATAAAAAATACATTTTTAAGAAATCGATTCAGCTTTGTAGTTTTCTCTTTTAACAGCAAAAGCACGCATCAAAATGATAAGATCCAATGGCCTTTGAATAATTAGTTAAACAGGGTCACCCACAGAGGAATTTCAGGGGCCTTGGACTTGTCAACCCAAAAGGAAAAAATGCAAATGGCAAAAGCATTACCAATCGCTTGCTCCTTATTTATTCTGAGATTTGAATTTCCATTTTGTTTTGAACAAGAGCTTCACAGCCCACTGACAAATGTCCCAAGCTATATTTAGAGGAGTAACAATATGTCAGATCAGCAGCACACATGGCCAGAGCTGGCTTTTCACTCATTCTTAAAAAAAAAAAAATGCAAAGCATGTGCACATTGGGTACATTTCATGTAGAGGATTTGGGTCTGCTCCCCTCTGAGCTCAGGGTGTCTGTCAGTGCTCTTGGGGGCACATCTGGAATGCCTCTTGGGTCTGTTAGTCATACCCTTTCCCTAATGCAAGAGATATTTCCACCATCAAGCAAGCAGTTAGTTTTAATACGGAGAGCTGCAAGTCTGAAATGAGTTTGAAAACAGAAGGACAAATGGCTTGTTAACCTACCCACAGAAGATCCAGGCGGTTTGTACTGCCATTGCTTTAGGAAGTCAATTTTCAGGAATTGGAAAACACAGTCTCTGGCTTTCCTTGAAGAAATGCCAGAGGCAAGGAATATGCTGATTATTTTTCAAAGGAGGAGAAGAAGGTGTTGAAAGCTCTTTCTAACATATAAAGTTCCCAGTTTGCAAGCACCAAACACAAAACAATGATAATGTTTTTGCACTTTATAAAAATAAGTCACTCTGTCTATTGTTTGGAGACAGCAAACTCTTTTGGACAAACTCTCATATCTCTCTGCCTCTATATCCAAGTACAGGAAAACAGCCAAGTACTTGGAGGCCTCAGAAGATACCCATGGTGATAACAATATATAGTCCTGAAAGGAAAATAGGAAAACGCATATAATTAAAAAGCAACCAATCTGAAAGAAACCTGAATCACTGAGGATTTAATCAGGAGTTGTGGGGGCTGCCTCTGACAGCCAGAATTTTAAATATAGCATACTACCCAACTTTCAGTTACACAATGAATAAGTCATGGGGATATAATGTGCAGCATAAAAAATACAGTCAATAATATTGTAATAACTTCTGTGTGGTGCCAGATGGTCACTAGACTTATTGTGGTGATTATTTCATAATATATATAAACATCGAATCTTATGAAATACACCTGAAACTAATAGGATACTGCATACCAATTATATTCCAAGAAATTTTTAAAGAAATGTTTATTACAATAGAAAAGAAAATGTTACCCTTTGTCTCTAGTCATAAGAAATAAAGCCTATATAATAAAAGCCTAATATGCATATCAACCAAATGGCAGAAAGACCAGTGAAATGACTGGTCACTATGATGCACAATGACCACCAGGGGCAGATGCTCAATGCTGGAGTTGCCCCCACCCAGCAGGCCCCAGGCCAGGCCACTCAGGTGCTAGCAGGGAGCCCTGATCACCCTGCTGCCAGTTGCCCCATAGATCAGTCCTGATGGCTGGTCAGGCCTAGGGACCCTACTCATGCATGGATTTCATGCACCGAGCCTCTAGTATGAAAATAAATATACTTATTGCATAGATTTAGAGTAAAGCAAGATCATTTTATCTCAAGATTGGTCACTGGGGAACTCCACGGTAGATTACCAATCAGAGGAAAAACAGATTACAAATAAACAAGTCCATGAATAATCTCTTAAAGTGTTAGTGCAATAAGCATCCTTTCCAATTCTAGAATATGCCCTAACAAATGGAGTTTTACAGACAGGAGGGAATTAAGGTTTACGGAACTCCATAAAAGTCTACTCCCTCCCAGACATTGTACTAAGCATTTAATATATATTACTTTCTTTAATCTTCTGGAATAGCCTAGCCAAGCAGGCAGTATTATCACTTCGTCACAGATGAACAATTGGACATTCAGAAAGAAAGCACTTGGTAGCAGAAGTATGGTTAGAAGGTGGTTAGGGACAAAGGTGGCCAATTCTGCTTTCCCTCCTGCACACTCTCACTCTCCACAGCCCTTAAGGAGAGTCTGGGGATGGCTGCCACAGGTGGTTCATTTATTAGCCCATTGGCCCTACAGGAAGAAGTACTCATGGGAAAACCTGGGGCAGGGTTTCCCATTCTTGTCAACATTGTCAGTTTGAGGCCTCAGGGATCCAAACTGTTCATCTCTGACAGTTCTATTTAGCTACCCTTGGTATGAGATTCCTTTGGGGGGCTATTTCACTCCCCCAGTTCCAACTTAGCATGTATTTACTAAAAATGTGAGTTGATTCAGGAATACTTCTATATCTTTCTTGAGCTGCAAAGCCCTTAATCCATTCTAAAACAATGATCTGAGGGAGAAACAGAGGTATTGGTAGATTTTTTTTTTAAGTTTGAAGAGATCCTTTAATAAGAATGAATCAAATTGACATCAGCCCCAGAAGTGGGAAATGCGGCTCTTAAGTCAGACTCACATATTCCAAGGACACACTCCTCTCCAAGGTGCTGAGACATATCAAACATATTCAGTAGTTACCTGCACTGTGACTTAGGGTCTGTTTGAGACAGAAGGATTGAGTAGGATGAGCTGGTTTCAGGTTTTTAGATTTCAGTGAGAAGGTAAAAGTTTGGGGGGCAAAGGCTAGGAATAAATAGCCATCAGATAGCTCAGTGGTTGGCAAAATGAGACTTGTGAGCCACATGCGGCTCTTTGGCCCTTTGAGTTTTTAGCAAAGGCCAGCTTAGGAGTACCCTAATTAAGTTAATAACAATGTACCTACCTATATAGTTTAAATTTTAAAAATTTTGCTCTCAAAAGAAATTTTGATTATTGTACTATTTATATCTGGCTCTGTTGACTAATGAGTTTGCTGACCGCTGAGATAGCTGAACATGGTAATCACTGCCACCTATTGCAGGGGTCCTCAAACTTTTTAAAGTGGGGGCCAGATCACGGTCCCTCAGAGAGCTGGAGGGCCGGACTATATGAACTACTAATTCCTACTGTAACACCTCGGCTGCGCTCACTGCCCAAAAAACCTGGCGGGCCGGATCAGACTCCTCTGCGGGCCGCAGGTGGCCCGCGGGCCGTAGTTTGAAGACCCCTGTATTACAGGATAGTATCCACCACAGTCACAAGACAAGTGTGCCCAATCAGTGCATCAAAAATTCCTCTATCACTTATTATTAAAGGCCAATGCAAAAGTAGAGGCTTATCTAATGGCCATAGGCCTTTTCTGCTGAGTCAGTTTATACTAAGCACAAGAGGTAGGTACCCAGAGATCAAATTCGGTGGAAACTAATGTTGGTGTTGCTAGTGTTGACCTTGTCTGCTCTCAAATAATGGCCCATGCCTCTGTCTTACCTTACCTGGTATGCCCTACATAAATGTTTTCCAAAGGAGACTAACGTGATGCAGTTCAGTGCCAGTAGAAAATATTCCACTTGGAAGAAAAACTACTTGGGAAGACAACAAATTGGTCGGTTGGGAGGTCTTAGATTCCACATAAAGCCTCACATCAAAATAGAGTTGTGCAATTTAAGATAAGATAGTTGTACCTACAAGAGAAACGCTGAAACAAATTTCCACATGAAGTGATGGCTTAATAGGAGCCTTGTGGCTAAATTCCTTAGCACTCTAAAAAAAAATACCTTCAATTTATTTAAGAAGTAAAAAGGGAATGCAGTACTGGCAAAATGCAGCATAGAGGGGGGGAAAATGAATGAAAGATGTTTTTCTTTAAATCTTCTAATTTTTTTCTAAAATAACGGTGCTCAAAATGATCAAGATAGAGTTCAAGGACAGGCCCAAAGCCTCCACAAACATTCTTTGACTCAGGATCTCTTTCGACCCTTGGTATTAACAACGTCAAAGACCCAGAGTCTATCCTAGTTTTCTATAACATGAAAGATTGGCAGGTGAAGGACAATAAGATACAGTGCATGGGACATAGATGTGCAACAAAATATATGTTGTTTATTAGAAATCCAAACTTAACTACCCATTTTTATTTATTAAATCTGTTATTCCTATAACAGAATAATCAGTCATGAGCAAATTTTGAATGAGCTATATTTTTTACCTGGTTAATGGTGCAACCAGAGGTCCTTAATCACTAGTGTACTTCATAGTTCCTGGGAAGCTCTTTGAAAATGCAGACTCCTAGAAACCCACTTGAGATTAGCTCTTCTCCGGGCCAGAATCGCTGTTTACAAACTCCCACATTGAGGAATGACTATTTTAACCCAGAGTCATAAAAAGAAATGAGGAAGACACCAGAAGCCAAATTTCTCTGATGGCTCAAGTTACTCCATTAGGCCTTTAAAAGTGGCTCAGAAGTCTTCAATCTTAAGACAGTGTTAACTTGAGAATGTCAGAAGGAGATAATGTAAAACCCAAATACTGGTTAACAAAGTAAATTGTCAGGGACCACTTCCACATTACCCAGATGAGGCCGCTGAGGAAAAATCACTCACTCTAAATTAGCAATCCAGAAGCACAACCCAGAATAGAATTGCTGACACCTGATGCCAGAAGTCACCCCATGCTGTCATTTCTAAAGGAGTCCTCCTAACATCCTGTTCCTTGAACAGCTGAAAGAGTTGGCACACCCAAAAGGAGGAGCTGAGACATTCTTCTTCCCTTAGCTAATGTGTACACTCCCTCACTACAGAGTAATTGTCCAATCAAAATGCAGCATCAAGAAATCCACAGTGAATCAGGAATTACCTCAACAGATGTAAGCTGCCTTTTCATTGTATCAGTAAATGCCAATAATATAGCATTAAAAGTGAGTAACGAAACAATCTGATTGCACTTCACTGAAAATAAAACTCAATTACTTTTTGCTTCCAAGGATGTGTGTGAAGTGTGTGTGTGTGTGTGTGTGTGTGTGTGTGTGTGTATGATAGGGAATGACAGAGAATAGAGATTTCTCTTCTCATCAACAAAATCTCATCTCTGTGATATAGTAACCATTTAAAATAACTCCCCAACACCATTCCATTTATAATTAACTAGGCACCTGTTGCAGGAATATTCCTGCAAGACTTCCGGCGGGCTTTCCTCCCGCCACCGCCACCTCTCCTGCCCCACCACACCCTCAGCCACCTCCGCCACTGTTTCCTCTGAGCACCTCGCCCCATACCCCTGCCTCACTGTGCCCACAGCTGCCGCTGCACCCTTGACTAAGCTGCCACCGCTGTCACCACCACTGTAGCATCCACACGGCCTGCTGTACCCACTGCCTTGGCGGAGCGTGGTGCCACTGTGCACCTCCCCCTGTCCTGCCCCTCCCCTGCACGTGCTGCAAATGCCTTTCCTCCAGCAGCTACAGCAGCCTTGCTTTCCATTTTTCCTCCCTCTTCCTTCTATCTATACTGTCTTTAATCTTCACTCCTTCCTCCCTCCACATATGCAAATTAACTACCACCTTTGGTTATTTTGGATACTTGCTCTGATTGGTTGGTGGGCGTGGCTTGTAGAGCAGAGTGATGGTTAACTTGCATATCACTCTATTATTAGGTTAGATAAGAACTTTCCTCCCATGGAGGCTATGTTTGACAATTTTGGGTTGCTATCTCTGAGGGCCACAGGTCCAAAAGGAAGACTCAGCCAAGGATATTCACACAGAAGCTGTGGCTAATCAGTGATAAAAATGACCAAGCACTGGAAAACAAAAAAGGAAGCAAGGGCCTAAATGCAATAGGAATCCAGGACAGTGGGGTCTGCTGTCTGAGTGAAATATCTACCCAAGGCCACAGTACATGACTTACTAAATGGGAAGAATGAGAAGCAAGAGTGTGCGTTTCTCTGGGCCTGATGGGTCAGCAACTCACTATATATTTGCTGGTTCCTTTAAGTACAATCTTACTCTATGTCTAGCTGAGTCCAGAACAAATGAGCTATAAAAGATATCAAGACCTACTTACTGTCTGCACATAATTGTCTTATAATCAATTATCCATTTAAGCAATTAACCAGTGCATGTTTAATAACAACCCCTGTAGTGAACATGAAATCTGGTTAATTGATGAAGACAATGCGAAAAGTTCTGACACGCTGCCCTGCTCCCCAGGTCTTGGTTGAGGAGCTAACACATACCAACCTTCAGAAGCTAATGAAAATGGCAGTTAAATAACAACAGTAAGAGAACACATAAAAATACAAGTGGCAGTTGATGAATAGCTGATGAGTAAGTCAGAGAAGATAGTGCCTATGAGCTCAGAGGAAAGGGAACCGTCATGAGTTGAAGCAGTCTGGGAATTATTCACAGAAGATAAGTCACTGGAGATTGGCCTTGACAGAGCAGTAGTATTTAGATAAGCAGAGAAGAGGAAATCCTATGTTATATACAAGTAGAGCCACAGACATGAGAAAACAGGGCTAAGTGATGACTTTGAGATACAGGGCGCATTAGCAATGTCCTTGGTAGCATTGAGAGCCACGCACAAAAGTTGCACCATTGCAATAGCTCATAATTCTTAACATTTCATTGTATGTCTCATCACTCTAGAACAGTCAGATCATAACAGTGTTCATTATCAATGGTCCATGTCAAAATGTAGGGGGTTGCATAAGATTGGTTGTATCGGGTCTAGTAATAATTAATATCGTTTTTAAACATTCGTTTAAAATCTTGCTTGGCGTTGACTTGTATTGACATAACCTTCAAACACGTGGTATCTACAGAACGTGTGCAGTGCAATTAACAAGTTTTGCTTTAAAAAGTTTGTGTTTGGTTTGGTTTTTGTTGCAAAACTAGGGCTAAGAAGATGGCGGATGAAGAGCATATTCGGCACTGCATGCTTTACGAGTTCCAATTAGGAAGAAAAGCAAGTGAGGCTGCAAAAAACATCTGTAGTGCTCTTGGTCAAGATGCAGTTAGCGCCAGAAAATGCCAGCGTTGGTTTGAGAAATTTCGCGAGGGAAATTTTTCGTTAGATGACAAGAGTGGTCGAGGCCATGTGTCCAATTTTGATCAAGAAGCTCTTCAAGCTCTTTTGGTGCAAAATCCTCAAATTACCCAACAAGAGCTTGCAACAACTTTAAATTGTTCACAAAAAACAATTTCCAATCAATTGCGTGCACTTGGCAAAGTCCAAAAGTTTGGAAAATGGGTTCCTCATGAGTTGACCGACAACAACCGTAATCAAAGAGTCACAATTTGCAGTTCGCTCCTCTCTCGTCAAAACCGTTTGCCGTTTTTAGAGCAAATTGTTACCGGAGATGAAGAATGGGTGCTGTATGTTAATTTGAAAAGGCGGCCTCAATGGTTGGACAAAAATGAGGCTCCGCAGCCCACGCCAAAACCTGACTTGCATGCGAAAAAAGTGATGTTGTGTGTTTGGTGGAATTTTAAAGGAATTCTTCATTATGAACTTTTACCATCTAACCAAACCATTACAAGTGCAGTGTATAGTGCCCAATTGGAAAGGTTAGCCCAAGCTTTAAGAGAAAAAGAACCCGCGCTGATTAATCGGAAGGGCGTAATTCTTCACCACGGTAACGCACGACCGCATACTGCAAGAATCACTGCTGAAAAACTGCGCCAGTTGGAATGGGAAGTTCTCCCTCAACCTGCATATTCTCCTGATATTGCCCCTTCCGATTACCATTTGTTTTGTTCTTTGCAAAACTTTCTTCTAATATTAGATGATATAAAATCCTAGTAAACTGGTACTAACATCCTCCTCCCCAAACATGCCATGCACACACATTTCCATGTTACTGACTGAAAGACAATGTTGTCTCTTGGCTGCCTTGGGGAGCAGGAGCCATGAAGAGCTTTGTTAAGCCGAATCAGGAGACATTTGACAAGGAAAGAACTGTGTTCTTCTACATCAATGCAGCCAGAATAGGAGAATGCCTCCTCAAAGGCTCTGCCCCAGGGGACTTAGCTCAGCTCACCTTGTTATGACTCCTCTCACTGTACCATGGTAAGGGAGTCAAGGAAATAATTCAGTCCTGGGTGAATAATCATTTCTTTTGAATCTCTTTATTGAAATTGATGTTTCAACTAGACTTTGGACAATTCAATGGAAGGGAAGAGCCCGGAGATTAAGACAATCCATTCCTCTTTTTTCATGCCCACAACAACTTCCCAACCCATTGGTTATACTTATTTAAACTGCCAATTTTGAAACATTAAATACAAATGTTATAATATACACAATCAGGCAACCTCATAAATCCATATCCTCCCTACCCCACGGTGTTCTTTATGTTATCATCTATTAAAACCAATCTAGGAGTGTGAAAATTTCAATTTTAATAGGAATTCTAAAATAAAAAAATTTACAGCAGATCCAAATATAAAAACATTATAGCTATCGCCGGGACCGGTTTGGCTCAGTGGATAGAGCGTCGGCCTGCGGACTGAAAGGTCCAGGGTTTGATTCTGGGCAAGGGTATGTACCTTGGTTGCTGGCACATCCCCAGTGAGGGGTGTGCAAGAGGCAGCTGATCGATGATTCTCTCTCATTGATGTTTCTAACTCTCTATCCCTCTCTCTTCCTCTCTGTGAAAAATCAATAAAATATATTTTTTTAAAAAAATACATTATAGGTATCAACATAAGGAACATCCAAACCTGTAGAGAACTTTTATACGGTTAATTTGAACTAAACTGATAACATATACTGGGGAGCAAGTCCTCAAATTCTCCAAAGACTAACAGCTTCTTTTATGCATTTAAAATTAAGGAGGTAATATAAGATTACATGGAGGTGGGAGAAAGCAAGGTGGGGATTGGGTTACAGGATAGTTAACAAGGTTATGTACTTGAGGGTAGCCATGCTTTTGAAGGCGGGGTCTGAAAGGGTTGTCAAGTATTAAGAGCAGGGGTCTGAAAAAAAGCATCTCAAAGGTGTGTTAATCTAGAGGCACAGACACAATGGACAGAGCTTGCTAAAAGCAAAGATAAACCTTTTACTGAACATGTATATGCCTAGAGCATGACTACCCACTATGACCTGCCCAGTTAGGCACTTACAATTTATTACAGCACCCTGTTTTCCCCCACACAGCCGATCTAAGCTTACATCATGGTGACACTTAAAATGATGAGACCTTCTGGAGAAACACATTAGCAGACAGCATTCTGTGCTTAAGTTTTAAAAGTATATCCATTATAAAGCACTTCAGCCCTGAGCAAAACAGATGAAGCAAAGCCTTGGGTTTCAAATCCTTAGGAAGTCACCAGGGCTCAAGATACACCATTATCATAACTTTACGGCATTCAAACACAATGCCACTGAGAACCGCGAACAGACACTCTCCTAAGAGGCAGGTCCTACAAACACTTGAAGTGACATGTTGCTTTAAAATCAAACCCTTGTCTCAGTGTAGAGTGCAAGGGAAAGAAAAGCATAATGGAATACATTAAGCTACCGGAAATGTTCTCAAGAAATAATGATAATTTAAGGGAAAACTAACATAAGGATTCCTTAAAACCATACCCTTTACTATTTTCTTGGCCTCTAAATGTGAACCAAACTGATGACAAATTCTCCAAAGAACAACAGTTTTGCAGATTCTTTTATGTTTCTTCCAATACTGTGGTCAGGTTGAGGTAAGGAGGTAAAACTATGAAACTGAATGCCAAAAAAGAAAAAGGAGTTGAATTATTATGTTTCATTTTCATATGTATGTACTGAGTTATTTACAATATCCTCACACTTAAGTGCTAATCTGGAGTTGGAATTTGAAATCAAGCTTTCAGCGTTAATACTCAATGCAAACCTGACAAGAGAATGAGGGACCCTCTTTGAAGGAGCCAAAGTATAAGTTATGTATCAAAATGACAACTCTACTCTCTTCAGTGAAGGTTGTCAATGCTAGAATCTGGAGAATGAGGATATTGGAGATACACAGTCTTACTTGATGTGAAAGCTGGTCACTTTCTCTTCTTGGTTGTTTTTTCCTAAGGCTGAAAGATGATAGGTCCATTTGGAGAAAGCTTGTTCAAAGATTACTGTGGCAAATGCACTGGGCATACCAACATTTTATAAATGCCACTGCGACTCACTGTCCGAGTAATGATCATGATCCCCAAACGGAACTGGTCAAACTTATTTTTAAAAAGTATTAGTAATAACAACACTTTTGATCACTTTCATGGCTAATGCAAAACTGCTCCAAAAGCACAGGGGGGGAAATGCTTTCATAACATTTCAGGATTGGTATTCTGCCATGGTGTCATTGGTGTTTAGCAAGATAAACATGTTTTTTACTAACTCTGATAAAACCAAAACAAACCATGGTGACTGGGCTTGGGAACAAAATAAGCCCATTTGAAATTCTTAAAAAATACCCCTAGTGGGAAGTCTGCAGACTTTTATTAGAACTCTAAAGCGCATTCCCAATGTTCTGGTTCTAAGGTTCCTTGTCTAACATTTGTCTCTAAGGGCCAAGATGAATGCACCCACTGCAGTGTTTGCTGCTGAAAATGATTTCTTGCTTCTGCTGTCCTTGCCCTGCCCTGGTTCCACAGGCCTGGCACAGAGCACTCTGCCCTCCTTGTTGCTTCTGGTGCCATTTCCTGGTCAGCCCAGGGAACTGGTCGACCTTTACTCCAGCCCAGGCAAGAAAAAGGAAGTCCAGGTGAGGGTGGGAATGGGGGTGCCAGGGCAATGGTAGCCTTAACAATAATGGCCAGCTGCCAAGAAAATGGGGTGATGGCAAAGCTGCCTTGGGGCAGACACATTTCCCCTGTTCTTTCTAGGGGAAATCCAAGAACAGAGCTCAAAGGCAGAAGGACAAAAACAGCAGGGTTAATATGCCCTCCATTTGGCCCACAGAGCCCTCACAAGTTTGCCACCATGTCCAACAGGTCCATCATTCTTTTACTCCTTCTTTACAGAGGAGGTTGTAGTTTCTAGGAAGTTGCTGTTAAATATTACTACCGTGTTTCTCTGAAAATAAGACATCCTCCGAAAATAAGACCTAGCACATGGAAAGATAATACATTCCCTGAAAATAAGACCTAGCGCAACTTTGGGAGAAAAAAATTAATATAAGACACTGTCTTATTTTCGGGGAAACAGGGTATTCATCATTAAAGAGTTTACTGATCCATTGGTATCAGAGCCCACATTTCTTAGTTAAAAGATAGTGACTTGGAAGTTTCTATTATGTGCAGACACCATGCCAGTGATGAGAATATCTTGATGTTCAAAACCCCACCCAGAGGACCACAGGATTCTTGAGGGGACAGGTAAAATGCACCGGATGAAGTGGACTGGTTTAAACCATTTTCGTAAAGCTTAAGTCTACCACACTGCCCCCAACTTGTGGATGTGTCTACCCATGCCTTTCCTGACCTCAGCTCTTTTTAGAAACCAAACAAAATGACCACTGGGCACAAGCATTGCCACAAGGTCCATTGGCATCTCGTGTTCCTGGGTGCACTCTCATGACAGTATTGGCAAGTGGTGGCTTCCCACAAAGCACTATCGTATTTTTCACGTAGTTTCCAAAATCTGTGTCCTTCCTCCAACTTTCATTAACACTGTTTGAATCATGAGAAATTTTGTGTGACTAGCAGAGACTATGTTCATTACTGTTTAGTCACAACACAAATATTAATATCATTTGCAAGTTCCACACAGCATTACCCTTCATCTGACAGAAAAGGACTGTTTTATCATGATGAGTAATTCACAAAGGATCGCACTGGAAAATATTTACTATTGCTTCATTCCTGGGAAGCTGATACATAGAAGGAATATGTTCTCTGTTATTCATGCCTAAGTTTTCATAGTACTCAAAACTGAGACTATTTTTTCAGCCACCAAATGACAGTCTCTTTCCCTGCAACTAAGCCAGAAATATACCAGTAAACCCTGTATGTTCTGCCATGCAAATTTGAATCAACTACTGAGCAATAAATACAGAATATTGTATTTTCTAAAATGTTTTAATCAAAGTAAAAGCAGAAATGTCCAACTTTCCTTTACACACACACACACACACACACACACACACGCACAGTGAGCACATTTCCTTTAGGATTAGACATGAGAAGTTAGCAAGTATGATCTTATGGGCTGAAGAATCAAAGCGATCCTCAGGCTGCCTTCAAGGAGCCATTTTCTTCTTGGAGAATAGCTCCTGATTTCAGTCTTGAATGGAGTAATATTCTGTTACATTTCTTTCTCAATGAAATCTTCCTCAGACTCAATAATCACCTAGTCATACCATTACCTTGTTCCCTCACCCATGCATGCAATACTTGTCAGGGTTACTTTCAGCCACAACACTGTTGACTCACCCCCACCACATGTACCCAACACAGTCTGAAACTATAGTTTGTTGGCTCACGGCCCTCAACCAGAGAGAATTAGGCCAGTGAATTCTCTGGAAGGCCCTCAATCAGAGAGAATTAGGCCAGTGAATAATGAGAGTGGGTCTCCCTGGTCTCTCCTACTCTGTCCTCCACTCTCCATTGTAGGAACTCTCGGGATGACTCATGAGAAAAGGACTGCTGGCATAGTGGCATTTGCAAATTCCCCCACATTTGTCACCTTCCTGTTCTGGTTTATCTGTCAGCATGGCCTAGATCTGGCAGGGGACAAAGACCATCTTTCTTATTCTAATGATTGGGGGTAGGGCAGAATCTTACAAAATCTGGTACATTTGGCTTGTTCATCCTCCACTCAAAGGAGTCCCCAGGCACTGAAGTTTCTGTTTGGAGGACAAAGAAATGGCTTTTTTTTTTTTTTGCGGTAAGGTAAGTCCTGTTGGTAAGCATTTTGTAATAAATTATATTATTGGCTCTAAACCTTCCTAAGAGCCCATGGATTCAATAGGTATGAATACATCAGTCACCGCAATTTCATTTTCCCTCGTGACTTAGAACATCCCTTTCAATCTAGGAGTCTTTTTATGCTATTTCCAAGCATCTTTTCAGCATGACAAGCCCAAAATAGCAACTCTTTTTTTATAAGTTAACAACCTGTATTTTAATACCACTAACCTGAGCACAAGGACTCTCAAGCACATACATCTTAATGCATCTCCAAGTATTTGGTTCCTGAAATAACTTGAAATTTAAAAAAAAAAAAAAAAAAAGTAAATTTGGACACTAGCCATGCATATAGGAAATAGGTGGTAATATCTCTATTATCTAGGCTCCAGATGCTACATATTACTCTGAATAGTTTCATGAAGGTCATTAACTCTATGGCCAGCCATTAAAACAACTGCAGAATCCACTTGTCTCATATCCACATTGTAACTTAAAATAAATATGACAGATTTCTTATGAAAAAAGTAGAGGCACATAAGAAATATTATGACAAAAGCTATTTTTATGACTCCATACACTGAGGGTATTAATATCACTCTTTCTATGCAAAAAAATATATATTTGGGTCAGGAAGACTTTCATTATACCCATCCTAAAATGAAAAAGAAAACAACACAGAACAAACAAAATAGTTTCTAAAGTAGGATATTTCATTCTTTTTTCCTAAGATCCCTGAAAAGAATTGAGATGAGAGAATTGTAAGTCTAGCTTAAAATAGAACTTAGAGTTTCTGTGGCTTTGTACCTTGACTGTTCTATATAATAGCTTATAAATTCTGTTCCTGAAACTGACATTGCTCATAACTCCACTACTCTTTTCTTGCTGTCATACAAACGGTAAGACAGAGACAAGATAAAACCAGTGATCATACGATAAATAATTCTTACTATAAAATGACCAGTGCACATTCAGCTGTTTCCATTTCAATATTATATATAAATTAGGTAGAACCCATCAATTCAGGAGCTTTAATTCTCTTTAGTATTAAGGAAAAAAGATTTTAAAATCCCCAAAGACTTGATTGAATTATAAAATTGATTATTTTTGTAAGCCCAGAATTGCACTTGAGAACTAATTCATGGCTGTACAATAAGATAAAGTGATTTATTGAAACAAAAGGAAATAATTTAAAGTGGGTATTATTATATACACTAAAGATATGACAAGAGAAGCCATATGAACAATGCTATAATGTATGAATTATCTCATGTAATCAGAATAATAATCACCACTAGGACTTACACATGAATAGTAACCTTCAACTTGCAAATTACTTTTAGATATGGTCTCACATCTGATCACCTCAAAAAAAAACCCTTTAAGATTAGCACTATTATAACCCTCATGGTATAGATAAAGAAGCTGATTTGTAGAAAGAATGTAGAGTGGCATAATTTAAGAACAATTACATTAAATTACATGTCATTTGTTTCAATCATGATAGGCATAGTAGTAGTTTTCTATAATAGTGTTATCCGTATCTACAAAAGACAGAGAAGATGGTTTGTATGAGAGAGTCTTACTTTCAAATACTTTATTTTATGTTATCCATGAATCTGATGGCACACTCAGAAAACCAATCTTTTTTTTTTTTTTTTTTTTTTTTTTTGTCAAAGTCAAAATGTTTTCACAAAAATCCTTCATAACTACATTTGGAATGCTCTTGTGTGGCCCGATAGAGTTGGGATGATTAGTTACCTAAATATATTCCTAACTTAGGTTGCTAGTACTGGTTTTTATTAATTTAGTTTTATATTATACTCTCTTTTACTCAATTATTTTGTAAAATGAGGGAAACCAGCATTTATTTTTTTTTTGGTAAAGATTCCAAATTGCTACTCATTTTAATGGTAATAAAAAAAAAATCATAAAGCATGTGAACCTACCTGCCCAATTCAAACAATATGTTGTCATTGGTGTAATCAGTTCATGAGATATGAAAATAATATCAAATGGCTCTACTATTCCCCATAACCTGGCAGAGAAGAGCAGGTAGCTAAGTGCCATTTTGGTTTGCTGCCATGTAAAGACTGAAAACATAGCCAATGCAGCCTTCCCTATTTTTCCCTTGATAAGGTCATCTCCTGGATCAATCAAAGCAAGGGGACCAATGCATCACTTCCAGTTGGCCATTCAAATGTCAAATGTGGGACTGCCTTTTTAAAGGCCTTTCCATGCTGGGATTTTTACACATGTCAACACCATCTTCCTTTTAACTCTAGTGTCTTCAAGGATTAGAGCCAACTACCATCTACTAAGTTGGGTATAAACACCAGGCAGATCCATGCTCTCTCCTAGGAGAAAATGGATACATTTCACTTTCTGTTTTAGAAATACCTTTATCTGTGTTTGTTTTTCTCCCCCAAGGTGGCACATAATAAAGGGATTTGAATATATTAGAAGACCTGAACCCTGTCAGTCATAAAAGGCCGGGTGTGGGGAGGAGCATTCAATACATCTGGCATTTGCATAAACTTTGGACTCAGATACAGTTGAGCCTGTTTCAATTTCATCATCACTTGCTGGTTGTGTGGTCCTGGTGATAAGGATAACTGCTGTAATATCACTGGGGCATAACCATGACAACTTCTGCTTCATAAGGCTTCTGTAATGATTAATTTGAGTAAGGGAACAGAGTTCAGAAAACCAAATTCTGAACAAAATAGAACCAGAAACATAGAATCATGGAACGGATTGTCAAATCTTAGAGGACGGGTGGGTGGGTGGGAAGAGATTAACCAAAGAACCTATATGCATATATGCATAACCCATGAACACAGTCAATAGTGTGGTGAAGGTATGAGAGAAGGGGCCATGTGGGATAGAAGGGGTCAATGGGCCAGGGAGGGACATCTGTAATACTTTCAAGAATGAAGATGTAAAAAATTAAAAACAAATAAATAAACCAACAGAAGACACACTACGCGTTTCTTGTAAGTAGTGGATATCCTGTAGATGCTTCTGGATGTCTAATTTTATATAGGAAATTGGTTTTAAGAATGCATTCCTTTAGTGTTTATCTTTATATTTATCTAAATGCCCGGTGCACGAATTTCTGCATGGGTGGAGTCCAACCAGCCCTCTCAATGGGGGCCCAATGGCCCAGGATGGCAGGGAGGAGAGGCCACAGGCAGTTGGCAGGCCAGCCCCGCCCCCAATGGGGTGGGGGGGGGAGGTCAATTAGGGGCTGGGCCAGCAGGGGGTGGGAGGGCCGATCAGAGCCTGGATCAGATTGGTTGGCTGCCGCACTGCACGTCAGAGCCAAAGGTTGTTTTGGTTGTTCCACTGTTCCAGTTGCTTGGCTTTTATATATATTGATACTTTGGAAACAGTCTTGGAAAAGCAGCAAAGGAAGCCAAGGCTGTAGGGCACAGGGCTTCTCAATCACCTCTCCGTCTCGGGGACTTAAAAGCCTTGTCCCTTCTTGCAGGATCCTTTTTCAATATATTGATTTTTCCTCACAGTATAAAATTTCCTTTAATTTCATTGGGCTGTTTCCCCTGCATCGTTCTGACCAATTATGTTCCTTGTTGTTTATACTGTTCAAGAACATGATACAATCATGTGATGGCATTTTTTCTTATTATTGAACTGTTGTTGCCTGAACAATGACCTAAAGAACAAAAATAATCAATGCCCATGAACAGCATAGCCTTTAAGACAATCTATATTATAAAAGGCCTGTGCTGTAACACCGTAATGACCAATGATCAGACAGGGAACCACGGGAGACCAGGTGGGTGGCAGCTGAAGCGAAGCAGCCCAAGTCACCAGGAGGTGCATGGAGAACCTCTTGGTCCCTCTCCCCCAGGCCTGTGAGCTGCTTGCAGTGGTAGGGTGGGGATCGCCCCTCACAGGGCATGGCTCATAGGCTCTGCTTGCAGCAAGGCTGGCAGGCGAGGTGGTGGGCAGAGGTAGGCGCAGTGAGGCACAAGGCAAGGTACGCCCGGGTGGGTGGGCGGGGCATGGACAGGTGAGTGGGGCTGGGAGCACAGCAAGGCACATGTGGGAGGGCCATGTGATTTCATGCCCTGGGTTTCTAGTGCTGAAATAAATTAGAAGAGTTGGGAATTAACTTCAAGTAGCTGATATTACATACCCATCTACTCTCTCCTTCTCTCCAAATACAGATAGCGTCTCACTTGATCCTCAGAATGAGTCCATGAGTTAGTATCATTAACCTCAGTTTATAGAAAAGAAGATTGGGTTTCCAGAAAGTCAAAAAATCTGAATTAAGTCTTCACAGAAAAAAAAATGGTAGAGATTGCACTCAAATTTGGACTTCCTGATATCAACTGCCCCATATCTTCAATAGAAAATCCAGAAATCAAAAAAAGAAATGTAATTTTCTTACATAACATTCCAGTTACTTTTGGTTTGAACTGAAGAAATCACTACATCCATGTGAAGTGAAATGTCCATTAGGAAAGCTAAGTCAGATGGACTCAACAAGCTGACCTTAGGTTCAGTAAACTTTCAGAAGAGCATGATGACTTTCCTCTCATGAACATTCTTTCCAGTGGTCATTAGCTGTTAGTCTATTTCAGAAACCATCTTCATTTACTCCCAGGTCTTACTCATAGTTTGAAAATGAAAATACTTTCGAAAAACCAGCATTTAGCATTGTTATCAGTCATATACACTGTAGTAAGAATTAGTTTCCAACTTATCTTGAGGCCAGTTTTATTGGTATGACAGCTTGAGGACAAAAAAGAAGTGTGGTGACAGAAGTGTCCCCTAGAATGAGGATGGGGAGCTCTGGGATATTAGGGACACTAAAGCCACACAACAAAATACCAAGACAACATTTATAACAACAGAAACAATTTCATAATTTTACTAAAGACTGGGACTGTCCAAAAACTTATGATTTGCCCTGACTAGTTTGGCTCAGTGGATAGAGTGTCGGCCTGCAGACTCAAGGGTCCCAGGTTCGATTCTGGTCAAGATCATTTACCTTGGTTGCAGGCACATCCCCAGTAGGGGGTGTGCAGGAGGCAGCTAATTGATGTTTCTCTCTCATCGATGTTTCTAACTCTCTATCCCTCTCCCTTCCTCTCTGTAAAAAATTAATAAAATATATTTTTAAAAACTTATAATTTAAGGCTACATCTTTATAAATTTTAAAACAAGGGGAGTTTTCCTGGCTGGTGTCACTCAGTAGTTTAGCATTGACCTATGAACAAGGAGGTCATGGTTCTATTCCCAGTCGGGGGCATGCAGGAGGCAGCTAATCAATGATTCTCTCTCATCATTGATATTTCTTTTTTTTTTCTTCTTTCTTTTTAAATATATTTTTTATCGATTTTTTACAGAGAGGAAGGGAGAGAGATAGAGAGCTAGAAACGTCAATGAGAGAGAAACATCAACCAGCTGCCTCTTGCACACCCCCTACCAGGGATGTACCCGCAACCAATGTACATGCCCTTGACCGGAATGGAACCAGGGACCTTTCAGTCCGCAGACTGACGCTCTACCACTGAGCCAAACCAGTTTCAGCTCATCATTGATATTTCTATTTCTCTCTTCCTCTCCCTTCCTCTCTGAAATCAATAAAAAATATATATATATTTTTAAAATAAAGGGAATTTACCATTCTATTTGGAAAGTTTTATCTCATTCCTACTTTATCACTGTATACTGCTAGGCAGCCATTCTGCAATGCTGTTGGTTATCAACAATTTCATCTGCTGTAATAACGGAGGGACAACTTCCACTTCCACGCAGGCAAGGCCATGTGTGTGGATGTTTTGTCGTTTACCTGCCAGGGCTCTGCGAGGGGTCTAGAATATTCCCAGCCCTCATTCTGCACAATCCATAATCTAGCAGATGGCACCATTAAATAAGTGTTCCTTGTAGTCAGTCTCTTTGAAAAGGAGGGCACCAAAATGCAGAATAAAATGGAGTTGACTAGAATAATACACACCCTCATTCCTTACAGTATGTTGACAACGGCTGACAAATTCCTGGTGGATATAATCTCACAGAACATGCACAGTAACGTTTTACAACAACATAAACTGAGATTGTAAGATACCTTGATAAATAGCCACTTTCTCACCCCGGGCTGTACTCTACTCTCTCCAGATACATGCACAACTCCCATTACCATCAAACAGCCAGGGGAGAATTACATACTGCTCAGGAGATAGCTTCTGAAACAGTGAGATGTTAAGAAGCTGCAATTCAAATCATGGGTGGTGGAATACAAACATATTATATGGAATGTAATATCATTTTCGGAGGCAAAGAAATATACAGGACACGGTGCAACAGAAAGATAACCAGGAGTGGGGGGAAATTTAGTGTTCTCTGCTCTGACAGTGAGCCATTAACAAGGTAAAATTACCCAATATCGGTGCAATCTAGAGTTTGCATTTTGTGTTTGGGGAATTATGATAATG
The DNA here is from genome assembly GCF_964339955.1 of Pipistrellus hanaki. Classification (NCBI taxonomy): domain Eukaryota; kingdom Metazoa; phylum Chordata; class Mammalia; order Chiroptera; family Vespertilionidae; genus Pipistrellus; species Pipistrellus hanaki. The sequence goes on from NC_140503.1 coordinate 13,256,110, forward strand.
TGGCATGGTTATTGTTATAATTAGAAGAGTAATTAAAGTAATGGAGGAATTGCTCTTCTGCATATCTCTTAGTCAAAAAGATCTAATTGTAGACAAAAAGAAGAGAGAAGAACGTTCTTCATTTAGTTTAGTTGTTTTGGGTTTTGTTGTTGTGTTTTAATCTCTCACAAGCATCACAGAACCCAAAGCAGCAAGACTAGTCACATTGGTACATAGCACCTTTCAATTTCCTTCTCATAAACAACTTATTTTTTTAGCTGTTACAAATTCCTTTTTCCCCAGCATGTGTTCTATGTGTGAAGACTTCCTATTAGAAGTCTTTTTTAAAATATATTTTTATTGATTTCAGAGAGGAAAGGAGAGGGAGAGATAGATAGAAACATCAAGAATGAGAGAGTTAGTTGACTGGATGCCTCCTACACACCCCACCCAGGGGATCAAGCCCGCAACCTGGCATGTGCCCTTGACTGGAACCAAACCTGGGACCCTTCAGTCCATAGGCTGACGCTCTATCCACTAAACCAAACCAACTAGGACAGAAATCTTTTCTTTTTTTTTTTAAAATATGTTTCTAATTCTGTTAGGTTAAAACGTTTTTCTCTTTCATGCTTCCTAATTCTGGACTTAGTTTCAATTTATCATGTTTACACTGTCTCATCAGAAAAAACAAACAAACAAACAAACAAAAAAAAACCTTAGGGCAAGCAAACTGTTTCACCAAGGCAGATAAAAATCCACACATAGACAAGTAAATAGACAAGTAAAATTTTAAAAATAAATATATCAACCTACCCATCCCTAAAGAGTCAAGCTGGGACAGACAAGGTCTGTCTGGCAGAATCACTTTACAGTACGAAAATGAGAATGTAAGTAGTATTGAGAGATTTGTTTAAATTCCTGGATGACACAATGTATAGATATATAATTGTACACCTGAAACCTAATAGTTTTTTAAATATAATTTTATTGATTTGAGAGAGAGTGAGAGGGAGAAGGAGAGAAACATCAATAGGCTACCTCCTGCTTGCACCCTACTGGGAATGGAGCCACAACCCAGGCATGTGCCCTGACTGAGAATCAAACCAGTGACCTTTTAGTGAATGGCACAATGCTCAACCAACTGAACCACAATGCACTGGGCTGGGTCTGAAACCTATATAATTGTATAATTAATGTCACCCACAATAAAATCAATAAAAAATAAATTAAACCTCAGAGGGAAGGTAGGGGAGGGTGGGGTTAAGGGGCAGAGATCAACCAAAGGACCTGTATGCAGGCATATAAGCCTAACCAATGGGCACAGCCACCAGGTAGGGTGGTGGCATGAGTGGAAGGGAGTGGAGGGGGGGGTCATCTATGGGGGCATAAGGCACATGTGTAATACCTTAATAAATAAAGAAAAAATAATAATTTAATTAAATAAGCAGATAGATTCCTGGGGGAGAAGGGAGCTGACCTGGAAGAGCTATAAGAATGTCCACATATTTTTGTTCAAATCCCATGGCCTTCCCGAAACCGATGAAAACTTTGCCCACTCAACTGGAAGTGAGAGTGATGGAGACAGACTGACCGAATCCCGACAACTTATGCCCCAGAGGGCCTTGTGTCAGAGATCTTGCCTGTACATTGCCACCTGACCTCAGGTGGCAAGGACAGCACAGACCAGGCCACAGTGGTGTGTGCCAAGAACATTACTGGAGGGGAACTGAGCCACGTGACTATGCAGATGGTACCATTATTGTGGGCCCCCCTTTCCTTACCTGAAAAATGGTCCCATCCATCTCATTTGCTGAGTTGCCATGAGGTGATAGAAAAAAAGTATAAGGGGGCTTTATAAAGAGCACATGGATTACATGGTTTCACATGCACATATATTGCATATCACATATAACCGTTACTACACGCACCTATGGTTTAACTTTCTGAGCAGTAATATCAGCCCAAAGAACACCAAACAATTTGGAAAGAAAATAACTCACATTCATTGTGGTGTAAATTTAGCCCTAAAGTGATTGCTCACTGCACCTGGTAGACTTATTTTTTTCTTATCTGCTTATTTCTGTTCCTTCATCAGGGGTCATCGCTAAGGTTACCTCCCCGGGGAGCCTTCCAAGGGTCACAGAGGGGGAATGAGCCCCATTCCTACTCTGCTCCAGGCACCTACTTACATCCCCCATCACAGCTTCTGACATTGCTCTTTTATCTTTCCTTCATTGGACCATGACCAACATGAGCCAGGGACTGAGCCCTCTGCACCTCTGTGCCCTTAGGCTGAGCAGGTGCTCAGAGAAGATGTGTTTACTGGGCTGCATAGCAAAGCCTTCAGCATGAGGAGCTAGGAAAGCTATATATGTGTGTCTATATGTACGCCTATATGTGCATATCTACTTGTATGCATGTGCTTACTCGTTCCTTTATCTGCCCATACAAATATATTTTCAATACAACTTCCTTTGATTAGGATACTACACCCTTAGGAAGCCAGGAGCCACCCACATTACCTGTTCCGGAGGAGGCGATGTGAAGAACTGTCCCTTCATATCGGAATTCATTAGTTCCCCAAGCTTATGATCTGCTCTGGCAATGGCAGAATCACAGTCACCCTCTAAAGAAACACTGAGCCCAAAGGGCACGCTACAAAAGCCCTGGGAGAACAAAATGGAAATCTGGAAAGGAATCATGCGGCAGGGACTCCCCGGTGAGTCAACACCTCGCTGCTGCTGAGGCTCCCGCCTCTGTTCTCTGAGCAACTGCATCTTCCCCTGTCCTTTGTGATGGGATTTTAAACGAAAAGCATTAGGTAGCAAGGAGCACTGTAATTAAAGCTTCAAACAGAGGATGATTGAATGCTGAAAGAGACTTCTCCTTTGAAAGTGCATTTCAATTCTCCCCGTGTCTCCAGAAGAGAAATGCTTCTGACAGTCTGTATTTTACCTGTTTCATTTAATAATGCATATCGACATCTATCCAGGAACATCGGCCGTTGCTTTGCTTCTGGTTTTAAATCAGGGAAGCACCAGCCCAACTTCATGGCTCCAATTCTCCACCCACCCCCCTCAGACCTGCTTGGTTTATGTTCTCTGCTTATTTTTCAAATTAACTGTTGAAGCAAGGAGAACTGGTACAGGATGAAAACACAAAATTCCTGAACATGCTAACCATAAGTTGGGGGGGCAAATGAGAGCCCTTTGCCTCTTTCTCTGCTAACAGAAGGATAATGTCATCACCCACCTGAAAACACAGACACACACAGGACATATATCCCAACAGCAAAACATGCTCTGTGCTTTGAACATCACATGAGACACTTTCTACAGGACTCCATGACCTGCTTCTCTGAAGAGAACTTCCTTTAACTTATATTTCTACAATCCCTATGCCCTTTCTCATCTGAACGCGTGCTGTATGCAAAATGGTTTGCAAACGAGTCTCTTTTTGTTTTGCTTTAATTTTTATGCTGTCTGGGTCTGTGTGATTTTTATACTGTCTGGATCTGTATAATTTTTATACTGTCTGGGACACCACTGTGTATCCTTTTTGAAAATCGGGGTACCCCACTCATAAACCTAACAGTCATCATGTAAACTTAGGGAAGCAGAAATCCAAGCAGATATGTTCATCCCTTCATTCAATCCTCGGCTAGGAGCCGTGGAGGTTTTGCAAGATGCTGAATATGATAGGAACCCTGCTCTCAAGGTTGCTGCAAACTGGTAACATAACTACCTAATAAAAAGGGGAGGCTCTGTGAATTAGTCATGGCTTTAAGCATCCAATTGAGTGAGAGCGTCTGTGTGTTTTGGGTTTATCGCTCAAAAAACGGAAGTGTTCACAAAGGCATTTACTAGGATAGTTACAAATGGGACAGAAATTGTGCTGGCAAAGCATTATTTGCAACCAATGGCAGCTGCTACTAATTGTGCACATGCTACATGCCAAGTCCTGTTCTGAGCACATCATATGTATGAAAAAGATTGGTTCAGAGAGACAAGGCACCTATCTAAGGTAGCCGAGTATGAGGAGAGATGATGTTTAAGCTCAAGGAGTCTGCTTCCAGGAAGAGCTTAACAATTTTCTACAACTGGCTCTGAGTGCAGGTGCAACCCTGCAGAGGCAACATTCCCGGGTTGAAAATGGGTTATCCTCCAGGAGCAGGTGTGGCCCGACCAAGCTCAGGCTCTGATGCGATTTTAAAAGAGAAAACATTTTTAGCCATAGAATTTTATCACTAACTTTTTGAAATCACCAAAAATGAATTTCGCCACTTGCCCATGAAATTTGGGAAAAGAAAGCAGGGTATTTGGGAAGCAGAACAGAGCTTGCCAAAAGGGAAGGAAAGGCCGTAACCAGCATGTGAGGCCGTACCACCCTGGTTTCAAAAGGACCAGGAAACATCGGAAATAAAGCTCCTGCCAAAGAAAGTACTGTGCCTTGCACAAATCCCTTGCCAGGCCCACAGGGCATTGTCTCAGACAGACAGATACTGCCGATGAAAACTATACAATTGTCTCTGAAATATCAAAATTTTTTTTTTTAATTTAAACATCCAGACAGCACTCCTTATTACTATTGTTTTGATTTAATTTTAAGGGAACCATCTGTATATTCCAGACAGTTTTATGTAAGTACAAAATGTCTATATTCAGACAACTGAATTTAGCAACTTCATGGTAAATTTCTTAATTATATGCCTTCCATCCATATTTGGTTAATATTTCACTGCTAGAAAATACAAATGTTTACATCTTCCTTTAATCATTAAAAGGTTTTTTTTCTTCTTTATTGATTAAAGTATTACATATGTGTCCTGATCCTCCCATTGCCCCCACCACCCCCATTCATGCCCTCACCCCCCTCTTGTCTGTGTCCACTGGTTAGACTTATATGCATGTATACAAGTCCTTTGGTTGATCTCTCTCCCTTACCCCTGCTTTCTCTCTGAGGTTTGACGGTCTGATCGATGTTTCTCTGTCTCAGAATCTGTTTTTGTTCATCACTTTATGTTGTTCATCATATTCCATAAATGAGTGAGGTCATGTGATATTTATATTTCTCTGGCTGGCTTATTTTGCTTAGCATAATGTTCTTTAGCTCCATCCATGCTGTTGCAAATGGTAAGAATTCCTTCTTTTTTACTGCAGCATAGTATTAACAATTATCTTTTTTCCAGTTTTTAATAGTTGGGTTTCTTCCCATTTTCTTCTATCCCTACCCGACCGATTTTAAGACTTTAGGTAGGGAAGAAATAGTTACATTGCTGACCTGTAGCATTTTGTAGGAGTCTAGGCATCATCTGACATACAGAAGAGTCATTTCTGAAAGTATTAGCAGGATTATCAAGGCTGCTAATTTCTTTTGGCCCCTTACATCAGGATCTCCATCTACTATGCAATTTGATGTGAAAGCCTGCAATACTTTGCCACTTGTAGACTTTCCGACTCTCCCTTTCGATGAAAATAGCTTTTACACAAAGAATAAAATCAAATTCCTAACTTGCATGCCAAGTCTCTAAGGGCGCAAATTGCGTTAGCAGAATAATGTCTATCTCCATTAAAGAGGCATTATTAGATGATGCTATAGGTCTTTAATCCACATCGGAGCCTTGTGTGGGGTGTGATGTATACCCAAGGGGTGAGGGGTATGAGCTGGCACGGCACAGAGGGCCACCTTTGCTCTGCAGGGCAGTAAACCACCTCAGGGAAAGGAGACCTCAGAATCAGATCTCAAAGGTCATCCTGCAGTGATACCTAACTGTTCCATGAAGCAGTCCCAATTCACTAAAATCCATGGCAGTAACTCTCTATTTTTCCATTGAGAAAGAAATGGCTAAAGGGTCACAAGCATTCATTAAAGTAAACACCATATCCCCGTATACATAATGCTAAATTGGTTAGGTTGAAGATAATAAATTAAATTTTACAAAGAATGGTTCAAGTAGAAATAGCACAATTTCAATAGGGAGGGAATCTCCAGTCTATGAGATGAGTTGACTGTGTTGTCAGCTTCAACTGAATCACCAGGTACCAGTTAAGAAATGAGGTGGAGGATTCAAAATAGGTATTCAAACCATGCACAAGTGGTCAGATAGGACCTCAGAGTCATTCGTATGTTACTGGCAAGCTTCAAAAAAAAAAAAAAGAATGTTGTACATCCCGGCTGCATTTCTTAGGTGCACTAATATGTCAGGAAATGAAGGAATAATACCTTCCCTCTGTAAGGAGGCCATTGGCAGCCTGTGATCACTCAATGTCAAGTGTTTATCTACTACGATTCCTTTTTGCAAGATGACAGTTTATCAAGCCCCTCGGGAAGGCCGCTAAACTAGCACTTAGAACTTTCTGGTATTTGAGATTTCGATAAATACTTGTGGATTGCTGGCCCAATGATGAAGCGTTTTGACTTAAATATATGTGGTGTCCGACAGAGCATAGTGAAACCCTTTAATCAGTTAAACTCTTTGAAAAGAAGAAAGAAAAAACGTTTTCCCCTTTCTTCTATATGAGACTAAAAAGAGAAGGGAGGCTTGGATTTCTATTCCTGATGAGATTTTCTTTCCAATTTAAACTCTCAAAATCACTTTTGAAAGGTATCTGAACTACCCTATAAGTTAATGAATACAAAATTGAGTCTATTCTGGTTGCATAGTAATCTGGACCACTGTGTCAAGCACATAGGCAGAGCTGAGTGACTTTTAATGCACTTCAAACCTCATCTGTTAGGCTATTTCTTCAATTAGGACAAAAAGGCTCTGTCCTCTTCCAAAATTACAATGCAGAATCACCACCCCATATATAATTACAATACACACACACACACACACACACACACACACACACAGAGAGAGACAAACACACACACACACACACACACTGAGTGCCCAGATTATTATGTGTTCAGAGATCATAATAATCTGGCAATTCAGTGTATGTGCAACAAGACTCATTAGTTACAGTAGTTTAGGCCTCTTAGAAGGATTTCTGGAATAGCTCCTTCATATCAAAGGTTTCCCAATCAGCCTTCTAAATCCTGCCAATAAGCCAAAAGATCTCCTTGCCTTACTTGTTTATACCAGGAAACTCCATGCCATCTATAACAGAATCATTAATGTTATCATTACTCAGCATTTGCAGAGCTACTATAGGGACCTAGAGGAACCATATCTCTCTTTGAAGAGGCCCATGGATGTTCTTCTGTGATCGTCTTCTCTTGGTAGCTTTGAAGGCCATGACTTAGGCTGTTGGGTCAGTATTACAAGAACATATTAATGTCTATTGCTTTCTGAGAACATCAGTCAGTGAGACTTACCTATTTTTGAATAAGCCATGTTGGAAGACTTGTTAATATTCATTGAGCATTTAACTGACCCAGGTACCAGATACCACAAGTATCACTTCACTTAATCCTCATTGCAACTCATTTAGGAGGCTTTGATTTTGCTCTCCCCACTGCACAGATAAGAAAAGTGAGGCTTCTAGAGATTAAGAATTGTGAAGCTGTGAAGGCAGCTCAAGCCCACGCAGACAGAATCCAGAGCCAAGCACCTAACCACTAATGCTAGTTCCCTTGATCCTAATCATTTGAGAATTATTAGAAATGCTCAGTCTTGACCAGATTAAAAAAAAAGTAAGACTCAAGAAGGTTGAGTAATTTGATAGAAATCAAACATTTTTAGAGTTAACACAAAAACTAGAACTCAGACTTTCTGTGCAGCAACCTACTGAGTTTTTGAGTATCCCATACTGCTTGTCCAACTCAATTCATGGCACCAACCCTATATAATAAAAGGCTAATATGCAAATTGTCCCCTTGACTGGGAGTTTGACCAGGAGTTCGACCAGGTGGTGGGGTTAGCCAGCCAATGGACCATGACTTCTCCCCACTGCAAGCCACAGCCCCTCACCCCAGCCAGCCTTGCCCTGATCAGCTTCTTCCACCTTGATCAGGAGTGAGGCCAGCTGGCCAACCACCCATGGCCCTTACCCCCCAGCCAGCCCAACCCTATTGGACACTATCAGGCAGACCAGCCGGACCCCACCCATGCATGAATTCATGCATCAGGCCTCTAGTTATTAATAAGATGACTAGGCAGTATGTAGCTTCACAAAACAGAAAGGAATATGACCTTCAGCATTTTATTACATGTCCTGCCTATTATGCGAAAGTACGTAAAATTATATACCCCAAATAAAAATTAATAGAAACACTAGTTACAGAAATGAAAGAATTATCATGAAAAATGGCTCTCATCTTCAGTTTCTCACTTCATACTATGTTTTCTCTCTGGCAATAATTATAGTAAGTATTTGGTTATTTCATTAGGGTCTACTGAAATCTTAAATAAACTAAATCTTTTCTGTCTTTTAGGGCAGAATCACTATACATATTTACCCATTCCATGCATTTATCCATGCATACATGCATTCATCCATCCACTGATTAAAGGATTTAAAATTCAGTGGTAATTAACCAAACATACATAAAACTGATAATAATGAACCAAGATCATGTTATGTACAATATCTTCCACAAGTTATTTTCCTTAATCTTTATAAGAACTCTGTAAGAGTGTAATACCTCATTTTATAGAAGAGTTTGATAAAATGTATAATTTCCCCAAAGTTTCACAGTCAGATAACAGCAGAGCTGGGATTCAAACTCAGTTCCACCTCATTCCAGCACTGAACAACCATGCAGTCCTTGAGATTCCATTTACTTGGAATCATGTGTGGGTGTACCCATGAACACAAGGTACCAACCCCTCCATACTTCCCATTAGACAGAACAAGTGGACTCTATTGCTACCACTTGGGCTTTAGAGTAAAATTATGGAGTGACATGATAAAAAAAAATACATTACCTTTTTTAAAATTAAGCCCCTATAAATGTCATTTGGAGAAGGGTAAGAGATAATATAAGCAGAAAAGGAGATTCTAAAAGGTTATTTCTACAAGTGGCATGCCTGTGCACTTCTTAAGCTTCTCCCCAACTGCCACTTCCCAATTTTCCAAACAACCCCATTGTTTATAGCATTTCAGTTATAACCTAATGTTTCTCTTCACATTCCACAAGAGCCAACCATCACTCCTCCACCAAGAACGTGCTCTGAATTTTGAAGACAGAAGATAAAGGGACTTCAAGTTTAAATCCCTTCATCTTTCTTGTTTTAAGAGTCAGAATCAAACCCAACTACCAGTTAAATTAGGAATGTCTCTCTAGATTTCATTATTTACAAGTCTCTCCATCACTTAAAGACAACGAATTATCTGAATACTCATTTTTTATTTGCTAAATATTTTCATAAAAATTCCATTAATGACTTAGAAATTCAGATTCATGGAGAAGGAAGGAGCAATGACAACCCAGCTTGTTTCGCACACCTATCATAAGGACCACATTTAGGCAAAACCATCCAGATAATTTTCTTCGTTATTTTAAAAATTGCTAATGATGGCAATGTTACAATTTCCCCAGGAAAACCATTCTAGCTTTCCAAAGTATTTAATACAAGATCAATATTTCACATATAGAAAAATATAATCAAGGGGGATCTCTAATATCTGTCTCTTAAAGGAGGAAAAATAATGTTCTATATATCCTTCTTTTTAGGGGATAATATACTTATTTTTAACATAAATGTGTTAAGGGATTTCTTGTTATTTTATTGTACTTATCTTTATTGGTGATAGTATTACAGATGTCTCCCCTTTTTTCCCCATTTTCCCACTCCTCCAGTCATCCCCTCCCCAGACCTTCACCCCACTTTTGCCTGTGTCCATGGGTTATGTATATATGCATATAAGTTCTTTGGTTGATCTCTTCCCTCCTCACCCTCCCTCCTCACCCCCTCATTCCCTTTGAGGATCCTCAGGCTGTTGCATGCTTCCATGTCTCTGCATCTATTTTGTTCATCAGTTTATTTTGTTACTTAAATTCCACACATGAATGCGATCATGTGATACTTGTCTTTCTCTGACTGACTTATTTCACTTAGCATAATACTCTCCAGTCCTTCCATGCTGTCTCAAAGAGTAAGAGATCCTTCTTTCTTACAGCTATATATATATATATATATATATATATATATATATATATATATATATATATATATATATATTTCATTATCTTACAACACTGTGTTTCCAGACTATGGATAAGCCTTAAACTGAAATCTAGATTAAGGACAAAATAACACTGACTTTTTACCAGAAAAGAAGCCCATAAATATAATTGTACATCACTGGGGGTTTTGATATGCAAAACACCTTCATCACTTTCGATGACACTAATATTATGCAGGAAAAGAAAAAAAAAATACTCATTAGCCAATTATAATTACATCCGTCATTCCTGCTAAATGAAATGTGGCTCCTATCACTTCGTTTTTTCCACTGTGTGCTTTGCATTAAAAGGATTTACTGGATTTGCCTTTTTTGCTCCCCTTTGTAATGGCTTTTGCTTATTGTTCACCTGGTTCCTAACAGGAACTCCCTCGGGTTCTCTCAGAGCAAATGCTCATCCTTAGAAGCTCTTACTTGAGAATTTCACCTAGTGGGAACACTCACAGCATCGTCCCCATAGAATATTATCATGCGCATTGCAATTTTCATGTTTATAAGTGACAAGCTAAAATTTTGTAGAAAAAAAAATTCCCCTGTGCCTGGTGATAAGTGTCTCCTCTGCCAGCGGTTGTTTTTAAGAGCACTTTCTTTGGGTAATGCTTTTCTAATGATCCATGATACCCACTGTTGTTTTGAGGGGACTTCTGGAAAGATTGTCTTTTTTTTTCCCTCCAGAAAGAGAAATGATTTTAAGAGTTCTTCAACAGTGAGTGTCCTAATTGAGACAGAGTGTTAATTATTTCTTGGGTAGCCAATCCCTCTTCTGGCCCCCGGAAATAAATGTCATTATAGAGAAATCAGGCAAAAGGCACCATAGCTCTACAGAGAGTTCCTCTGGAGAAATACTGACATAGTATTACAGAACTGCCTTCTACATGCAGAAGAAAAAACTGCCATTTATAAACCACAGCATCCATATTATTTCAATTTGGAGGGGAAAGGGGAAAGGAGCCAACACGTAGGAGCACTTGATGTGTGGCAGGCATCACCTAATCTATTCGTCACAGCGATGCTATGAGATACGGATTGCTTTTCCTCTATTTAAAACTTGAGGAAGCAGACAAAAAAGATGAAGAAACATGCTTAAGTTACGCTGGCTGGTGGAGGCAGAACAAATCCGGTCCGTCTGAATCCAAACCCCTTGGACTTTACATCTCCCCCACTCTGCATCTTCCTGCAGATCACCTTTTAAAGGAAGACCATAACGGACATGATAAAAAGCAAATGATTGTTGTATTTTTGAAAACATCCAGATGTCTTCCAAGATCCCAACAAGCCAGAGTCAAGGGTTTTGCAGTACTGCAAGCATCTCTCTCAGTCTATCAAACCACTAATTCCTGCTATCAAGCCTCAGTTATAAGAATCCAACTCAACATAATCAAGTTCTAATGCCTGTGATTATTTCTGTTTGCTCTTGCCTCAGGGCCTGGAAAGACTGCAGGTTTTACAAATATAAACAGGGATCATGATGCTGCAGGAATGTTCCACCTTCCTGTTTTCAAAGCCAGGCTCCCTGCTTGCACACAGGATTCCACAGAGGGAACAAAGGGAGCTTCTATCAGGCAGCTCTACAATCCAAAGACACGAGTTGTTTGTGCAAACTTTGTTCGTGCTCATTTGCTCAGTATTTAAAGTCGGGTGGAAAGTAGTACAGAGAGGAGACATAGATTTGGGCGAGTCTGTATGTTTCATAGAGGGAGGTTGGGGTCAGATCCAGGAGTTCGGTTTAGCTCCTGGGACATTGATTGGGCATGGCTTTTGCGCTAAATGAGCTCACATACAGTTGAGTAAAGTATTTGGTACAGTGTTATACCATCTTTGGACCACTATAAAGGTAAAAGTAAGGACACATCCTAAATTTAGTTCCTAAGAGGAGATTAACTTTCAGGTGGGGAGATTAGGAGAAGCCATGGAAGGAAAGGCCTTGAGTGTCCAGCTAAGAAGTTCGGACTTGACCCTGTAAATGATGGAGAGTAATCTCATCAGCACAGGACTAGGGAAGAGGAATGGAACTATTGTGTGAAGGTCAGAGGTGGTAAACCACACATGGGCTTAGCTACCATGGATACAGTAGAACCATCTTTAAAGGGCAAGAGCAGAATTTTTTTTAAAGAGGCATAAATCTAGGAATACAACAGCTGAAAATGAATGAGAAAGAGAGTAATCAAGATGACTCAAAGTGGTAGTTCCAGACAGCATATTTATTGGAGAACTATAAGCAGAATGGGACCTGGTTAGAAATAATGAGCTCATTCTAAAACATACCAACACTGGAGCCCAACCGGAAATCCAAGCCAGTTCAGTATTCAGAGTAGAGAGGAAAGGGTAACACTGGGTAACAAGCTCGTCTTTCATAGATGCATGTGGTCCAGGCAAACCAGGCAGCCATTTCCAGGAAGTAACACTGGCATGTGTAGGTTTCTCCCACGTGGCTGATCACATCTCCCTTGCAAATGGCAGAGAGCAAATGTTTTGGTTCCACCCAATTCAGCTGGATTCCCACCATCAGAGACAGATACACCTCAGAATTCACCGGAGGGCCAAACAGGACTTGTTTTTTTCATGTGGTCTTAGAGCTGGCTGGCTACGGAGCCATTCCCCAAACTTTTACCACACCAGGGCAGAGCCTGCTTTCATAAACAACCACATCAGTGAGCCCACCTAGATTGACCTACATCAGCAGTAATCTTATGCCACCCCATCCACAGTTGCCTCATGACAGATCGTGGGCAAACAATGACAAAAGGGTGTAGAAATAACAGTAGCCACAGTCTAGCTGCCTCAGGGGAAATGAAGGAACTAAGGAATGAATCACTTAGTTTGGACAGTATGGATAATAGTTACATGGAACTAAAAAAGACCACTAATTGGAGGGCCTCAGTTACAATCTCTGAATTCATAAAATACAACCCTGACACATACAGGGATGAATGCATCAACAGAAAGTGGGAAAAGGGAGAGATGGTCAAAAATCAAATTCAACAAAGGCTCACAGGTACATACTGTGCTTCTTTTTGAATTATCAATGTGGAACAACGGCCTTCTCCAGCCCATCTGTTGGTCATTTTTTCACCTAATAAATTCTACTGCCTGAGCAACTATACAGATTTAGAAAAGGAGAGAATCTGACCTATTTATAACATAGTCAATTCTCCATTATTTCCAAGCTCTCAGAGGCCATTGGCTTTATGTTATTATCTGACCTCTGGCCATTCATTGTCCATTATCACCTCCACAGGGAAAAATGGGTGCATCTCAAATCCATCCATTTAACTTTTTATTAGTAATGCTGGTAAAAGGGTAAAAGCAAAAATGCAAGTGTTCTCTACAATAAATGCTTTTCTCAGTCATTAGCCATTTATCCACAGCTTTCGTTAATACTGAAAACATGCTGAAAGTTGTCAGTCACACTTTATTTTAAAAGTTGTAGTTCTTCTCGCCTCTCATTTTACATCACTAAAGTGAGAGACCAAAGAATATCTTTCATTCTAAAATGGCAAAGAGTGAATCATGACTTTTTATATTATAATCCCTCAAAAAGTCAATATAAAATGCTGGACCACAGCTTACTTACACATGGACAGTAAGCAATCACCCTAAATTTGATTTTAGGACATGAGAAAATATTACTGGACAGAGCCTACTTTATAGGCTTTTTGTGAATATTTAAATGTGATAATATACATAAGCTGCATAAATAGTACTCTACATAAACCTTATCTATGATCAATATCATTAATTTGATGAGTTATTATTATTATTATTATTATTATTTCTTCTGGGTGTGAATGTGGCCTTGCTAATACTCAGTATGATTCAAGAATTGGAAGACACTGTTTCTAAACATTCCTATAAATTAACATAATAAGACCTTCTGGGGTTGTGTTGTAAGTCTCCAGTACTAAAGCATAGTCACTTATCAAAATCATCTCATACATTACTCCATGTGTATCCTATTGGCATAGAGTTGCTAACATATAGACAGCCCAGAGGGCACAAAGAGTTAAGGTAGGGGCATATCAAAATATATTCCACCATAATCTACTCTTTTTTACCACTGAAAATTTTGCTGAAAAAAAGGGGGGAAGAGAATGGAGTATACTTACAGGTGCATACCCTGCCCCGTCTCTCCACCCTCCGTGGCTCCCACCTCCCCCCACCATATGAATGTAAATCATCTCTGACCATCATCAATAATCTACCATGAAAGTGGCAAGGTGGTACTAGAATGTTCTTTTGGTAAACAAGAGGAATTAAAGTCCAACTCTGTCACCATCAAGTTCACATGAAACCCTGTAAGTTTACAATTGACTGTAACTTCGTGTGATCTTTGTTGTAGTCAATGTCAAATCGTAAAGACTAAGGAGAATCTTTGTGGGTGTTATCATTTCTAGTTTTTTTTTATCTTCTCCGAGGGACCCTGGCTCCTCAAATATCTCCATCAGGAAATAATATGCCTAGTAGAAAATAAAAACACAGAGCAAAAGAAAGAAAAAGAAAAAAAAAAAAGAACTGCATCCATTTTTTCACAAGCCCCAGGCTCTCTTTAATCATGCCAAGATACACAAAGTTCAAGTGATGAGGTAAATGTCTCATTCAATGTAAATCACATATGCATGAATATCTACTTAACCCGTGGCATTATTTGGTGCCAAGAAAGATCACCCAGCAAAATGATTCCTTTTTAAACAGACCTTCCGGTGTGGCATCTGAATTTCCCCATGGGCGGTTTGGAGGGCTTGACACTGATCTGGGTTGGGTTAAGCGGCAGGCATTTGCCTGCTTAGAGTAAGGTAAAAAGGTGGGGGGGGGTATATTTTTTCCCATATGGGAAGACAAAAGCACTTCTCAGGAAGCACTCCCTATCACTAGATTATGAATCTCCTTGTCTTCCAGGATTGGCCAACACAATCATTCACTCAATTACATCTGGGCAGAACCTGCTGCACTGGACACTATTGTGTGCCCTGAGGAGACAGAATAAATGAGCCACGGTTCTCGGAACCTAATGGGAAAGACGGACATGTGAACAGAAACAGTGCAAGGCAACACAAATAGGGAACTAATAAAGGTACAAACAGAATGCTGTAGAAGCCCAGAGAAGGGAATTATTAATTTTGACCAGGAGGGAAGGTGACATTCATGAGATCTTAAAGGAAAAGAGTCTGCCAAATGCAGAGTAAGCAGGGAATGTTCTATACTAAGGCTGAGCAACCTGGGGAATGCTACAAATGAAGAGGAATATGTTTTGCTGTCCTTGGCACATGGATACACAGGACGGGTGCCTGAGAATGAGGCCTGAGTGAAGGACTGACATCAGAGTGTCACAGATCTCACATGCTACGATAAGTTTGGATGGGCTTTGTATAGGTGGACAGGAAAAAAGGTAATTTCTAAAATGTGTCTTTAAAAATTAACTCTAGGGACACCAAGAACAATGTGTCCAGTACAATGGTTTAGGACAGTGGTCGGCAAACTGCGGCTCGCAAGCCACATGCGGCTCTTTGGCCCCTTGAGTGTGGCTCTTCCACAAAATACCACGTGTGGGCACACACGTACAGTGCAATTGAAGCTTCGTAGCCCATGCACAAAAGTCGGTTTTTGACCTGGGTGAGTCTATTTTGAAGAAGTGGCATTAGAACACTCAAGGGGCCACAGAGCTGCATGTGGCTCGTGAGCCGTGGTTTGCTTACCACTGGTTTAGAAGATACTGATGGATGATGGAAAGACCATACAAAAGGCCATGGCTACCAAGGACAAAGTTAGCTCTGATGGGTGGCCCCTCTGAAGGTTCTTTGCTAGGAGAATTGGGTTAAATTTAGAAATATTTCCTATGTGGCAAAATACACAGCAAAAACACTCTCAGAAATTCATCTACGTCAGTGATCAATCCTGAGCTTTTCAGCATCCACATTCCCATTCATTTATTGAATTGAGGCCTGATCATAGATTTAAAATCAGAATCTTCAGGCCCAGAGCTCAGGAACCTCTATTTTTAACCACTTCCTCCCATCAGTTAGGATAGATGGGTTAAGTTTGGGAAGAACAACTTGGGCCAACCCATCAGATTTCTTGGTGATCAGGAATGAGTTCCCCTTTGAAAAAATATCCCAAATGTCTGACAGGAAGTTTAGCATGGTGCCTGGCATGTGGTGAAGCACCAATCTTGGTCAAATCCCCAGTTACAAGGGCATGACTTGAACGGATGTATGTCTTGCATTCCTTCGGGACTCAGAGATTATTAGAACAGAGTTTTAAATTCCATTGCTGTCAGCACTACTGGACTTGCTCCTTACCTATTTGGGTAAAAATATTTTAAATCATTTTCCAAAGAATTTTAATCTCTCTTACTGTTCCAGAGAAACAAAACAAGGTCTTATTGTTTTATGTTGGGGGAAATGTTGGTTCAGAGGCTACTTACTAAGATGTTAACAATTTACAAAATACACTCTAGCAACTGTTTCTGTTTGCTCCAATTGGATTAATTATATTATGTGATTTTTATCAGAAAAAAAGCTTTTGTGCTTACAGAATTGGTGGTCTGGGACATACCTAAAGTCTTATTAAACTTCCTACATTAATAAATTTATAGATTCAACATGTCAATAAAAATTTCAATTAGTGAGTAGAATGAGAAAATTATATTATATACACTTGAAATTATAATAATAAAAAATAACCCCAGCATTATGTATCTTTACCAGTGCTGAGCATTGCATTTGTTCAGAAGTATCTGCCATACAAGCAGCAAGAAGTTCCTTTACATAAATCTATTGAAAATTATTTCCTGAAACAAATATTTTCACACTGAACTGATAACACCAAAGCATCTATCATTAAACAAGCCAGGTATCATCTTGATCTAAGTATAGGATAAGAACTATATAAACATAATAACAATTTGCATGTTAGTCTTCTACAATAAAATATTTTTATGACTCTGCCAAGAGTCATGTATGAGATGAATTGTGTGAAGAAAGTGTTTAGCATCTGTTCTGATAAATCTGGGAACAGTAGCCAAGACATAATAACCACAGCTCACTGTGCCTAGTGTCAGAGTCTAGAACAGAACTTGCAGCAAGCTCCATGCGTTGGTCACCTGCGAAAGGGTGCATGGAGGCGAGTGGGGGTGCATGGAGAAGCACCCCTTAAATGCCAAAGGCAATGCTTTAAAAAAAATCTACTGTTGTCCAGCCGGCATGGCACTGTAGTTGAGCATCAACCTATGAACCAGGTCACAGTTCCATTCCGAGTCAGAGCACATGCCTGAGTTGCAGGCTGGATCCCCAGCTTGGATGTGCAGAAGGCAGCTGCTCCATGATTATCTCTCATCATTGATGTCTCTCCCTCTCCCTTCCTCTCTGAAATATATAAATATATATATATATATGTATGTATATATATATATATATATATATTAAAAAAATAATAAAATAAAAATAATAAATAAATAAATAAATTTTCCCAAGTGTACAAAATTAACAACAGCCAGCTATCCCTTTCCAAATGGAATGCTCATGTATTCCTGGCACATGTATTGGGATTGACTGCACTGTTTTTAATCATGTATAAAACTGCAATGGAATTAGGTTTTCTGTCTCCATCTCTCCTCACCAACCTGGGTAGACTCAAGTGGATGGATCCTACATTACTTGTTTGTTTCTCCAGTCTTACTTTAAGCCTGGACATATGTGCTAAAAACCAACTTCTAAATGAATGAAAAAGCTTTCTTCATCATCTATTATATGCCTTCTGCCTCTACAAGAATAATATATTCTTCATGATTACTGAGACAGCCACACAAAAACACATTCCCTCACTGCATGTTGTGCTTTTCTTTATTTAGAGTTTCCCTAGGACCTACGTGGAAAAGTACATCTCCAATTAAAAATAATTGGGGTTAACTCATTACTCCATTACATTAGGGACATATGGGCAAAATGAGCACCACCTAGCTGAAGGGAATAATAGTCCATCCCCCGCTTAACATTTAAGATATAGTTTTGGGTGTGAATTTCAAAGATGCACACATGCACACTAACTGCCCAAACACATACCTACAGATTCATCTCGTTTTATTAGCAGAACTCTTCAGAGTAGTAGTAAACATTTTTCTTCTTCAAATAGCATTATTCTACCATTCAGCACTGCCAGAACAAAAGGTATTCAGATTCTGTGAAAGTAATTTGTCATGTTAAAATATAGTGCTGTGGCCAGATAGTTTACAATGCACTACCAAAATACTAATCAACTTAAAAGAAGAAAAAAAAAGAAAAAGAAAAAAAAAAAAGAAAGAAAGAAAGAAACAAGTGTCAGAACTCTGGCAATCACAAATAGGAAACTGAAAAGAAAATTGTCAGATAGAGACTGTCGTACATTCAAATCACTGATAGAAACATTCCTTCTGACCAAGAATCATGACCCTAATCACCTATTTCATAAATACACACTTCATGTGGGAGTGTTTTCTGAAGGCTTCAATTAAGCAACCTTAAACTATTAAAAATTAACCTTGACAAAGGCCTACCTGTGTCCAAATTAGAGAAATAAAACCAACACAGTCAGAAAATTTAAAAGTATCTCGGATTGGAAAACTATAAAAATAACAACTGAATATACTATGAAGAAATAAGTTGTAAAGAATGCCCCACAAAGGTTTTGTGACACTAATAAAGTCAAAAGAAGGTCAAGTTTGGAAATTATGTCCGTGTCAGAATAAATCAAGCCTTCCCATTTATTGGTAATGGGCCCAGGAGGTCTGCCAAACTCCTGAAAAGACAGTCTTGTGCCCTAACCTGCCTTATATTGCAAAACAAGTCTTAAAAATCATCATATATCCTATTAACGACTGTGTTTTTTGCTAAAGGTAACTTGAATGGCTAAAGCATAAACCCAGCCAGAGGGGAAATGACTCTATTTCAGGGAATGTTGATGGTTTCTTCCCAAAAGACCTTCAGTGGAACCCATTTGTGATAAATTCAGTGTCCAACGTCAAGCCAAGCTGTCAGGAGAGGAAAGTTTGGCCCTGGCACCCAACTCACCCCATTTACCCTTGATCCTTGAAAAGAAGACTTGTATCAAAGTGGAGCCAACTCTAAAAAGGAGACAACGCACCATTAAAGGAATGGAAGAAGTGATGAAGAGAGCCATCCACACTTTACCAGTTGGATGATGTCCCATAGGATCCAGGGAAAAAGCTCCTGGAGGGCAGGACACTCTGCCTTGGTTACCGTTTTATTCATATAAAACCCGGAATTATCCCTAGCACATGACAGTCATGAAGTGATAAATGGTATCAATTTGAATAATGCCTCTTTATGGGAATATAAAACTGTACTGTTATCAAGGTATTTCCACACACATTAATCTTATCCGAACCGGGAACAACCCTGTTGAACTCCGCAGAGAGGAAATTAAGTCTCCAAGAGATTGAGTGATCCGTCCAAGGTCATAAATGTAAAAAAGAGAGTGCTGACATGAGAATGCAAGTTTTCATTATAGAAATACAACCTTTCTTTTCCCAAAAACAGCCTTCCCTTTGCTCATTCCCGTTGCTCAATTAAGGTCCCAAGTCACAATGCCTACATCATAAAATGATCCCCCTCCAGAACAGGCAAACTTGCATCTTATATCATGTTGGAGAGGGTGAAATCCTACTGTTTAAATAAAAATATTTATAGAATTGCTGTATTTTTTTTTACTCTTTTAATTTAAAAAAATCCAACTCTGATCATTTTGGAATATAAAAAGGAAACTTCTACGTAATAAAATGTAATGCCCATCATTTTGTGTAATGTCAAATGGTTTCAAGAACTCTCCATAGCCTTAGGTAGCCTTCAACCTCTTTCTGGCTCCAATTACCCAATGAGAAGCTAGGCAAGTAGGGCTTCCTCATACCAATTCCCAGAGGCAATGATGAGGAATAAATGATATCCTCTATGTGAGAACTGGAAAATGCAAGAGAGGAGGTGCCTATATGTTCAGTATGAATGTGTTTTAAAATCAGTTTCATTCCTCAAGACCTACACAGAATTTCCTGGAACCTCTATGCTAAATGCTGAGGCAATTGACTCTCCCTATTTTTCACTTCCTTTTTATCTAATATCTATGAGGAATATTACTATTTTCTGCATTAGTTCCCCCTCCAAAATAACCGAGAGTCCTAACTCTTGAGCAAAGTGGGAGAGGAAACTACCCCAGAGGCTATTTTGACACTGGGTTTCATGAAAGTGATGCCCATAGGCAGCTGAGGCTAAGAGTGACACCAACACGTGGACCTATTTCTGGACTGACTTGAGTCTAATGTTTTCCATTCAGCCACATGACCTCTGGTGACTTCCATGGGCCGTAAATTTGTGAACCAATTTTAGGAGCCCTGTTGAAACAGGTTTCAGCGTTCTGAGGCCTAATAGCATCTATGAACTTTGGTACCTGATATTTTCCGATGGGTTGAAATCCAAAGCCCTGAGGTTCCTAAATGGTTCCAATAGAAGCTTCTTTTATCTGTGTCTTGAAAGCTCTCATAAAGAGAACTGAAATACATAACGCACGACCTGTGACCTGGAGGGGAAGGGGACCTTTTGCCAAGTTTCTTGCACATTCTCTTAAAAGCAACCAGGGAAGAAAGTGAGAAAAATAGTTCAGTTTTAATGAGCTTAGGCTAATGGCTAGAAACGCCAGATATTTATTAATTTTGTGAATGCTTAAAAAAAGAAAAGAAAAAAAAGGCTCAGGACTTTTAACCACTAACTTTCCAGAAAACGTGTGCCTTATTAGGGGCGGAATAACTGACCAGTGTGAGAGCCATGAATGTGGCCTTTTGACTTCCCAAATTATGCAAGGATATTCTCTTTGACCTTCCCCTATTACAGAACTGCAAAAAAAAAATGACACTGCTTTGTTCAGGCGACTCGGGACACATAGCGAAGCGTGCTTCTGCAGAAACACATCCCACGTTAACTTTTAAGTTAGACGTGGTATTTGAAAAATAAATAAATAACGGAGTTCCAATTCACTGCAAATGGTGCAGGAGGCCAGTGAGTGGGAAGCCTGCAAGAGAAGGACTTCTTTTAAAAAGATGTTTTACAGGACTTTTTCTGCATCATTAACTCTTCTGGAATCCTGAACGTAACATGATGAATTTCCCTAAAGAAGTAGCTACTGTTGAATTTCGAAGCACTTCAAAGACCCACAGCAGAAGAAATCAAAGAAAACCAAAAAAGACCAGTAGATGTGAAAGTCGCCAAAGGGGTTTAAAAAAAAAGCCATGAAGGTTCTAACAGATTTTGACCATGTACTGAAAACACCACTGATTATTTTGCTAATACAGTGTTTTACTGTTCCATGCGGCTGAAATAAGTCTCTGTATTCATCGGAACACAGGATATTTTTATTACAATATTTGTGTCATAGTTCTTGAGAAAGGAACATATTTTAAAACCTTGAAAAGAATCTCTGTCTTGAAATGGTTCTTGATGTGTATGCATGTGAGTGTGTGTGTTTTCCTCTACACAGATACTTAATTGGAGCTCACATAGCTGGAAAAAAAGTAAAGAAAGAGAAAAATACTGATAACTTACTCAAATCCCCAACATGTAGGTTTTAGGAAAAAAAATTAAATAAGCAAAGCAATTTGGAGGGTGGAGAAAAAAAGAAGTCTGGCTGGGGTAGTATAATGATTATTGAACTTTAATAATAATAATTAGCCCTTTAAAAATGTCTTTTGCACAAAACCATACCAAGGAAAAAGAAAGGAAAAAGGAAAAAAAAAATCCTTAAAATCCCATATCCCCAAATACCAGCACATCAAAAACCATCTGGAAAATGTCTGATAATGGTATCCACCCTCCTAAGAAATTCAGCAAACTTTGTCTTCCATTACCATTAGAATAATCAACTCCAACTGAAAATTTCAACTTGAAAACCCCAAGGAAACAAAGCTGGATTCGGAATCCGATTTTGAAGGTCTCCTAAAAATACCATCTGTTTATAGACACCCTTCTCACACCTGACTCGCTCTTGATCTTGCCATAAGTTCACAGCTGAATTTAAAGACATACACACACTGCTACTATGAAATCTAGTCACCACATACATGTTCTGGGCTTGAATCAAGTTTCCCTTGTTATGTAAGCACTCGGGGGCAATAAAATTCCACTGACATCTAGCAGCTCTGTGAGTCTCAAAACATTAGTCTACCTGACTGTACAACCCCTTTATTGGCAGCGGGTACCACTGCTGTTTTATTTATGTTGATCATATCGTCAATGCTCCATAGAAGAGCCGTTTAGTAGGCGATTACCCTCTAACATTTTTATTGCTGTTGTTAAATATCATTACTTGCACTGAACTCTGTATTAGAAAAATCCAGTTTGAAAATCAGAATATCTGGAAAGAGCTACAGGGCTGTGCGTTTTCTCCCCAGCACATAATCTGTAGATTCTGATGAGAAGAAAAGAAAAACAATGAGTATTCACATCTCACAGACAGAGGTCACTAATGGACTGAATTTGAATCACTGTGGCAGTAACCACAAAGTCATTAAAGTAATCTAGTGAAAAATGAACGTGCAATGAAATTAAAGTAAAACATACCAAAAGATGATTACCCAGGAAGGTCTGACCTGAATGGAAAATAAAATGACATCACCTTGACCTTTTTTGGAATCTTGGAAACAGAGAGAGAGAGAGAGAGCGCAAAACTAAGACCCCCTGGCACCCTGGCTCGCTTTTTAACTTCAGACAGGGCTGATCTCAGAAGCAGCAATGCTTCCTCGCAGAACACAGAGCTGAAGACTCAAACTAGATCAGAGGTTCACAGGGGGTCTCTACCTTCTGAAGGCTTTTGGGCTCACACATACTTGAGCCTTTCTTGAAACCATAGCTTCAAACTGGGAAGATGTAAGGTTGCTTTAAGAAGCTATGCCTACATCCTAAATCAAACTCTCCAGCAGGCCAGAATATAAATGGAATAGGCATCAGAGGAGCTTCCAATTAGATGCAGCAGGGCCAAGTCAAACTCAGATAAGATCACATCATCTGAAACCCAGCATACAGA
This sequence comes from Pipistrellus hanaki, assembly GCF_964339955.1. Taxonomy (NCBI): domain Eukaryota; kingdom Metazoa; phylum Chordata; class Mammalia; order Chiroptera; family Vespertilionidae; genus Pipistrellus; species Pipistrellus hanaki. Next base: position 13,279,281 of record NC_140503.1, read on the forward strand.
AAAAAAAAAAAAAGGAAAAAAAAAATGACTGTCCTGGGAACTAACACCAAGGCGGCCAGCATAGTGTCACTTGGGAATCTACTTTCTTCTGTCTAAAGCAGTCCCTGAAATTTGTAAAACTGCAGTGAAACTAGTGAAGTGTTAAGAGGGACATTAAAAGAAAGGGAGAAAAAAAGACGTTCTTCCATGCTAGTTTTGTAACAGGCTCTGCTCCAGTACAGCCAGCCCAATTCTTTTCTACAACGCCTTGTGTCCACTGACTGACAGAGGCACAGAATCCTGTTTGAAATTGCATCTACAACCTCTTCCACTCAGGTATTTGCAACTCTATGTGACAGGATGGTGTTACACTGTCATCTCTGGCTGTTAGAAACCCTTCAATGGCTTAACCCTATCCTGTTTGGGGGTTTTGAGCAGGGGGGAAGAAGAAAAGTGTGTTCTGGAGGGCAGTTACATTGTGGGGGAAATTAGCAACTTTCTTGGTGCCTGCATTTATCCAAGGATTTATTATCTTCTAATACGGTGGCCCATTATCTTATGGATCTGGCGCATGTTGCTTAGCGATTCTTTTGTAAAGTCCAGTTCTAACACTTTAGATGCCGAACTGAATTTTTACATGCACACTGCAGCCACCAAATACATCCCTGGACAAGTGCCAGGCTGCATTCTATGCACCTCATATTTGGGGGATCCTTTCCCTGGCGATTTAATAAGGTCAACCGGACAATATCTCCCCGATATGGAAGCTAGCCTTTGCATTAGCTGTGGACTGGGAGAAGTTAGACATAATAAATTCAGCAATAAGCCCGAGAGCTGGTGGACATGCCCCGGAGCTCCCAGAAACCCTGCGTGATGAAAGAGCCTCCCAGCTGAGCGGGGAGCAATAGATCCCATTTGGAAGAGGCTTTGCATAGCCAATGCAGCATGCAGAGAAATCTCATCAGCACCTTGCACTCCTGGGCGAGCATTTACACGGATTTGTGCCTTGCCCTTGATTAGCTTACTGCAAGCTTTACCCGGGGAGTCCCTTCCGCTAAAATTAATCACAAGCTCTTGCAGACGGATTTCCATTTACAAGAGAAGGCACCGTCAGTTTCCAGGTGAGTTAATAATGATCCTAATAGGAGAGAGAGAGAGAGAGAGAGAGAGAGAGAGAGAGAGAGAGAGAGAGAGAGAGAGAGAGAGCAGGGCAAACCTTGAGCCGCTTGGAAACTCAAAACTCAACTGGGGGAGAGGGAGAGGGAACATTGGGGAACCCGGGGCTGGAATCCTTTCGCTCTCAGAGTGAAAGGCAGGGCTATTTTCTAACCTAAGTGAGGCTGAGGTCTCCAAGCTGCCCCCTCCTCAGTGCACACTCACAACCACTCAGCGCCCCCCCCACACACACACCCCAGCACATCAGGCCGCCTAAGAAAAATCAAAACCTCTCTACAACACCACCACCACCACCCCCACACACACACCACACAAACACCCACACACACCACACACCCCCTCACCCCTCCACACACACACACCAGCACACACGCGCATTCCAAATCACATCACCAGTGGCTAGTGTTTCATCTCGCCCTTCAATCCAAACGTGACTTCTAAAGTTCCAGTTTTATGATGCCCTAAGCTGAATGGCAGGAAGAAAGCGCCCCCCACACACACACACACCCTCCCCAGGATGTCAAAAGGGGAGAAGGATAAATGTCCCCCCTTCCTGGAAATTTTCACACAGCCCCTCACCCCATTTGCTTTCTGCACCAGCTGAGCGCGGTAGGGGGATGCGAACGGGCTCTCATTTGCAATATGCCAGAGGAGAGTGAGAGGGTGAGATCCAGCCATCATCTCCCCTGATTGAAAAAGGCTGAAAGCCTCTCTGCCCACCACCTTCTAAATTCCCTGGGAGCCCTGAGATCGGGCACCAGCTGGAGCCACGGCTCCGGGTCCATTCCCAGGAGGGACTCGCCTGGCTGCACAGCTGCCTTCCCCCCCCAACCCCCCCGACACTGGAGATCTCCGGGCACCAGGTGCCCACGCCCGGGATGGAGGATCTTGAACTTCGCCTCCCACTTACTTTCCGCCAGAGCCCGGAGGGAGCAGGCTCACAGCGGAGGGGACCCGGGGAGAGAGGGTTGGGGGTGCCCGTTACCTGCCAAGCGTTCCGCGGTATCCTTCCGGCCTGCCGGTAATCCCGCTCAGCGCCGCGTCCTCCCCCAGATCCAAACTTTTGCCCGCTCCTCCGGCTGGAGGCGGCGACGACCGTGGCGGCTGCGGGAGCCCGGCCGGGTCGCCCGCAGCGTCGGGGCGCGGGGATGCGGAGGCCGGAGGAGCCTCAGACCGCGGCTCGAGCCTCCCCGCAGCCGGCGGGCGCCCGGGAGCCCCGCTCGCCTCGCTCGCTCTCGCCTGTTTCCCCTACCGAGCGGCGGCATCGTCTCCCCCCGGCCTCCGCCACCTCCGCCCGCAGGGCTGGGGCATGCCCCTCTCTCTGCGCGCCGGCCCCGGGCCCCCGGCTGCCTCCCCGGCTCCCCCGCCGCCCTCTCTCCGCTCAGCCCGAAAGAAAGAGAGCGAGCGGAGGGAAAAAGGGGGTGATCGGTGATCGGCAGTCCCTAGGGTCCGGGATCCTCCGGAGAAGGAGGATCCCGGGGAGGGGGGGCGTCTGGAGAGCCGGGAGGACTGGCCTCCGACGCCCGGGTGCCCCCTGCCAGGACCCCGGCGCGGGGCGCTGCGCGGGGCTCTCTCCAGCCGGTCCCGCGTGGGGCTGGAGGCGGCTCCGACCTCACTGCCGCCCGGATCCGACGCGGCCGGGCTTTGTAGGCGCGGCGGCCCCCACCCCCGCCCCTCCTGACACCCCCCCCGGGAGATGTTTACAGTAATGAATTCACGGCGTCGCCTCCGCCGCTCCCGCGCCCCTCCTCTCCCCCGGCCCCAGCGCTCTGGCGCGCTCCCCTCCCGGAGCCGTCTTTCCTTCCCTCCCTCCCGCCTCCCCCTCCCTCTGCAAGTCCCTCCCACATTTCTGGTTTAAAGAATGCTTGGGAGGCGCGGCCGCAGCCCAAAGCTTTCCAAGAGGCAAAGTGAGATGGAACTTCTCTTAACCCTGTCCTCCCTGAAGAGAGTGGCAGAGCGCCGGGCGGACACCGGGATGCCACGGTGACCGAGCACGCCTCCTCCCTTCTCTCTGCCCTGATCCGTCCCACCTGCCCCACGACAGTTAGGGATCGCGCCCCCACCACAACGCTGAACGTCTATTTCCCCCTCCCCCAGCCCGCTCGGCGTGGTACTTCCAAGCCAGAGGGTCTATTCCTTAGACGCCTGGAAATCATGGCAAGGACAGATGAGGGGGTGAAAATATTACAAGTGTCTCCACCAAGATGGCGTGAAGTCAAATGCAAGCAATCTTGGTGATCCCCCCCCCCACACACACACACACACACACACAGAGAGAGAGACACACCTCATCAACTCATCAATCGTTCCCTGATCCCGGACCTTCTTCAATAACTTTAATTGGTGATCTAACCCAAATGAAAGACGGTTATCTTCTAATCTTCCACACCCGTCTTCTCCCTTCCCCTTGGCCGCTGGAAAAAAGAGCGTCGTTGCTCACTTTGCTGGTAGATTACCAGGGACAAACACATTCGGCCCCAAAGGTTTAGGGAACGGGCTTGACAGCTAAAGAAGAAGCCTGATGTGTAAGCATCAGCATTCCCACTTGCAAGCTCCTGGGAAAAGTTAGAGAGATAAGAAAGCCAGGCGCACGTCTCGCTCTTGGGGTGGGAAAAAGGGGTTCTGGTTTCCCCCTCTCTCGTTTCATCGCCGCCGCTCCTGCCTCCAGTAAGTTGCTATCATGTTCGAACAAGTCTGCAGAGAGGCAGAATCTGAACGGAAGAGGGAGAGCGAGCTCTCGCCAGCTGCTGGGCTGCGCTCCTAGGCGCCCGCGGCCGTCCGTAGGGCCGGGCCAGCAGCCCCCGTGAGCTTGAACCTGGCTCGGGACCCACTCCCTAGGGAGCCTCTCAGCCGGCAGAGGCTGTGGCCTGGCCACGATCTGGTCGGGATGACTTCCCCGTCCTCCGTCCACAGCCTGAGTCACTTGGCACCGCTTTCCCAATTGTTTTATTTCCTTCGCATCCCCGTTGGTTGGGTCTACCGCCTGCGCGTCTCTGAGCGCCAGCATGGTGTTGAGACGATTGGGAAAAATGCCCGCGTCGCCTCCCAAGCACAAGCCACGCACAGATCCACCCAGATGCATGCCCTAGACGCACGCTGTCACCCAAGCACACACCACCAGGTTCGTGCCCGCTAACCGCTGCTCTGGTTGCGTTTTGCAAAGGTGGCGAGGAGAGTGTTCAGCCTGACTTACACATAGCTGCTCTTCTCCCCAAACTCAGTGTGTGATCATGTCCGGAGGAGGAGGAGGGGCATGGCTGGGGGTGTTCATTGAACTAGGACAGACACCGAGTGCCATCTTGCCAGGAGGTGCCAGGAGCGACCACACCGGCAGTGGCACCGCCTCCACCAGCAGCTTCCGCGGGTCGGTCGGGTCCAGAGGGAGCTCTAAACGCTCCAGGAGTTTCCCAGGATCCAGGGTGGGTCCAGCCCGCCCCCGTCACCCGCTTCCCCACACTTCCTTTCCCCATGAGTGTCCCCACTGCAACTGGCAACCTTGATCTTGCACTGATTACAAAAGAGAAGTGAGCGAGCCGGTGCTGAGAGCAAAGATCTAATGTGCACTGCGTGGAGTTCTTTCTAGCCGGGTCCAAGCCTTCTGGGGGGCTGGATGGTAGCTGGTTAGGTTCAGCCCCTGCTCTCCTCCTCACCTTCGCCTCTCCCCTGAACTCAGTGCCTGAGCTGGGAGGTATCAGCCTCCCCTCCCCGCATCCCACCCACCGGGTCAGAGAACGCAGTGGGTCCAGCCTGGCAAGCTCCCCGCGCCTTCCTGGCCGCCGCTGGCGCGCAGAGAATGCGCTGGTGCCAGCTCAGTGCCAGGCCACTCAACACCAGCAGATCTGGAGAAAGACTCGGTTTTGGTAAAAGTAACCACCTCCTCAACTCAAAGAAAAGGGAGCTAGCAAACCGTCCCCCCCTACACACACACACACAAACACACACCATCTTCTTAGCCACTAACAGATACCAGGGGGTGCTGGTGGCTCGGGCGCCAGCTCCGGATGAGAAGGCGGGTGACATTAACCACAGATGGAGCCTGCTGGAAGTTAACAGATTCATTCTGGGTTCCGGCAAGTTTGGTGGCTCTGGAACCCCCATGCAGAAGGATGCTCCCGGCAGGCAGGCAGGCAGGCAGGCAGGCAGGCAGGCAAGCAAGCACATTTACGTTGTGACTCGGAGCTCAGTTAGAAAACTCCTTGGAGGAGGTGGATTCCACCTGAACCCAGATCTCCCCAAAGTCGGGGGCCAATGAAGCAGTGCGTTTTCTCTCTGGATGAAAGAGCAACTGAAACACCCCTCCCACCCGCTCGCTAACCAGCCCCCCTCCCTTGCTCGTTAAAAAAAGAACCCCCCCACCCCCCCCCAAAAAAAAGGAGAGAGAGAGATAGAGAGAGAGACCGCGTGGCGCCCGCATAGCGGCAGTGCCCACGGTTCCTGGAAACACCACCTGGCACCGCAGCCCTTTACCTGGTGTCCAAGTCTCCCGGCCACGGGCTCATCCGAATCCCACCGGGTCAGGGAGGTGGAAAGGAAAGAAGCTGGCGCGGCGGCAGCAGCGGGGCTCCCGGGGCATGGTATTGTTTTAGGGGTCGCCGCCAAGGTCCCTCCTGCCCATCGTTGAGAACGGCCAACCGGTCCCGGGGCTGGGCGGGCGCCGCGGCCGGCGGAGCTGTGGCCTCGCTGCTGCTGGTCACCCAGGACCCGGGAGCAGAGAAGCGCCCGGAGATCTCAGAGCCTCGGCGCGGGGATTCCGGCCACGGATGCGGTCTGGGAGCGCTCCTGGCTCTGCGGCGACAAGGAAAGATGTCAAACTCCAAAGTAAAGGCGACAGGTTTCCAATGTGCAACTAACTACGAGGTACCCAGCCGGAGGAGACACTAGGCTGCTTTCCTCCTCCCCTCCCCTCCCCTCCCTCCTACGGGCGGAGGGAACTGACTTAACCCTGTGTGTGCCCTGCGCTCCGGGGAGGAGCTGGATGCCAGGAGGAAACCGCAGGCGGCGGCTCCCGGGGCCAGAGCTTTGTTCACGTGTGTTTGGCGGGGGGGGGGGGGGGGGGGGGGGGGGAAGGGTGCTGCTGTCTGGGGGCACTCGCGTGGCCAGACGCCAAGGGCAGGCTTCCAGGCTGCCAGCCCCAGGCTCCGGCATGGGAGGGAGCCCTAGCATTTCATCCGGACCAAACGCAGCCCTCCGAACCTAGTTTGTGCCTCCCGTTACCAAATGTATGGAAGTTGCCAGCGAAGTTGAGTCTGATTCCTTTATTTCAAACACCCCACCACGCTGTCCCCGTGTTTTTTCCCTTTGCTAGCGGCACATGGGACATGTGGAACTCTGGGTTCCTCTACACTATCGTTTTTATTACTATTATTTTTTAATTAACTGTCGTGTGAGAGAGGAATTGTGTCAGGAGCCCACCCACCCACCCAGGCTACATTTAAAGGAAACAGCCAGGAAAGCTGCCTCCTACCCACGCACCCAATGCCCGCCTAATAAGACCACAAATAAGACTAAGACACCGGAAAATGGGGGAGGACTCCGGTTTGAGGGAGTACGAGATGTGTCTAGGCAGATGGGAAGGCGGGGGCTGGGGCGGAGGAGGGACAGAGGCGCAGAGCCTTAGAATGGCATCACCAGGAGAAACTAGCAGAAAGGATGATGCAGAAGAATCCCGACATTGATAGGCATTTTTGCCCTAGCGCTCTCTTTTGGGAGCCATTTGGAATAAATAAATAAATAAATAAATAAATAAATAAATAAATAAATAAATAAATAAATAAATAAGAGAATACAGGAGCCTCCGCCTTGGCCACCCAGGTGCTTTGCATTTACTAAACAAGATTCAACTAAGTGTTCTGGGCTCAGGGGAATGAGCCGGCATCGGAGCCGGGTTATCTTGTGGACACGAGTGGAAGCTTAGACCATAGAAAACGGATGAATGGCCGAGCGCCTCAGCCTTGGCCATCGCACCCAAGAGCCCGAAAGTCTCCCTGAGTGCACACTCAGTCATCTTCCACCTTTTCCTTCTTTTGGCATTTCCCTTCTGGACTGAAAAAAAAAAAAGAAAGAAATCCGAAGCCTTTCAAAACAACTCAGAGGATCACACGTGGATCTTGCGGAAACGGAGTTATTTTAAAAAGAGGAAAATCTGGTTCTCCACCGGAAAGATGTTCTCATTTCTCTCAGCAACATAGCCAAGCCAATGGGAATCTGTAATAGCCATTTCAAACACCTCCGAGCCAGGCCAGCCCACAGAGGAGCACGGTTCCCAGCCCTCCCTTTGCAGAATCACGGTTCCCAGCCCTCCCTTTGCAGAATTCCGTTGTAAATCCTCCTAGTTTGCCAAGGGGGCAGCAAAGCACAGGGAGAGCTATTCCTCAGGCTGCAGAATCAACAACCACATTGTACGTCAAACACTCCCTAGCTATCTGCTTTTAAACATGCACCTTTGCATGTGTTTGTAAGTTGCATAAGTATCCACACACACGAGGCTCTTTCTCTGATGATACCTTGATCGGAGATTAGCCGTATGCTTCGTTCATCTTTAAGAATTTATTTTTGTTTATAAAGACAAAACAGAACCTATACAGGTTTAACTTCCTAATTTATGTTCCTGGAAAATGAATGAGACTGAAAAAGGGAGAGAGGTTGATTGCAGATGTACAGAATCTACATTTTATTATTGCTGTTCCTAAATTGTAAGAAAACAATGTCATGCAGATATGCTTCATGTTCAAGATTATCTGGTGCGATTATTGTAATCAGGACAAGGAAAATTGAGTGTGGAAAATATCTCAAATATTACATTGAGTCAGCTTTAGAAACGGGTGATGGTGGGGCCAGAGGAAGCAAAGAATAGTAAATGTGATTCAGGGGCCCCAGAGTGCAATGAGTTTGCACACTCAGAAAACTGTGATAATTGGGTTACTTCATTTTTATTAAGACACTATCATTCCTATAGAAAGGTAGGGACTTAAAGAGATAAAAACCAAATCTTCCAGCCTCCCAAAACAGGAAGTCAGCTCATTAGTTATTCTTAATTAAGCTTTCAGTCGTCAGTGGAGTTTTCACTTCAATGGAAATTTGACTGCCATCTCACATCATTTTGCACCCATGTTTCTTGTACCCTTCTCCCTCCATACTGTGCACACATCCATTATATTCTAATACCTGGTGAAAATAAAAGCAGTGCAGGACTCTGATTCAGAAGATAGTGGAGTAAGCCTAAGGCACTGAAATTTCCATCTTGGATGAGTTTAGTTTTGAGCCACTGTCTGCTCAAAATGGACATAAAAATACCTCTACTACCAGCTTCAGAATATGGTCACATCATGAACTAGTGTATGGGAAAGTGCTTTAGAAATTTGAGTTGTTATTGCTAATGATATTATTGTAGTCCCAGACTTCAAAACAGGAAAATTACATTCATCGAAACATACTCTGTTTCCCCTAACATTATTGTGTTACATTATCTTGGAACATTTAACAAAAAGAAGAAACCAATGCTACCACACTGCTATTAACTAAACTCCATATTTTATGCACATTTCGTCAGTTTTTCCATTAATGTCCTTTTTCTATTTCATGATCCGTTTTAAGACACTGCACCACCTTTAGTCACCATGTGTCCTTTTCTCTGTGACAGCTCCATAGTCTTCCCTTGCTTTTTGTGACCCTCAGAGTTTTGAGGGGGACATGGGCAGGTATTTTGTCTGTCAGATTGGATGTGTCTGATGTTTTCTCCTGATTAGACCGTAGTCATGGGTTTGGGGAAAGAACACCAAGGAGATGGAATGTTCTCATGACATCATATGAGGTTGTACATGATGGCAGCATGACATCACTGATGATGACATCGGCGCTCTCTAAGGAATTGTATGAAAGCTTTCTCCACTGCAAACATATGTGTCCTTTTCTACACGCTATCATTTGGAGGTGAATCACTAAGTTCTGCAAGAATCTAGAATTTTAAAATGAGCCAAATAAGCATCTAGTTCGACTTGCAAACAGCCCCCACCTTCATCCCACCATCCCTGAGATCCATTCACCCAAAAATAATCTCCCAGGAAATTCCTCCTGTACTTTATATATTTAGGAAAGTGGTCAGCAATTTCCTCTTGGCTATGTGCTAGTATTTTGAACCCATCTTTCCCCAACCCAGTCACTCTCCAAATCTTACTAATTCTTTTTGGAAATGCTCCCTTCCTTTGGAATCCTCATTGCCACATGTGGTTGATTCAGAATGCCTACTTCCCTGTAAAAAAAATGACATTCATGACCTCCTACCCTTTTTTTTCGTTCATGATTTTCTGATGATATGGCATTCATATCATTCTCTCTTAAAGTGAAAATGGCTATCTGTATGTTTGTCTCTGGACTATATCTGTCTCAAAGAATTGGGTTGGCCTTCATTTTTTATTCTCCTGGTAAATGTTCTAAACAAGCTTGTTGACTTCATGAATAAGCTCCTCCTTTCTCCTAAGATGAGGATCTTTGTATGGAAATTCATGGTTAACATACTGGGGAGAGGTAGCTTTTCATTTCTCTCATCAGTGTAAAATACTCCTAATATCTTTCAGACACCCTTTTTTGTGAGTGTGGTTTGATTCATATGAACCCATAACATTATTTCAATACCCTTCAGATTTTGAAATACCTCACTACAATTTGTAATTCATCATTAATCTAATAATCATTTGTAGAAAGCACAAAATACAGAGCAGGACTTTGATGAATAGACTCCATCCCTAGTCCTTATTCTGTCAAAACTCTTCGTCTAGTTACACATTGGTCGGCAAACATGTGGCTTGGGAGCCACAATTTGCCACTCTGTTAACTAATGAGTTTGCCAACCACTGGGCTAGGTCTAGTAGAGTCAGATAGACAAATACACACTTGTTAGGTAAATATAACAATTTAGATATATGCAGATTACTTCAATGCCTTAAATGTTACTCTCTACAGGGAAAAACTCATCAAAGTGATGATGAGGTTCTTTTGGAAATGTCCTGATTTTATAAGGGACTTTGCGACATCATTTTTATATCCAGCCTTCTGCATTCAGCAGTCGCAGGTAGGAGTTGGAGCTCCCTGTCTCATTGAAAGCTCCTTGGGCCAAGAATTAGAAAATCAGTGTGGAAATAATTGTTTGAATCTTTATTTCCCCAAGCATTGGACTCTTTGCCTTTTCATGCAGGTTACAAGATGATTATGAGTGAACAAAAACAGAAGGCACATACTGACAGGAAACAAATGCACATTAAACCATGGAGATTTCCTCTTACAGAAACCTGCCATTTGTTAAGCAATTGCTCTGTTCCAAAGGGAAGCTGGCAAAAACTTGAAGCAAACATTCTCCAACAGCACTGGGGAAGAATAAGAGTCGGGAAATGCCTTTTTAAAAGGGGTACAGGGTGATATAAAGACGTAAGCCATTTTAAGGAGAGATGAAAGATCTACCCAAGGACTTGTTCAAACTTGGTCACAACCATAACAGAAAATGTTACTGAGCCTTCTATTTCTGACAGATGAAGAGGAAATGCCATTTTATTCTGAGAAAACACATTTAGTAGTCTGAGTGTATATTATTCTGAATTAGAATACATATACTTATATTTATACATGTAAATATACACATATTTATACTATACATATAATTAAAACTTCCCAATACACTATATATATTGAGTGGCCAGATTATTATGATCTCTGAATGCATAATAATTGCCCCCTCTAATTTAATTTTAGAGGCCCGGTGCATGAATTCCTGCATGGGTGGGGTCTGGCCAGCCTGGCCAGGGGGAGGGGACAGGGGGACAGTTGGCCAGCCTGCCTGCTGATTAAACTCCTGGTCAAGGGGACAATTTGCATATTAGACTTTTATTATATAGGATATACACTGAGTGGCCAGATTATTATGCGTTCAGAGATAATAATAATCTGGTACTCAGTGTAAGTATCTACACACACACACACTTTCCACTGTTTATTAATATATTAGAAAACTACAACTGCATTCTTTAGAAGGTCAAAAAGAATTTTTGAGACTCATTATGAAAAGAAAATATCATACCCATTAAACTTCCTGTAGTTGTAAGGGCCCTGAACTTGTGCTTGGAGGGTGGTCACATCCCCACTCCTTTACCATGGGAAACACTTGCATGAAGCCTCAGTTTCTCTTCTATCAAATAAGCAAACCAAAAACCATCTTTCAAGGTAGCTATATAAAGAATAAGTGAGGTGAGCTATTTTCCAAGTTCAAAATAAAAATAAACTGTCATAATTTATATAATTGTGTTTTGTATCAATTAATGTGAGAGGTATTTTACTCTGTATAACCTTAGACCGTGGGATTTACTGGTGTTGCTATTTTTATGTATTTCTGGGAACCTTGTTTTACATAATGTCTCAGAGCTTCAAAGATACAGAGCTGCTTAATTCTGTGCAGTCACTTTGAAGGATACTAGTCTTTGCTATCAAGTTTTGAACTACTCCAAAGATAAACTTCCTCAGGGTAAGGAATTCTTAGTTTAACTTCACACTGTATCATTAAAAAAGTTCATACAAATTGCTGTTGGCTGATTTTCTTCCACAGTTCCTCCACTTAGCTAATAGAAGTAACTAAAGGTTTGCAAGTGATTATTTTATTTTTTTTTATCTTATTGTTGGGTAATTTTAGTGCTTGACTTTTCTGGGTTTAGTCATCTCATTTGCTTACTCAGTTGGAACAACTTGGATTGCAAGTTTTCATCTTTCTCCACTTGAAATATTTTTGAAAAATAAAATGAACCCTAAAACTTGGTAACAAAAAAATTTAAAGGAATAGTTTCTCACAGGTAGCATCTCTTTCTCTGTCTCTCTATCTCATCTTTGAAAGGTTTCATTGGTATTTATTCAACACCGCCAGAAAGTCACATACTATGAAGTCAGTGAGCTTATTGTCATTTGATTTTTTCTCTTTATCATAACACAGGCGCAGGAGTTCACTTCTCCTTCCTGAGAACTGAAGGGCCATTGTGGATCTCCAGTCTGTGAGGAAAGTTGACAAAGGCCTTGGGGCTCTTTTCTCTGAAGAAGTCATTAAGAACTTGATTTTGAAAGGCCCCATTTTCCTCTGTGTTTTGAAGAGAAGTCTAGTGAATCCCAAACACAATATCAAACCACAGAAAGATCTGAGCTGTTCTGTTCTTGGGTTGTGTATTTATTTTTCTTTCGAAGGATTCTGCATTTTCATGTTTATATAGTGGGGTTTCCTCTTCCTTTCACTTCAATGCCTTATAAAGGGTACAGTGTTAGATGATTAAGTGGATCGATACAAGAATATGGATTATAAATTAGAGTTATTACAAAGTTAAGTGGTTAACGTTAAGAATACCTCCAGCCCTGATCAGTTAGGTTCAATGGTTAGAGCAGTGGTCAGCAAACTCATTAGTCAACAGAGCCAAATATCAACAGTACAACAATTGAAAATTTTTTTGAGAGCCAAATTTTTTAAACTTAAACGTCTTCTAACACCACTTCTTCAAAATAGACTCGCCCAAGCTGTGGTATTTTGTGGAAGAGCTACACTCAAGGGGCCAAAGAGCTGCATGTGGCTCTCGAGTTGCAGTTTGCCAACCATGGTGTTAGAGAGTGGCCCTCAGATCTCAGGCTCATAGGTTTGATTCCAGATCAAGGGTGGAAGTGGGAGGCAACCAATCAATGTGTCTCTCTTATGTCATTGTTTCTCTCTCTCTCTTTCTCTCTCTCTTCTCTCCGCTTCCTTTCCACTCTCTCTAAAAAACAATGGGAAAAAAAATACCTTTACTCCTTGGGTGAGGATTAAAAATAAACAACAACAACAAAAAACAATACCTCCATTTCTAAAGCCTTTATTTCTTCCAGCATCCCTAAATGAATGACTTCACATGAGAGCTCCCCACCCCACTCACATGTCCCAAGTCACAGAAACAGTGACACAGCTAATAGTAGATGCCAGCTTTCAGGAAGCCTGTCCAGAGTTTGGCCCACTGCCCTGCTGCAAATGTTATTCTCTTATCAGCAGGGATACTTTTACTTGTCACTATGGATAAAGCCAAAGTATTCACATTTTCTTCTAAATGTCTATGAATGAAAAGCCAGAATCCTTCAAAGACACTGTGCATTCCTTACATGTGTGTCCTAAACAGACAGCCGTAAAAATTACAGAAGTAAGCCCATAAAAGCTAAGGCAGTCTCAGCATCATTAGAAAAATGCAAATCAAACCCCAGTGAGATACCACTTTCCTCCCATTTGAATAGCTAGAATAAAAAACAGAGGCAATACCCAGTGTTGTTGAGTAAATAAAGAGACTGGAACCCTCATTCACTGATGGGAATGTAAAATACTGCAGCCAATTTGAAAAGCAGTTTGGTGTAACACTGTCTTAACAAGTTTAACAGAAATTGATCATATGGTACAGAAATTTCACTCTTAGGTATGTCGACCGAAGAGAAATGGTGACATGTGTGGACAAACACTTTCACGTGAATGTTCTTAGCAGCGTTATTCATGATAGCCACAAAGGCTATTGACTGGTAAAGAGAAAGTATGGCATATCTATGTAACAGAATGCTATTTGACAATGAAAGGAAGAGTATGGATATGTGGTAAAGCATGGATGAACCTCAAACATGTTTTGTTCAGTGAAAGAAGCCATATGGAAGAGATCGTCTATTGAGTTATTTCATTATAGAAATGTATTTTAAAAAAGCAAAGTTTATGAGAAAGAAAGTAAATTAGTGATTCCAGAGAGAGAAGAAATTAATGGAAGGGAGAAGGAACAAGGATCAATAGGGAACATTCATGAAAGATTGTAATGTGATGATGAAAATGGTTTAAAGTTGACTCATGGGGATAGATGCATAATTTGGTAAATTGACTAAAATAATCATTAAATTGTAGACTTGAAATGAGTGAATTATGTAACATGCAAAATATATAGAAATAAAATTATCTTTTTAATACTTAGAAGATTGGTGTTGGTATCCATGAAATTTAATCTGGGTGATGTTCTTGTTAGATCCTCCCACAATACCAATGAATAGGACTTGAATTATCTTAAGAGGGATAAAGAATATGGAGAGTACCTGGTATTAGAAATAGTAAACTAATATGCACATCTAAGAATTCCTCTTGTGCCCTACTTCTTCAAAATAGCAGGTCATTTGCAATCTGATTAAATCCACCCACATGATCCATAAAATTCAAAAGTAAAATTAACGAAAGGAAGGGTGACATATTCTTTCTACTCCATTCTCTGGGGCGGGGGGTGGGGGGGGGGAGTGGTGAGAAGATTTTTAAAATGTCTATGAATCAAAAATAAAAAACAAATTTTCTTCTTTTGTTTGAAGGTCTCTGTTCACCAGACTCTTCTGCCAAATGATTCTTTTATTTTTACAATCCATGGTACATTTGTTTAGGATGGCTCAAGGAAAGACAATATTTTATTAATACAAATATCTCTTTGATATTAGTATTATCAATTATTTTAATATACCCCTTGAACAATTTAATTTCTTCAGATATTCATTGATCAGGAATCTTTATTTCTTTCTGTCCACTACTTAGAGCAATGTAAATATCACTTTGCAAGGCTGTCAAATTTCTTTTTTCTGGCAAAACAAGAAAGCACAAGACAGATGGGTTAAGAAGAAAGTCAGACACAGTATCAGTTGCCAAAAGAGAAAAAAGAAAAACAAAGACAACATCTTGTCCATCAAGGAACTCAGATCAAGTCCTCTTTTCTCAAAAGATGTCTTCTTTTCAATGACAGCTCCAGAGCTGTGAAGCGATCAGAAAATAAATAAGCAACCCACTAAAGGTGTTTCTCCTATGTCTGGTATAAACATGCCATTTTACCAGGAGGATCCTCTTTTTAAAAAATTAGCTACAGCAAATCAAGCAAAAACTAAGAAAATTGACTAAGAGCATGTCATGTCTATTACTCTGGGATGACCTGTTATCATGCTTTTCTGGGGGCTGCTGATGCAAATGTCTGGGAAGAATAATCTACATCTACCTTCAACAATATAGAAGGATCCAAAATACAGATTTATAATCCTCCCCTGAGGTGCTTCAGGACACCTGTAGCTGTAAGTTGCTGTAAGTTGATGGGCACTGATTGGTGTTCTGTGTTTATTTTTCCTCAAACAGGAGTTTACCCACTGGATGTGGTGAGTTTGTGTGCTCTTTAATGGCCTTTGTACAACCAGGAAGGCCTTGTTTTTCAGGCCTCGGGAAGCTGTTGATAGAATGAAAGAGGTTAGGGCTGTATATAGATCTACTGGATCTATGAGTCATCCATCACTCATTCACAACAATATCCCAGATGGGAGAGAGATAAGGGTAGGCACATTTAATGAGGTGTGAGCTTTGACTAGAGGGGTGGGGGGGGGGGTGGGGGGGGGTGGGGGTGTACAATTCTGAAGGTTTTGAAATCCACTTCTGAAATCGACTCAATGAAAAAATATTTTATCTTGGATATAAATCACACTCCCCCCCCCCCCCCCCCCCACATTACTTTCAGGCTGTAGGATAAGAGTAGAGACTAGGTTTGAAGAGGTTGAGAAAATTTGCTAATTGGTCACATTCTTTGCCAGTGCCTTGTAGGATATGTTTAAGTGTAAGAACATGTTGCTGTCTATTTGGAATCGAATCAGGCTGAGTTCTGGTATCAAATACATTCCCAACTAACTGAGTATTTAGGAAAAGCCCCTCCATTTTCTAAGGTCCCAGATGTCTCATCTCCTAGGGTGATAATAATTCCTGGCAAACTTTCCATCGCTTTATGGGCATAGAGTAAAATGATAAATGTAAAAGCAAGAGGAAAGCATTTCTCCAAGCAAAGGTGTCATTCTTATTAAAAAATGAGAATGTCTCCTCTTTAACCCCTTAGTTTGCTTGAGGATGAAAGCCAGGGCAACTCCTCTAGGAAATGCTCAAGTTCTGGTTTACATTTCTCATGTTATGAGGGCGATAAAGGGCGATCTTTAGATGTGACAAGTACAAAGTCTTATACTGGGGCTAGCGCTTGGAGAGCCTCATTAATCATGCTCCATTGTGTTATAGGTTCTGTAAACATTGCAGAAGCATAAAGTACAGCCCTTCTCTTGGTGACATCTCTCCAGGAAGCCTTTGAGAGTTCCTTAAATGACTGGATTTCATTTCAGTCATTCGTTAACCCTGCCTAGTGGGTGACTCCGAATCCCACCAGGCAGGAGTAAGGGGATATGGATTCAAACAGAACAAACATGGCTTGTCCCAGCCACATAACCAGTAAGAGCAGTCGGGGGGCTTTCCTCTCTCAGGATAAGTCCATTCACGTACGTGAATCTCATAATATTTTACTTTATTTTTTCTTTGCCTTTGGAAACCAATACTATGAAGTGAGAGTGAGAAAAAGAATGCTGACAGTCCTTCCTATGGATGGTTTGGCGGAGATTAAAAGGCAAGTATTGTTTCTTATAATTTATACATTCTACTGGCAAAGTATTTTTAGCTATAAATGGGCTACTCTGAACAATTAAGAAGCAAGTCCACCTTTGGGACTACAAATCAGAGTCCTTTTTACTAGGACTTGTCTGCTTAAGATTCCTTCTTGTATTTTAGATACACTTAGTTCCCCAAATCTCTAAAATCCCCTCATTTGTAAATATTTTACTAATTATTAATAAGTTGATGTTCCATTACTGTGGGAGGTTTTTTTCCTAGAAATGTTTTAAAGCATAAGTATCCATTGAAGTCTATCAAGTGAAATCTAGCATTGCTTGAAACTAGAATAACAAAGATCCTAACAGAATAAATGCAAATGAGACCATTTAAATAACTGTGTGGGTGAAATTTTACAGAAACATAGCAGCGTATGTTTTAATACTGTTAATTTTGCAATTTAGTTTATGCAGAGTATGTTGAAGTACAGTTTCCAAGTTGTTTGGGAGGTCCAGATACAGTAAATGGAATAAAATTGGTAATTTCTGGACTGATTTTCTTGCTTTTGACCTGTCCTATTTAGTTACACCCTAGTTAAAGCCATAGATATTGGAGTTAACCATTGGACCAATAAAGCAAATGTTGGCATTTAAATAACAATCAAGCTATCTTCCTCCCTGTAGACAACAAGAAAAACTTCATGAGTCTTATAGTTGGATGATTTTTATACACAGGGGAATAACATGTGGCTGGATTAGAGGTAACCCATAATGACCTATGCATAAACAACTCACGATATGAAATATGCTGACAATGAGTCACAATTAATATAATGTTTATGGAAAACAAAGCATGCATTTCCTATCAAGATTTGTTGGTGATCCTAATGTCTTCTCCTAAAAGTTTTCCTCTTTT
Source organism: Pipistrellus hanaki (assembly GCF_964339955.1). Lineage (NCBI taxonomy): Eukaryota > Metazoa > Chordata > Mammalia > Chiroptera > Vespertilionidae > Pipistrellus > Pipistrellus hanaki. The sequence continues at coordinate 13,296,793 of NC_140503.1, forward strand.
ATACTAACAAATACTTTTCACGTATTTCAGAATAGTGAAATTCAAACTAAGCAATTACTAAGAATAATAATACTTAATCAAATGCATATATGAATAATTGAAGTGGATCAGTTAGAACCATTAATAATAACAAGATATTATGGATGTGATAATGTCAACATGCTTATGATAATGGGCTGAGCATCATGAAATACAGCTATAGAATTGACTCTTGGTTTTTGCATATCAGAACTCAGTAAATATGTATAGTTATACATGGTTACTACATTATCTTTCTCAAAGCTGTAGTATATTACCTACTCAATTTTTAAAAAAAATATTTTTATTTATTTTTTTTTTAGAGAGAAGAGAGGAGAGAGTTAGAAATATCGATGAGAGAGAAACATCAATCAGCTGCCTCCTGCACACCCCTTATTGGAGTTGTGCCCACAACCAAGGTACATGCCCTTGCCTGGAATTGAACCTGGGACCCTTGATCTGCAGCTGACGCTCTATCCACTGAGCCAAACCTATTAGGGCTTATCTACTCAATTTTAACTGATTTACTAACAAAACTCCATATTAATTCTACCACTCTTGAGCCCTGTTTATCTCTCTTTAAATGTGGCTGCTCTCTTTCTACTTTGCAAACTTTACATGATTTAAACAAATATATATTTTATTGGTTTCAGAGAGGAAGGGGGAGGAAGAGAGTGATAGAAACATCAATGATGAGAGAGAATCATTAATTGGCTGCTTCTTGCATGCCCCACACTGGGGATCAAGCCCACAACCCAGGCATATGCCCTGACTGGGAATAGAATTGTTACCTCCCAATTCATAGATCCATGTTCAACCACTGAGCCCTGCAGGCAGAGCTATATTTTTTTTAGTATGTGCATGGTATCAGTGTTTTATTGCTTAGATTACTAAATATTTCTGAAACTGTACTATATGCCAGAAACTGTATTTAATGGTGGTAAAGTGGCAGCAAGAAGTAGATTATTGTAGAGAAATAGACAAGTGAAATTTCAGTGTAGCTATAGTAATGCAAGATTAGAGGAAACAAGTTTTTATGGAAAACATGGAAGAGTCCTTTGGAGTCCCAAGTCCTTTCTTGTAGAGTGTGGAATATTATAGAAACATAAAGTTGTAGAGGAAGAGGAAAAGAAAAGAGAAAGAGGTAGTGATAGGTCTTGCAAGATGTGTTTAAAAAGTTGAACTTTATAGAGAGAAACTGGCAGCCATTGAAAGTTTTTAAATAGAGGAGTATTAAGAGTCAGTTCATACTTTCATTACTCAATTCTGCTGTAGAAAATATGTAAACACAAGTGTGGATGTATTCCAATGAAACCATTTACAAAACAAGGCAGCTGGCAGGAATTGACCCATATGCCACAGTTTGCAAAACTAGAATTACTGATGAGCTAAAATGACAAGGTTTTGGTCTCTGGCTAGAAGTAAAGAAGAGAGGAATACCAGGTTTCTGGCTTAGTCAGTGTGTGAGAGATAACAACCAATGAATGACCCTGAGTCAAGGAAGGTATATGTATTTGTATATTATGTAAAATGTTGTAGAAGAAGGCAATGACACAGTAAGAAAGGTATCATAATTGGGAAGATAACTTTAAATGTTCATACAAATGAGTTAGATTAAGCACTGTAGAATCAAAGTATGAGCTAGTCATTTTATCTTTTTTTTAAATTATGACACAAGTTTATACCTGTAAAATGAATAATCACTTTTAAAAACCACAATAGTTAAGAAGACAGTATTTGAACACTGACTTCTAAGAATAAAATGTGCTAGATAGAGGCAAAGCAACATGTACTATTTTGAAATGCTCAACAAAGAGTCACACATAAGCTGCAGAAAGAGGAGGTAAATATGGAATCAGTTAAAGAGAGGAAGTGACTCACAGGAAGAGAGCCAATCTGAAAATGCAAAGAAAAATAGGGAGGAGACCAAAGAGAAATTCAGAGTGAAATAACTGTTTGGAGAGCAGATGGTGCAATATCTTATTCTTAAGAGATAAGAAGAGTGAAGAATCTGCCCTTTCTCCTCAAAAAGTTACATTACTTATATTTTTATTCCATTTCTTTTCTTTGGGAAGCAGTTTAATCAGTAATTCATCTTTATTCAAGTTTGGAATGTTACCAATTTCCTATATAACGTCACTGCTTTTATCTTAAAGATGAGGATGCTCATGCCATTTTTTCTTGCCCACTCCATCTCCATTGTTGCTTCTAAGCTTCCTATTCTGCAGAGGAACATGAAATCAGTGAGGTTGCACCCTAACATGATGTTAAAATATTTTTGCGACTCCTAATTGCTGTTTGCTGCAAGACATTTGGGAGATATTATATATTACGACTAAAGGAAATCCTTCCATCCTCTCTTTTGGCATACTTTTCTTGAGCGATCACAGAGACCATCAATGGGAGAAGATGTAGCTTTAAAATTCTTGGCAAATATAACTTGGAACTTCAACCTTTTATTGGTTTTAGCATCCCCAATCCAGATATCCTGCCTGTTCCCCTCCTCCTTGCCACTTCACCATTCTCTGAACACTTGGTGTCCGTGTCTTCGGCGTCTGGAAACTTTTTGGCATGGAAACCACCAGCAAACAATGAAACATTTCCTTTTCATATACATTGAGTCATGTCAATGTGTGTTAGATCTCGGGAACCCCTCCCAGAACTGTCTAAATGCCCCCGTTTTAAAGGGGAGCATTGACACAAATGTCAAAAACCAATGACAGCAGGGCTGATGCCATCCCAACTGCTTAGTTCCAACATGACAAGCCCTGAGTACATCCAGATGTATGCGGATAAGGTTTCGTTTAACTTGCCCAGAAAAAGAATTTGGAGGAATACAATTGAATGTTGTTTATTTAGAGCCTATTTATACATATAAGCTATACTAGGCTATAAATACTACTACACACATACATCTATGTATATTAGTTTACATCTCCAGAGGGCGAAAGCCATTGTCCAGAAAAATAAAGTAAAATGCATGGATCCCCAATGGTCCACAAAGGCTTACTTTTTTTTTTTTTTTTTTTATCAACTTCAAAGATCTTCCTTGTTATACAGTCTATCATGTAGAAACAAGTACACATGTCTAACAGCACATCCTGGAGCTTTTTTTTCTTTCATGGCATGATTCATTTTAATAAAACAGGACATGGGTTAAAAAAGAAAAAAAGAGAAAAGGAAGAGTGCTAGCTTTTTTAACCATTATATTGTTGGAATGTGGCTGAGTTTATCCAGGTTTAATTCCAAGTTCCCCTGGAGGTGGTCCATTGTATTCAGAGTGTAAGGAATATTTCCATTCTGTCACTCCTAAAAGCTAGCAAGAATGTTATATATGTTTACTTGAAAAAGTCTAAAGATTCCTGTTTGACACTGTTTTGTTTGTTTTAAATTACTTTAACATATCCATTACTCTATGTAATGAGGATTAATATGGCTTAGCCCTAATTTAATTTTCTCACAAGTAAGTGTCTGCGGAGAGCAGGCAAATTATCATATCTCTTTATTAGGCTCATTAAAACCACTGAAAGGTGATATTTACAATTAGCTGTAAAAACTTATGTCTTTGGCTGAAACAAATCCAGAATAGGTGAAAAAGACTGTTATTCTTCAAAATGTCACAGCCATAGTACACGCAATACATTTTAGATAATTCAAAAAGCAAAGTCAATGCTTAAAAGACACTGATTTAAAAAGTCATGTTTCAAGAAGTAACTAGCCAAGCCACCAGAGAATGTCCAGAGTTTTCTGCTTAAAATATGCTTCTCCATCTATATTACAAGAGGTTGAAATTATATATATATATATATATATATATATATATATATATATATATATATATTTGTATTTATTACGGTGTTACATATGTCTCCTTATTCTCCCATTACCCCCCTATCCCTCCGTAATGTAACAAAAATTACCCCTTTTATGCCAACTTTGGCTAATTATACCAATATGTGAATGGAAATACATTCCCAGCAACCTCTAGCTCCCCCCCCAAAAAAAAAAATCAGAAAGCAAAATCAACTTGTATCTCAGACTTTGCATCTACATGAGTGTAGATTGTATGCCCTCAGAGATAATTTACAAGTCTCCAAAGAGAAGACTGGTGTTCTCCAGTCTTCTTCTTATGTAAGCCTCTCAAAAGTAACATCCTCGTTGCTATCACACATAATCTAGATACCCATAGAGCGACAACTTTACCACAGCAAATAACTTACTACACATATGCCACCCATCTGTGGTTGGTGTTGGGGTGGAAAGCTGAATAAGAAGCTCTCCTCTTTGTGATCCTTTGGAGTTTACTTAGTTGAAAAGGGAAGGGAGAATATGAGTTTGCTCTCCTTGTAGTTATCATATAAAGTCCATCAGTTAAAGTCCTCCTCCAAATTATTGGTTTAATTTTGTTCTAGACCTAACCTCTGGGTTTATTGAGCAGGTATCTGCTCATTTCATTTGCTATCTAGAGCTTCTCAACGTGACAAAGTATCCTTAGAGCATTCCTCTGTTAATTTCAAGACAAAATACGATTTTAAAATAGGTTGTTTCTGTGCTTTGCACTTCCCTGTGAGTTAACAGGACAAAGCCTGAAGTTAAAAATGGAATCTACAAAGAAACCACCACCTGGTAATTGAATAACTTTCAAAACCTGTAAGGTTCAGCAAGGGTAAATGCCAGATAGAGAGGAGGTGGTCCACTCTGCCTATCACCTTATGTCTTAGTATATCTTTCTCTTGGGGTTTTCCCACTTTCAACTCTGCTGCCAATTTACTCTCAAAACCCCTTAGATCCCTCAGCTGTAATGTCAATATAAGGTAAAAGAACCAAAATCCATCTCTTTGATTGGCTATTGGGCAAACTTATTCTGGGAGTTCCACATTTTTACCGAATGTCAATAGAGAACAAATAGAAAGTAAATACAAAACAAAAAAGTATTTCCCCTGGTAAGGTAGAAGTGTGTGCCTCTATCATGTCTAGCTTTCTAGCATCTGCTCAACTTATCTTGTCTAATTAGTTAATTACCTCTAGAAGCCATCGTGGTTACAGGGTCAATGGAGAGGAAGGTCTGGAGGGAAAATAGAGTGAGTGGAGTTTCAAGGTATAACTTAGACACCTTTGTTTTTATCTTTCATTATTTTTAAATTTTCTCGGTTCTTCAGAGGTTTCCTTTGAAGAAAATTTTTGAGATAAATGGTTATTAAAACCATTATACAAATCATGTGGAGCTAGCTACTTTCTGGCCCACGTGTGACAAATATATGACAAGAATACTGCTTATTATGTTCCTTGCTTCCATGGGAGGTATCTCTACACTCATGTAATCCTTGCTGATTTCTGATAGATCTTCAGAATCCTTCTCAACCCAGCAGTACAGACAGCTACAATAATTGGTCAGTACTGGCCTCTTATTTTATAATTTTTAAAATATATTTTATTGACTTTTTACAGAGAGTTAGAAACATTGATCAGCTGCCTCCTGCACACCCCCTATTGGGGATGTGCCAGCAACCAAGATACATGTCCTTGACTGGAACCCAACACTGGGACCTTTCAGTCCCTGGGCTGATGCTCTATCCATTGAGCCAAACCAGTTTCAGCAACTGACCTCTTATTATAAACCACTGCATCACTATCCCTATTCTAGCTCTTTCTTAGAGTTCCTTACTTCCTAGCTCCAGGCCTATCTGATGGCAAAGTCTTGATTCTTACATTTTCCTTGGGGTATCATTCTCTGCTCAGTATCATAAACTGGAAGTTAACATGTTAATTCTGCATCATAATAGCTCTTAGATTAATCCACTCCATCAATGTTTTTATGAATATCACTTTACAATTATATGAATCATTCATTGAAACATGGTTTCTGTCCTATATGCCATGAAAAATATTCCTTGGGCAAATATATTTGGAAAAAATAGTACATACTATAGTCCCGTATGAAGAATAACAATGTGTAATAGCTAAGGAAAGATTCTGAGAATCTTTATTAGAGAATCCTGTCTGACCTAATTTAGCTAAGCATTTCCCAAATTTATTTGACCACAGAAAACTGTTTTGGTTTTTTTTTTTTTTAATCCTCTCCTGAGGATATTTTTTCCATTGATTTTTAGAGAGTGGAATAGAAAGGGGAAGACAGAGAGAAAGATCAATGTGAGAGAAACACATCGATTGGTTGCCTCCAGCAGGAGCCCCAACTAGGCCCTAAGCCAGGAGAACCCTGCAACCAAGGTATGTGCCCTTAACTGGAACCGAACCTGGTACCCTTCAATCTGCAGGCTGACACTCTATCCACTGAGCCAAACCAGCTAGGGCAACCATAAAAAACTTTTAACCAATGGCTATTTTTTGACAACTCTGTGTGGGAACACGTTTTGGGAAATGTTCCAATAATGCAGCCAATTTTTTATACTCAAAATTCTTATCCCTTCAAGCCATCTTATTTTCTGACAAAAGCATTATCTTTCTAAAATTACATGGTAAATCATATATTCCCTGAGTTAAAAAAAAAAACTGTGCTCAAAGCTTGAGGTTCCCTCTGCAATTCATTATCAGTTGTACTGCCAACAGAGTGTTCCCTTTCACATAGTAGATGCTTTATCAGTGAATCTGCCTCTGCTTAGCTCCAGATCTTCCTGAATGTCATCAACAATGGCATGCTCACTCACTTTTATTTCTCTGTGTTTTGGATCTTTTTCTGTTGTCAACCAATTTTTATTTATTTATTTATTTATTTATTTATTTATTTATTTAAAGTACAGCTCAGAGATTACTGCAGGTGTGAAGCACTTCTAGTGAAATGGAATATTTGGACTGGAACAATGGTGTTCCCCTGGGCAGATTGGTTCCTGGACTCTTTGTCCGCTGGAGTGGAAGAATGAATCCACGGATGGAAGATGGTATAGCAAAGGAAGAAATTTATTGAAGAACAAGTACAGATTCCCATGTGGGGAAGGGGGGATAATTTCACAGCACAGACGCCCACGTGGGGAGGGGGAAAGAGTTCAAATGAGTTCCTTTTCCCGATGGCTTATAAAGACATTAGGTCCAGGTGCCTTGATATCCCCTCTGATTGGTCACTATTTTATTGGACTGGTCACTGTAGTAACTTCTGAGCTCAAAGGTTCTATGTGAGGTTTTTTCCTCCCCTCCTCCCTTATTGTTTTCCTATTCCCTTTGAGTTTTCTTCTTTATTTTGTAAATATAGACTTTCTGCTTTTTCCAGCTCTTGCATTCTATGGAAATGTACCTGTTTGAGCTTTTCAGCTCCCTTATTCTATGGAAATATACCTTCTGCTGCTCTGCAGCCCTGTGCTTCTTCCATGGCCCCTTATTTGCTAAATTTCTTAAACCTGTATTTTTCACCCCTAAAATTTCCTGTTTCATTATCTTCTCTACATCTCTAAAAAAAATAAGCACTTCCTCAGACATCAGACACGTACCCATTATACTTTGAGTATTCTTCTCCACATGTTTCATTCGTGTACATAGAGTGAAACACTTTCAAGGACTAGTCCCTAGTTTCTTAGCCTGAAGCTATTGACATTTTGGGCTGGATAACCCTTTGTTGTGTAGAATTGCTGTGTGCAGGGTAGGATGTTTATCACTGCTCCTTGCCTCTAACCCACAAATGCCATTAGTACCCAATACCTTCCCCAGAGTCAGTTGTGAATCAAAAATGTCTTCAGATATTGAAAAATATCTCCTGGGGACAAAAATGCTTAAGGTGGAGAGCTACTCTTCTGGATCAAAATTTCCATCTTCCTGGACTTTATCCCATGCTCACCAAATAGCCTGTGTGTGAAAACCCATTTCTAGCAATCTCATCAATTCACCAAATTCAAGAAATTTAATTCTTATTTGCCCCTTGAAGGTTTGACTGTAGTTGACCAGGAGGAAAAAGAGAAAAAAAGCAAATAAGATATTTTTTAAAATGCTGTCCTTTGGGAAATCTGAGCATCATTATTGTCTTTTAATTGTTGACACTGTGACAGATATTCCCATTTTTCTTTCTGATCTTAGGTTCATCAAAGTTAAACCTGAGAGGATGCAGGATGGATCCTCCTCATTTAAAGATTACCCAGGCCAGCCAAAACCGGTTTGGCTCTGTGGTAGAGCTTCCTTCTGAGGACTGAAAGGTTCTGGGTTTGATTCCGGTCAAGGGCATGTACGTTAGTTGCGGCACATTCCCGGTGAGGAGTGTGCAGGAGGCAGCTGGTGGATGTTTTTCTCTCATCGACGTTTCTGGCTCCCTATCTCTCTCGCTTCCTCTCTGTAAAAAATCAATAAAATATATTAAAAAAAAAAGATTACCCAGGGCTTCAAAGTCTCCCTCTCATTTCTAGGATGTTGTTATTCAAAAGTCGTCTTTTGTGTTCTCTCCAGTGTTCAGATTTGGTGAAGGGAAAACACAGTTGCGGCATTAAGACACCTTAACTGCATTGATTTGTTCTTTTCTTTTGTTTCTCTTTCATTAATGATACATAGAGATTTGTCTCCTGAGACTTCTTTTATCCTTTAGGAAAAGAAATCTTATTTTCTTTCTTACAAAGAGTTGTCTTGTGGCATGAAGACTCATCAAAGTCATAATTACATTTCAATTGTCTGCATGGAGCTGTCTGTCATCTGTAAGCATTTGAGCCTGGCACAAGTCTGTCTGCATTTGGACTACATTTTTCTGAGTTTCTTAGGGATCTGAGATGATTCCTCAGTGAGTCTCAGCTGTTTTTGGCTCTCTCTGCCTTTAATTTTCCTGACTCCATAACAAGGCTGCTTATAATCTTCTAACGTGCCTTCAAGCCAAAATAATGATGATGCTATTTATTTTTATTTATAAAAATTGCTCCAAGATATTATTTGTCATTAACCTGGATGTTTGTCTGCATCTCTACTGGTAATTTCTATGCTTTATTCACAAACACCCAACCCCGACTTTCCATGAGGAGATGAATTGAAGAGGTTACAAATGCATTACAATGTTAAGATCTTCCTCTAAAGTTTAGAGTCTGAACCTTTTCTGAATGATCTGTGCTTTCTGAATCTCAAGTCTCAGAGACTGAGCTGGAAATTAAGAGAGCAACCTGTCTCACCAGCTTTTCTGCTTTTAAGAAAACTAGCAAATTCTGGGGGGATTGCTGCATGCAGAGAGGCTACTCTTCAGGAACCTCAGGTACTTAATTAAAATTACAATGGACACCTTGTCACTTGGCTTTGTTTGACAAGACTTATTATTTTGGACTCAGAATAATCTTAATTCAAGATCCATTTGACATCTTCAATCTACAAATGGGAGAACCTTGGTGGAGAGGCATCAAGTAGTTTGCATTTTAAGAGAAAGATCAAAAGGAAGTTAAAAAGAAAGAGGCTTAAAAATACATATATTTTTACTCCTCCACCTTGACTCCAAACTCTGACACTTTTCATTTGATTTTGCTCCAGGGGATGTACAAGTGTAATTTAACCAAAACACAAAATAATGGCAAAAGAATTGGCATAGGGGCAATCTATCCCTTACCTTCTCTTATTTCTGCTTTTCTCTTAATTTTTATATTGACCATTAATTCCATTTATAAAGACAATTAATCTTCACACTCACCCACCGTCCCTTGGGCTCTTACACTCAGTGGAAAAGAACAGCATTGTTTGTAGTCATCACCACTTACCTCCATAGTTGCACATGAGAAATATAGATTGCTTACTGCATGTTTTCCCCTATTTTAGGATCAAAATGCCTCAGGATTTTCATTGATTTTTTTCTAGTTTAATTGCATTGCTTCCAAGAATGCTAACTATCAATATTTGGAAAATGTCAGCCCTTCTAGAACAGTGTGTCTTAAAAGGGTGGTTGTGCCAGAATTATCTAAGAATGCCTGCCAAAAATGCCGATTCCTGAAAGGGGGAGAGAGTTTGCTACCTTCAAAAATGCTTCTGAGATATTGATTATGCTAAGGTCATTATTTTGAAGACAGGAAAGACCCAGAAAAAATGTTTTTGTTATAGGATAGGGTTGCTGCTAAGGGTTGAATTCTTGTGATATCTAGAGAAAAGAAATTTTCTGGGACTCACAGGGAAGAATGAGTGGTTTTTAATTGTGTGGAATTACACCTTTGGGTTTCCAAAGTCCCATTTCTTTTGTCCAGTCCTGGAAGAAGTGCAGCTGGGGCTTCAGTAGAACTAAAATCAAAGCCAATGTCCGTACTTTCCTTACAATATTGAAGTTGGGACCTGTCCAGCATCAGGCTAACTTCTCATGTGTTTTCTTTCTGCAGTCCATCCAATGGTCCATTACATGGGTAAATGCAAGAGAACCAAGAAAGCATGCAATAAGAGCAAGAAGAGAGTTCCTTTGGTTAGAGGATTATGTGTCCCTCAATTTTCATGAGCTTGCAGTGGCCACGGCCATTCTGGCCAATGATCTCTGTTTCCCAGTGTAATTGACAGGCAAGTACCTTCCCTAGCCAAAATGTCATGCTTATAATGTCTGGCTTCTTTCTCCTTTACTCCTTTTCTATCCTATATAATAAAGATATAATATGCAAATGGTTCTTATGCTTCTGAAGTGTAAGACCAGATCATAGATCAGCAGGAGGATGGGGCAGCGGGCTGCTGGGAGCCAGTTCCAGCATGTCATAATTACAAGAGTTTCATCAAAAGCTGGATGAAGCTTGGGGGCTGAACAAGAGCTGAGCCACATCCTATCTAATAAAAGAGTAATATGCAAACCAACACTCCACCATACCCACAAGCTATGCCCAACAACTAATCAGAGTGAGTATGCAAATTAGCCCCAACCAAGATGGCTGCGGCCACTGAGAGCAGGAGGGAGGCTTGGGTTTCCCTGGCAATGGAGGAAGCCAAGCTTTCCACATGCCCTGCTGGGCACAGGCCTCCACTCAAACGTACAAAGTTTCAATTAAAAAAGTTAAATAAATTCCAACAGAAATGCAGCAGCCATGGAGCTGGAAGAGCAGGAGGCTAGGGTTGTCCCAGATGATAGAGAAAGCCAAGCTTCTGCAGCCCTGGCCTGCCTACTCCACCACTCCAGACTACAAAATTTCAATTATAGGAGACACATAAATTCCAATAGAAATGGATGCCTCCACAGAGTGAGCAGGAGGCTTGGCTCTGCTCCAGGTTACAAAGTTTCAATTGCGGAAGATAAATAAATTCCAGATACCAGGGCCTCTGCTTGGGTCACCAGGGGGCATGGCCAGCTTGCAAACCATCACAGCCTACCCCACAGCCCAAGGGAACACCCACTTTGATCCAGGACACCCTTCAGGGAAAACCAGTTGGTCCCTATATGTGTACCAGGCCTCTATCCTATCTAATAAAAGAGTAATATGCAGATTGTCCACCACTCCAACACACAAGATGGCTGCTCCAGTGTGGCCAAAGATCCCCCCATCCCTTGCAAGACTTTCGTGCACCAGGCCTCTATTATGTAATAATTGGTTGGATTGGCTAAAAAGCATCTCCCTCAAACCTGAAGAGGATAATGGTTTGCTGCCAGACAGCCCAAGGCATCTTAATATACAAGCTATTGCCTCCTGTTGGCCAAACACCTGAATAGCTGTAGGCTATTCCCAATCTGACAATGCTTCTGTAAACCCTACCCTTTGAAGCCTTACCCTTTGAAGTGTATTATCTCCACCTTGCCTTAGGCCAATTTTGTTAATAAAAAAGTAAGGGGTCCTGAGAAAAGAGAATCTTTAGCTCCTTTATCTGAAGCTCCTCTGATCCCCCCCCCCACCCCCCCCACCCCATGCCTTTCAAAACTATCTTTCATCTTTAGACTGGGTATTGCAGTGGTCGGCAAACTCATTAGTCAACAGAGCCAAATAACAACAGTACAACGATTGAAATTTCTTTTGAGAGCCAAATTTTTTAAACTTAAAGTTTTTCTAATACCACTTCTTCAAAATAGACTCACCCAGGCCATGGTATTTTATGGAAAAGCCACACTCAAGGGTCCAAAGAGCCACATGTGGCTCATGAGCTGCAGTTTACTAACCACGGCCTTGTTGAATCTACTCACAGCCTTTCTCCAGATTGCTGAACCCCTTCTTAATGCTGGGACAAGAAACCTGGCAGCAAGCTATTGGGGGGGGGGGGTGGTTAAGAGGGAGTGAGGGGGAGCAGAGAGAGCTACAGGTACCTGGGTGGGGTCCAGCCACTCTGGCCAATGGGAGGGGACATAGGTGGTTGGCCAGCCTGCCTGCCTGCTGGTCGAACTCCTGGTTGAGGGGACAATTTGCATATTATCCTTTTATTATATAGGATATACACTGAGTGGCCAGATTATTATGCATTCAGAGATCAGTGTATTTTAAAGGACCCACTAGTATCAAAAGTACAAATGCTATAATGCTCTTAATGAGTGAACTGGCATGACAACCCAGATGCTGTCTGCATACAACTTAAAACACAAATGATAGCTGTGTATCCAAGCACTGAGTTTACTTAAAACACCAGGAAAATAATTTAGTACTTCCTTATTCTGACAAGTAAAGATGATTCAGGTATAATTTAAAATATATATATTCAAATATGCTATCATGTATTACATTATGAATAAATATTTAATCAAGCATTATCTTTAAATCATAGAAAAGATTTCAGTTGTCATCTTTAGCAGTTGACAGCCTCTTGTAAATGGAAAAGGGAACAATAAAGAACAATTTAAAGTTGTATTCACCCTGAACATACCCTTATCATTAAAATTAAATTAACATTGGAGGCCTTAATAAAGGTGGCACCTCAAGAAAAGTTGGCTAACAATGACCAGCTATGAACCAAGTTTTTGTTTCTCTTCCAAATTTAAAAAATATAAAATATTTTAGTTTTTCTTTCTTTTTAAAAAAAATATATATATTATTAGTTTTTTTTACAGAGAGTAAGGGAGAGGGATAGAGAGCTAGAAACATCAAACAGGTGCCTTCTGCACACCCCCTATCATGGATGTGCCCACAACCAAGGTACATGCCCTTGACCTGAATCGAACCCAGGACCCTTCAGTCCGCAAGCTGAGGCTCTATCCACTGAGCCAAACCGGTTCCGGCTAAAACCTACCTTTTAAAAGATTTGAAATCTGAAGACCAAGGAAAACTTTCTTATTGCATTCTTTTTCATATTCTCCTTCCTTTGTTACTCTCAACAGGAAAGGTAAACCAGGTGTATACAAAAATATTTGTTAATCTGGCCTTTAAAAAAAAACAAAACTTATTTTCTTGCTCTAATATGAATTTAAACTTTAACTCAAGGTAACAGCATATATGTTTAGAATTTTCCAAGCAACACACCATTCTGTTTCAAAGATGTACAGAATAAATACTACTGATCTCATTTTCAAAATTTTCAACTAGTAAATTTATACCCCAAACTTTAAAAGTTTTAATTATCAGAGTTTTGAAAGTGACTCATCTCAAAAGTCAACCTGATAAATAAATAAATAAATAAATAAATAAATAAATAAATAAATTGAAGTTCTTTGATAATGTCTTTGTGGAAAATGGAGAAAATACATGCTTAGTCTGGGTTGGCTCTGGTATTTAGCAGTTGGTATCTAATTCATTAATTATGAGGGGTATAATAACAGTGAAGCAAGTCCATTTCTCCTGATTATGGATTGCATTTTGATGGTAAAATTGTTGGTTGTGTCCTTCCTTAGGGACAGATTTTTTATGATTAATGACTCTAGAACTATTTTTCTTTGTCCCTTTCATACAAAAGACAACTCAAACTCTCCATCACCAATCAAAATACAGCTTCTATCCCCTTAAAAAAAATCACCTTTCATTTTCTCTTATCATGGTTCATCTTTAGCCTGGTGTATGTATTCAACAGTTAAGAACAAAATGAAAGACCACAAAGTTGCTATACCCATAACTGCCAGGTTAATTTAAATTATGGCTGCAGAGTTCTGAGCTCCGCTAGGTTTCTCTGCAGACACAATCATTTGCAAGGAGTATAGTTCGTTAAATGTACTTGTTTTAACAAATATGCCACTCAACAAAACACTGTTTTTGCAATTGACCTAACCGTTTAGTCATTTAACTGTGGTTCTATACATTGTTGTTTGTTGACACCCTCGGGCAAATATACCTGGTTTAACAAACATTTGTTCAAATGCATGTGTAAGATACATTTTTGTATATGCAATATAAATATAACTTCATGGTGCCCTTAGCTGATGATCTGACAGACTCGCTTGTTTGAAGGAAAAGTGATATATTGGAACCACCTTAAAAAACAGTGACCTAGAGAGATATTGTTGTGTTTAGGAAGGTGTGTTATTTCAGCGCCTGTGCTTCTCTCTCTGACAGTTAAATTTCCCTGTAAAACAACTTTCTCTCATTTGCACGTTGTTCTACGTTCCTTCCTACCTTTGCTGCCTGCATGGACCTTCCTTGTCATCTCTGGGCCATTATCTACCTGAACTGAGTCAGCTCAATCTTTCAAGTATCCAAAACCAAATGCTGGCTCAACTCACTTTCTTAAATGAGGCTGCAGTGATGAAAGATTCATTAACAGTACTGTGGATTTCACTGCCTGGAGTTGTGGCTCATGCTGGTCTGATCAGTCCTATCCAGAAGAAGATTATCAGGTGGAATAAAATATGGCTTTCTTAGCCAACTCTTTAAATTTATATGGATAAGAGATGTCCCCTTAGAAGAAGGGTCTTATATGGATAAGGTTAAATCTTAAATGTCTGTGTTATCTCTGAAAATTCATATGTTGAAGCCAAATTCCCAGTGTGATGTTATTTGGATGTGGGGTTTTTGGAAGTAATTAGGTCATAAGAGTGGAGGTCTCATAAATGGGATTAGTGCCCTTATGAGAAGAGACACAAGAGAACTTGCTCCCTCTCCCTCTCCGTCTCCCTCTCCCTCTCCCTCTCCGTCTCCCTCTCCCTCTTCCTCTCCTTCTCCCTCTTTCTCTCCCTCTCCTTCTCCTTCTTCCTCTCCCTCTCCTTTATACCATGTGACAATACAATAAGATGTCCATCTGCAAACCAGGAAGTAGGCCCTCACCAGACACTAAGAAATGAAGGAAAGTGTCCACTGACTGTTCTCAATGAGGGATTCTCTAGAGATAAAGTGATTTTATAATATGGTATATTAAGAAGGCCATTAAATTCAAAGTCAGCAAACCCAGATCTGCATTTTTATTAGCCTTATAACCCAGTCTATCTTACTTTATCTCATCTTCAGGTTGCACATGTGTACAGTGGAGAAATCACACTTGTCTGGCCTACATTTAGGTCAACTTTTCCCTGAAATGGAACCAACCTTTACATACATGGGCCTTAGTATTCTAGATCCATTTGTAAATAACATGGTCTGTGACGTCCTGTGGATTACTGTTCATCTCAGAGATATAAACCAGAGTCCTCAAGGCAAATGTTGCCATTGAAAAGAAAAAGAGAAAGAAAAAAGCTTAGTGCTTACTTCAGCAGCAAGGATTTCATAGGGATCAGAGATGTTACCTGTGGAGTGCCAATAAGAAAATATAGATATAGAAAGGCCAGGCCTGAAATTTATGGCAGACCTATAAAATCAAGTAAACCAGAGACCTCGGCTCACTCTTCCACTGTCAGGCAGCAAGCCTGATAGTTTTTTGCCCTTGGTTTTTGCCATCTTATAAAACTACCTAGCAGGTTTAGAAGAAATTGAGTGAAATAAATTTTAGTCTTTGCTTTTATAGAGAAAGAAATACTTGACATGGGACAAAAACCTTGGGAGAATGCTCTGCTAGCAATAAGAACCCCTGTATTGTGATTTATTTCTTTTTAAAGTTTTTGGGTATAGATAAATGGAACACTAGAGAAAAAAAGCAAGCATAAATAAAAGTTCTCTTATAGGAAGAAATTCTTCAAGTTTTTTTTTTTTCTATTACTCCATTGTGTTTTTATCTAATTGCAATGTATCACATTTCTTAGCTAGCTCAAAAATACATGCTTTATGCTCATGTACAGAATAAACTTATTCTTGCAAATAATAGGGGAAGCTAGTAATTAGCAACTTATCACTCTTATGTAGACCAACCAGAAGCCGCCCCTATTGAATACTCTACCTTGTAAATATAACCTAGCTCTAGGAGTGTTAATTAATCTGTTCTTTCACAGCTACACGTTTTTAAAAGGTAAGGTTAGTGTATTATTACAGAGCACAAGGCTTCCTGTCACCCTTTCTGGGAAGGATTGGAAGCATTGTATTGCTTTTCTTTGTCAGTTTTTGTTAAAGAACAACTACATCATTGAAAGCTGAGAAATGTGGACTGTTTTTCAAAACTGAGAAATGCAGAGGTTTCTGACTTACATGTGGGCAGCATGGAAGGATAATGCCACATGTTGGTCAAAGTTAGCATCTTATGATATAACTAGATAAATAATTCATCCAAGTTCTACTTAGGGAACACCATCGGTGGTCTTTCAACCAGGTTCCATGTGCGGTGGAGAGTTGTAAACTTTCAAGGTAGATGAGAGAGCTGGAGAGTTCTACAGATATCAGTGTCTGGACAGTCCACTTTAGCTGCACACTTCCTAAAATTACTCTGTGGGAGATGGAATTTTAAAACCCTCTCTGCTATGATAGCCCTCCTTTCATGTGACAAAATAGTCTCTAGGGTTCTACCTGAAGTTGTAAGATCTTCCAGGTACCAAACAAAAATGGAAAAATGAATAACTAAGGACTATGCCACACATTCCTTTGCAAGTTTGGTGGTTTTCAATTATTTGCTTAAAAAATTGAATGGGTATCTGATTGAGTTGAAATATCAAGGATCATAAAAATAATTTTAGGTGTTAGAACACTATGTAAATTTTGTCGTGAAACTTAAAAAATGGGTCTATGGGTTGAGATTTCTAAATCTCTTTCATTTCCAAATATTATCCTAATAATAAAAGGCGAATATGCAAATCGACCGAATGATGGAACGTCCGGTTGCTATGATGAGCACTGACCACCAGGGGGCAGACGTTCAATGCAGGAGCTGCACCCTGGTGGTCAGTGTGCTTCCACAGGGGGAGTGCTACTCGGCCAGAAGTTGGCTCAAGCACAGTGGTGGGAGCCTCTCCTACTTCCATAGCAGTTGGACATCCGCCAAAGGCTCCTAGACTGAAAGGGTGCAGGCTGGGCTGAGAAATCCCCCCAAGTGCATAAATTTCGTGCACCAGGCCTCTAGTTTATGATAACACGTTTACTCAGTATTACATCTAAAGTCAAAGACAATAGTGAAAAGTAGGGGGGAAACAATGCTACACCCTGTGTTATTCTATCAACAATTTGCATTCATTTGTGACACACCTAGGAAAATAACATATTATAGAATCACAGTCCATCTTGTTATGGATATTTTTAGAATAGAATATCCTTTTTTTATTTTAATAATTTTAATAAAAATGTATAATTTAATTACATTGTTTAGTCAATTGAATATTATTAATAATTAGAGGCCTGGTGCATGGAAATTTATGGATTCAAGGGGGTACCATAGCTCAGCTTGCATCCTCTTGCAGCCCTCAGGGGATGTCTACCTGCCAGTTGAGGCCCGCTCCCCTAGCAGCCTGGACAGGAGAGGCTCCCACCATCACCACTACCCTCTCAGCTGTCAGCCTGGCTGGTGGCTGAGTGGAGCTCCCCTTATAAGAGCACACTGATCACCAGGGGCAGCTCCTTATAAGAGCACACTGATCACCAGGGGCAGCTCCTGCATTGAGCATCTGACCCCGGGTGGTCAGTGCATGTCATAGTGATGGGTCGTTTTTGATCATTAGGGTCAATTTACATATTACCCTTTTATTATATAGAATGGTAACTATACCTCAATCCAGAAGGAAAAATAATGTAGTATTTAAAGATTTAGAGTTATTGAAAATTTCAAAATAAATTTTAATTCATCTACATATTTTTGTGGGAGGCTCATATTATTGGGCAATGAATAAAATACTTTTACCAGTATTCATAAAATATATTACATCATATTACATTCGGATCACATTAAGTAAGGGAAAAGAAATGGAATTATTAGTTTAAGGATAAATGATGAAATGATTTAAAATGTATGAGGAAGATTGTCAAATTACTGTTATTTAGGTTCTACAGGATACATTTAAAAGATGCATTATAATACAAATTATACATTTAGCAACTATATGAAATCATTATAAAATTTACAGATGCCATCTTAAAATTGTGTGAGATTTATATGGCTTTGCAAATTATCCAATGTTGTTCAAGAGCAAAAGTTTAGACAACCACTGCTGTATAGAAAACACAGACCCATGAACAATCAATTTCCCTATGTGCCCTGGCTAACGAGGCAGGCACAATGAGTATGGAGTACATCGGCATGATAAGAAGCCCAGTTTACAGGCTAAGAGCCTGCCTCCTGAAAAAGGTGATGAGAATGATTTTGCTAAGTAGGTGAGTGAGGAAGGGGAGGGGAAAGTACTCCAGGCAGGCAAAAGCAGGACCTGAAACTCAAAGTAGAGGAACACCAAGGACTAGGTCCTAAAAATCACAGAGTCTAACCAGCATTGAGAATGTGAAGTGACTAAAGGAAGACAGGGATGTAGGGGTGAGATGAGAGAGATTTCAACTTGCCAACGGAAGTGTATTCATTTGCCACTAGGGCCTACCTTTGTAGGAGTTATGAGCAATTGACTTGAATTATGAGTTTTCATTTTTCATTTAGAGCAAGGGTCACACACATTTCCTAAAAAAGGCAAGATAGTAAATATTTTAGACACCGAGGTCTCTGTCACAGCTACTCAGCTCTGCTGTTGTGGCATGGTGAAATCTGACTTGCGCAATATGTAAATGAATGAACATAGCACTGTTCCAATAAAACTTTATTTAAGAACATTGAATTTCATATAATTTTCACATTTCACGAAATACTATTGTGTGTGTGCTTGTTTATTATTCCAAACATTTAAAATTTTTAAAATCAGTATTAGTTTGCACACTGTTCAAAAATAGACAGCGGACAGATTTTTCCCACACATGTAGTTTGCCCACCCCACTTGAGTATTTCAAAGATTTTGTCATCTAAGTCAGATTTTGGGTTCAGACCACAGTAGAGCTTTTTCCCCCCTCTTAATATCAGAATTGCTCCAAAACCCTCGATGTTTTGCAGTTTTGTCCCACTGGCATACTTCCTGCACTTCTATTTTTCAAAATATATTTTTGCATGTTAAATTTATTTTTTTAATCAAATAAATTTTTTTAAATCAAAATAAATACATTTTTTTAATCAAATAAATACAGGCTTCTCTCAGCAAGGCAGGAGGTTCTTAGAAAGAGCCCCAAGAGCAAACATTTTAGAAGGACCAGGAAGGAGATTCCGGTCCTCCTAAGATCTGGAATCAGACATTCCAGGACTTTTTCTGTTAGTCAAAGTGGCCGCAAAGCCCACCCAAATTTCAGGAGAAAGGAATAGACTCTAACCATTGATGGAGTATGGGCAAGGTCACATGGCTGCAGAACAGGTGACATGGAAGATGTTGCTGTGACCATCCTTGGAAACACCACCTGCCTCAAAAGGGAGGAGCTTGGAGCTCTATTTTCCCAGAGTCTAGCACTGTGTCTGGCACAGAGTAAATTCTAATAGACCTCTAACCAGAATAACACAGTGGTTAAAGGCGCAGTCTATGGACCCTGATCTGCCTGGGTGGTATCCTGCCTGTTCCACTTTCCTGGCCCTGGGATCTTGGATGAGGTGTGCCTTAGTGATCATAGTGGTAAAATGAAGGTAGACTCTTCCTCATAGTGTGGTTGCGAGGATACCCAGGTTCATGCCTGGCTCATACACTTCCAAGTTACCTACTATATATAGCAAGAAGGTGGGAGAGGAGAAGGACGTTCCCTATAGTGGTTTCCCTCTCTAGTCCTTCTTCAGATTTTCCAATTCTGTTCTCTCCTGTTGAAAACCAGTGGGAAATACCTGGTTGGGTCCCAGGTTGCAATTAAGTCCCTGTGCATGACACCCCATTTGGCAACCTAAAATGTACTGACTATTCCACTAGTGGCATATATAATAATGCCAATGTCTCAAGATTTGTTTGGTGCGGGCTGTATTCTTATAAGTTATGCCCGTGTTTCAAAGTTTACATAGTACTCTCACCTAGCTTTAAACTTCTTCAAGGACTAAGATCTGGCCTTTATAGTGCCTTGTATGATTGCCTTAGAATCTAGTATAGTGCCAGATCTACCATGGGCATGGAATAAATGCTTGTAACTAACATAACACACTAGAGGTCCAGTGCATGAATTCGTGCACTGGTGGGGGTCCCTCAGCCTGGCCTGTGGGGATCGGGCTGAAACTGGCTCTCCGACATCCCCCAAGGGGTCCTGGATTGCGAAAGGGTGATTGACACACCCTGGAATTGGGCTCCCTTCCTCTTCTCTGATTCTGGGTCCCTCACCCTAAAGCCACAGCTGCCAAGTCACAACAGCTCGGCAGCTCCAGCATTGAGCATCTGCCCCCTAGTGGTCAGTGCACATTATAGCTACCAGTTGGATGGTTAAACAGTTGGATGGTCAAACAGTCGGATGGTCACTTAGGCTTTCATATAGATAGATTATTGACATACAGTACTGATAACAAGAGTTCTTATAAAGACAATTCTGCTTATTACAATTAAATAAAGAGATAGTTTTTGGGATTTTTCAAAAAGAAAAAGAGGTCATGGAACATCACCCTAAGAAAGGCCAGAGTCATGTGTTTCAGCTCTATATCTATGGTGTCTAAGAGAGTAAGGTCTCATTACTGGTACTGCCTGTTCCCATCTGGGCTCCTGTGTAAGCTCTTTACCAAGAGAGCCATTTAATGGGAATCTGCAACAATCGGCAAGGAGGGGTTGTCTCCTGAAATGGCACTCAACCTCTGCTGGAAATCTTTAAAATAATTAGTGGTTAAGCCTTTCCTCAAACTCAGTTTCTCAGGAGTTGTGAACACCCTGGAGTGATGTGCCAGATTTTATGTGCATGTACAGAAACATCTTTCTTCAGAGAAAACCCATGGTTTTTGTGAGGTTCTCTGAGTAATCCCTAAGAAAGAAAAAGTTAACAACCACTGGTTATAAAAACTTGGGCAGAACCCGCTGATCTCTGACACATCCTGCAAGTTGTTTTCATCTGACCAGAAGTTTAATGTTGTATTTACTTACTACTTCCCTCACTTTTAACATGAAACTGAGGGCAGCATTTACAAAAATCCCATAAACTCCATTAGTGGGACTTTTCTATCCTAGTGGTCTGGGTTGTGGTAAACAGGAATTTATTGCTGTGTAATATTGGTCTAAAGTTTGGAGCATTGGAATTTATGGGTAGGGTGCATGTCTCTAACCATACAGTTCTCTTTTAAGGAATTTGGGGACATACAAAAATGGAGACAGCTCTAGATCATATCAATTAAAAAAATATTTTCCAATACCAACAGTAGACATAAGAATGAGTATATATATATATATATATATATATATATATATATATTCACACACACACACACACACACACACACACACACATATATCCCTCCTTTTTCCTAAAACATATATTTTCTCATAAAATGCCACAAAGTTATTTATTATGTCTTTAAAGTGTTCTCAGTATGTGTGATTTACAGGAAGACAAATATATTTAAAAATGATCAGAGGCTCAAAGGCTCTGTTAATTCAGAGAAAACCTTGTAATTACATACTAGAGAACCTTATCCATAACATCTTCAGAGGTAGAATTCCTGAGAATTGTAATCCTTAGTCAGCTTCTCTGGCTGAGGAACTACACATAATTGCAAGTAGTTCCTGAACATATCATTTTAATTGAGGCCAATTCTATATAATAAAAGGCTAATATGCAAATCGACCAAATGGTGGAACAACTGGTCCCTATGACACGCACTGATGGCTGGTGAGCCGGACATTCCCTGAGGGCACAGACCAGGCTGAGGGACACCCCTTCCCCTACCCAGTGCACTGATTTTGTGCGTTGGACCTCTAGTATTTGTAATAATTGTAGTGATGATTATAGTAGTAGCTTTTTATTGAGCACCTATTGTGTGTCAGGTTCAATGCTCAGCATTTTATGTATAATGTCCAAATCTTTAAAAACTTCATAAGATAATTCAGCTATTGCCTTCTCATTTGGACAAGAATGGCATTTCTTGTCCCACTTTTTAACTAACAGAAATTGATTGTTAGTATAATATAAAAAGACACACTTCTATGTTAATGTCTACTATGGGCAGTTGAAATCTCTTGTGGCTTTCTCCAGGATCCTTATGTTCTTAATTTTTTTCCCCCAATTATCTTCTATGTTCTAGACCTGGTACTGGTCTCTAGATTATAAGAGCGAACAAGAAGGCATTGTTCCTGCCCCCAGAAGCTGATAACCTGTGGCAGGACACAGCATGTAATATAGAGTGACTTTATGAATAAACTGGACATTGAAAGCTGTGAGGTTAGGATGTAGGTCAAAGTTATTGAATTCTGATAGTTGGACATATTTTTCTTTGAACTCTTGTCACTCTTGGATAATATGTTGCCTTGTCACTCTTGGATAATATGTTGCCATCATTACTTTTACCAAAAAAAAAAAAAATGTCAGAAACATGTTCATATTAGTACATTTTAATTGGCTCTCACTGCCTAGTAAAAGCTTGTAAAGTAGGTAGGAGTATATCCACATACTAGATCCTGGGTTTTACTGTGAAATGAGTGACAGGAAAGGGATTGTAATTTCAAGGCACTCCTGTAGGTATGGTTATAGTTGCAGGAGTGGTAGACTAGAGTCATTTTTACTATAATAAAATACTCTGTTTTTGCCGAAACCGATTTGGCTCAGTGAATAGAGCATCAGCCTGCGGACTGAAGGTTCCAGGTTCGATTCTGGTCAAGGGCAAGTACCTTGGTTGTGGGCACATCCCCAGTGGGAGGTGTGCAGGAGGCAACTGATTGATGTTTCTCTCTCATCGATGTTTCTAACTCTCTCTCTTTTTTCCTCTCTGTAAAAAAAATCAATAAAATATATTTTTTAAAAAATACTCTGTTTTTGAAAACATGATTGTTCCTTAGCCATTTGCAAACATTCTGACTCTACACAGCATGTATATGTTGGAGTTTAGACATCAGGGGTGTGGGGCAGGGGAAGGGATGGGAAACCACTAGCAGAGTAGGTAGGAGATAGCAGGAGAGATGGATATTAGAGACATGTTTCTCAGTTGGGGTTTCTTAAATACCTCCTCATTATCCGGGATCATGCTAAAAATGTAGATTTCTATGTCCCACCTAAAATCTACCCATTCTCACTCGCTGGGCTTCCTGATACAAAATATGTATTTTCACTATAGGGATGATGTCCCAGATTAGAGAAAATGTGGACATAGCCTTGGAAAATTCAGCATGGTGACATGGAAAGCTTATTGGACTAAGTGTGAAGGGAACTAACATTTTGGCCCCACAAATGCAGCTAACTAGCAGGATGTTTTAGGGCCAAATCATTTAAATTATCTGGCTTTTCTTTCTTAGTACTCTCTTTCCTCTCTTCCCTCCAACTATTAAGTTGTATCAAAGCATGACACTGATAAAGAAGTCTGAATAATGAGGCACAGTGTCAGATGAGGATAGATTATTCAGCCAATCAATTTGCATTCAGTGAACCCACAATGTAGGAGATTTGGGAGATGTGCAGGATGAGGTCAGTGTCTTCAACAGCTTACCATCTGCTTTTTGAAAATAAAGTTCATTTAAGCCAGAACAAATCACATAATGCTGAAATGGTTAATACGGACAAGTGCTATAGGAGATCCTTCAATCCTACCCTGGGTTGTTGGATAAATGTCATCGAAGCAGACTTCATATGAACCTTTATGAGAACTAAATTAAGTTGTTGGCAAGTCCTGACTGGATATTCCATACAAAAATCCAGAAACCTGTAGTTGGATTCTCAAAGGAGAAAAAGAAAATGTAGTTTGGAAAGAACACTCTCCAGTCAGTATATCTCCGTGGTAACTTGGAAAGATTATTACTCTAACTCGCCTGGTCATTATGTCTGTTAATGGTAAACTATACCTATGACATTTTAACTGGAAGAATCTGTCCTTGGATATGGCTGTGAGAGAGTCAATATTTACTGCCAGGCAACTAGCAACATAAGAGAATGGAAATGTGTATCTATAGACCACTAAGGGCACAGATGGAATGGGGAAGTGAGAGAATATCCACTCTGGTCTACTTGGAAGGGCTGGAAGAGGGAAACAAGATGGCACCGCACAGCACCCACCCACTCCTCTGGATTATGCTGTGGAACGTGGATTGCTGAATACCACCACTGACTACCTTAAAGGAGTCCTTTGAAGATATTATTATAATCTGAGAAACTCACATGGGAAAATATACTCTGTAAGAGAAGGGATAGATCTTGGTGTAAGGCACCCATTGTCCAGAGGCTAGGATTTTCCTGATAGTGGGCAACCACTTTTATAGTAAAAGCTTGAAAAAGGCTAGAAAAGGGTAGCATTTTCATAGAATGATATGAAAGCTATAAATACCTAAGCAGTGTTAGAAATTGGGGCCATGTACATGAGGGAACCTCCTGTGAGATGCTTAATTCCTAGGATGCCCACATCTGTCTTTGAGGTTCATTTCTTTCTCACTTCTCTGGTTTCTAATGAGGAAAGGTTTTCTCTCAATATTCCTGGCCTCTTGCCCTACTTACTCTTCCCCCACAGAAGGGCAGGAGTCATAGAATGCTAGTTTAAGTGAGGAAATCCTTAGCACTTGGTAGCCCTCTCCCTCTCTCCCCTTGAGTACTAGCCCACTCACAGAGAAGATACATTCTGGCCTGGTCCTCATACTCCATGTTTGACAATGTGGGAAAGCCTGTGGCTGTTTGGTGCTGCCTGGGCTGGGGGGCATAAGGCTCATGCTGAAGGTCAGTGCTAGGAAGTCCATTGTGATCACATATCTAAGCCACACTCTCTAGTCCAGTTTTTATCAGTACTAAGCAGCTATTGTGATCTCCATTTGCCAGACTTCATTGTTTATCTCTCAGCTGTTTCAAAATTGGGCAGGAAAAATATCATTTATGGGGTCACAGCTCGATTGAACTGTTGGGAAAATTATGTTTCACATAGTGTTTTCATTTTGCTTATTTTTATTGTCAGTCACTGAAATTGGATACGTTGGCAATATGCCATGTCAGGTCTTGTGGGTGTGGTCTCACATTTTCCTGTCCACTGGCACCTACACAGAGAGTAGCTTTCTACCAAGAGTTAGTACTGTAATGCTCTTTAGTCAAGCCAAGAGAGGAAGGATAAGAAGTAATAATTCATAAGATAAAACCTCTCTTTTCCCATGTACCCCAGGAAAAGGTAAACTTGAGGAAGGGAGAAGGTAGTCATTTGGGTTTTAGTAGGATCTGCATCTTGGAATGTTTTGGGGGGAAATTAACACATGTTTGTTTATACTAACATCAATGGAAATTCAAGAATAAATTCAGTTTGTAGGATTGGCAACCATTGCAGGTATAATCTTTATCTGCCTGATTTCCCAACTTTCAAGGTTTAGAATCCCACTGCTACCACCTAGGAAGGTGCAGATTGGAGACTTGGTTTGAGCACAGAACTTTAAGGGTTAAGAGGACTGGGCTACTAATCTGAGTGATGCAGGCCACAGGCACACCCAGAAGTTTCTAAGAAAAAAGAGGCCTAAAGATAAATTCTTGACCACTTCCATGAGAGTTAAGGTAATTTTACTGTGGTAGACTGCATTGTGGGTTTGAAATTATTCCCGGCTGAGTTGAAATCCCAACTCAGCCACTGGGTAAATATATGGCTTTGTGCAACTCCTTTAACTAATGTCAGTGTGGGTGCTTTTTTCAATCTGTAAAATTTGAATAATATCTTATAGGGAGACTAGAAGCCCAATGCACAAATTCGTGTACCAGTGGGGTCCTTTGGCTGGGCCTGTGGGATCAGACTGAAACGGGCTCTCTCACATCCCCTGAGGGATCCTGGATTGCAAGAGAGTGCAGGCCAGGTCGAGGGACCCTACCAATGCACGATTGGGGCCTGAGAGGGATGCAAAAGGTTGGCTAGCCAGGGAAGGACTGCAGGAGGGCTCCAGGGCATGTCCGGCCTATCTTACTCATTCCTGATTGGCTGTACCCCAGCAGCAAGCTGACCAACCAGTTGGAGCATCTTCCCCCTGGTGGTCAGTGCACATTATAGCTACAGGTTGAGCAACCTTAGCATATCATTAGCATATTATGCTTTGATTGGTTGAACGACCGACCAGATGACCAGACACTTACCATATTAAGCTTTTATTATATAGGATAAGTGAAAGTAAATTCCATATATAAGGCTCATTATAAGTTAGTTGAATCTTGTCCCTCTTTCAAGGGAGAAAGGTTGAATAATCATGAAAGGCCTGAGATTTTATGGCATTATAGGAATTCAGTGCTGCAAGGTACTTGAGGATATTTACTGCAGTGCCCTATTGTGAGAATCTTAGGTCTATAGATATTAAACAACCACTGCTCATTGCACAAATCAGAAAGTCTGGAACTGGGCTGAGACATCAGAATATTTCATCCTAGTCTCATGCCTTCCCATGATTCTATGCTCAAACCTTTATCCTGTGGTTAAAACAGCAGCATGGGCACAGAGTGAAGAAGAAATCTAGAATTCCCTCCCCAAATATCACAGCTACAAAAGTCAAAGTCAATGCCAACTAGAAACTTCTTGTGTCGGACAGATGAAAAATCCCCCTTCCCCCACACCTTGATTTCCAGGTCAAACACTTGAATGAACAGTATTAGACATCAACCAAACGATTACATTCACAAATGGTTTTATCCCTAGGATGTGGATGATTTTCTTTTACAGAATCATATTAGGGACCATTATGCAATAACTCAAAACCCTTGGTTTCCACTTTAGCAGGAGGAAAATCAAAACATAATGCGTGGGATAAAAGTGAGTGGAGGCCCTGCCATTTCTCAGACCACAGGAGCTGATGTATGTTCCATATAGTGTTTTAGATGAGTAGCAGAGAGACTTACACATGCCCTTTGATGCAGAATTCCTACTACGCTGGCCATAAGGCACATTATTTATATTACCTTTACGTCTCTGGGAACTGTCCACAGTTGTAAGATAGCTAGGGAAACATCCTCGGTTATCTGTGGGTGTCAAAAGATTTATGCAGTTCCAAGGACTCTGACACACTGAACCCAGGGTGTTCTCCATCATTGGAGATGGGAATAGTGATAAATGGGTGACAGTACCCTAACTCCTACCAGATGCTGCATGGCGCTAACCCAATTGTCAGACTCTCCTCCGGGCCCCTCTTGGGACTTGAAACCACCAAGTTCTAAATTTCATCTATCTCGTTCGTGCTGTCTTATCTACCCACAAATCCTGACGGAAAAGTCCACGAGCTAGCAGGAAGGGGCAAGAAGCCACACACCCAGGAAAAGTACTCGGAGCATTCTCTCATTGTACTATTTGGCCCACTGAAAAGAAGTGTGATGCTTTGAGTCTGTCAGCTTCTAGCATTCCATCCCCTGCATTTGCTTATACACACAATAATTAGACGTTACTTCCCTGCCCTCCCACCCCCCAGGCTTTGGTCATTTTCACATTATTATGAATTATGATAGGGGTACCAGACAATCAGATTTTAAACCTGTCAGCCCGTGACATTTTATTTCCAATCTACAACCCTCTTACCAGCTCTCCCCACACTTCTGGGTGTCACGCTGGTGATGCATCTATTGACTGAACATGAGTTCCCTGAAGGCACTCTTTAGTCCTTTGTTAAAGCGAGGTTCTGCCTGCGCTATTTTTTTTTTAAGCTGGAAAAATAACAGTTCTGAGAACCTCTTCAGGAAAGAGCACTTGCCAAACCTTCCTTGGAGGAAAGGAGATCTCAGAAGAAAATTACCTTTGGGTTCCGTGGTCATAGGAAGCATCTCAAATTTTCAAAGCTACAGAAGGTCACAAGGTCCCCGCATGATTCTAGCCTTGTATGCCCACAAATAAATACTTCTGCCTCCCAAAACACATGGCAGATGGACAATATTATCTAAATACAGTTGCTACAATTTCATCCCAAAACCAAATGCAGGTAAAAAACAAACAAACAGATTTTTTGGAAAAATAAGCCATTCTAAATGCTGCTAAGTCAAATGCCTCGATTGATACTGGAAGGTTCTTGGCATTGAAAATGTTTTAATACAAGAAAAGATAGATTTAGAGATTAAAATGCAAAGTGAATTCTTTTTTTCCCTTTTCTCCCTATACATCTTTTATTTATTTATTTATTTATTTATTTATTTATTTATTTTTTATTGATTATGGTCTCACATAATTGTCCTTATTCCCCCATTCCCATCCCAAACCCCTCCCTAGATATGCCCCCCTCCCAACCCTCATTGTCCATGGCCACTGGCTAGGCCCATATGTATGCATACAAGTCCTTTGGTTGATCTCTTCCCCTTACCCCCATCCTCCCTTACTTTCCCTCTGAGGTTTGAGAGTCTGATAGCTGGTTCTCTTTCTCTGGGTCTGTTTATGTTGTTCATTATTTCCTCTAGATGTGTGAGATCATGTGATCCAAAAAATACCCTTGTACCCTCAGCATTCCAGCAGACAGCAGTTTCTGGTTGCTGAAGGATGCCCAGGACCAAACCAGAGACGGATGGACCTGCATTACCACCATTTGTCCACCAACCAGATCTGAAATATAATGACTGGCATGTACACATAAGGAACTATCTGGCATTGAAATTGGGACTCAAAAGAACTGTTAGCCCAGAAAGGAACTCACTACAGACTGATTCATTTGTCTCTCAGCATAACCATTATGGCTTGTTGCAAAGTGTATTCTTAAGGACATTAGGAGAGAAAACAACTCTCATTTACCTTCACCGACATTTCCTAAAGATGAGACAATTTTATATATATAAAAAAGTAGGAAACACATGATGGTTGATTAAATTATGTACAGTTAGCTTTCTGAACACTGTGTTTATCTTTCTCATTTTGCCATGGATAGCTTAACATTTAGCCATGGATCACAAGCAGACTATGAACCTGTGCTTAGGAAACACTCTCTCTATTTTGTCCACTCGCAACATAACCGACTTCCTGCCCTTCAAATTGAAACAGCAGCAGTATTTAGAGAATGGCCATTTCTGTCTCTGCTGACTCAAGTGAAACTACTCTATAGCATTTGTGATTACTTTCATTAGCGAGTAAAACACAGATTTGACTCTAAAGGTGCCATTAAAAATTCTCCTTTGTAGTTCAGGCTACTGTCAGAGCCTAACCTTGTTTCCCTGTGTTCTCTTTCCTCTCATGTACATGGGTTTTTGAATAATAAACATGCTTGGGGAAAAAAAAAAAAAAGAAAGGAAGAAAGAAAGAAAGGAAGGAAGGAAGGAAGGAAGGAAGGAAGGAAGGAAGGAAGGAAGGAAGAGAGAAAGAAAATAAAAGAAAACCACTTGATACATTCTTACTCTTTCTATTTCTACTTAAAAGTAGCTTTAGATAATGGGGAGTAGGAACCCCTCCTGGTCCAAATTTGGGGTGTGTGTATGTGTCTGTGTGTGCATTTTCCTTTAGGAGAATGTGCTGTCTAAATAATCTGGCCAGGCTAAAAGGCAACCTTGCAGCTAGAACTTTAGCAGAGTGCTTTGAAAAATTCCTCCTTCTTGTCTTTCTCAGTGGGTTGCCATTTTCTCTACTCCAGCCAGCTTTCTCAGGGACAAAATACCTGTCCTTCCAGGAATGATGGAGCTCAAAGGGCTACAGGCCATTTCTTTTGGCTAGTAGAACGTCTTTGGTATTTTTTACTAGAATCTGTTCTTTTAAAAATCATATTTTGCAATGTTTCATTTGGCAGAAAATAGCTCTTCCAGACTTGTTACAAATTACCCAGGGAGGTAAACATACGGAGGGCATTTTATTTGAAGTGCTGCCTTTCAAGTTTCTCTACTTGGGCTGGTGCTTGTAGGAGACAAGGCAGTAAAGGTTTGAGCAATACATACACAGGCCCAGACCCTAGGAGACTGAAACACTTAGAAACATGTTTTTATTATTCTCATGTCTAGGTGCATTTAAAACACTGCCATTGGGTCTCAAAATGTTAGGTGAATTCTGTTCAAAATGCATCAGACAATGTAAAATGTTAAGGTTTTTATTTAAAATAAAACAAAGGCTAACCTAAGGAGTGGTAAGGTGCATTCTCGTGCACCAGGATGATCATTTTTGTATCACAGTTGCCCCTCCATTAGAAAGCAAACTCCCTCGGCTGGTTAACTATTTCATGGTTTACCCCGGTATCTGTTTTTTCTTTGAATGAGCTTCTGAGTGGGGTTTCAGACTCCCCCACTCTCTCATAGGTGCTCAAATTGTCACAGAATAGAGTCACCCAACACAGACCCAACATAGGACCTGTTATAACTTTAGCATTGTTATTCTACCTCAAGGAGAATGTGGATAGGGAACAAAATATGGAATTTTATCTTCCAGATATCACACGCAAAATTACATAAACTTTGCTAAATTAATACATCCTCTTTTTTGTTGGTAAGAGCTTTATCACCCTTTTGCATTCACATCATTCATGATGCAAAATGTTGAAGGCCAAATTCTAAAGTTATCATTAGGCTGCTCATGGTATTCTCTATTCCATAATTATAATACTAACAATGGGTATGTATTGAGTGCTTTTAGATGCGGGGCACTCCACTCAATTCTTTCTATGCATTAAATATATGAATCCTCCCAATTCTATTATCAGTATTTCCATTTTACAGATGAGGAAACCCAGGTTAGGATCATTTCATATCTTGGGAGTCTTCTTTACCTAGGCCAGTGGTCAGCAAACTCATTAGTCAACAGAGCCAAATAGCAACAGTACAATGATTGAAATTTCTTTTGAGAGCCAACTTTTTAAAACTTAAACTATATAGGTAGGTACATTGTTATTAACTTAATTGGGGTACTCCTAAGCTGGCTTTTGCTAAAAACCCAAGG
Source organism: Pipistrellus hanaki (assembly GCF_964339955.1). Classification (NCBI taxonomy): domain Eukaryota; kingdom Metazoa; phylum Chordata; class Mammalia; order Chiroptera; family Vespertilionidae; genus Pipistrellus; species Pipistrellus hanaki. The sequence goes on from NC_140503.1 coordinate 13,327,858, forward strand.
GGCCAAAGAGCCGCACGTGGCTCACGAGCCGCAGTTTGCCAACCACTGAGCTAGGAGGAAGACCAAGAGCAATTTTGGAATATGTATTTTTGACTTTTGTATTCAAGAAAAGGGTCTGAAGAATTTACATGTGTAACACTAAATTACATTCACACTATTTTTTCCAGGTAGTTTCTGAATGTTTCTAGGAACAGGGATATGGGAAGGAAAATATAGGGATATGGCAGGGTAAACAGAGAAAGACCTGGCTCCGTGCTCTCAGCATCTCCACCCACTACCCGGATAGCTCTGCCTCCCCTGCAGCCCTTCCTCGCTCTTTCACTCACTTCCCACTCTTTCTTTTAGACTTGTCTCTGCCTAACTTCTTCCCAGACTTCCTTATCTTGTAAACTCAACCCTCTCTCTACTTTGCATCCTCCTTGTTTGCACCAAAGCCTCAATCTGCACTTGAAATGTGGTTCCAAAATGGGTTTTTATCTCCTTTTCATAACTTCTAGTTTCTCAGTTAGAAAATATCTTTCTTACAAGCAGAATTAAGATCTTCCATGTCCATTGCCTTCCTCTGGACCCCATCATATGCTAATGTTTAGCCCTGGGCTTAGAGCAGTCACTATGAAATATGTACTTTTGTTTTATGATCATTCTAAGTCCTAGCCAAAGAGAATGGTCTTGAATATTGGCAAAATGCATGTGAATGGTAACTTTTCCATGGGAAGTATAAGGAAGCGTGTGTCATAGAAAATCTTTTAGAAAAGGCAGGCAGCATGCTGGCCTTTGTAGAAATTCTACCAAAAGGCAGAATATTCTCTATCCAACAGAGAATGAAGAGGCACCCACTTCTGTGAATATGGCTTTCTGATTCTGGGACCTGTTGGAAAACTTGTCCAAAGCCATTGAGACAACACAAATTGAAATTGAAAAAAACTTCTATGCTGAGCTCTTTCACTTTGTGAATGTGTTTATTCATTGTTTATTTACTTATTTAAAAAAATATTTTGTTGTAAGTATTTCTTATGTCCCCTTTTATCTCACTGACCTCTCATAGCTCCTCTCTGTATCCCCCCGGCCTTCACCACCCTCTTGTCTGTGTGTGTCTATGGGTTATGCATCTATGCACACAAGTTCTGTGGTTGATCTCTTCCCACACTCCCCTGCATCCTCCGATCCCTTTGTGAATTTAGAAAATACATTGCTGTTTTAATCTTGTTTCCTGGTAAAAATCCAGGCAAATTTAAGCAGCATTCTCCTCTTATCTCTCCTTTGGCTCACTACAATAAAAAGAAAGATTTTCCTTAAAAGAAAAAAAATTTGCTATCAGTTTCTACACCAACAGAAGAATACTCAAACAAGGCATATCAGCATCATGAAATCCTGAAAGAGGGATTTCATATTTTTGCATTAGTGTGAAAGCTTATGTTTTACTTCTAAATAAAGTTGAGCCCTGGCTCATGTAATTAATCTGCTGAGTTTCCTGAAGATATCCTCTGATATCTGGGGAGTAAAAAAGTATTTCCTGTAGCAAAGCATTTTTAATAGCTCTTCCCATGAACAAAGAATGGTCACTCTTATTTCCCAGTTCAATGTGCCAGAATGGCTGGGAAAGTTCTTTCTCATTGTTGCAGCATTAAGTCAACATTTGAAAAATGGAGACCTTTTTTTCTTAATCAAAGGATTAATATGCAGGTCATGGGTAATAGAAATCTCCCCAGGTTTGGTGCGCTGGGCTTATGAAATTGAAACAAGTGGCTCTATTTGTTATTAATAAAAATATATGGTTGTGTTTAAACTAAATATCAAAGCCCTGGTTGAGTCTCAGGGACCAAGTGACTGCATGATATAAGGCCCCCTGACTGCCCTTTTATGATTTTCTGTAGAGCTCTTCACACAATTTATAGTGTTGTAATCAGTGGGGTCCTATAGATCAAGGTGTAAGCAGGGTAAAATATGTTTTTGTTAAACAAAAAATTGTGAAACACTTCATTGTGGGATATAAATTATTGTTTCATTCTTACTTTTCTGCTTTCAGATTTATAGCATTTATATGACATCCATTTTTTTATATACAGAAGAAAATCCAATTACTTACCTTTATTTAGTGGAGAGCAGTGGTTTAAAAATATTATTACTGGATCTTAAATCCTTGAAACCAATACCTCAGTTGTCCTTGGGCAATGTGGTATCTATTGGTTGTTAGAGCATCAAACAGTTATTTTTCCACAATGTATTTTGGTACTAACTACATTGGAAATATCATAGGTATCATGTAGTGAAATGCTTCACAGAGTTAATTATTTTCTCATATTGAAAGGAAAACCAAATACTCAAAACAACAAACTTTTTACTATTACCTTATTATTTTAAAATGCTCTACCAGATCAGATAGATAGATAGATAGATAGATAGATAGATACACACCAAGTGTATAAAAGTTTTTGATATAGTTTTTCCCATATTTGTTGAACTTTATTTGGATTCATTAAAAAACTGGTAAATTATTTCCCCAGTTCTCTGTATTATTGGATCCAAATGTTCAGAGATGTGATTAAATTTAGGCTTTGCACACATAAATCATAAAAGCATGAAAGGAGTATTTTCCTGTTAATCCAGCATTCTGGATCTCATCCTGACATGGGATACTATAGTGACATTAATTTGAATGGGAGCCACTAGTTGGAGAATTAGATAAGAAACTCAAAGGGAGAAGTTGGCAAAGACATTTTTATCATCATGAATTAGTACTTAAGAGATGGCTATGAAGAGAGTGAAATGTGTGAGAGTGAGAATCATAACACCCTAAAAAGAACCAAGGTAGTATTATTAATTGTTCCTGCACAATTTCACGTTGTTAATTATTATTGACATTACCTATATCAAAATACCATTCTTACATCTGTTTTCTCTGCAAGGCTAAGTACTTAATTTGCATCATCTCATTCAATCCTAGCGAATAATCTATGAAACAAATATTCTTATCCAGTTTTCGAGATGAGGGAACCAAGTCTTAAACTCCAATAAATTGCTCCTGGTAGGCTGGCTGCTGAATGGAGAAGCCCAAACGTGTCCCTCATCAGAGCCAAATTGTGAGTTCCTGACCCATCACATACTTGGCCTTTGAGCTTTATCCCACACAATCCAGTGGATGGTGTTGTCCCCAAATTTTCTAGTTAACAAAAGGGGTTCCATTTTTGTGATTGCTCCTAGAAATTTGCCTAAGTTTCTTTTTACCTTTTCAATGGAACAATACTTGTTAATGTTTAACATTCGTTTTCTTTCTTTTCAGAAGATAAGCCATTCCCTTATGAATCAAACTTTCCACAACTTGTTAAGTTCACTTACATTTTTCTTAAAGGAGCTTGAAGGTACATTGGAGTAAAGTGGAATCTCTGGTCAGTTTTATAAGGAAGGACAGAGAGGGGCTATGGGTCAGTTATTTGCTATCCTTCAGTTCCAGTACTGTGCTGGGCACCTTGCATCATTTAAACTGCAGAAGAAGTTGGTTAGAAAGGGTTCATGAACCCCATTTAAGAGGAAAAAGAGACTCAGAAAAATAAGCTAGAAGCTTATTTAGCTAAATGAGGCTAACCTAGATTGTCATGAGGCCCCTTCCATATCATGGCCCCTTCCAAAGCAAACCCAAATATACACATAACTTGTGTGATTTATCTTTTTCTCTTCTCAGGCATTTCCAATGCCTTGTCAATTCATTCCAGACGTCAGCATTGCAATCATATATATAATTGTTGTTTTTTGTTTTTTGGTTTTTTTTTACAAAGAGGACGGTAGAGGGATAGAGGGACATCAATGAGAGAGAAATATCGATTAGCTGCCTCCTGCACATTCCTTCTGCACATCCCCTACTGGGAATGTGCCTGCAACAAAGGCACATGCTCTTGACTGGAATCGAACCTGGAACCCTTCAGTCCACAGGCTGACGCTGAGCCAAACCAGTTAGGACACAACCTTGCCTTCTTAATGGGAAGAGGACAATACCAGGAATTTATTATGAGGTAAGGCCGACAATGTTTGGTAACATTAGTATTCAGGAATTAATTTCACCAAACAAATATGCGTGGGGCAAGGTGGGCGGAGGTTGAAAGGTATTAAAGGTATTAGGATCTGACTGAACAGAGAGTTGGAAAGATAAAAGCAATTTTATAATTAAGCCATAATGCTTTGATTTAATGTTCAATGGTTTAGTAAAAACTGAAATGCAATGTGTAACAAAATAGATCTTTTCCCCAGTGCTATAGCCTATTATATTTTATGACTTTTCGAGTTTGAGGTATTGAAAGAAAATAAACAGAAATGCAAATATACTTCATAATAACTGTTTTCCCTTTGTTTCTATATTTCCAGGCTGTTTGTAAAAACAACACAATTTCGTTAATTAACGCAAACAATCATAAAAACCACCATTTACCATTGTGTTATTCCCACTTAATGTTCCCATAATGTTGCGCAATGTGAAAATTTTGCACAGAAATTCTCAGCCAGTGCCGTCAGCAGCTGAGTTGCCATGTGTTGGCAGTATCTGTTCAAACTTGATCAGTGTAAACCCTCTGAGTAAGATGTGCAGCGCATGCAATTGAAGAAAGATGACCCATCTTAAATTAAGTACATTTCCTCTCACTTCTGCTGTTAGTAATAGTGTTTAGCCTATTCTCTGGCAACTTAAATCAGTGCCCTGAGGCACAGCATAGGGTGTGGCCCTGGAATATTTTTCTTTTTTTTTTTTTTTTTTCCTGTGGCTTTTGCTCTTTTAGCATTTGTTAAAGCAAGAGTAACCATGTATGGTGCCAGTGGGTACTGTAATTCTCAGGGAGGGAGGTCACAGTGTAAATTATACAATTGTCTAACCCAGTGGTCGGCAAACTGTTTCTCTCGAGCCACATGCGGCTCTTTGGCCCCTTGAGTGTGGCTCTTCCACAAAATACCATGGCCTGGGTGAGTCTGTTTTGAAGAAGTGGCTTTAGAAGGAGTTTAAATTTAAAAAAATGGCTCTCAAAAGAAATTTCAATCGTTGTCTTGTTAATATTTGGCTCTGTTAACTAATGGTTTTGCCAACCACTGGTTTAACCCATATGCTGTACACCTTACTAATATAAAACAATATTGAATGCCAACTGTACTTGAAAAATAAATTTGAAAAAACAATTAAAGAGAAAAAGTAACTTTTAAAGTGGGTAGAACACAAGGCTCGGGGTCATCGGAAGCCTCCAGGAGCCGTTTCAGATGTCTCAGATTTATGAAATTATTGTTCCCAGAGTTAGCATGAATCCTATTTACCTCCAATATCATTGGAACTTTGTCAGGAACTCTGACAAGCTGAATAAATACAGAAAAGGGGGGATCTTGGAAGTGGGTAGACAGACTGGTGACTCATGACGGGGTCAGAGCCTTTGCTATTTGCTTAGAAACAGATCTCCTTCCCCGGGCTGCCATGGGGAGGAAGTGATGATGGAGAACGGTTCGCTTCAGAGCAACGTGGGCCAGGCAGCTGGGAGGTCAGGGGTTAAACATGTGCTATCTCTGCTATGCTGGGCGCAATAACAACACAGGGCAGCAGGGGAGTGATCTAGCAGGGCAATTAGTCAAGCTGGCCTTGTGGTAGCCCAGATAGGCCTGGCTCTGTTTGCATCTGTTAATCAGTTTGAGATAAGAATCCTTGTGAACCTTTCTGTTACCTTGAGAAAGTAGACACCTGGAAGGTAAACATAAGACAATGGTGTCTTTAATATTGATTTTTGAAAAAAAAAAAAAAAAAAAAAAAGACTACAGCTCCCAGATGGGATTGTATAATTTTTACCCCTGGCTGTTGAAAAGAAGATGAATTTCTTTGCTTGTTTTCTCCTCCCTCCCACCCACTCCTTCCCCACCTACTTCTTAGTCTGTTCTCCTAAGAGCAGAAATTACAAGATTAACTTCTTTGGACCAAATATGGAACTTAGCCCAGATGCCCTAGGAAGTGGAGAAGATAATTTGGATTGTTGCGGGCTTATTTTTCAAAACCCAAGTTTTTTTTTGTTGTTGTTTTTGTTTTTGTTTTCTGTAAAAGCCACATTCTGTTAGTCTGTAAACTGATGTAGACACCAACCATTTGTTTTTCTTTTTCTTTTTTTTTTAAATGTATTTTTATTGATTTTTTACAGAGAGGAAGGGAGAGAGATAGAGAGCTAGAAACGTCGATGAGAGAGGAACACTGACCAGCTGCCTCTTGCACACCCCCCACCGGGGATGTACCCGCAACCAACATACATGCCCCTGACCGAATTTGAACCTGGGACCCTTCAGTCCGCAGACCGACGCTCTACCACTGAGCCAAACCGGTTTCGGCCCATTTGTTTTTCTTGCTTCAGGTTGATCTGGATTGATATTTCTTTCCTTTCTTCTATTGCAAACTCCTGGAGGACACTGACAAAATCTTACTTTTCTCCTTATGCAGCACACAAAAGTCACACAAAAGTCAAAAAATTGTGTTTGTTAGGGACATTTTATAGCTACCTGGGACCAATTTTAATCATACTAAAAACTCAGAATTGGAAGCTTTCAAGATGGTAGTTGAAGATTTATCTTGAACCACCATTTGCTATGCCCTGAATATGTACGCTCACACCTCTGTACCTTTGTCCATCTGTCTTCCTGGGCCTAGACTATTGTACTTTCACCCACTTGTGAATGAAGAGGTGTGTGTGTGTGTGTGTGTGTGTGTGTGTGTGTGTGTGTGTGTGTAGGTCTTCAGCAGCAGCAAGGAAATTGAGAAATACATTTACGTGCATCTTTCCTCACCCAATTTAAGCTTACCTCATGATCTAATGATCTCATCTCACATTAACATTTCTGGTTATCTTCAAATTCAGTTTCGGATGCCATATTCACACTCTGCTTGAGCACAAAGCATATTTGGATAGGAAAAGGCTCTTTCTTCCAACCTTTTCATTTATCAAAAAGCCAAGCCTAAGAGTTAACCACCCAGATATATGCAAGAATCATTTTTATCCCCCCCCACCAGGCACTATCTGTGTGGCCATGGGGAATTTAATTAACTTCTCTGAATCTCATTTTTTTTCCACCATGGATAACCTGAGAATAAAAGTAGGACCTATGTCATGTTGTTCTTGTGTAAAAACAATGAAAATACATATATGGGAACCTTGTAGGATGCTTAGAACACAGGAAGCACTGTCTAAAAGATACTCATGTAGGAGATACTTTGAGCTAGAGGTAGATGAACTGCCTTATGCTGCTGATTTTCTAAACCCAAACTGACAATAAGACATGGTTTCCATAACAAGATTATTTTACCAAACTGATTTTTAGAAGCATTATTAAGAAATTTTATTTAAAAATTTCTTTATTTTTTCATCATAGTTCATCCCCCATATACCCTGTTCCACCTTTACCTCCCCTTTCTCTTTCCCCTCAATCACCACACTATTGTATATTTCCATGAGTTCTTTCTCCTTTTTCCCCCAATTTTTGCTCAGTCCCTCAACCCACCCCCCATAACTCCACCCAGAGCTGTCTGCTTAGACTTTATTTTTTAGTGCAGTTTTAGGTTCACAGCAAAATTGAGCGAAAGGTACATATACCTAGCTTCTTCTATTGTCCACATCTCATACCAGAGTATATATTTGTTACAATTGGTGAAACAACATTGCCACATCATTATCACTCAAAGTCCATCATTTATGGACTACAGATTACATTTTTAGGGTTTTGAGAACACTCAGGGAGATCTAGTCATGCATTCTGTTTAGGAAATTTACTTTTCCCTAAACTGTGACATTTATTGTGCTAATGGGATATAATCTAGGCCTGTAATAGGTTCATAATCTAGAGTCTATCATTTTTATCTAAACTCTATTATGCTGAGTTTATTCTGAAAAGGGCCTATTATTCTATCTCTCATATGGGGCACTCTCTACCAGATCTACATGCTGTAATTATACACTTACCAGGATGATGACATGTAAGTTTCCTCCAAAATGTAAAGGGATGTGTCTTCTAAACCTCACAGTGAAATGGCAAAAAACACTTTAAATCCCCACTCTGACAATTTGTCATTGCAAACCATTTTTATTGAATTTATTGGGCTGACACTGATTTATAAAACCATTCAGGATTCAAGTGCACAACTCATTAAAACACCATCTGCACACTCACCATGCGCCCATTGCCCCAGCAAAGTCATTTTCCATCTCCCCTTTGCTCCCCTTTACCCCTCTCCTCCCCCTTTCCCTCTGACTATCACCACACTATTCTCTCTCTCTCTCTCTCTCTCTCTCTCTCTCTCTCTCTATATATATATATATATATATATATATATATATATATATATATATATATATATATATATAAAACTTTTTGCTTAACTCTTCACCTTCATCCACTACCACAACCCTCCTCTGTTCTATGTATCCATGCATCTGCTTTTATTTTGTTCACTAGAGGCCCCATGCATGACATTCGTGCACTGGAGGGGGGGTGGTTCCTCAACCCAGCCTGCACCCTCTTGCAGTCCAGAGCCCCTTGGGGATGTCCGCATGTAGGCTTAGGGCCACTTGCTGCCACCACCACTGTGCTCTCCAGTCATAAGCCTGGCTTCTGGCTAAGCAGTGCTACCCCCTGAGGGAGCACACTGACCACCAGGGGCAGCTCCTAGATTGAGCGTCTGCCTCCTGATGGGCATTGCGCTTCATAGCAACCCGTGGTTCTGCCTTTCAGTCGATTTGCATATTGGGGTTTTATTATATAGGATTATATTTCACATATAAGTGAGATCAAATGGTATTTGTCTTTCTCTGACTGGCTTATTTCATTTAGTATATGCTCTCCAAGTCTATCTGTGCCGTGGTAAAAGGTAAGATTTTATTTATATTTTTGTGGCTAAGTAGTATTCCATTGTGTAAATGTACCACAGCTTTTGTATCCACTCATGTAATGATGGGCACTTGGACAGTTTCCCATTTTGGCTATTATGCTCCAATGAACATAGGGGTGCATATATTCTTTCAAATTGCTGTTTCAAGTTTCTTCAGATGTATTCCCAGAAGTAGGATTGCTGTGTCAAAAGGCAGTTCTATTTTTATTTTTTTTAGGAAGTTCCATATTGACAACTCAATTTAAAAAATGTGCAAAAGTCCTGATTAGATATTTCTCCAAAGAGGGCATGCAGATGGCCAATAGACTATGAAAAAATGTTCAACATCACTAATAATCAGAAAGAGACAAATTAAAAGCCACAATGAGATATCACCTCACATCTGTCAGAATGACTATCATCAAGAAATCAACATAAGACAAGTGCTGGGAAGGATATGGGGAAAAAGGAACCCTCAAGTACTATTGGTGGGAATGCAGATTGGTGCAGCCACTGTGCAAAGCATTTTAAATAAGACCCTTTAAAATTTCTTCTAGACAGATGCTTGTCTCATTTTTAAGTTATTATTAGATTATGAGAACACATCAAAGACCAGCTATAGCATAATCTGCTTTAGCACAGACTTGGGGATAATCAGATTTTGGCCCTCAGATTTGCGTTCAGAATTATCTTTCCAAAACAGGCCCCATGATGAATTTCTGTGCTGACAACTCTATTCTGGGTATATTAAGATCCCTGCAGACACTGAGAAAGTGAGTCTGGGTGGGGACAGGGCACCTGCATGGATGACCAGCAGTGTTCATGTATGAATTTGAACCATAGGTCCAATGGCTAAATAATCAGTGCAAACCTTATACCAACAGTAAATCTGGTATCTGTCTTTTCAGGAACAGCAGCCTCGTAGGGGAGTCGGGTAGAAGTGCGGCAGAAAGAACTGAGGGTGGGCAAAACTGAATCAATGCAATGAGTACATCGCTTTCCTCACCTTCTTTGCTCCAACCACTCTCCCTTTCTTAGTGTTGCTCAATGTGTGTGACATGCTTCTTTCTACCATGGGGTCTTAGACACACGCCTCCTGCCTGCAAAGCAAGTCTTCCCTTTAACTTGGTTAAATTGTTCTTTCCAGTTCTAATTCAAATGCCCAATAATTAAGGAAGAATCCCTCAGTCTCTAAACTAAATCTGGTAGTCCTCTGTTTTCTCATAATGTGCCATAATAGGTTAATGTGACTATTCAACGCATTTTGTTTCATCCAGTAGAAAAGTTTCATGGCTCAGGTCTTGATTCTCTGTGGCTTTGTGTCAATAATACTTGGTGTATTAGTGATGTCCATATAATGCTTGTTGAATGAATTAAAGATTATGCATTCTGGTAGCATTAATAGAAAAATGAATTGCAAGTCATTAAATACTTATGTTGACTTTTCTAAGCACATTCAATGCTACGTGATTTAACTGGAGCTTAGAAATTTCAAGTTTTAGATATAGTATAAAACGAAATGAAAAGAAATACATTTTACCATGGAAAAGTGACTTTACTTGTAATTGTAAACTGCATTCCAGTTTTGGTAAATTAACAAGGTTCAGATCAATTTAAACAGTGGTACTTATTCTTTTCATCATAGAGTGTAATTATCTGGCTTATATGATTAAATAGGGCATCAGAATAGGTTTCCCTTTTGTCCTCATTTATTTTCTTAAAGGAGCCAAGAGAAATCCAAATTTCACTTGGATATGGGCTGAATTTGCAAGAATAACAAGTAAAAAGTCAGTCTGTATTTTAGATGCTTTAATCTTTACCTGTAAACTGGGCAAAGAACAGGCACATTAATTTTTGCTAATGGTTTATGTTTTACCGCTATTGAATCAAGGATCTATTTATCAAACATGGCATGTCTTTTGTAAATACTTTCTGTTCCCAAAATGACAGAGGTGCAAAAGACAAATAAAAAAAAAATGAAAAATTGTAACCACTGGTGACTTTCAAATTTTTTGGCTCAGGTTAGTGAAATGCTTCATTGGAATGATATGGAAAAATTGCTGAAAATCAGATTCCAATGCTGGTGGGTGAAAAATGGGTAACTCAAATATTTATGATGAATCAGGTTATTCTGGGGAGAGAAGATAAGTTAAAGAAATCCTTATAAAAAAAATCCTGACCTCTGATATGATTTAACAGGCAGAAGAAACTAAGATAGCTATGATCTTTATTTTGTAGGAGCTGTAGAGTGCACCATATTTTGGGATGACTTATCATGATTTAGCATTTAATTTCTAAGCATCACCATGCATGGGATAAATAATAGCAGAAAGTATTGGTTCAAAGGAACATGAACTATTGATACAATAAAACAGAAAGACAACAGCACTGTGAAATTGGACAGATGAAATATAATGGAAGAAACCACTGACAGGGTGGATGAGTCACAAAAGAACAGAGAAATAGTTGCATCAGAAAACCTTGCACACCAAGATCAGGAACTGATCCAACAGGGGAAAGGTCAACATGGCCTCAAACTTCCAGGACAATGGATCAAGACTTTGGGCAACAAGTTGCTGATACTCTAGCTCCGTGGTTGGCAAATTGTGGCTCTCCAGCCACATGAAGCTCTTTGGCCCCTTGAATGTAGCCCTTCCACAAAATACCATGGCCTGGGAGAGTTTATTTTGAAGAAATGGTGTTAGAAGAAGTTTAAGTTTAAAAATTTGGCTCTCAAAAGAAATGTCAATTGTTGTATTGTTGATATTTGGCTCTGTTGACTGATGAGTTTGCCAACCACTGTTCTAGCTCATTATCATCTTTCTTCATCTATTTGCTCTTTGGGAAGATTAACAACCATGTTATTGTTAAATTGGCTAATTGCTAAATACATACATATATATATGCATACACAACTACACATATGCATATATCTGTGTTTTGGGTTAAATAACGCAGAGGGGTTTAGGCAAGAGCATGCTTTTCATGTTTGCTCTGAGGATGGGTTGCTAGATCTCCTGGTGACTGATTAAATTCCAACTCCAATGCACTTCCAAGGTTTTCTCTTTAAATTTGGATAACATTTAGGTTTTAATATTCCAACTTTCTCAATAATGTTCATATAAAATATAACCAATATTCTGTAAGGCAGTTGGTCTTGATAATTCAATATTTATTGTGAAGATGTGCTCCTTAAAATAGTAATATAAAAACATCAATGATAGGAGAGAATCATTGACTGGCTGCCTCCTGCATGGCCTCTATTGGGGATGGAGCCTGCAATCTGAGCATGTGCCCTGACCAAGAATCAAATTGTGACCTTCTGGTTCATAGGTTGATGCTCAACCATTGAGCCTCACTGGCTGGACCTAAGACAGTACTTTTAAGTGACTAGTATTTTTAAGTAACTAATATAATATAATATGATAATATTTTAATATAACAGAACTTTCCATGCTATTTTGATTTTTCAAGTTTCAAAGGGCACATACTCTTCATAAGGCAGAGATCACTATACTTTTGTAGATCAAAGTATATAGGTTATGATAAGAGGCTTATGTTCTCAATAAAATTCTAGGGTTAGAAATTTACATAAATTCATATCTAGATGATCTCATGAGTTTCAAAGAAATCTCTAAGGATTGAAACTTGAAATACATATACTTTTTTTTTCTAGGCCAGTTGAGAAATGAAAACATTCCTAATTATTTCAAGCCCATATAGTGGTGTACAGTATAATTAACTCTGATGTGTGTTTCACACCCAATTAGAGGGTATTTAGCACCAAGATAATTGGATCCAGCAGCACCTGGGAAGTGAAATCAAACAAGTTTATCACCACATATTATTGTCCTATGATCCTCTGCACTTTATGTTGAGCATAAAAAGAATGGTCAAGACATCTGGGAAAATGTTACTCATCATTGCAATTTACTAGGCCGAAAACTAGTTCAGGGTACTTCTGTATATTTAATAATCCCTAAAATTTTACTCTGACTTTATAATTCTTGTGTTCCTTTTACTAATGATTTTTTTTTCCTTTGCTTAGCAGTATAACACCAATTCATTTTCCTTAGTTGGCAATATTTTGTGATATTTTCTTGGTAATGGGGATAACATTTTTTTTCCTTTGGATTACCAAAGAATGAGATACAAAATTGGAGTTGAGGTTATAACCCTTATTCTGAAATGTTCATACACTGCTAACCACAGGTTCAAAGGATCCACACTAGAGGCTTGTGTCTGAGTGTGGTCTGTGGACCTGCCGTCTGGGTGCTCTTTAGAAATGCAGATTCTTGAACCCTGCCCCAGGCCTATTTTCTCTGCACTTTGAAAAAGATCCCCAAATGATGCCTATATATAATGATGTCTGGGAAATATAGCCTATGTCATATTTGCTGTGACCCTTTAATACAGTTCCTCATGTTGTAGTGACCCCCAACCATAAAATTATTTTTGTTGCTACTTCATAACTGTAATTTTGCTACTATTATGAATCATAATGTAAATATCTGTGTTTTCTGATGGTCTAGACTACCCTGCTAGCAGTTCTCAACCCACAGGTTGCCTAAGACCATTGGAAAACACAGCTATTTACATAACAATTCATAACAGTAGCAAAATTACAGTTATGAAGTAGCAACAAAAATAATTTTATGGCTGGGGGTCACCACAACATGAGGAACTGTATTAAAGGGCCGCAGCAGTAGAAAGGTTGAGAACCACTGGCCTAGGTAAAGTCAGAAATCCTAGGGCATGGTCCATTAGCTGTTTATCTTCATAATCCTGGTTGCACCAGCACACCTGACAACATGTATGGAAGAAAAGAAGAAGAAAAAAAGAAGGAAGAAAGAAAGGCAGGTGGGCAAGCTGTGTACCTGGTAGTTATGGATCAGTTGCTTCAAAATAGATGAAGCCAACAAGTACTATTTGAGCACAATTGGTCTCAAAGTTCACCCCTCTTATCTTGACCCCTGTTCTTTCTAGTCCTGCTATTTCAACTTGTTGCTGACTCCAGGCTGCTCCAATGCCATGTTTACAAACAGATCCTTAGCTCAGTTCTGAGCTGTACCTTATGAATCCTGAACCTCCAACATCAACACTGTGGCAACATGGCTTTTGAGCTTTAGACAAAGACAAGGCCACAGCCATCACTTTTCTGTAAAGATTTCTCAAGGAGCAGTGGCAACTCAACTGAACCATGCCTGTTTAAATAAGGACTTTCTCATTTCCTTGGCCTTTCTTATTTTCTTTTTTTTCTCCTGGTTTGAGTGACATGTCATGAGAAATTCTTGACAACAAAGACACTTTCCCGAAGTAAGAAGTATAGGTCAATTTGCTGCCTCATAAGAAAATCTAATTTTCTCATAGCCCTGGCTTTTACACAAGGGAAACACACCAGAATCCTGTAAACCCTGGCTTTGTTCCCACAGACAAGGAAGACCTTTTTATCTTTTCCAACACATTTTTTAGGGGGAACTAGACAATCTTATAATTGCATTATTGTACTTTGTTATTATATTGGAGTATTTGAGGTGACTTTTAATACTACAATTTAAAAACATTCACTGAGTCAACTAATCAAAATTAAACTAAAGCTAAAATTAAAGTGAATGGAAGATGAAGAAATGCTTCTTGAAAATTTAATGTCTTGGCATATTCATTTGTGATTTTAAGTGTTGTTGTTTTTTAAATTAAGAATCTCCTGAGTGCTAGATAAAAAAAATATTCATTGCCTTTGGGAAAATAACAATGTACTTAAGAAATTAAAATGTGGATAGAAGTTGTACAATTGGAGCATGACAAGTGTCAGGAGAGGATTTTAGGCATCAGAAATTCAGATCCAGTCTGGCCAGTATTGCTAAGTGGTGGAGCATTGACCTATAAACCAGGAGGTCAAGGTTTGATTTCCAGTCAGGACACATGCCTGGCTTGCAGGCTCAATCCTCAGTAGGGACCTTGCAGGTGGCAGCTGATCAATGATACTCTCTCAACATTGATGTTACTACATCTCTCTCCCTTTCTCTCTGAAATCAATAAAAATACATTTAAAAAAAAGAAAAGAGAACTTTTCTGGATTGAATATAAAGGATTCATATTGGGAGAGAAGTGAAACTCAAAGGATTTTAGGGCAAATACCATCATTACTTGCCTGGAAATTAGGTGAAAAACTTGCTGTGGCTATTTTACCCTGAAAAAAGGTATTGAGTAAAACATGAACACAGTGATTTCTGAATAGTAAAGACAAGTGTTTGCTTTAAAAATCACCACAGTCCTCCACACTTGAGATGGACATATTGATGGGGGATAGAAAATAAAAGAAAAAAGAGAAAAGAAAAGAAAAGAAAATGAAAAAAAGGCTTTTATAAATATGGTACTTCAGTAGAGTCAGTTAGCCTTATCGTCAAAGCAGCAAGAAATATGTTGAAAGCTATGCTTTTCTCAATAAAGTAGCAAAACCTACTTTGAAAAAAAGAGAAAGTTCTGTTTCATATGATAACCAGGAGTTGTGTGTGTTCATGTGGGTGGGCGTGTGTGTTCATAATTCGTACAAAACCTCAATTTTGGGGGGTATAAAAAGTTTACTTTTCAAATGGTTTATAGATACATTTCTAGTATATATTTATTACTCTCTACTCAGTAGCCACAGGTTTTATGCTTGGCAAATTCCCATAGATGATGTGAGTGGGGAGAAGGTTTATGAACAAGTTCCCTATTATTTCCTTTCTGTTGCTAACTTTACTGGAAGCCAAAATGGTGGTTTCCAAACAGTAAAGCTTTGATTTCAATAACATATTCTACTTCTTACAAGAAGAAAAAGAAAAAAGAAAAAAACAACCACACACACACACACACACACACACACACACACACAAATAAAAACAAATACAACAACAACAACAGAAAAGACACCCAATGTTTGGTGCTTTGGGTCTTATAGACAATTCCAGAAGAAGAAATCAAACTTCCAAATATTGATTTTTCAATGTAAAACTTCTAACTATTGATGTCAGTTTCTCTGCCAGCAGCTTGAAATTATGCCATCCTAGGCAGACCTTGGCCAGAATTATTTCATACGTAATGCGCCTTTTGATGTAGAAAAGTGTTAAAAGCTTATAGAACTTCTCCCTCACCCCCCCATCCCCTTTCCTCTATCATTTAGATTGGCTTTCCTATCACAGAGATGTGCCGTTGAGTTTGTGACGCCTTAGGAAGGCTCTTCTTGAGTTTTTTGCCTTCAGTGTGTTAGCGCCTCATCTCTGACTTCCCAGATTTGTAAACAGCCGGAGCAGATTTTAAAAGCCCAATAGTGCTTGGCCAACGTAAACTAATTTTCATGGAATATCAACAGACTTGCTATGATGTACAATTTCTCTGGGCCTGACATCTCCACTCCCCTTCTGTGCATGACTCAAAGCACAGTCTTAGTGCTCTAGGGCTCTTGGGATGCCATTCGCAGGAGCAGATGGGCTAATAAATGTGCACAATATCTCAGAATCCAAACAGAGAGGCAGGTTTAATTTTAGAACTTACTCCCCAGGAAAATATAAAATTTTAAAGCATGACTCAGTGAAAGGCTCTCCAGAACTTTAATTCTTGAATATGTCAGCGTGCACGCCTGTGTGTGTGTGTGTGTGTGTATGTATGTGTTGGGAAAGTGCATTACCAATAGAATTTTCTAGACTAAACCATACATTGTAGAATAAAGTCCCTTATCTCAGTTGATCACGATTGTTTCACACAATAGAAAAACATTTTAAACAACTGGAATACAGATAACTTCCCAACTTTTTTTTTTTTTTTTTTTGCTGGTGCAGATTAAGTATGAAATGTTATGACATTTGAAGACTTGCTCTTCAGAAGGCTCATTGCTAACGAGGCAAGAGTCTGGATGCTTCTATCGTGTGATATACAGCTGTTTAAATAGAATAGGCTTAGAACAGTGACCTGAAGAAATATTTGCTCTTGAGCTTGCTTTCCTCCAAGATTCAAATAAAAGTTTTGCCTTTAACATGGAAAAGGGCATCCAGAATATTCCCCCAGTAGAGGGAATCGAGGAGAAAAAAAAATACTGCACAGATGTGAGCACAAGCTTCCAAAAATATGATTGCATTTCTTCTGCAGCCATACTCTCCTATGCCTACCTGATGCAGCAGGTGTTCTGCTTGCAAAGGTGGAAAATATTTCATCATATTCCTATGGAAATAACCTTCCTTTCTCATACCAGCACTGACTC
Organism: Pipistrellus hanaki; assembly: GCF_964339955.1. Lineage (NCBI taxonomy): Eukaryota > Metazoa > Chordata > Mammalia > Chiroptera > Vespertilionidae > Pipistrellus > Pipistrellus hanaki. Next base: position 13,344,954 of record NC_140503.1, read on the forward strand.
TCTTAGATTTCTTTTTACCTCCAGGATAAAGTATTGGCACTTTACTCTGGGTCCCTGAAGTTCATTGAAAGCTTTGCTTTTATACCGATAATTTGCTTTAACTAGGACTGTTTGGGTCAAAACTTTCAGAATGGGTAGCCCAACAAATATAGTTAAATGTAGATGAAAGCAGGCAGCACTACACTCAGACTTCTTTTTTTGCATGTTTTGTTAGCTATAGACTGGTATTTGATAGCGAACAAGTCAGCTAGTTGTCTGTGGTCTTGTGTCCACAGGTTGCTAAGATCCTGCATAGGCTTACAAGTTAATTATTTTCCATGTTTAGGGGCCCAACAGACCCTCGGAATATATTTGAAGGAGGTAGACTATCTTTTGGGTCTCTTGCTGTGCTGTATCTAAATTTTCAAGCTTTTAATAGTTGCCAAAGTTTTCAATTAATCCTTTCCTTGTTGCTGATCTTGTCTCTGCCGAGAAATTTCTACAGTTCTCCATGCCACCACAAGCAAAGGGGTCATGTCTTATTCACAATGTTTGGCTTTCTGTTAGCTGATTGGATAAGTGCTCTATTCCAATGAACTGGAAAATACATGAAGGTTGATATCTTATTCATTCAAATGAAATGTTAAACCTCAGAAAATAGAGGCTTTAATGACTATAAGGTGGAATTTTGAATATCCCAGAGGAAACTTGGGGGGAGTGTAATTTGAAATCACATTGATGATAGAGTCCTAATCAGATGAGCCACCTCATCCAATATTGGCAAGAAAGGAGACTGATATGAGTATTCTCAAAAGCCAATGTAAGTCAAGAGCCCTCAAAAAGTTCATTAACTTTGGTCCAATTATTCCACTTCTTACAGTCTTTCCTTGGAATATCAATTATGTATTTGATAACAATGAATAAATAAATAATATTTTAAATAATACTAAAATGTTGTTTATTGAGTACCTGCTATATTCTGCCCTATGAAAATCACCTGCTATGCCTTATCTCATTTAGTCTCCCCAGCAAGCCTTTGAACTAAGGTTTATTTCTACACTAACTTTAACAGAGGGGAAAAGAAGACTCAGAAAGGTTACAATATCAAGTTTAACTTAACACAGCTAGAGAGCTAAGGAGGTAGATGGCCAGACCCAGGACTGCAGCTCTGGTGCAGTGCATGAACTACATGCTTGTACATGAAAGCTGTGGTCTGACTCCAGTGTCACACACTTAATGACAATAGAACTTCCTTTTCAAGAATGCTCACAGCCACTTTTAGGCAACAGCTCCTGTGCATTGCCCTAGTTGGATGCTACTTGAAGTCCCTTGAAAATGATTAAGGTCAGTCTGACAGGAGGTACTGGGAGCAGCAGAGGACTAAGGAATGGGACCCCAGTGTGTTAATTGTCAGGGACATGGTAGGAATAGATTTCTTGACCCCCTTCTGAGATCTCTGTGCCTACTTCGGCCCATGATTTCAGAGTGGAAGTGATGCATTTCTCCTCTGGGCTAGCATTTAACTGCCACAGGAAACCCTTCAGAGTGCTCTGCACACTGCAATCTTCCAGATTGTGGCTGCTCTGTTTGTCTTGGTCCCAGCATTAACTTGATAATGACCTTGGACAGAGCCCAGGTAAACCCACATGTAGAAGAAGTATAAACCTTGTTTATTCCAGCCACTGGGATTTGAATGTGTTTTCACTACACCCTTACCTAGCCTATCCCAATGGAAGACGGGGACATTCTATTCCATGACCTACTACTAAGTAGCATTCAGAACAACTGTCTGATTTCTACTAAGTAGCTTTCAAACCAACCTCTGATTTCTTATCTGTAAAATGAAGCTATTAAGACCATTTCATCTTATAGGTTTGCTGCTAAGATCAAATGAGATAATTACTATACAGATAGAAGATATTGCTCTATGAGATACTTTGTTTATTTGCAATTTATGGAGTTGCAACATATAATAATAAAAACTAGTGAAAATTCAAAATAGTTTTATAGTTATTTAGGTGTATTTAAGGTCTATAAATATTTTTAGGATTGAGCATAATGACATGGTACTTTCCTTTCCTAAAATGATACTCTCTTGAGACACACAAAATCAGATGATGGGATCTAGTATCTAGAAAAAAAGCTCAGAAAGTACTGGGCTATTGTGAATCATGTATGGCTTCATGGACTTCTGACTATTATCTGAAATAACAGTTTAGTACCAATAAAATCATAGTCTTGAGTTTCCCCTCCAAGTGGTTATAGGGGAATTTTCCATGCAGATGAAAATATGGATTTCTCCCTCCCGCACCCAGCTTTATTGGGATATAATTGACATATAACCTTGAATTAGTTCAAGATGTACAATGTAGTGATTTTATACACATATGTATTGCAAAACGATTACCACAGTTAGTTATCATATCCATTACTTCTCATGGTTACATTGTATGTGTTTATGTGTCTATGTGTGGTGAGCATTTTCAAATCTATGTCCTAGAAACTTTCAAATTTTAATACAGTATAGTTACTTACAGTTACTGGGCTATACTTTATATCTCCAAAATTTTAACATCTTATAACTGAAAGTTTGTATCTTTTGACCAATTTCACTCATTTCTCTCACTCCTCACTTTCCATCCCTGACTATCTCTAATCTGTCCTCTATTTTTATGAGTTTGGATTTTTAGATTCTTTATATAAGTGAGGTCATAGAGTATTTTCTTTCTTTGACTTATTTCATATAGCATAGCATCCTCTAGAATGGCCAGATTTCCTTTATTTTTAATGGTTGAATACCATTCCATTGTATATAGAGAGCTGGTCCCTGCCTTACAATTGGTTGACTTAGGATTTTCCTTTTCCTTATTATGGTGCAAAAGCAATATGCATTTAATAGTAATCATATTTTGAATTTTGATCTTTTCCTGGGCTAATATGTCATGCCCTATTCTTCCACAATGCTGGTCAACTATAGGCCAATGCAAGTGTTCTGAGCACATTTAAGGTAGGCTTGGCTAAGCTATACTGTTTGGTAAATGAGTTGTTTTAAGTGCATTTTTGATTTACAGTATTTTTAATTTATGATGGCCTTATAGAGTAACATCTGTTTACCATGTTCCTTTTATCCATCCATCTGTCAATGGACACTTAGGTTGATTGTATATCTTGGTTATTGTAACTAATGCTGCAGAGAACATAGAGGTGAGATATCGCTTCAATATTGTGATTTCATTTCCTTGGGATATATATCCAGAGTGCGATTGCTGGGTCATAATGCAGTTCTATTTCCATTTTTTTTTTTGTAAATGTATTTTTATTGATTTTCCACAGGGAGGAAGGAAGAAGGATAGAGAGCTAGAAACCTCGATGAGAGAGAAACATTGACCAGCTGCCTCCTGCACACCCCTGCCAGGGATGTGCCTGCCACCAATGTACATGCTCCCCACCAGAATCGAACCTGGGACCTTTCAGTCTGCAGATCTATGCTCTATCCACTGAGCCAAATTGGTTTCGGCTCTATTTCTATTTTTTTAGGAAGCTTCATAACTATTTTTTATATAATAGCTACACAAATTTACAAAAAAATACTGGTTTTGATTCTCAGATATAAAAACAAACTGTCCATTTTCCCTACTCATATGCTACCTAAAATTTAGGAATGCTTTTTTAGTAGCAACTCAAATACATATCTTTGAATTGCATGTTACAAAACACTCTGATATTAGAAATAATATATATATATATATTATAGATAATCTTGAGGTCATTCTTCTTATTTTACACTTCAAATGCTCTCATGATATCCCTGCATGAAATTAAATAGGTAGAAATTAAATGAATGAACTCTTTTAGCTTAGATCTCTATTCATTTATTTGTGCTTTAATGTAATGTTATTGGCCATTATCAACAACTGATCTCAGAAATAGCCAAATGAGGTTTACTTTTATATATCATATAAAACAAGAATTAGTGATAAATCTATTTTCCTAATTATGACTACTATCTATTATTAAATATGATAAAATTCTTTCCAACAATTGTTGTTGTTTATAGACAACAGAGTAGTGAAGGTTTGGGAGAGGTGGATGCGGGTTAGAGGGGGGTTCAATGGGAAAAACAACAACAAACCAACAAAGGAGACATCTGCAATACTTTCAACAATAAAGATACATTTAAAAAAAGAAAAAAGAATAAAGAGGGGGTAGGGGTATTGAAAAGTGTATTCCTGGCAAGTTGGATCAGTAGTAGGTAGCTTTTTTAAACATGTATTTATAATAAATATAACTTTGTTCATACATTGCGATGAAGACGCATAGTTAAGGTTAAGTTTCTTTTTAGGATGTGATACTAGAAAATAATTCATTGAAATAAATGCTATATTAATTTTGGGGGAATAAAAATATGCATTATTTATTATATTTCCTTTATCCTCCAGCTGCCAGGAAGCTCCAATTCACAAGTCAAGTGGATGATTTTACTTCTGTCACCCCTACTGGTTGGAATATTTGCACTGCTTTTAATTTATGGCTGTAAGTTCCTGTTGTTAGTCTAATGAGAATTGTCTTATAACATATGCCTTTTATTGCAATCCTCCGTAGCCAATTTTGCAATGAGAAGATTTACAACAAAATAACTGAAATAAAGTCACACTGTCCCAAAAACTTCCTTTTGTTCAGTCGTTTTTATGCTGGCTATTAACATCTGGATGCAGCTTCACATCCTTGTACCACAAGGCATCTAAACATCCAGTAAACTTGAAATGCCCAATCATTTTGTGAACTAAATAAGGGAAGACACACGCGGATGAGCAGCTGAGACAAGGGTAAGCCAGGGACAAACTAATTTCTCCAATGGTACCTTCTCTTTCAATGAGAGAAAGCAAACGTGCCACAGGTGTATTGGTAATTGAGTTACAATGACCCAGGGTTGGTGTTCTGTTGGAGAGGTACATTTCCCAGGTAGAAAAGATGGACTAAATCCTCTGTGTTGGGGATTTCGACCTCTGCCCGAGTGACTGGAAGAAAAAGCATCACAAACGGAGTCTCCAGCTGGTTTATATCTCACGTGGCAATCAATAACCCAGGTAAACATTAACTCCGAGTAAATAGATATCTAGGTCCCTTCGCTTCTGCACGTCTAAAGACGCCAATGTTTTTCTCGGGAAGACAGGCTCTGTTTTTATCAGCGCTCTTACTGAAGTCAAAGCAGCCGTCCGCACAGCTGGGCTCACTCCCAGTGGAAATTCTTCTGTATCCCCTGCCATCGTGACCAGACTCTGTCCTCTTCCTTAATCTCTGAGACACACAGATACCTTGGGACAACTTTCAACTCTTTTAAAACACAGATTTCCAACCCTGGAGAATGCCATGTAGCATATTTCTTAACTAGATGACCCCAGTGAGGCAATGTATAGGGAGTTAAATGGATGAACACTTTATTTTTCAATAAGACAAGATCTCAAAGAGGAGAGTACAAACATGAATGATTTCATTGGTTTTTAAAAACACACCCGGAATCTCCTCTTTTTGGGTGTTTCTAAAACAAACGGACACCAGCAGAGGTCTTTTGTGTAGCTGCTGTGCAAGCAGTCAGACACACTACGTGTAGTGTCTTCATTCAAATCGAATCTTGTTCTTTCTGCCAGAATCTACCATTCATGGTAACAAGCAACCCCCCCTCTCCCCCACACCTCACACCCCACTCCCTGCTAGTGCGTGTTTCAGTACAAAGAATTAGCCATCTTTTGAACGCATCAAGGATTTTCCAAAATGTAAATAGAAACCAAATACAAAAAGGGATTTGCTGAAATATTTCTTTGAGATTGGTGTTTGAAATTAAACTCTTGGCCTGTTTGAAACGGGAAGCTTGTTATTGCTTGATTAGTCATGTGTTAGGCGATGCAATTTATATTTCCTCTTCATCATCCTTTTGTTCTTTCCTCCCACCCCCAGAGTTTATGGATCATCTCCGTATGGCTTAGAGTAAATTCTGCTATTCAGAGACGTAAAGGTTTTGCTAAAATCAACTTTGCTTCTAGTAATAACAGTTCCTTTTACTAAGCCTTTTGTTCACTGAAGGAAATTCAGTGAAGTTAGAGGATTACATAAAACCCAATTCTATCTTATTTTGTCATTAGAAAGTAAAAGAAGTTCTACTGCTTTTGATATGCCTACAGTTATTTTTTAAAGTTTTTAATCTAATGTATTTGGGAGACACCAGTAAAACTATACAGGTTTCAAGTGTAAAATTCTATAATACATGTTCTGCATATTGCCTTGTGTATTTACAACCCAGAGTCAAGCCTCCTTCCGTCATTATATATTTGATCCCTTTTATCCTTTTACTACCTCCCCCAGTCCCTTTTCCCCTGGTGACCACCATACTGTTGTCTATGTCTATGAGTTTTTGTTGGTTTATTTGCCTTCTTTATTTGTTACTAGAGGTTTTTTTTCTTGGCACTTTTACTCAGCTAAATGATAGCAAGTTCAAGATTTCTCAAATTTACACCCAATTACCCTGCCTCCTCACCCTGCTCTTTAAAGGAGAAAATAGAATGGATTTCAGAAATACTGCCTGATTTCTTCATCTTAATCTTTGGTAGCCGAAGAATGGTGTTATTATTTCTAAAGTAAATAATTGAGCCATCTCCCTCCCACCCCCCTCAAAAAAAAAAAAAAATCTCAAGAGAAACGGAACAATGTAGTACTTATTTCCTTCCCATATCCATATTCACTTGATAATTCTTTGCCTTTTTCTCCGAAGTGCTATAATAATAATTTTAAAGCAATCATACCCTTTTTTTCATCCTTTGTGAAGTATAATTTATATACCATAAAATCACACATTGTAAAAGCACAAGTGAATGATTTCAAATAAATGTACAGAGTGTGTAACCACCATCACCATAATCCAGCTTTAGAACATTTCCATCATCTTCCAAAATTCCATGGAGTCCATTTCTAGCCAACCCCCCACTGAGTATGAGGCTAAGAGCGGGGAAACGGTGTCCTTGGTAAGTCCATCAGTGCCATTTTGAAAGTCATATGATGGAAAGTGAACTGGGAGCAGCTGAAGGGATTGAGATGAAGAATCATTTGTAATTCATAACAAATGACCATTCAGAAGATAGGAGGGGCTGCATCTGCATGGGATTCCCTCATAACAATGAGAGCAAATATTTACACAGTGCTAATGCTGCACTGGGCACTATACCTACCACTTGAGGTAGGTTTGCTTACTCAGTGAATACAGTAACCCTGTGAGATAGTACCACAACCATCCCCATTTCACAGATAAAGAAATCAAGATGAAGACAGATAAAGAAAATAAGCAGATAAGGGATAAACATTGGATTCAAACCCAGGGGGTCCGACTCTAAAAATCCACATGGTCACTCTCTACCCTACGCTTCTTATCAGTGTCAACTGTGCTACCAATGTGACTAGCCAGTAAACATTGTGGAAGTTGGAGCCAACAGATAAGCAATAGTTAAGGTTCTGGGACCCAAAAGAAACAGACCAGGAAAGAGGCGGCCTTTTGCAGAGCTAAGGTTATTTCTCCGTCTACACTACTGGTTACACAAGCAGAGGCATTGGTATAAAGGAAAAGGTTTTGGTGAGTGTGAAAGCGAAGTAGCAAATGGGTAGGAATGAGGCAAACACACACACAGCCATTTTGTACCTTGGCTTGAGTCTCCTCTGGGCAGGGGCCAGTCTCTCCTTTCCTGTAAACAAAGCAATAACCGCGAATGGCTTTGTGTCCATGTTAGCTTGCTAGTTTTCTATTCCCCTTTTCTCTTGATCTGCTCAATTAATATTTCCCCTTTCCTAGGTTGCCCCCCCCCCCCCCCCAGCCCACCCTAGACTCATTTTCCAGATGTGTGACAACCACTTCTTGGTCTCTAAACATTTCAGACTAATTTGTTTAATGGCTATGTGTTTTCCTTTTTGCTGATACTGAGAGATTTTAGAAGTCTAAGGAGACTGCTATGGAAGCTGTTCCATGGGAACTGGAGTTCCAAGTTTCTGAATATATGTCCTGGCAGCTTTGCGAACTCAAGTACTTCCCGGAGTCCAGGGCCAAAATGGAAAATGCAGCTGGGGCAGATGTTCTGGATGTAGAGTAGCCTTCTTGGTTTTAAAAGCTGAGAGATTCAGATCATTTAAGGGTCTCAGAAATGCTAAGCCAGGCAAAAAGATGGGAACTGTACCAATAAATGCATTTCCATATGCTCCCTGCCCTGGCCTATTAGGATTATTTTGGCACCAGTTTGTGAAGGGGCAGCACATTTAATACCCAATAAGTAAGAGGAAAAGGAAAGGAAGATGTAGTCTTATAGACAACAACTAGTGTGTATTAGAAGTGTCCTGGTGGAATGATGGGCAAGCTTGGGAGATTTAGTTAAGGGAAATGGATCCAGCCATGATAAATGATCTAAAAACATCATAACAAAGGTGTGCTTTTAGGGACAAAGTGGGAAAATATTCATCCCAGTGGTATTTCTTTCCAATGAAGTAAGTACCCATTTCTTGTTAACTTTTTCAATTAAAACACATCGTCATAAAACATTGTATTTCTGAGACCTCTAAATCCTCATGTAGCAAGAAATTAGATTCTTCCCTATTTAACAGCTATATAATTATTGTTTTCAGTACATTGCTTAAGTTTAGCTTTTGTTTTCTAAGATAAAATGTGTCTTTTCTGAAAAACAAGGGCTGTAGGTGAATTTTTTAAGCTTTTTAACTGCAGTTTCAAAGATTACCAAATTTTTCTTTGAATAATTGCACCATATCATGTAAAAACACTTTTCTCAATCATCAGTGAAAATCATGGTCTTATGGAAACAATGATATTTTTAAATAGCCAAATAAACATGCTCATTGAGTATTTTCATTACACTGGGCCGTGTGTTGAGTACAGAGCTCTCTGGAACGAGAGCACTAGATCTGGCCTCTAGTTCTGATTCTCTTTCTAGCTATGCAACTGTACTCTAAGTAAGTTATATAACTTTAGTTCCTTGATTGCTTCATCTGCAAAATTAATTTTATTTTATTAGTGTGCTTCCAGATCAAAGATGGAAACAGCAGAAACCCAATCTGGCTAATTTTAAAAGAAAAGAAATGCATTGACATGTACAGATTAAAGGTAGCTCACAATTCCTTTGGGATGACCACAGACCTGCTCTTGGAAGTGAAAGAAGCAGAAACAACACTGAAACTCAGGCAGAGAGCTATCCCTTTGAAGATAAAATTCCAAGGTTGTCCTTGGGTATGGAATCTACCACCTTGCATGATCTTTGCTGCTTCTGCAAAGAGTGTAACTGTGATAGCTGCCTCCACACTTATCTGCAAGGACACTGAACAGCCTCTGCTTCCTTGTGTCCCTGGTTTGGCCCAGGAATATCTGATTGACAGGAATAGGGTGTCAAGACTATGCTTTAGCCACAGGAAAGGGGTGGGGGAACATAACACAAATATATTTTACTTCCTCCATAAAGTAAAAAAAAATACCACAAATATATATATATATATATATATATATATATATATATATATATATATATATATATATTAAAAAGGATTCCAGTGCTGTACAATGGAAAATATGCCATTAAAAGAAACATTTCAAATTCTAGCATGTTCTAAAATACACATTTCAGGGGTGGTTTATCTGAAGAAGTTCTAATAGTTCTAATGATTGCCTATTGCCCTGTTGCATTTAATAGCACCTCATCTCACCCTCATTTATGTCCTGGTTTATAAGATAAATTACAAGTTAACATATTTACAATGGATAACATTAATTCACATATGAGGAATAGATATTTACAATTCTTTGTTATATTTATATAGAATTTTGTTTATCTCAAATCAAGTTGATCTGTGGCATAGGGGATTATCCTGACAGTAGTCCCATGGGCATTATCAGCTCCTTTTTATAAGTAAGGACACTTACTTGACAAGAGTGTACTGATGTTAATTTCTGGGTGGTAGAGAGGGCAGAGACCCTGTACCTTCTGATTGTTCCAACCAGTGAATAAAACATGCCACCTTCACATTTACTAAAATAAATTTTTACATTTAATTCATGAGTAGCTTAAGGAAGACAGAGTAAAGTTGGCTGAAAAGGAAAAGGAGGACATTTTGCCTGTGATATTCTGAGCTCTTAGCGTAGGGGGTATCCCTCTATGCTTGGGTGTGGAGAATGGATGTTCCTTTGGTCCTCCAGTCTAGTTGAGAACTGCAGCCTTATATTCTGGTGGACAAACTGCCCATCCTTGTCTTTATGGTGTCGTATGCTCTGATTTGAAAATGCTTGGGAAGTGCTGCTCCGAGTAGAGATACTAAAATCCATTTGAAAGATGTTTCTCACCAATTTATATATTCAATGTCTAATTTTTAAGGACACTGATGTTTCAGATGTGGTGTCACATGGGACAAACGGTGAAAAGACTCACCTTCTTCCCTGATTAGTTTGTTGTCCACTATGGGAGGGCAGGCAGTATGAGGTAACCTGAGACCAGGTAAGGATGCTCACAGAAGTAGGCACAGGGGATGTATGAGTACTAAGAAAAGGCTCTTAGCCAGGTTTGGTTTTCAGGGGTTGTATAGAAGGCTTCTCAGAGTAGATGCCTTTTTAGTTGAACTCTAAAATGTGAAAATACTTTTTCAGGCAAAAGGAAAACAAACTAAGAGCAGACCATATTTTATGCAGAATGAGTAGCTTTGTAAAGGCCTAAAGAACCTGGAGGCTTTCCTCTTTTTAGAGCATGCAGATACTTCCATATAGCTGAAGAGCAGGTTCAAGGTGAGTAGACCTCAGAGACCAGGCAAGGAAGTACCAGGTTCTGTATGGACTTGTAGATCCTGAAGGGGCTTCCACAATCCTATAGTAATATGTGGCAAAATATAATTTTTCTATTCTGTTTTCAGTCACATTGGTGATAATGGGGTCTAAAAGTTGTCTCAAATGGCTCCAATAAGGATAACAATAGTAATCAATGTCTAATTAATGATTAGCTATGTGGCAATCACTTTCCTCAGTCCCTAGAGCTTAGTCAACAATTTATTCTTCACAACAACCAGCTGAGGGAATTATTATCCTCATATTGCAAATGAGGAAAGTTAGACATAGGAACCTTGCCATAGGTATGTAGAGCTAGAATTTGAAACCATGCAGTCTACTGTCCAAATCTTTGCTCTCAGAGATAATACTATACTCAAGTTACAAAGTTCCATTTAAGACATCTCCATGATTAGAATATGTTGGCTCATGTGAGTTCATGTGAATAATGATATTTTGAATTGTTTGGAATTACACCCAGAGGAGAAACATTACTCATGCTTCAGAGTCATCAGGCTCACTATTATTATAATAAAGCCATTCAATAATGAAGCGTATATCCTTGTCTCCTAAAATGATTGTTTTCTTTATGGAACATAGCCACACTGAGCTTTCATTTTTCATCTCCATACATGCCAAAGATGATAATATCTTGTTAAATGAGATGGTTTTGGGGCTGTGACATGTACATAGCTGAGAATATAATATGTGAAACAGACTCTATAAAATAAGACATTTGCAACGATTGCATAATGTAAGTTAATGGGTTGTATTTGTAAAACAATGGGGAATATGTTACTTTCTCAATAGGTATATCATTTAGCTTCAAGTTAATTTATTCATCCTTTCACTGATTCTTTTTATTTAATACTAGAGACCTGATGCACAAAGATTCGTGCAAGAATGGGCCTTCCTTCCCCTGGCTGCCGGCACTGCCTTCTACCAGCCCAGACCTGCCTTTCTGCCTTCCCTTGCTACCCAGAGGCCTCGAGCTGCTGAGGCAGTGCGAAACGCCTGCGTCATCACCATGGCCGCTTGGCCTGCATATGCAAATTAACCCGCCATATTCACTCCTGATTGACTGGTGGGTGTCATGAAGGTAGGGTCAATTTGCATGTTACTCTTTTATGAGTATAGAAACTTGCTTTGAGCTGCTTTGTGTCTGTCAATGTCCTGGGGACTGGATATACAATGGTGAACACTAAAAGGTCCCTCTCCTCAGAGTTCTTTCAGTCTTATGAAAGAGTCAGACAGACATGAACAGAAATGATAATGTGACATGCTAAGCATACTGACAATGCAATGTATAGATTTTGATGGAAGCTCCAGTTGAGGGGACTTGTTCTAACCTACAGCTTCAAGGCAGAAAAATTGTAGTAATGGAGATACCTTAAGATTGTGCCAGAAAGAGTATTAACAAAACTTTAAACTAGATAGAACTGGTTATCAGAATAGAAATATTCTAATCCTTCCTCTCTGCTAATATACTCCCTTAATCAGGCAAGATGGTGGCTCTGACTATTATTTCTCCCTCTCACTCTCTCTCTCTCTCTCTCTCTCTCTCTCTCTCTCTCTCTCTGGCCACAGTCTCCAGATCCATTTCCATAACTACAAAAAGCTTGATCAAGTTCAGTCTGGAATTACAGAAGCCTTTGTTTGCCTCCCACAAGCTGCCTTTCCATGGATTGTCATCCCAGGGACATGGCTCTTCATTAGGTCGCAGCACTGGTGCAAAGACATCAAGACCCCTGACTGTGTGCAAAGTCCAACACAAAAACGGTGTCAGAGTTTCCTAAAGTCATCCTTTCAAAACCATTGCTGGACACATATTGGAATGAGATGCTTTTAAAAAATATATAAAGCTAACATGCTCCCATTCAAACGTTCCTTCAGAGGGTTTATAGCCCAATGAGGGCTCCTAAGACAGCACATGTGCTTGGTTTACTATCAACAATGCTATTTTAGAAACACATGCAAAGAATTAGAAAGGACATTGCAATATCTTCTCATCTTGAGGGCTGTGGAGATACTAGCATTGTACAGTATTTCCAACAATGATGTTATGGTCATAAAAGTGCACAGTTATCTCTGAGTGGACCCCTTTATACTGAGAAAAGATATCATGAGCAAGTTCCCATCTCACTATTTCTACTCTGTAGCTCATTGTTTCCTATGTTCTATTGCTTCCTGATACTTTTAATTCTTTGGGAAGTTTCTTTATGGTCCTCCAAAAAAGCCAAGCACATTAGTCTGTATAATAGGTTGTACCGGAGACTCCAAATTCTTCTTCCCTAGCCTGTTCTCCCATTCTTTAAGACCCGAATATCATCCCCATTCCATTATGAAGGTTTATCTGTATCCTTTGTGAATTGGCTTTATGATGATATCCCTATCGGTGGGCTCTGTTTGGGGGTAGAATAAGTTCTGCGGTCTTCATCCGGCAGGATAGGTGAAGTTGAGCTGTGGGGACCAGAAAATCCCAAACCCCAGAGGCTATAAAAAATTCAAGTGTGTTTGGCTCCAATGCTGCACTGCAGGTGGACTGGGGACTTGACTCTTCTTCATCCTATTCTGGGGACTCTGTTTGACAGTAAAGCCACCAGATTAGACCTTGCCAGTTGCATGGGCAGAGGGAAAGATAGCTCTTACATGGGCACTTATGTATATTATTCAGGAGAGGACACATGTCACTATGCTTACAACTGATTGGCTAATACTAGACCTATGGTCCCTTCCAATCAAGGGAGCCATTAATGCAACTCTATCATGTGCCTGGAAAGTGGGGAGTCATCAATATTTGGTGCACTGCACTAATGACAACCCCAAAGCCCTTTGGACTAGAATTTGAGGGCTTGGGTACTTACTAATGCTTCATCTTACTCTTGGCAATAGCTTTGGTGCTTAGCTGCTCTGTGCCTCAGCTTCCTCTTCTGTAGAAGGGAGACTTTTTTACCCTCCAGTGGTTTCTGGTAAGTCATCTGACTCCAGAACTCATCTCACAGATCTCATTTGTTGTGCTATTACCCTTTGGTACTACATAGCAACACGAGAGTATCTTGTTTCCCCCTTAAGAACATAAGCTTGCTCTCTTGAAATGAGCTCTTGTAACATTAAAGAAGGATGAGACGTGAACTGTCAATGTTGTCAACAGAACTGGCGAATGAAATTGGACCCTATAATCTTCGTTCATTAAGGAAAGAAAAGAAACATTAGAAGGGGCACAGAGTTAGTTCTCAGGAATGACAATCACAAGCTCATCCTTTAGTCTCAGAAATAAACTGTCTTGCAAATATCTCATAAAATGTCCCTCACAGTTCAATTTTTTTTTTTGAAAGAGTGTTCCATTTAGTTCATTCTTCTCAATAAAGTAACCATGCATGAATCAATGATGGTGCGGGGACTATGGATTTGGTAATCATGTTCCAATTCCCACTCGGTCATTTTTAATTGACATCTTCGTTGCATCTGTGGCCGAGGAATAGCTGTACTCACTGTTGTCAGATCGATGAGCATTACAAGCAATCAGGGGAAAGAGTTACAAAGCCCCACATATTCTTTCTCGGGCATAAAACAGTCCGTTGGCTTCGAGTCAGAGCGGGGTAAATTATTCATTTTAATGTTGTTGATTTAGGCCCACCTGAGGAGATGGCCTTGCTGACCTGCCATAAAACTGGCATGACTAAAGATTTCTCTCCTCCCAAATCTTTCTGCAGTTATTCAGGCTTTTGTGTGCCGCAAGCTCAATAATTTTGGCTGCATCAACAGAGCAGGCTGGGCCATAAAGAACCATCATTAATTGAAGTTTAGTTTATAATTTCTCAGGTCCATCATTTAGACAATGTGCATTCTTTAACCAGATGTGAGATGTATTGCATTTCATGGCACTATTTAATATTGAGTTTTAATTTCAACATTTCATAATGCTCTGTGGACTAACACTTTGCCTAGCCATCTTTGTGCTATATATTAAATATTTTCAACTGCAGGTGATATTAGTTCATTTCAATATCAGTATTAGTGTATTTTGGGTCATGTCTAATTAACTACATCCTTTTGACTAAGATGGTTTTGACCTGATAATTGATTGGTGTGTTGGTCTAATTTGAACAAGGAGGCAAAAATGTTATCATGCACCCTAACCGGTTTGGCTCAGTGGCTAGAGTGTTGGTCTGCGGACTGAAAGGTCCCAGGTTCAATTCCAGTCAAGGGCATGTACCTTGGTTGTGTGCACATTCCCAGTAGGAGGTGTGCAGGAGGCAGCTGATCGATGTTTCTCTCTCATCGATGTTTCTAACTCTATTCTTCTCTCTTCCTCCCTATAAAAAAAAAATCAATAAAATGTATTTTTTAAAAAAGTGTTATCATGCTTTCTCTGTCTCATCCTCATAATTCAGTTATTGATTTCAGGAAAAAGGGACCACCGTGGTGCTGAAGAAAACTAGGGATTGTGTCGAATCCGGTTTGGCTCAGTGGTAGAGCGTCGGTCTGTGGACTGAAAGGTCCCAGGTTCAATTCCGGTCAAGGGCATGTACATTGGTTGTGGGCACATCCCCAGTAGGGGGTTTGCAAGAGGCAGCTGGTTGATGTTTCTCTCTCATCGACGTTTCTAGCTCTCTATCTCTCTCCCTTCCTCTCTGTAAAAAATCAATAAAATATATTTAAAAAACAAACAAAAAACAAACAAACTAGGGATTGTGAGAAGTTCTGGGATTTTTTCATCCTCAGCTTGACTTCTTCATGGTGCCCCTATGCATGCTCATAAACCATGTGCAACTATATTTAGTCTTCCCAGGCCTCAGGCCATTATGCCTTTGCCATGCTGTTTCTTCTGCTGGGAAAGGCTCACTCCCTGAACTCTTCTCACAAACTGAGCCATCAAAGATGCACACCTCAGCTGCAGCGATGCCCCTTCCAGAATGTCCTTCTGAGAACTCGTTTAGGTTTCCCAGTTCATGTCCTAATAGCTCAACAATTTATGTGTCTAGATCCTAGACAATAGTTCCTCTGAATTATTTAACTGTTTACAGTCAGTTCCTGGCCATGGCATAGACTTAATAAATATTTGTTGAATAAAATGGTGAATATTATTGAAAGACAACTTTAAATACAATATTTATAGAGGGTATTAACTGCTAGGTCATATGGAACACTTGTTGTGTACTAGGCACTGTTCTTTGCACTGTTATCTGTTGTAACTCATTTAAGATGTATACAGCTCCAATGAAATGGGTACCTTTATTACCATTTCACAGACAAGGTAACTGAGGAACTGAAAGAAGTTATAGCTTGTTCAATGTCACACAGACAGAGGTGGAGCCAGCATTCAAATCCAGTCAAGTTTCAGAGTTAATAAATAATACCAACATGCTGTTACTTTTCACAGCGTAAGTTTCTAATGGTCAATTAAAAAGAAAGCTGAAAACAAAAATTCTCCTTTCTGTCCTTGCTTAGTTATAATAGTTTTTTTTTTCCCTGCTCATATAGAAAATAAAGCAGTGAAATGTTTCTGTATTTATTGTAGCTTTAGTAATTTGAGCTTGCAAATTTGCTGGAAAGCCCTACTGATTAAATATTAATCGAAGCTCTGGAAGCTTCCATGCAACTGCTGTCAGAGAAAGATCAACATTAGTTACATTTTTACTCGCTGACAAGTTAAAAATAAGCTTGTAGTAGCTTTCCTTCATCCTGGAAATACGCTGGCCTCAAAGCCCATCCTGGGATTCAAAAAAATAAAATGTTTGCACTTAACTTTAATGCAGAGATACAAAAAAAAATCAGCAAATAAATGAAAAAGGGATTATCTTCTTTATTAGAGATTTACAAAAATAACCCTTAACTATGTAATCCCACAATGGTTACCAAATGCAAGTGATATACTCCATGTTCAGATGAAGGTACTTAATAGATACAACTCAGCATACCTCTAAAGTGATTTTCCTAGGAATGCTCTTTTATTTCTTTGAGACTCTCAGCCTGTTATAAAATTATGATCAAAAAGCTTATTAAATTGTGGAAAGTTTACATTTTTCACCTTTGCTAACAAAATACTTTTAGACATGATACTTTTAAGCACAAAAGTGCATTGACACGCTTGGGCTAACAAGATTTATTAACATTTTACTCTGTAGCTCACTTTATTAGTTATAGCATTCAAAGTATGCATGTTATTTAAGTTTGGATCCGGTGCATGTCTTGACTCATTTTCTTATCTCTAAAACAGCGGTAATGATATGACTTTATGAATTTAACAAGCTTAGAACAGCACCCATCAGGAGAAATAAATTAAATAAATAAATCGCAGCTATTGTTGTTATTGGCTTCAGGCAAGGTGATTTCATCAATGCACAAGTATTTGAAGAATGACAAACGTCTTTCTTCAGTATGCCAGGTTATCTCCTGTGACTACAGGTATGTATGAATCGGCCCAACCTGCAGTAGCAGAATATCACCGGGGAATTTGAAAAGCAGAATTTATTTTCTCACAGTTGCGGATGCTGGATGCCCAAGACCCCTGTGGCAGCATGGTTGGTGGCTGGTGAGATCTCTCTCTGGTTTTCAAATGGCCACCTTCTGTGTCCTCACCCAGCCTTCCCACTGTGTGCCCACGCTCCTGGTAGCCCTTCCTTGTCTTATAAGGACACTAGCCCAATGGGATTAGGGCCCCACTTTTATGACCTCATTTAAGTTTAATTACTTCCTTAAAGGAAATACCTTCAAGTACAGTCACATTTGAAGTTAGGACGTCACCATACAAGTTTTTGGGATACACTATTCAATTTGTAATACAGTAAAATATCATTGTGGATACTAATAAAAATGTAAATTTGGAGCCCTTCATATGAGGCATGGGTCCAGTACCCCCTGCTCACCCCCACTAGAGATTTTGGAGAGGTCATCTGATTTTAATTTTAAATAAACAACTTCAGCTTCTGTTTAGAATTCCATTCATTCATAACTCTTCCTGCCTCCAACTCTTTTTAGCGGAAATTGCCATGGTATTTTCTATGGATTTATTTCATTTTTTGCTAGGTGATAGGGAATTTCATTATTACTTCATACCAGAAAGTAAGGGGTTCAGAAACTGAAGGGAATAGGGGACAGTGGGTCATTAGTCCAGATATGCCATCAGATTCAAGCACGGCAAGAATGTTGTTGGAATGGCTTTGCCATCACTGGAATGGTTGAAGGCCACATGCCAGTCCTTCATTTGGGTAAGTGTGAAATTCCTAGGTGCCTAAAAATAGCACAGTGATATAATAGGTTCTCATTCTAACAAATTGAATCTCACACACAATTATAATAAAATATATTTGTGTAATGATGAGTTTTAAAATTGAGATTGAAGTGTCTTTGACCGGGTAGCAATACTGACTAATTTCATATTGTGTGGGATTATCCATTTGTCAGTGAAATCCTAACTCTCATGCTTAGAACCCCATTGCTCTTTTTATAACTTCCCAGAGTCTCTGTTAGTTATGATGTCAATTTGTTATTTTATGTAATATTAAGAACTTATCATATAAAAGGAACAGTGAGCTAATTTTCTGAAAATCTCAAAAGAAATACTAAATGATGGTTAACTCTTTATAGGAATCAACTTAAGAAAACTTCTAATTCCCTGCTCAAGTCTGCCAATATTCAAAATAAGTTCCCTCATCTTCCTGTATTTATGCTAAAATTTAAATAAAACTACCATTTTATTTTCTTTATTATGGGAAGATATTCTATTTTATTTTTTCAATTACAGTCTACATTCAGTATTATTTTGTACGAAATTTGTGCATAGGGGTGGGGTGGTGTCCTTTAGCCCTGACTGCTCTCTCTCCAATCTGGGACTTCTCTCGACAATCCAGAACTGCTGGCTCCGGACTACTCGCCTGCCTGCCTGCCTGATTGCCCTTAGTTGGTTCTGCCCGCCAGCCTGATCACCCCCTAACCACTCCCTTGCAAGCCTGATTGACACCTAATTGCTCCTCTGCTGGCCTAATTACCCCTAACTGCCCTCCCATGCCAACTCAGTCACTCCTAACTGCCCTCCCTGCAGGCCTGATCTCCCCAACTGCCCTCCCATGCTGTCCTGGTTTCCCCCAACTGCCCTCCCCTGCAGGCCCAGTTCCTCCCAACTGCCCTCCCCTGCTAACCTGTTCACCACTAATTGCTCTCCCCTGCCTGCCTGGTTCCCCCTAACTGCCCTCCCCTGCTGTCCTGAATCCCCCCAAATTGCCCTACCCTGCTGGCCTGGTCCCCCCCCACACACACAACTGCCCTCCCCTACAAGCCTGGTCCCACCCCACACAACTGGCCCTCCCCTCCAGGCCTGGTTGCCCCTAACTTCCCTCACCTGCAGGGCTGTTACTCACCTCAACTGCCCTCACCTGCAGTCTTGGTCTCCCCCAAACTGCCTCCCTTCTTGGTCCCCACAATCCCTGGCTGGGCTGACAGGCCCAAACACTCCAGCCTTGCTGCTCAGCCCCAGACACTCAAGAGGCAGCAGAACAGCAAGGCTTTATCAGCTACTGGAGTGGGCAGATCCAACCTCTCTTCTTGGTTCTCTGGACCCCTGGCCAGGCCGACAGGCCCAAACACTCCAGCAGCATGACTGGGCGCCACCATCTTGTGGCTACAAGTGCCACCATCTTTGTGATGGAGTTTTGGCTAATTTGCATATTACTCTTTTATTAGATAGGTTAACTATTAGGAAGCTACAAAAATTTGTTAGATAATCATATATATTTCCAGTACCACTTTACACTGTACATAGTTATTATAATTATTGACTGTATTTCTTATGCTGTATTTTACATTCCCATGACCCGTGGTTGGCAAACTGTAGCTCGTGAGCCACATGTGGCTCTTTGGCCCCTGAGTGTGGCTCTTCCACAAAATACCACATCCTGGGTGAGTCTATTTTGAAGAAGTAATGTTAGAAGAAATTTAAGTTTAAAAAATTTGGCTCTCAAAAAAAATTTCAATCACTGTACTGTTGATATTTGGCTCTGTTGACTAATGAGTTTGCCGACCACTGCTCATGACTATTCTAATAATTACCAATATGTGCTTCTTAAGTCCTTCAGCTTTTTCACTTAGCCCCTGCACCCCCTCCCTCCCTTTTGGCAACTACCCATCTGAATAGAGATTTTTATTTTTAAGTACTATTATGTCTGGATAAACAAAGTAGTTTATCTATTGGCCTAAATGGTATCTTATAGCCACCAGTTCTGCAGATAAATTAGGCAAAGTATTAATTATTTGTGATCTAGCGGAAGTCCATGGTTGACCATATTTTCATAAATACCGAAGAGCTCTATTAAAATCACACTTTTTGGTCAACATTATAAAGCAAAGTCAAGATAGCCAAGGTGGAGCTCTAATTAATAATAGATAAATGTTATTGCAGGGAAACCTATCTAATGCTAATGCGGTGCTTGGGCACCCTTACTGATTGCTGATTTTTAACAGGCTCCTAGCCTGGCTTTTCACAATGTGGGCCTCTCTTCCTTCCTTTTCCAGATCTGACCGGCCCAAACAAGTAGCACAGAAGTAGTGCCAGAAAGACCATCCGCCAGTACATCTAGCAGCTGAGCTTTCTGGCTGAAGCATGAGGAAACTGAACCCGCATTTGTCTCCAAGAAGAGATGAGGAGGGCCACTGGGGAGAAGAAACTGAGTGTGAGAAAACTCAGGCAATTGCCAGCGTGGTCCTGGCCGCGTGCAGTTGTGTCTGTCACTTGGAGTCCCTTCTCCCCCGCTCCCATTTACGTGACAACAAACCCAGCAGTCACTGTGAATTGCCTTAGTGGTCAGTGTGCTTTCTGGTCTCCCGGGCCTTTCAGCACCTCTATCCAAAACTGGATCTTGTTCCAGCTTCTTCTTTAAAGTTTACTTTTCCATGAAATCGCTCACCTTTCCAGCAGTTGGAATCGTTGCTTTATGACACAATAGATGGAAAAATATGCCTATGCGTTACGGTGATCTAAGAGAGAGAGAGAAAAAAAAGAGGGATGACCAAGCAGGGGATTGTCTGGGTTGGGAAAGCCATCTCCAGTTGGCAATTGTTAGCGGTGACTCAGCTGTCTGGCTCTGCCTTTCAGACAGATTTAGGTGACCTAGAGACAGAGCAACACTGAGGCTTAGTCACACACAAACGTGCCCGAATCAGCCAAATCCAAACAATACACAGGAAGAGCAAATACCTCTGATTGCATCAGGCAAATCCTACGTTTTCGCCTTTGAAATGCTATTAATGTAAGCTTCCTATGAAAAGCGAAGACTGTCCAGTTATATCCAAGCATATAAGACTAAATAAGTAAAATGTACTCTCTTTCACTACACATGTTTGCACATTCATTTGTGTTCATGAAATGCAGACAGTGCCAAGCAAGGCTTTTAATGACGAGTGAGGAACATTGATACTTACTTAGTGGATGAGCCAAGTAGAGGCCAAGAAAGGGTAAATGGCTTTCTCAGAACCACACTGCTGTTTTATGCTAAAGAAAATACTGATCTTAATATAGTATCAGTACATTTTTCATTAAATTTTTACTCAGCCTTTTGTTTCCATGTCTACTACCTTTCAGTCATATCCAAGAGTGTGGTTACTTTTCACATTTTAGGTACCATTCATGCAACTTCAATTTCTGAGTTTGAAAATAACATAGGCTTCAAAAAATCAATCTTGGGAACACTGATCCCAAGTATCCTGCCATGCAAGAATTACATGCCTTTATTGTTTATTTAAATTAACAATAATTTGGCATTCTCTTCTTTGTAGAAAAAAAAATAGTTCCTGTTAGGCTAAAATAATAAAGATAGCACAATAATAGGAGAATTCAACTAAAAGTTTAAAAGAGCCTTCCCGCCAAAACTGGTTTGGCTCAGTGGAAAGAGCATCAGTGTGTGGACTGAGAGGTTCCAGGTTCGATTCCGGTCAAGGGCATGTACCTTGGTTGTGGGCATATCCCCTGTAGGGGGTGTGTAGGAAGCGGCTGGTCGATGTTTCTCTCTCATTGACGTTTCTAGCTCTCTATCCCTCTCCCTTCCTCTCTGTGGAAAAATCAATAAAATATATTAAAGAATATGCCGAGACCGGTTTGGCTCAATGGATAGAGTGTCAGCTTGGGGACTGAAGGGTCCCGGGTTTGATTCTGATCAAGGGCATGTACCTTGGTTGCGGGCATATCCCCAGTAGGGGGTGTGCAAGAGGCAGCTGATCGATGATTCTCTCTCATCGATGTTTCTAACTATCTATATCTCTCCCTTCCTCTCTGTACAAAATCAATAAAAATATATTTTAAGAAAATATATATATTAAAGAATAAATAAATAAAAGAGCCCTCCCAAAATGAACTCAGGCTGAGCATATTCTAGGCTGTAATACCCAGGCTTGTGGAGGCTGTTTGGATTTATACAATGCGGTTTACTACCAGGGATGCTAGGGGACACATTATAACATTTTTCACTTTATAACACCGTGTCAAGTACAAGTACCATGGAACAGAGTTGCAGAGGGTGCCAGATAGAGGTGTTATGAACTGAAGTTTCTGCCAATGAGAAGATGGAACTGGGGCTGTGGTTCAGAGGCCATCACGACTGATTTGGGTTTTTAATTTCCACTATGGACTAAATTCCATTGTATTAGCTGTATCAGGAACAGTGTGTAGATATCTCTTTCCAAGGAGACCTGTATGAACTCATAAATATTAGGTTTGCTCCAGAAAGAATTTTCATAGGATGCAAAATAAGATGTGACATTCTATGTAAACCTATCTGTTGCTACTAATGGGAGCTAAAATTTGTTACACACTGTTTTCCAAGCACTGTGCTAAGTGTTTTTTAGGTATTACCTTGGTATAGCCTCACACCCTTGTGAGAAAGGATTCTTTTTATCCCCTTTACTCATATGTAGAACCAATGGCTTGAAGTTGTGGAACAATTGGTCTAACACCATTGAACTAGTAAGTAGATTTCAGTCAGGATTTGAGATTGGGCCAGTGACTTAACCTCTATGCTCAGCTATCATTTATAACTATTATACCTCTTATAAGCATTTTTATAATACTTGTACAACAAATAGATGTTTCTCTCTGATGATTTGTTGTACATATTTGTGAGTGTTGATAAAATATCTTATAACTGAAAGAAGAGAACATGTGAATCATGATTGAGATGGGAGGCAGGAAGGAATTAGAGGTGTGGGCATTGATGGGACAGCTGAGATTTCGCTTTGGTCTCTTCCTCACATACTCCCAAGAGCACATGTGCAAACTCCTGTTAAAGAAAAAAAAGAATTAAGAAGAGAAACCAGCCTGGCCGGTATTGCTCAGTGGTTGAGCATCGACCTATGAACCAGGAAGTCATGGTTTGATTCCCAGTCCAGACACATGCCTGGGTTGTTGGCTTGATCCCCAGTGTACCTATCTCTCTCTCTCCCTTCTCTCTGAAATTAGAAAAAAATAAATAAATGAGACTGATGCCGGTGTTGCTCAGTGGTTGAGGATGGAAGTTCGCAAATGGAATATTTAGATTCAGATAAAACTGAGTTCTGTTTGCGTACAGGGATGGGCCAAGTAGTACAGTTGTTTATTTTGAAAACAATACAATAATTAATAAATAATAATACAAGGATACACTCTGTGTTTTGCATACTTACAAATGTAAACTTATTTTTGCCTATCCCTGTATTTATCAAGCAAAGTGCTTGGCACAGAGATGAAACAATAAACAATAGTTATAGTCAATATATAAATACATAGATAATAGAATTATACAGTAAGTTTCTATTAGATATTAGTAGTTATTATTAGCTTATTAATACTTTTGCCTCATCTGATTTTCCAATCTCACCTGTGTGCTTTGAATATTATGACCCCTCTAAATGTTCAATAATTTTTCCTTCGTTTCTAGTTGAGATGATTTATTACTTGTATTGTCATATTTTGAATTGAAAAATAAATATATTTTAATCATATAACTTCTAAGATCAACCAGTTCATTTATCTAGCATGCTACTATTTCCCCTTAAATATAACCATATTTTCTCATATTGTGGCTAAGAGAAAAGGCTGTGATGTTTATATAAAACTGTGTCTTACAGGCTCAGTGAAGAGATTCTTAAAAACCAGTCTTTCTGCTTACTGCAGATGACTTGGAGAAACACTGGTTTGGTAGATTTAACTTTAAGGTAATGTGCTTGTAAAGTAATAACTGGACCAAAGAATAGCTTAAGGGAACGTTTATCTTGAAATTAATTATTTTAATCAGCTTAGATAACTGTTTCATAATGATCTCCATCTCAATAGATGTCTTAATCAAGAAGCATGGCACATATGTAGCATTTAGCACAGGACCTAGCATCCAATAAATGCTATAAAATGATAGCAATGACTAAATTATTTCCCTGTTATAGAACTCCTATAGATTTATAAAAGGTAATGATATAGGGTGGGCAAATTATTAAAGGTTTGTTATCCTTCTGTAGCAGGTTTTAATCTAGTGACTCTCTCAGGTTGAAACCCAACCAGCTCTATTGTGCTTTATGCTTTTGGAGAGCATTACACTCCTTTGGCAGCGGACTTCTGTTAGGTCTGCCATTAGGGGGGTCTAAGAGGGAGACTGGAAGGCAGAAGGGAGAAAGAACATGGTCTCATCTGTTGTTCCTAAAGTGTCCCCTTGAACTAACTCTTTCCACTGGCATTGACTGTAGGTCCAACAGATGCAGTCCTAGAAACAGTCTCTTAAAGCATCCTCAGCTATTTCAGGACCAATGAATCTAGGTCCCAAATCCATGTGACCCTTCCTCCAAGTTCCTGATGCACCAGCGCCAGCCAAGCAGGGCTTCCTCTGCAGAGCTCTGGGTCCAAACTCTGTAGGACTCTTCTCTAAACTTCTAAATGTTAATAATACCACCCTCTTCCATTTGTTCCCAGAACCTAAGGAGTGATAGATGCATGCCCTAGTAACTACTTTTTAAAATCCACTTTGTCCCCCTTTTATCTTTTATTTCTGTAATAGCTGGCTGACTATTCTTTATTGCAAACTCTTCGATTAAAATAACGAATGGAGTCCCTCCTGACAAAACCCTGACTGATAAGCTATCTCATGTCCCTCCCAGGGCATGATGTCCTGATAGCAAACATTGCATTGGCTGGTAAAGTCGTGTATTATGTGTAAGCTAATTCTAAATGGTGCCCTATAAGGTTACAGAATGTCAGCATCTTTAAACATTAGATCTGTTTTTCTAACAACTGTGAATGTAAGAGGTCTCATCTTAAGATTCTACACGTTGTCTACCACTTAGAACCTTACAATGGAAGGCAAGTTCTCTCAGGGGAACAGTGCTCAAAAAATACTCTTGGGGGTAAGAAAAAGCCATACTCTAACTTAAAATTTGTCAGGAAAATAAAGGTGAAGTTTCCCTTTTTCCTCGAAGAGATTTCACTTGAAATTTTTTGTGTAATTTCTAAATGACCGAGTTGGTGATTTGGATCCTTTCTGGTACATTTCTTAGCTTTATTTGGGCATTGTTTGGAGATTATCACTGTCTCTCTCCTTTCTCCACTTTCCACTGTAGTTTAATTTATAGTCACAGATTCTTTTCTTTTAAAACTATATTCCTAACATGGGTCTTTGTGTTGTTAGAAACTAAAGACTTAATGCTAATCTGGCAGCTATCACAAGAGTAATGTTTTCAGCATTCCAAATAAAAGCATAGCAAATGTTGGAAAACATTAGGGAGGGAAAAGTGAGCCAAAAGCTACCCACGTGAAGAATGACTGGTCTTACAGGCAAATGGGATTCTCTTCTCGTATAAAATTCAAATAAAACCTAATACCACAAGAGTTTAAGACTACCCTAGGTACGCACTAGTTAGTTCATACTCAAATAGCGTACAGACAGAATTAGTCAGAAAAGCCCAAGTCTTTCAAGCCACGCCAACTATGGGATGGAAATATACTCTTCATGTGTCCTGGGTAAAAATAAATTAGGGGTAGGCTGGAGATTTCCATTAAATGTAATCCATTGAGATGTGAATCGAATTGATACATATTTGAAAAATATTTAAAACTAAATCTAGTGGAAAATACCGATGCTTATTAAGGGAACTAAAACTGGTTAAGAAAACATTTGCACTCAGGTGGAGACTAAATAAGTACAATTGTAATGGGAAACAGAAATTCTTTCTTATGCGATATCCCGGTTTTAATTCAGAGTAGAGCCAAACAAAATTAATTACAACTCCTTGGCAGAGTATGCAAAGTCACATTCTGTACTTTCTATAGATATAAAGAATGACTATTACTTGGCTTCTTCTTCAGTAACTTCATGGAAGGTTTGAGTTTACTAGTTAATTAGCAGTATAGCCCCATATCACTTACCCATTGGCTCAATTTAGAGTGTACTTTATGTTTCCTAATATAGATTAGGACATTCACTGAGATTCCTGTAATCATCCTATTCCATTATTATTATTATTATTATTATTATTATTGATTTAAAATTTTGTCAAAGAACCAACATGTTCAAGTAAAAGTACAGAGTTTTTGGATTAAAATTTGGGTTCAAGTCATGTCTCCCACAAAAGAAAGTGAATAACAGGAGTTTTTTGGGGTCTCAAATGAGATGAATCTTTAGAATATAACCTCCCTGAGGGCATAAATCTTTGCCCTCATTATATGCCAAGAGCCTTGGGCAGTGCCTGGACATGGCAGGTGCTCGCTAGACAGTTACTGAATGAATAAATAATAATTTTAAGTTACATTGTAAACTCTAAAGATCTATGAAAATATTATTTTCTACTAAGATACTCTCATGGCAAACCTGTTACTGAGTATTATTGAAAACAGATAGTTTCTACCTTTCCTTACAAAATAAATCCTACTTTGGTTTTGCATCCTGCTGCTAGGATACATGAACATTAAGATAAAAGAAAGAATTTGTTGGGGTATGGAAGCAGGGCTTTCTTAGACTAAATCACATTAGAACACAGTAGGGTAGTAGTGTGATTGTGTGTATGTGTGTGTGTGTGTGCGCAAACAGATAGTAAATGAATAAACATCTATAAAATATAACATGGAAGTTACTGATAGGTTCTATGGAGAAGATAAGCAAAGGAAAGGAACAGGAGAGCCAGGAGATGCAGCTGTGAATAGAGAGGACATCAATTGCAGTCTGTCACCTCAATTTTCCTGCCATAATTTCTGTGGCTCTTAGCATTTGTTTTCCCTTCCTCTCTCCCCATCCCTTTCCCTCAACTCCAGCTGTGTCTATGTGTCCTTCCATATACTCTTCTTGCATCCACTTGGCCCTCTTCCACATGGTCTTTTAACTCAAGTGCCTGTTGCTAACTACAGTTTAACTTTGGTGTCTCTCCGTACACATTCCTGAGAGGCTCTGACAGCTTCAATTGGACTCTGTCTGGACAAAGCGCTGCTAGGTTGGCATCTGTCCATAGAATACAGTTCAGCCAATGGAAGAGTTCTGTCGGCCACATATTTTTACTTCATTATGTGGATTAATCTACTGAGCCTGGGAATATCTCAATAGAGAGTACTCTACTTTAGATATACGCTCTCTTTTGCTTTATATGGGATTTATTGTTTCAGAGATGTGGATTAAAAATAAGAACCTGGCTCCCTCTTTCCTGAAGGGGAGCAAGATAAGTAGGCAAGAATCAAATGTTATTTTTGGTAGGCAAAAATGTATAGAGGCAAAGAAAAACCATGGAGAGTATTTTGAAAAATTAGTGTGTGATATTTTCTTGAAAATGTGTGCTGTCCTTTAATTTAGGGTACAGATGTTCAACAGAAATGCCAAAGACCAAAAAAGGTCAAAACTCAGGTGTGTGTGTGTGTGTTTTCTTATTTTAAAAACAAACTTAAAAAATGTTACTATAAAAATAACAGTGAGAGAAGAGAATTTTTATGTGTGTTTGAAAGTCTCAAGTTTTTCAATATCAAGCATGGGTATTATTGACTTGGGTTTTAAGTAATTAGATTGGAGGTAAATATTCTCTCTCTGATTTTGTAACCACAGAGGAGACACATGTATTTTGGTTGGAGAGAAGGGGAGAGTCAGTGAGGAAAGCAGTAAAGTGAGGTGGTTGTGGGATACTGGAGAAAGGGCCCTGAACCCTGCAGCCTATGGACCACATCTCAGAGACCTGGTGGGGACTGTAGAGCCAACACACCATCTAAGATCCAGTGCCATGCTTCCATGGATGGAACGTGGGAGGTGAAAGCCTGTTATACTCCACTTTCCACAACCCCTATCATGCCCAAGTGATGGGGCAGCAGTAGAGTAGAACATGTGGCCTGGGCTATATAGGCAGAAATTTCTACAGTGCCCCCTATCCCATTTCTATTTACCACAAAATGAAACAGAAGAACAGCTGGAGGTTTTTTGTGCTTCTCACCATGCTGAGGGACATAAAAGTAGCAGACAAGAAAAAGATTCCAGGCAAATTCATAGAAAAGTAAGAGTTACAGTCTTGCCATACCTGAGCAAGAATGTAACTCTGAGCAAGAATGTGTGGCCTGGGAGGTTCATCCCCAACATCAGATTCTACACCAGCTTTACTTTAAAAGAAAGTGCTTGCTATCATTTTATCAAAGGTGACTTATCTTTTCTCAAATAATTTATCAAATGGTTCACATTTCTCTGACAAATGGTGCATGTTATAATTTCCTGTACTTGGCCCCAACAATATTAAACGCTTGGTATCTGTAGAGAGCCCTTGTTTATTTCCAGTTTTTGTGTGTGTTTTTTTGTTTTTTTTGTTTTTGTTTTTTAGGATGTTATTTTAAAAAAATAATTTTGATTATACACTGAGTGGCCAGATTATTATGATCCCTGAATTCATAATAATCTGGCCACTCAGTATATATATATATATATATATATATATATTAGAGGTCCAGTGCATGAATTTATGCATGGGTGGGGTCTGGCCAGCCTGGCCAGGGGGAGGAGACATGGGCAGTTGGCCAACCTGCCTGCTGGTCAAACTTCTGGTCGAAGGGGCAATTTGCATATTAGCCTTTTATTATATAGGATGTACACTGAGTGGTCAAATTATTATACGTTCCGAGATCATAATAATCTGGCCAGTCAGTGTATATTGCAAGGTATTGTGACAGGTGTTTTAATATTTTAGTCTCTGAACCTTCAACACTGCTTCCCACATAACCTTAGATTCACATGTCTATCATTTAGTCTGATGGGCTCTTCAGTGACTTTAAAAAAAAAATGTATGCTCCTTTTTCTTCCTGTTCCACCTCTTCTCATTCAGATTTAGTTTAAGTTGGGATATAGCTAGAATACACCAGACTCATGAGCTAGCTTCTTTACATTAAAAGTGTTAACATGTTGCATACGTGCTCAAGCTCTATAACAAGCCTTAAAACATTCTACCCTCCCCCCATGCCACCAAACTCACAAAAGCGGTCAGAGAGAATGCCATGCCTCCTTTTCGGTAATTATGTCCAGACAAGACCTTGCACAACCCGCAGGATACAAGGCAAATGGAGAACAAATGCATCCCAATTTTCTACGGCACAGTGTACAAAGCCTGGGAAGAGAATGGAACACTGAGCTCCATCCCCAGCCTTTGCCCTGTTAATTCTGCCAGACATCCCCTTTGTTCTACTTTCTATCTCACCGAGATGGAAGTGCTGATAGCCCCCTTTTTGAAAATGATGTCACTTTTTTTTTTCTTGCTTTGGCAGAGAGCAAGTTCATTACAAATCTGCTGTGTGACTGATGGCTCTGAAGAGATAAAGTGGAGGGGAAAACACATTTGGAAAAGGTATGAAACTCAAGAGACAGGTTGACAATTAGGCTGGCAGTAGGAGATGACGAAGGATAAGGAGAAACAGGCTGGATGGAAAGATCTCTTCCCTATTCTGTTTGACACCCACTGAGCAACTATTTTTATTTCCTTCGTAGGTTTATCCTAAAGCAGATTCATGGGCTAAAATTCATTTCGTGCTTTTCCTCGCAAGATCCGTACATTTTTGATAGCATTATTCCAGGCAGGTCATTGCCGGCCTGTTTGATGTTCAGGGTGGGAAAGACATTCCGTTTGGCAGTTAGAGAAAGAAAAATATTTGGTCCCGACTCTGATTTACTGTAATTGTGGATCATTGGATTATGTAGAAGATTATATAAGGAGCATTTCAGATGTAAAAGCAGGTTGAAATCATAATATAGATTCTAATGCCATTCATGTTGTTTAAAATTATTAGTGACAGATGCAGGGCTTGGGAATTTAAAGATCTTTTATCCCCAGGTCGAATCACAATGGAAGCATGGTTGCTGGCAAAGGATAACTTACTAAAGTGTTTGACATCCAATAACTCAACACACACACAAACATACACACACACACACACACACACACACACACACACACACACACACTAATACTGATAGCATCTTGTGCAAGTAACAATGTCACTAAATGGGTTTCAGTTTTAAAAAGTCCTCCTCTTTCCTGGTCAGAATGGCTCAGTGCTTGAGCATGGAACCTATGGACCAGGAAGTCACGGTAGCACTTGGCTCTTTTATTCCTTCGTTTATACTTTTTCCTTTGACTGGGTTGCTCTCTCGGTTCTTCCACATCTAATGAACATCTCCAGGTCCCCCAGTCTGAGCATAGGCGTGACCTCCGTGAAGTCCACCATGTGCTCAAGGAGAATTGATTTCTCTCTTCTGGCCACACTTTACTTTATATTCATACTTTACTAGAACTCAGTGCAGGAAATGTGTGCAGGGGATGGGGTCCCCTCAGCCCAGCCTGCACCCTCTCACCATCTTGGACTGCTGGCTCT
This sequence comes from Pipistrellus hanaki, assembly GCF_964339955.1. Classification (NCBI taxonomy): domain Eukaryota; kingdom Metazoa; phylum Chordata; class Mammalia; order Chiroptera; family Vespertilionidae; genus Pipistrellus; species Pipistrellus hanaki. The sequence goes on from NC_140503.1 coordinate 13,375,604, forward strand.
TAATCACTCACCTGCCTACATGCCTGGTCATCCCTAACTGCTCTCCACTACTGGCCTGATTGCCCCTCACTGCCTCTGTATGCCGGCCTGATTGACCCTTACTGCCCCCTCCCTGTTGGCCTGGTCACTCCTAACTGCACCCCCCCCCCACTGGCCTGGTTGCCCATAACTGCCTCCCTGTCAGCCTGGTCACCCCTTACTGCCGCTCCTGCTGGCCTGGTTGCCCATAAATGCCCCCCATGCCAGCCTAATGACTCCCAACTGCCCCCCCCCCCTTGCTGGCCTAGTTGCCCCCAACTGCACCCTCCCTCCCAGCCTGGTAACCTCTAACTGCCCCTTCCCCTAGTCTCCTCTTACTGCTCCCCCTGCTGGCCTGGTCACCCCCAACTTCCCCCCTGTGTTGGCCTGGTCACCCCTAACTGTCCCCTCCTGCTGGCCTGGTTGCCCCCAACTGCCCCTGCTGCCTGGTCACCCCCACACAGTCTGCTGTTCAGTTGTTTGGTCATCCCTCACTAACTCCCCTGCCAGCCTGGTTGTAGGCAGCCATCTTATGAGGGTGTGATGGTCAATTTGTATATTACCTCTTTATTATATAGGATGTTTAGCATCTTTACAGCCTTTTTAAGATATGTATCATGATCCAGGTGGTGGTCTAGACCCAGCAACTATAAGGATGCCTAGTTAAATGTTAGTGATCATTTTACAAAAGTTTGATGAATAAACAAATATATAGAACCTGGTATTTGAATGTAGGTAAAAAGACGTAAGGGCTAAATGCCTGCTTTCTTAGTTAAAAATTTAGCTCTTTTCTTAGAAAATATGAGTCTAAAGAGACTTGGAATCAATAAAAAATAATACATGATAAATCATTTTTTATAAAGAACTAGATAGGAAGATGTTGCAAATGCAGTGACTTGTGATAACAACAATTTAATGCTCAATCATTTCTCTTATTGTTTATTGCCCATGAACAGTATTGTTCATGGTGTGTGAGCACCTTGTTCTTCAGAACTCTCTGTCCCATCTTTCTGATTCTTTTTGTCAATATAGATAAAATACGTGAAAGCAAAGAAAAAGTGGTAATTAAAATGTCTTCAATGTATCCACATGCCTGTATGGCTCCAGATTTGGAAATGACTACTTGCTTGCTATTCTGAACAAACAAACAAAACTAAAAAACCAACAACCAACTTCTAACTTTGTTTTTCTTTTTTTTTTTTCATTTGCTTTTGTTTTGTTTCTCTGGTAATTGATGGAGTGTCTGAGTCAATTTTGAGCCTCAAGCTGACAGTAGTTGAAACTGAGTGCCCCATGAAGCTGGCGTCCTGCAATTGGACAGGCTCACTGTACAGAGGTTAACTGCTTCTGAGGTTCAGATGTGGATGCTGTAACCAAGAGAGCATCCATCTATTTTTATTTCACGATTTTCTCATTCAATCAAGCATTTTGCCTATTTAGGACTTTCTGACTCTCCTAGCTCATCTCATATTAATGAGTGCCAGAACCAGCACACAAATGACTAGTATCACATGTGGAATTTCAAGAGCTGGAAAATTAAAGTGGTAATAGCAATCCTCAGAATATTGCTGGAGAGATGACAATTATTTGGTTATCCCAAAATCAAAATAATATAACCACCTACTATAGGCTATATATTTTATAGGTAGTGTCTCTTTTAGCTAGAACCCTTTGGTAATAATAGATGGTATCTAATTTTTCATTCCAGGTCTAGGAAATGGTTTCAAAGTACAGAAGTAAGATGGGCAAGTATTCAGTGCTAGGGTATACAGCGTCCAAATTAAATTTATGATCCTGGTTCCACGCTTCTCCACCTCATCAAAGAAACTTTAATAAATGGCTGTCAGAAAGTTTAGGCAAGACAAATATTGGCAATCACATTTGCCCTATTAAGAATAGCAAAGCACTGACTACAGAGGTTGATTGGATGTGGGTACATTCTAATTGCTTTGTCAAAACTCACTGCAGCCTCCCCAGTTTCACACTTCTTATCCTTATCCCAGAGGTGTGCGCATCTGATTTAAGGAAACTGGTTAGAGACTCAAGCACTTCTTCCATTTCACTATCTTAGGGGAAAAGAAGACAGATTTCAAGGGTTTATTAAAAAATGAAACAGGTGCTATTGGTAGATTAAAGAACCCTATGGACTCTTAGCTCTCAGAAAATAGTTTGGGAAATCTGCTGTCACCAAGTTGCAAAACAGAGCCAGGTTCAAGGTTTCAAGTGCAAGTTGTTTATTTGGGATATGGTCCCTGGAAATACTGAACGGTGAAGTGAGGAAGTGGAACAGGCAAAGGAAGGCCAGGAAAAACAAAGAAAATGTGTGTTACAAAGCAATTCCCAATGATATAGTTTGCAGTTTAGTTCTGGCGGGGTTCCTCTGGGAACCGGTGTGCCATGTGATGCTCAGAGTCATCCCACCCCAGGGGTGAGGCAGCTGGGATAATATTTTACACCAACCCCTTGGGAGTCACTGGCCAAAGGATGCTCCTAGGGACTTTCCTGTCCAGGCACTTCTACTGGCAGAATGGGCTCTTAGGGCTGGAGACCCTGAAGGCTGGAGCTCAGCCCTGCAGGCACCAGCATGGTAAGACCCAGGGGCATGTGGGTCTGCCTGCCTTGGACAGCTTTGGTCCCATCTGCTGACTATGTGCATTCAGTCAGAAAGGACTTGAGCTTCTTAAATACTAATTTCTACCGTGATCATGAATGCAGTCCCTCCCTTCCCTCCCTCCTCCCCCCATGGAGAAGGCACACTGCCTACTTCCTGTAGGGCTCCCATCTAGATCAATAGCAATGCCATCACCATCATCTCTTAAGTACTTCATGACAGTTCAAGAGTGCGAACAACAAGCCCACAGAGAAATGCTGTGGAAGGCATCTTAATCATGGCCAGCCCCTGACAAGCAGAAGCAGCATTCACACAACACCCTTAGACATTCATCTATCGCAATGCAATTATTGTAGAGTCTTATGATTCACGCTGATGCATAGAACACAGGTGCTCAGTACGTATTTGCAGAATTAATTATTATTATCATTACCCTCCTTGAAGAATAAAACATGCAAATTTTATCCCAGAAAGCATGAATGCAATCCCTGGGCCAACCCACATTTACCTGCAGAGTTACTGGGCAGTATATGGACTCCTCTGATAGAGATAGGGATATTTATAGGCATGTTACAAGCAGCACTTAGATCACAATGGGTTATTTAAATTTCTGTGATGCTGTGATGAAATTTTCTGGCTGGAGCTTTTTCTAAGGCCATTTATATGTCAAGTTGTAGGGACTCAGGAGGTGATATTTAAGAGCATTATGATTGTCACAGGTCAAACAATACAGTAAATTTGCCAAGAAATCTTGAGGAAATCAGTATGGAGCTAAGAGTCCTGACTCATCAGAACAGGCAGGAATTTCTTCATGAAGTAATTGATTTCACTGGCAAATTTTAATTTAACTAGTAGCAGAAAAACTGGATGTTTGATGCTTATTACCTTGAATAATTAGACATTTTCAGTTTCCCTTGGTCTTGTTTTTTTGTCTCATTTATATTCATACTAGAGGTCTGGTGCATAAAATTCATGCATGGGGTGGTAGTGGGGTGTCCCTTAGCCCAGCCTGTGCCCTCTTGCAGTCTGGGACCCCTCGGGGGATGTCAGCCTTCTGGCTTAGTCTGGCTCCCATGGAGATCATGCCTAAGCCAGTAGGTGGACATCTCTCTCACAGTCTGGAACCCCTCGCTCCTTACCACCTGCCTGCTCACTGCTCTTTACCACTCACCTCCCTGATCCTTAGTGCTGCCATGGAGGCGGGAGAGGCTACCTCCATCACCACTGTGCTCACCATCTGTGAGTCAGGTTTCTGGCTTGAGTGGTGCTCCCCTGTGGGAACATACTGACCACCAGGGGGCAGCTCCTGCATTGAGCGTTTGCCCCCTGATGGTCAGTGTGCATCATAGCAACTGCTCGTTCTGGTCATTCCGCCATAACAATCATTTAGGCTTTTATTATATAGATTGTTACATTTGCGTTTCCATAAACCATACCAGATCATTTTTGAGAGAGAAGTAACAGTTTCTTAATCCAAGAGCAGCTTATTGTAGCAAATTTAGGGATTCACAATATGTCAGGAGAAAGCAAGGCTTGTCTTCTGTGATCTTTATTTTCTTCTCTTTTAAAGACAGATTAATAGCTGGACTACGAATTCAAAGAATTATGTAATTCATTTCAACGTAAACCAAGGTGATGGTTCTAAACACAGTTTATTTTCTAAGCATCAGCTATATATTTTGCTTTATGCTAGTTTTGGAGTAGATTTTTACTTTCTGTTATTTATTTATTTATTTTTGCAGATTTTTTACAAAACTTTAATTATATCATCCAATAAGAGTGATGATTTTGATTGATTGTGTGGATAGCAGGAGACTAGAAATGGAGCAGCACTTCCTTTGTGTGGTTTTTGTTGTTGTTGTTGTTGCTTTGTTGTGTGCTGTTCTAACACTCCTCTGTAGCTCTTGCCCATGAAAATAGAGACCTGTCTGATATCTCTTACTAACTACAGTATAATAGGACAAGTAGGTTCCTGAAAGGACTTCTACATTTAATGGGCTCATTTCCAACTCCTTGTGGCAAAGACAGAAATGACTTTAATGAGGGCACCAGTCTTCAGTTCTCAAGACTTTTAAGTCTTTAACAGAAACACCTACACCCCTACCACCACCCCCAAACAAGCAATTATTGGTTATCCAATTTTGCTTTATGTCCAATTTGCAAAAATTGGACATAATGCAAAATTTATAATACTCTCTTGAAATAGGCACTTGACAAATCCAGCTTTCTGATCAAGAATTTCAATTGAATTGAAGAGAGAAATGTTTCCATTGTCTGTAGGATATCAGCGACCTGGATGCCAAATTAACCTTATAAGCAAACATTCGTTTATTTACCCAAATTGCATAAAATAATAGAGTTGGGCTGGGGATTTTTGAGCATTAATTTAAGGAGCTCCATCTGCAAATCCACGTAGTTTTTATTTTTATTACTTTAGTTGGATTTATTGGGGTGACATTGCTTTGTAAAACCACATGGTTTCAACTGTACAACTCAGCAAAACATAATGTGCACAGTGCATCATGTGTCCATCGCCCCAAGCAAAGTCTCTTTCTGTGTATTTTAGAAAGAATGTTACATTTCTCTTCTATTCATATTTCTGATGTTTGTCACATATGGAAAGCTTCAATTTTTTTTTCAGTGGAATTTTTATTTATTATCAAAGACAGCTTTCGTGAGAAAAGGAACACATTTTTTTGAGAGAAATCCAATTTATTTGCGTTAAAAAATATAATGTTAAAGTTATTATTGTACTGTGTTTGCAATAGTATGAAAATACTGGGATCTTATTTTGACTAATTATCTATCTTAACATATCCTACAATGAAACATTGAACTGAGCCATAGTCTTGCTTTGCACTTTCTTTTAAAGTAGAAGTGTGAGTTTCTCTTTCTTGACTGTGTTCCAATTTGTGCAATAAAATTACTTTTGTTAAAAAAGATTTTTCTGAGGCCCTGGTTGGGTAACTCAATTGGTTAGGGAGTGGTCAGCAAACCATGGCTCACAAGCCACATGTGGCTCATGAGCCACGGTTTGCTGCTCTGTTGACTAATGAGTTTGTCAACCACTGTCGTATACTAACCTTTACCTCTTTGTACATAGTATGCCACAACTGCCTAATCCTCACAGCTTCCAACTACACAGTAACATTTAGTCTAGTCCAGTGGTCAGCAAACTCGTTAGTCAACAGTGCAGCAAACCACAGCTCACGAGCCACAGTTTGCTGACCACTGGGTTAGAGCATCATCCTGATACTCCAAGGTTATGGATTTGATCCCAAATCAGGGCACATACAAGAAGCAGCCAATTAATGCATGAATAAGTGGGTATGCGGAACAACAAACTGATGTTTCTCTCTCTCTTCTCTCTCTCTCACTCTCTCTCTCTCAAGAAATGTTTGTTTTTCTCTGCTTTGAAACTAATTTTCCTTTCCTAGTTTAGTCTTCATATTTACTCTAGACATGGTTGCAGATAAGATGATAGCCATACAATGAGCTATGAAATGCTTTGAGATAAGGATAAAAATTGGTTAAATATAAAACACACACACACACAAAATGAGGCCTGGTGCACAAAATGCATGCACAGGGAGGTGGGGGAGGGGCGCTTCTTCAGCCAGGCTTCACCCTCTCACCTCAGGGGATGTCCGACTGCCAGTTTAGGCCTGTGTAGGATCTGGCCTAAACCGGCAGTTGGACATCCCTCTCACAATCTGGGATCACTGGCCTTTAACCACTTGCCTGCCTGCCTGGTCACTCCTAACCACTTCTACCTCTCTTCCTGGCCTGATAGTCCCCCTGCTGGCCTGATCAACCCCAAACTGCTCCCCTGATAGCCTGATTGCCCCCTAACTGCCCCACTGCCTGCCTGATAACCTCTAACTGCCTCTGCCTTGGTTTCCACCACTGAGGCTTTATCTGGAAGGACATTCAGAAGGATGTCCAGAAGGTCTTTGTTAGTATAGATTGTTTAAGACATACAAACTAAAGCCCATGGGCCAAAATCAGACCTAAGAACTCCTTCTGGATAGACCTCATGCTAACAATAGATTTTACATTTATAAATGATTGAAAAAAAGAATATTTTATGACAAAATGAAATTCAATTTTAAGTATCCATAAACAACATTTTATTGGAACATAGTTATACTCATTTATTTATATATTGTTTATGGCTTTTGTGTTATAACACAAAAATGTTGAGTACTTACAATAGAGACTATATGGCCTAAAAAGCTTAAAATATGAACCATCTGGCCCTTCACAGAAAAATTTTGCCAACTCTGATGTTTCTTCTATCTCTCTTTCTCTGCTATACATTTATACATATAAATATATAAGCCACAAAACTACCTATAGATGTACCATAGATATACCTATATCTATACATCTAGGATTTATTGATGATATATCCTAAATGTATCCGAATCTACAATCTATCTATAACTATATATCTATGATCTATGTATCATAGCTCTATCTATCCTTATACATCTAAATTAACTATGATCTATTTATATCTATTTATCTATAGGAGAGAAAGAGGAGAGAGATTCATCATTCAATAAAAATATTTTAACCGTTGTTTAATCTCAATTGCAGCTGGACATTTTTATACTAGTATGGAGAACTGTATGTATAGCAATCAATATTCTTGTCCTAATTTACACTTCATGTACAAGAAATGTGTGCATTAACAGATAGGAGGCTCTATCCAGTTATCACATCAGCCCATCTTTAGATGTATCCAGGAAAAGATATAGTTTGCACCATTAACCAGACACTGAAGTTTGAATAAACTCCTTTCAACATGCCATTTTTCTAGCTACTATACAAACTCACAGAGTCTCTTAGAAAGCCTTAAATTTACTGCATTTCTAAAAAGATACAGTTTGTGCAGTAGGTAACTGTCACATTCTATATAGACATTGATGAAATATATGCACAAAGCAAATCAGTTATTTCTTTCCTTTGCCCAGAGATGGAAATTCAGTGGATCACATAAAACCTTCTGATTTTATATTTTTACTAGAGACCAGGTGCATGATATTTATGCACGAGGGTGGGGGTCCCCTCTGCCCACCCTGGACTTTCTCAGAATACGGGACCTCTGGCTCCTAACTGCTCACCTGCCTGTCTGCCTGATTGCCCCTAATTGCCCCCCCCCCCTCGCCAGCCTGGTCACCCTCAGCTGCCCCTTCCGCAGTCTGGTTGCCCCCAACTGCCCCCCTGCCAGCATGGTCACCCTCAACTGCCATCCCACTGGCCTGGTTGCCCTAAACTGCCTCCTCCTTCCAGACTAGTTGCCCCTCACTGTCTCTCTCTGCAGACTTGGTCGCCCCTCACTGCACCCCTCCCCTGCCAGACTGATCTCTGCTAACTGCTCCCCCGCTGCTGGCCTGGTTGCCTCACACTGCCTGCTGGTCAGTTATTTGTCATCCTCAATAACCCCAATTGCCCTGGTCACCCCATGCAGCCTGCTGTTTGGTTGTTACTGTGAGGGCATCATGACCAATTTACATATTACCCCTTTATTATTATAGTATAGATAGTTGAAAATATGAAGCTGACTGGTGAGTTGGGTATATATTTCTTTTAAAATATCCCTCCACTGATGGCACAATAGCAAATGTTTATGCATAGAGAGCCACCATTGTTTGTTGCATGGCCACAGCCATATTTCTGAACTTGGATAACCAAGGATTGGATCTTTTGGGTTCTTGCCATGTGGGCCTAATAAGCACTTTCAGGGAAAAATATATTATAAACATTTTACCATTTAACTTACAAGTAATATGAATTAATATTAAATTGTGAAAAGGTACACATTTTGATGTTTTTTCCCCCCTAAATTAATGTTACTAAAGACCTGTAATTATAAATATTTGAAGTAACTGGATGTTACTTTTAAATTATAATTATTAAGTAAACTTACTTAATTTTCAAAAACCATAGCCTTACTAGATAATTCAGGCTAATGATAAGATGATCTGTTTCATTGTAGACAGTGAACTATCATGTAGTAATTTTAAATACAATGATGCTACTGAGTTTAAAAGGCAAGCAAGCACACACGAAAATTCTGCTAAAATAAATACCTCCCGTTTCTCAGTCACTGCGTAGGTTGACTGGCAAGTTAATAGTATTTTTTTCTGTGTTGAATGAATTGAAGATAAAGATCTACTCTTTAGGTCTGAGAGTTAAGTGTAATCTTTCAGGAATGTTGGGAGGAGGCAAGAGAGGAAATGAGGGGATTTACATTTCAGAATATTGCCCAATCCTGGGAAGACATAAAGCACAGGGAAGCCTGAGGATGATGCCATAAACAGACCTTCCCACCAGCAGTGAGAATTGTTTTCCCCCTACAGAGGGTTCAACTAATCCCATTTGGCTGCCAGGGTACTCTCTGTATTTCATCACCTTACACTTTCCCTCCTCTTCCTCTCCTCTTCCTTTCTACCTACAAACACTTTATAACATTCTTTATTTGAATACAACAGTGAGCAAGCTGCTGTTTGCTCACTGGTGAAACACTTTGTCCAAAGTTAGATGGGCCTACTCAATTCATCATAGGATATCCAAATAGCTGAAATGCTATCAGAAATGATACAACAATCTGTGTGGACACTAGTTTTTGAACTGAAACAGGTTACACACCTAAAAATAGGATTCTTAAAAGTAGTATTAAATCTTACAAAAATAAATTTTAGGAGAAATATTTAGAAAAAGTATTATTTAGATTTTGACATTTGGTATCTCTAATTTCCTTTTAAACCTAAAGGGTAAATTTTAGAACAATTAATTCTAAAAAGAGCAAGTGACCGTAAAACAGGGGGAAATGTTTATTTAAATATATATGAAAAAATCTGCTTCTTTTAACCACAGGTATGGATATGTTTTAATAGTGTATTTGTTTTTCTTGTTAAATTATATATTGTGTTAATTTTTTAAAAACTAGTCTCTAAAATTATCCTATTAAGTTTCATATGGATACAAATTATATCCAATTTCTGTCCCAAACTATTAGAACAACTGATCATGTGACCGTATACACAACAACTACATTCTTGTTCAAAAATATAAAATTCAAATTGGCTTGCAATTTAAGAATTCCAAGAACTTCAACATGCTTTGGATTTAAAAGGCAGTTTTAAAATTCTACTAATATTTGGATAACAGACTCTTTAGTTTTGTTAGGGCTAAAAGCACTACAGACTTCTAAGATAAATTAGTTTCATTTTTATTTGTATTACTATTATTGCCAGCCTCTCTTCCAAATTACATTTTTAATAAATTTGATCTATAGCCATTTTGAAGGGTGAAAGCCCATAAACACATCTTCCTGCTTTAATTGCCTTTAGAAAGCACTTACTCAAAAGGGCACTTTTTCTTCCCAACTGTGTCACCAGTTTTTAACAAGTGAATGTGACAGCCTCTTAGGACTCGCCCAAGTCGCTGCTAAAAATGAATCTTACACACTGGAGGGAACGCCTGCATTCGCACTTAAATGTATATTGGAAAATAAAGAATTGCCTTTTCGGGGAGGTTGTGTGACAATTACAGGTGGGATTAGCATTCTAATTCCTTTACAGTAACATCTACATCTTGTTCTACAAATCCTGATCTCATTGCCAGATTACTGCTGTCTGTAACTTTCAAGTTGTTAAAGAATCACACCTTTTGCCAGGGAAAAACAGGCCAGAGCAAGTGTTCTACTCTGACTGATGGGCACACTCCTCCCTAAGGTGACCTCATCCAGAGTCATGAACTTATATTCTGTCTACAAGCCCATGACTCCCTCATCTGGCTCTCCACCCGGATCGCCCCCTGAATTCCAGCACCCACAGCACTGCCACCTCTACTTAAATGTCTAACTGGAGTGTCCACAGTAAAACTCCTGAGTCCACTTGAAACCTGTCTTCCCCACTTAGGTCCGTAGCTCCCCTCACTACTCAGATCCACAACCTTAGAGAAATCCCGGATTCCTTTTTGTCTCCCATATTCCTCATCTAATTTATCAGCAAAACAAACATGTACACACAGAATCAGACCATGTCTCAACATCTACTCTGCTGGCACCTGGACTGAGCCACAGACATTTCTCAGCTGGGCTGAAATATGCTCCTAGCAGATTTGCCTGCTTCCAGTCAAGTTTCCGAATACCAGCTGTAGTAATATTTGATCGTATTTTTAAAGTAGATAATGTCATACACAGAACTTGCCAGTGGCCGAATGAAATCTAAGCACTGTGTGCTACAATGCCTAAATGAGCCAATCTACATTGCATGATTATTCAAACAAGTTACATGATGAAAATACTTGCAAAAACTATGTGGTGTATATGGTAACCTCAGTAAACACTAGTGATTAATATTATTAATATATTAATAGAATTATATATACTAAATGGTTATAATTAATATAATATTAATAAATATATTTTATATAACTTAAAATTCTGTTCATATGATTGTTTACATTTTTAATTCACTTATAGTAATTTTTGCTTGGGGTATTAAACTGATGACTAAATTTCTATAAATTCTAGATTAATTGGTACAAAAACATTCTATATTATACACATCATTTAAAGTTAACTTCATTTATTGTGATTATATTAATTATATTAATTTCTATCTTTAAGAGTGACTTGATATTGATATTTACTTTGAATCCAAGCAGTAAGTATATACTTATAAATATTAATGTACTTTCATAAATTTTTTACTGTAGAAATATCAGAAAATGAATAAAAAAAAATGTTGCCTCTCAATATTACTATTTGTCTCATTAAGGTTTCATGCAAAATTTCATTTTAAAACTTTTACAAAAGTGGAACAATACAAACATAGCATCATATTTTACATATTATTTCCTAATTTATTCATAATAGATTATATTTTTACTTTTTATGTTAGCTTTAATTCTATCAGTTTGACTGTTTAATTATGTGGGCCCCAGACCTTAAAAAGATCATGTTCCTTTACAGGGAATAAAAAGGATTATGCTCTAATGCAGTGATTCCCAAAGTGGTCTATATCGACCCCCAGGGGTCTATGACAACCTGCAAGGGGTCTACGTCAGCGAAAAAAAAATTGGGGGGTCCATGAAATGAAAATGGGGGTTCACGATAGTGGATCTCAACATACACTGATAGTACCTATTTACTTACATCATATTATCTTATAATATAAAAACATATAAATTATTTATAAAAGTACCTATGAAGTAAAAAATTTATTATATATGTTTATAAAATTGTGTAAGTTGTAGGATAAAAACCTGCACATAATGATATACCAGTATCATCTTGTTACAAGCATACGCGCAGTAAACATTCTTGCCAATTTTTGTCTCAAAGCTTCGCGAACTTGCACTGACTTGTTCAATTCGTCACTCTATAAATATGAATGTGAGAAAAATACGTTCATTCGTTTCCTGAATCTTGAATAGGAAAGTGCTGAGAAAATATTTAAAAAAATATAAACTGGTAGTTTATCATACAAATTATAGTGAATCAGTGTTATTTTGTTTGAGAATGCCGGAGAAAAGTAGGTACATTATTTTTTATTAAATTTTAACACTAAACTTCACTACAGTTAGAAATTTACAAAAAAATCAATATCAGGTAAGTAGGGGGTCTACCCAAAACCGAAAAACATGGCAAGGGGTCTACGGCACAAACAAGTTTGGGAACCTCTGCTCTAATGTAACCCTCAAATGTGACCTTCCCGGATTTCTTGAGGAATGAAATGATTCCAGGTATACAATTCTCCCAGCGATCTCTGAGTGAGGATAGTAAGTGTTACCCAGCGCTGCCTGATGGCATACTTTCATGATAACTGCTGCTTCAATTATGCATAGTGGCGATGATATATAAGACTAGCAGCAAAAGAGAAATCAAGTAAGACTTCATCTACTTTAATTATGTATTATTCAGGAAGAATTATTTCCCTAACAAGAACTCTAGCTCAAATATGTAGCTTCATACCATTATTATAGCTGTTTAACCCTCAGCTCAGCTCCCAAACATTCATGGTCAGATATATTTTAGTAAAATGTTGTAAAAAAATTATATATATATATATATATATATATATATATATATATATATATATATATATATATATATATATTACTGACAAGTAAGGAAAAATTGTGCCAACATTTCATTCTTTTTCATTTTTTTAAAATTCATTCTTGCCTTATGCTCTACAGACAATACACCCATCCTTCAACTATACAGCTTCAATATAATTGTATTTCCTTTTATTTCTCATTTTATGTCTTTGTTTTGAAAGGCAATGGTGTGTAGATAAAAGCTTAGGAGTAAGATAGACAGTGAATTAAACTTTAGCTCTACATTCACTTGCTGTGTGACCTTGGACACGTTACTTAACATGCCTAAGTCTCGATTTTCTAATTTGTAAAATAGAGATGAAGACTTTAAAAAGAATTTGCTTGTGAAGTTTGAATAAAAGCAGACAGGAAGATCATCTGTCACTGGATGCAGCCTCAATATATCTTATTTTCCCTTCCTTTTATTGTGCTATACTTCTCTCCATATTTTGTTGTACACTTGTCACATATTTTAAATTTTCTCATCTCTTTTGCTTTGATTATTTCCAGAGTAATCTCAGCTGGATAAGATATGACAGACCCATTGGCTCATCCTTATCTTTTTTTCATCTTTATATTTATTTTCTTTCAAGTTGAACATGTTTTTTCTTTGGAAAAATTCTGAAGATTTCACATAGAAATGCATAGAAAATAGTTCTACCTCAGCACCTAATCAATTTAATTTATTTCCCAGCTTCCCAGGGTGATGTTTATAGACCTGACATATAACATATTCTCATGCAATTCCAACGTAATGGACATCCCTTCCTCTAAGATTTTCTTAACCTAAATGATGTAAAATAATTGTAGCCATGTTCTCCTTTGTCATGACCCAGGTGGCAATGCACCAAATGCCTTAGGACCCCAGACTGCGTGGGTTATATCACACCTTTTGTTAGGCTTTTCCAGAAAATCATTTTAAATATCACAGTGATGCTTGCTACTTCCAGCATTTGGTATCTTCTCAAACGTATTTTAAAATAACATTGCCTGGCCAGTGTTGCTCAGTGGTTGAACATCGACCTACGGACCGTAGGTCAGGATTTGATTCCAGGTCAGGGCACATGCTCTGGTTGGAGGCTCAATCTCCAGTATGGGGCATGCAGGAGACATCAATGATTCTTTCTCATCATCAAGTTCTCTCTCTCTCTCTCTCTCTCTCTCTCTCTCTCTCTCTCTCTCTCTCCCCACCCCCTTCCTCTCTAAAATCAATTTAAAAAAATCATCTTAGGACACTTTCCTTTGTTGTGTTAGTTATTTCACCTTTACTCATGCAATTTTTTAATGTTTTGTTTAAAGTCAGACCACTGAAGCTGGGGATACCTCTCTTTACCAAATCATTGCTTCTGTGACAGTACTGGCCTCAGACAGTAGCTGAACTGCACCTCATTGAGACCCAGAAACCAGAGTTCTAGTGCTGTTTCAATCCCTTACACTCATAAGTGACACATAAGGGAGACCATCTCAGTGAGCACCAAAGCCCCACTGAAACAAGGTGTGTCTCCAGCGCAGCAGTTCTTCCTTTATAGACACAGGGGATCCTCACAGACAATTGTCCTGGAGGTCAATTCCTCCAGTATACCAATAGCAATCAAGGCTTAATTACACCAAGGCTGTGCACTAAGCCCACAAAGGGATATAGCAAAAGTGACCACCTCAGGCCATTGGGGAAGCTGAGCTACTGACCCCTATAGGCCACCAACCACATAAAGCCACTCTATCAACACAGGGAGATGGCCAAAATGAGGAAACACAGAAGCATGACATGAATGGGAGAGATGGAGGAGAATAAACTAATGGATGACACACAGTTCAGAATCACATTTATAAGATTACTCAAGAATCTTCTAAATACCTTTGAGAAACTTAATGAGACTTCAAGAAGCTTGGTGAGACCTTCAAGGACCTTAAAAAGAATACCAAAAAAATGAAAAGGGACCAGTCAAAAATTAAGCATACTATCTCTGAAATAAAGAATATACAGAAACTCAACTATAGATCAACATACCCCAAGAATCAAACCAAAGATATGGAAATTAAAGAAGAAAAAAACACCCAACCAGAGAAGCAGAAAGAAAGAAGAATCCAAAAGTGTGAGGATAGTGTAAGGAGCCTCCGGGACAGCTTAAAGCGTACCAACATCCGGATTTTTGGGGTGCCAGAGGAGACCGAGCAGGATATTGTAGGCTTAATGGAAGAAATGACAGAAAACTTTCCCTACCTGGTAAAAGAAATAGACTTACAAGTTCAGGAAGCATACAGAACCCCAAACAAGAGGAATCCAAGGAGGGACACACCAAGAAACATCGTAATTTAAATGCTAAGGGCAAAAGACAAAGAGAGAATCTTACAAACAGCAAGAGAAAAACAGCTAGTTACCTACAAGGGAGTATCCATACGACTGTCATCTGATTTCTCAACAGAAACTATGCAGGCCAGAAGGGAGTGGCAAGAAATATTCAAAATGATGAACAACAGGAACCTACAACCAAGATTACGCTACCCAGCAAAGCTATCATTCAGAATTGAAGGCCTGATAAAGAGCTTCACAGACAAGAAAAAGTTAAAGGAGTTCATCAACACCAAACCAAGATTACATGAAATGCTGAAGTGTATTCTTTAAGGAGAGGAAGAAGAAGAAAAAAGTAAAGGTAAAAATTATGAACAACAAAAAAACATAAAATACATATCTACCAACAAGCGAACCTGAAAATCAAGTGAATAAAAAATCTGAAGAACAAAATGGACTAGTGAATATAATGGAATCAGGGACATAGAAAGGGATTGGACTAACAATTCTCAGGGGGAAGGGAGTCTGAGGGGTGAGGGAAGAGATTGGACAAGAATCTTACACCTATGGATGAAGACAGGGGCGGGGGGGGGGGGTAAGGGCATGGGGTGGAGTTGGGGATCAGATGGAGGGGAGCTATAGGGGGAGAGGGGGGAAAGAGGAACACCTGTAATAATCTGAACAAAAAAGATTATAAAAACAAACAAAATATTTAAAATTGAAACAGTTTATCTAGTTTCTCTTTCTGTGTTGTTTTCCTCTTTTTATTTTTTTGATAAACTACTTTGATCTCTACATTTTTTTTCTTTCTTTTCTTTTATTTTTTGTCAACTACTCTTCTCTCTTCATGAACACTATTAGATGTTGATAGAGGGCATCATTATTTTAGCCTTGACCTTCTTTTTTTTTCCTTCACTTTGACCCTGTCAATACAAAGGGCTCTCATTTGCTCTCTGATTTGTGCTCCAATCTCTCATCTTTGTTTCCTCCCCACTGCTCTCATTAAACAGATTGAAACTGGAAACATTGTCACTGTAATTAAATCTTTCAGCTTTGCTTCTGCTTCTCAGAGTGCCTTTTCCAGACTCTCTTTTCCACTCCACTCTGATATCCTCATAAAGGAGGACATTTTTTCTCACCTTGATATTTCCTCTGGTGTTTGACCCATCTTCCCATTCTGTGGAAATGTCTTCATCTTCCAAATGCCTTTTCCAATGCATCCAGCTTTTAGGGGAGCAGTTAGAATAATAATTTGAAGAGGCAAAGTCTCCTATTTCCTCTTATATATAAACCCTAACCATCCTGTGACCCACCCTCTACCAGTGTTTTTCCAGTCTTTACCAATGTATTCATATAAACATTTTAAATTCTCGGTCCATTTCAGCTCGACTATGTATTTGCATTCTTTGTTTTGTTTTCATTTTTTCTAGTCCTACCAATTTATTTTTTCAAAACGAATCTTGTATTCTCTCCAAATGTAACCATTTTTCTTCTTTAAGATGTCCTTAAGCAATCTACCCATTTGTATTTCTCGGTGCCATTAGCAGGAGCAAGAGGGTGACTGTAGTATTGGTTATAAAACTAAACAGTTCTTTCCATCAATTTTTCTCCATAATCATCTGACTGTCTACTTGCCCTGCTCAGCAAATGTAATGACTCCAAATACAGTTACTTTGGGTACATCTATTTCCTGATTCCTAGGCTCAAAATAAGACAACTTCATTTACTTTGAGCTCCAAAAGCTATAATTCTGGATTCCATGTTTTAATTATTTGCTCTTGTGATTTTGGGGGGGGGGGGGCTGGGATATGTTCATATTTATCCTAATTGTCCTTCAACCTTTCATACAAAGCTTCTTTTCCCCTTTTTATGTGTGGCTCCTTATAACCAAGAGATTCCTCAGATTCACAAGGCATAATATCTCATCCTAATTTCTTCTTCTTTGTATGTTTTTGGACTCGTGTTTCATTTATTATGGACTTAAATTTTTTTTGGTTCTCCTTTTTTTTGTTTATTTAGTCATAATTTTGTTCTTTCTCTTATTCCCTTTCTTTCCTTTCTCCAAAAATGTCTCCAAAATTTATGTCTCTAATGTGAACGTTCTGCTTCCCTTGGCAGAAGCTCTGCTTTTTCTT
This sequence comes from Pipistrellus hanaki, assembly GCF_964339955.1. Taxonomy (NCBI): domain Eukaryota; kingdom Metazoa; phylum Chordata; class Mammalia; order Chiroptera; family Vespertilionidae; genus Pipistrellus; species Pipistrellus hanaki. The sequence continues at coordinate 13,392,777 of NC_140503.1, forward strand.
CTCTTTCTTTCTGTGCACATTGATCATCAGCATATATTTCATCTGCTTTGTTTTTCTTTTTTCTTTCACCACTACAACTGGAAATTATTCTCTTTTAATATTCTCTTCATCTTACCTGAAGCTAAGTTTTTGCTGACTTCTCCCTTTAAAGGCCCTGGGATAACTGTCAGGATGTCTGGAACTGAGATTATTTTAATTGTATATACCTCCCTTTTATTCTGATGTGCTTTTCAGAGACGTGCAAATATAATCTTTCATCACCAAGATTAGAAAAGGTACAATAACAGCAGCAGTTGTATTAATTGGATGCTTACTAATTTTATTAAGTGCTTACTAATATTTACTGAGAGCTTACTCTATGCCAGTCCCTCTGCAGAGTGTTTTACCTGGCAACACCCTCTGAAGCACATACAACTAACCCTTCAAATTATAGAGGAAAAACTGGAGTTTTGCAGATGAAGCTAAGCAAATTAGGATCCAGTTTGCTGAAGGTCACACATGAGTAAGAGACCGAAGCAGGATTCAAACTAACTAGGATTCAAAACCCTGCAGGAGTGAGCTTTACCCCAAGTATACACTTTTTAGGCACCACTCTGGTTTGGGGCAAATCATGAAATGAAAGGCCGATGGAGACCATTCAGGTGGAAGATGTGACAAACATGCTGTTCAAGGTGCTACCTGGGCATTTGATTTAAATGCAGAATTGCAGGTCTAATCCCAGACCTCCTGAGTCAGAATTTACCATTTAACAAGATCCAGTACGCCAGGATAGATAGGAAAGGTTTCTCTTAATTTCATGTAATTACTTATTTATAGAAAAAAAAGTTTAAGGAGGAACATCCTATACAAAAGGCTTATAACTGGGAAAATTAATCCCATGATTACTTCATATATTTTACTATTAAAATGTAAGGGATTGCAGTGTTTCTGCTGTATTACTGTTTCTCTTAACTGGTACCTCTGGATACTATTATCTAAATGTAAAACAATTTCCCCAACTGGCCATTATATGTAGATGATATCTTGATCCACGTTTCTAACAAAATTTGGGCTGTCTTTCATATCATCCCAAATGAAAAGCATATAAAGGTGATTAACCTCATTTTCCTTTTGACACCTTTTGTGTTTTTCCCAGCATGTATTCTTTGCTCACAGATAAAGCTAATTTGTCTTTTAAAAAAATTAAGGAAAGCTTTCATGTAGTTAGATTCTTATCAATTCTAACTCACATATGGAAAACTGAGACTTAGAACTGTTTAATATCTTCCTAGGGTCACCAAAGTAGCTACTGACTGATCGGGGGCAAGAGCTTCCCTTTTATTTATGGTCTGTTCTCTCACTAAAGGCCATGTCTCTCATGGGTTAGGTCATGTTTATGCCGGCTCTACCATGATAATTATTACAACACTAGAAGCCCAGTGCTTGAAGATTCATACAAGAATGGGCCTTCCTTCCCCTGGCTGCTGGCAGCGCCTTCACTCTGTCCAGAGCCACCTTTCCATCTTCCCATGCTGCTCAGAGGCCTTGAGTAGCCATGGTGGTGCAGAACACCTGCATCCCACCCCCAGTCCCTTTGTGTCTGTGTATGCAAATTAACCCAACATCTTTGTTGGGTTAATTTGCATACTCACTCCTGATTAGCTGGTTGGGCATCATGAAGGTACTCTTGTTATTAAGTAGATTAGCATGTTACTCTTTTATTAAGTAGATAAGCTATGCCTGGTTTTGAGATGTTTTCTCACACATTTCAAACACTTAAAAATAATGCAAACATGGTATTATATTAGAGGTACAGATAAACTAGTTTTAAATAACTTGGAAATAATATGTAGTAAATTCAAGGTTTGATAGAATGAAACTGCAACTAGTACAAATAGAATCCACTAACCCTCAAACTACAACACATTTGTGATGATGCATTTGTATTTTAGATATTGAGACAAATTTTTAAAATGCTCCCTAAACTTAATGTAAACTCTGTCTACTATACCAGGTGGGGAAAGAACAGTGTCGTAGAATACTAATTTCTGTGGCGACTTCTCTCCCTGCCTTTTTTCCCCTTTGATTTCTGAGGATGAGGGTCAGACCCTGGCTTCTGGGTCTCCCACAGTCAGAGAGAGATCTGCAACTCTCCACAGGGTGTGTCAGACTCCCTGATGAGCAGAAGAGGGAAGAACACTACCAGGGGGGCATGTAAAATTTCAACAGAGTAGCATCTCTTTTTCAAAAAACTAAAAATCTTTCAAAAGTTCTCTACTTGTGCACTCTCTGAAAACTTTATACCCTCTTGTACAAGAGGATCTCAAGCATTATGAGACAGGTTACTAGAAGGGTATGTTGAAAATCTGAATTTTGCTCTAGCATTTTATTTTGGTAACCATGTCTGTCATACTGCAGTTGGCATACTAAGTTGGCAGCAACATGAACTTTTCAGTCTTACATCCTTAACTAAACATAAAATCTGTATTTTGTGAGCTTTCTCAACATTGTAAAAAACTATGTTAACCTTTGGAAGGAGGAATGGAAAAGAGATAAAGGGATGGAGAACTGAGCATTGACTGAACTCCTGCCATGTGTCAGGGGATAGGTACATCCCCATTCAGAAGCTCCTGTCTACTTAGTTGCTTCAGCACTTCAGGGAGAATTCATCATCTCCATCATCGCATAACTCATAAGTAAAAGGAGACTTAGATTTTGTCTTATGACCAGGTGATACTGCTGAGGAGTAGAAAAGCAAGGATTGGATACCTCCATATGCCCAACTCTTAGCCTGAGACAAATGTTATCTCATTTATACCACTTTTTCTTTAGAATAAAATAATTTAAAATATGTTTCCCATCACCACTCCCTTTCAGCCCAGAGGAAGTGCTCTAGAACCAACCAACTGGGCTCAAATTCAAGCTTATACAAATAACCTTAGGCAGGTTACTTAACCTCTCATGCTTTGGTTATAAAAATAGGAATAAAAAGAATGCTAGCTACATCACAGAATTTTAAATGGTTGTTTTTAAAAAAATAATTTGTACCAGCTTTCTTGGGAATGGGTCACTGAATCTCCTCATGCTGTTTCTTCGCCAGTCACAAGCTTTTTATGAGGATTAAATATGTTAACATTTCTATATTTAATAAAATAGTGGAAGAAAAAGATAAGAAAAGACTGCCTGAGTTTGAGCCAAAATCCATGACTTTTGAATTAAGTCTTTTAGCCACTAACTGTGTGACCTTGGGAGAGTCACCTAAGTGATTTTGAGGAAGTAAATTGTCCCATTTTTTTTAAAGTATATTTTATTGATTTTTTACAGAGAGGAAGGGAGAGAGATAGAGAGCTAGAAACGTCGATGAGAGAGAAACATTGACCAGCTGCCTTTTGCACACCCCCTACTGGGGATGTGCCCGCAACCAAGGTACATGCCCTTGACCAGAATTGAACCTGGGACCTTTCAGTCCGCAGACCGATGCTCTACCACTGAGCCAAACCGGTTTCGGCTAATCTTTTTATTTTATTAGGAAAATGTCAACTCCTGAACACTATGCTCTATGTAGTAAAAGGGTGAGCATCCTGTGTACAAAGTCAAGATAAAGTTCCGTGATCCCATCTCATTACTGACACTCCACCATTCCAGCACTGTCTTGCAAGTAGTGTCTTTTGGTCTCAGTTGAGCAATGGAAAGTCACATAGAAATGAGCTCTTGAACCTTATTAATATAGATGAGGATGATAGAACTCCTGAGCAACAATTGGAGGGCAATGTGGTAGGCTTAAAGAGCAAATTTTATGAGCCAGAAATTGCTTTTAAAATTAAAGATCTGGAAAAAACAAATATTTCTCCAAAACATTTATATCATATAGATAATGGTTAGACTAGTGAAGAGGACAGTACTTTAGAATAACTCCTAGTGTTACTGATCAAAAGTTGAAGCTGCTTCTTCAAAAGGAACTGTAATGAAATAAAAAAAAGTTTGGAGATTCAGAGAAATCACCAGAGTTTTGGTTGGCCAAGTCAACAAGGAATATCTAGGCATTGTAGAAGGGAGAGGACCATGCTTTGTTAACAAACCCTCATTTTTCACTCATCGACTTTATAACTTTCAGAGTTCTCCAAAGCCATTTACCTTTTTTTCTTCTTCAATTTTTGCTTCACCTTACAATTATCATCAGATTGTGAGTTGCTTCTAGCCAGAAACTATGTTTTTCATCTTAAGTTTCTTAGCACCATTCTAGCACAATATCTTTCATGTGAGATGAATATAAATGTTTACTGAATAAAAATGTATGTGTGTGTATATATGTAAACATATATATGGGGTCCCTCAATTGATGGGGTCCCTCAATTGGCCTGTGACCCCTTGGGGGATTTCAGAGAGCTGGTTTCAGCCTGATCCCCACAGGTCAGGCCGAAGGACCCCACCAGTGCATGAATTTTGTGCATGTGCATTGAGTGTCTGACCCCTGATGGTCACTGACAATCATAGCTACCGGCTGGTTGGTTGGTCATGTAGGCTTTTTTATATATAGATATATTCACTCCAAGATATTATCTTATTATCTATTCATTTCCACTGATGCCAATATATATTTCAGTTTATATGATTCCAATTTTCTTTTAGAATAGATTGAACCCTATTTAAAAGGGCTCAGTTTTTTGTTTGTTTTTTTTGGGGGGGCAGGGGGTTTATTACATGCACACACACAGATACACTCAGACTCATACCCATATCCCCAAGAAATTCACTAAATCAAATAAAAGTTCACAGAGACCAAAGGAACTAAAATTTAATTTCAATCTTTAAATACTGTTCATAAATCTATTGTTATATTGGTTGACAAAGTCCTTTAGAAGGTAATAACTGCAACACATACACCATTATGACCAGTAACAATGTATATTGTGATCCTTAAAGAATACCAATTCCCAGAAATTCCATTGCCTACCTAAAGGAAAAGTAACGCTGGACTAAAAGCAGAATTTCCAAGGGTGAGTTTTTCAAACAAAATTGTCCATATCAAACACCCTTTCCTTTGATTGATTTGCTGTCTGCCATGGTGGCACCTTCACGCAAGAGACTAAAATAAAGCTGTACAGCAAAGTAACAATGAGTAAAGCCTTTTAAAAGAATTCTGTTCACAATTCTATTGTTACAAAATCTTGTAGATAATTGATTTTGTGCTTAAAACTCTCAAGAATAAACAGTGTTTTTAAGCAATTCTTGAAATTCTTAGTGTTTTCAAGGAAGTCATTGTGATCAGTGGATCGGATGTGACTTAATCTAAGGAATGATTATTCTTTACAATAGAAAAGCCAAGGAGAGCTTGATACTATTTGAATGCTTCCTAAACCCCATTTCAACACTTCTCAAATTGAACTCACTTTTTTGCTTCAGACATGTGCTCTTCCTTTTATGTTTCTTGTCTCCATCAATACATTACTTTTCTTCTAATCACCAACGCTATACAGTCCTAGATTATCCTTGTTACCTTCTTTTCTTGTCACCAGCCACATTTAATGGATCAATTATACTGTGAAAACTCTTTCTCAGCTTGCCTTTCTCACTGCCACTAGCACAGGCCTTTGTCATATTTTCCCTACTGCAATAATCTCCTAACTGGCCTTAACTGCTCAACTCTTTTTTATAAAACCACCAAATTTATGTCTCTAAAACACTCATGTGCTTACATTGCTTCACAGGGGAAAAGTTTTCCACTGAACTATTTTTATTTAAAAATGTTTAATACCTATTAAATTGACAGGGGTGACATTGGTCTACATCAGTGGTTCTCAACTTTTCTAGTGATATGACCCTTTAATACAGTTCCTCATGTTGTGGTGACCCCCAACCATAAAATTATTTTCATTGCTACTTTATAACTTTAATTTTGCTTCTGTTAATGAATCGTAATGTAAATGTCTGTGTTTTCCGATGGTCATAGGTGACCCTGCTAGTGGTTCTCAACCTGTGGGTCCTGCTGTAGAGACTAAGAGCATCAGAAAACACAAATATTTATGATTCATTAACAGTAGCAAAATTACAGTTATGAAGTAGCAATGAAAATAATTTTATGGTTGGGGTCACCACAGCATGAGGAACTGTATTAAAGGGTTGTGGCAACCAGCACACTGCTGTTTGTGTACATGAATTTCAGTTTTATATCCCACCTATGAGTAAAATCATATGGTTCTTAGCTTTTTCTGACTAACTTATTTCATTTAGCATAATGTTCTCGAGGTCCATCCATGTTGTTGCAAATGAACTATTTTTAAAAGCACAGATGTCACCCAATGGCAATCTGGCACCCACTGGTTGCATCTGGTCAGCAAGCATGTTTTGTTTGGTCGATGGTGTTTTAAAAATATATATTGGGCAACATTTAATAATTTGGGAAATTATCATCTGATATATATTGCTTTTCTTGAAAAAGAGGAACTGGTAACATTGGGTTGACATTTCTCCTGCTGGTGTGATTTGCTGTCTTCACTCCTCACGCCTCCTAAGTGCAAGGTCTCTTCATTTTGCTACAGTCCCCACCTCTCCCTGTTGCTCCATGTCTCCTGAGCATTGAAAGTATCCCTCATTTATCATTTGTCATAACTGTTCTACTGATTTTCTCTTATATCCAACCTACTTCCTCTACTGTATTCTAATATCCATGTTCCTTAGCACAGTTTTCCAGGCCCTTTCAAGCTGCCTTCATTCTCCTTTCTCATTGGACCTTCCTCTATTGTCTGCTTTATGCTTTAGCCATGTCAAACTCCTGCTCCAAAACATGCTTAGGCCAGGGATTTGGAGTAAAAGTTAGCCCCAGACTGTATGGGATCAAGTTTTACCTTTATTAGCTCTGTCATTTTGGAAAAATCACCTAATTTCTCTCTACCTTAGTATTTCATTTGCAAAGCAGAGATAATTGTGCCTACCTCACATGCTAATGAGGATTTAAAAGAGTTAATATATAGGAAGCTTTAAACCCTTCACAGTGCTTAGCAAATTTTAGCAGTTGCTAATTTTCCACCAAGCATTTTAGTCATGATTCATTTTATCTCCTGAGTATCTAGCTAAGTGCTGTGCAAATATTCAATGTTCAGAAAAAAGGTTATGACTTAAAGCGAAAAGAATGCTTGGGTTTATTTTGGATGAACCAAATAGTTGTGAGCTGAATTAATCTGAAAGAGCATCATGTGCAATATACTTCCTGGAAAAGTAAACAAGACATGCAAGCAAGCTCATGTGAAAATTAAATAATTGTTCTAAAGACAATTAAGGTGTCAGAACAAGGACCAGAACGCAACATGGTGACTCTGAGCTTGTGCTTCCTCTTCTCTGATAGATCCATGAAGAACCACTACTTTCAAATGACAGGGGGGGCAGGTCTCCTAGGAGGAAACTATCAGACAGTGTTATACTGTGAACATGCAGTTCCTGCCAGCAGACCACTGATGGGTAAAGAGGGTAGAACAACCATCTTGTTGGGGTCTATCATTCATGAAATTCAGCACCTTTCAGTGTGGGGGACTCAGTAAGTCAACTTTTGTATACTGTCTCATCAATTCTCTTTTGCTCCTTACCATTACATCATCAGAGTCTGCCCTGCAGTGTGGTATGCCCACAATAAAAAAATTTGCTGAATAAATAATTAACTCCAAGTAATATGCCTAAGGTTATATAGCCATATGGAACTGCTACTGGAAGAGAGTACTTTCTGAGTTCTCTATCCAGCATCCTTTTGACACATTTCATGATTAGATGGCTCATCACCAATGAACCCAGATTTGCTTCAATTCTACTGAGCCACTTATAGTTCATTAAACATCTCACAATTCTGACCTCACCTGCCCTTCCTTCCTTCCTGGAAGTTGTTGTTGTTTGTTTGTGTTTTGTTTCCTTTTGTGACTCTGTTCATCTTTTAAAACACAGCCAAAATGTCCCTTCTTCCCTTCCCCTTCTTTGGAGCAGGTGCCCTGTGCTTGGTCCCACAGCGGGCCTACCTGCATACCCTTCTCACATTCTTCTCTGCTGTCATCTCTACTCAGAGAACATGAGCTACTTCATGGCAGGAAAGCTGTCCCACTACAGTTGGTGGCCTCAGTACCTAGAAACAGTTAGCAGATTATAAGTACTCTGTGAATATTAGTTGCACAAATGTGCGGAACAAAAGTCCCAAGAAACAGGACTTGGAACTGTGAGATAAATGATAAGGTAGAACACAAACTACCAGACACTGGGAACTACTTATTATCCAGGAGTCACCATTGCCTATTTATACACTTATCTCTTTTCTCTTTGAACTCTCTATTGAACCCAATAGATGAAAATGATTACTTCCCAGTAGAATGTTTCTACCTGTGCCCTAAGCTATTTTCTCTACTTTCCATTATAAACTTAGTTTGCCACCACTTCTAATTTTCCATTTTCTAGCTCTGGGCATTGTTTCCATACCAGAAAACCTTCCTCTAAGTAGAGGTTTTGTAGTTTCTTTCAAAGCTAAGAGCCAGCATTTGACAACAGGAGGAGATATTTCAACTGTGGTTGGTCACGAAATAGATGTAATCTTGAAACTACCTCAATATTGTCAAGGGCTCTTGTGAGCACAGGTTAAAAAATGCTTCCGCGTGGGCGGTTTGGATCAGCAGCATAGAAGGTACAAGCTGAGAGAATCTGTGAGTGCCGAAACGTTTATAACACCCAGGGTTTGAGTGTAAAACCTATTTCTTTGGAGAAGGGAGAGGGGAAACACTCTATATTTCCAGCCTCAGATTATCTCATAAGAAAGTAAACCCAAGACGAGGTGAGAACTGTGTGGCTTCATTCTGTCAAAACATATCGCTGCTTATAGGCTTAGAGATGCTGCCAATAAAATATTTCTTCAACCCCCGAGGTTCTACAAGAATAGACTCTTGGATAAGATTATTGTTAACAGCACAAGTGTTGATATAGCCACGAGTTAATAGCTACTGGCGAACAGCAGACTTTTTTGTTCTGTATGAACAGTTCTCCTTTACTAGGCAGCCAAAGCAAGCACATTTGGTGTGTTTTCAAAGTGGCACACAGGAGGTCAGTTCATTAATCATCCTCCAATAGTGGGAAACGGAGACTCCTGTCTTGGAAGCCACTGGAAATGCGGTCCTTTCTGGTTTCAGATTTAAGCCAGTAGGTGATATCCCTTCCCTGCCGCCACCTAAAAATTTCTTCTACCCTCTTCTTGCTCTCTGGAGGGCTTGTGCATTTCTCTTTGTTAGGATCCATTGATTCCTTTACCTTTAAGTAGAGGATGAATTGGGATTGGAAGAGAAGACAGCATCTACACTAATAAAAGAATTAGATGCAAGTTGACCATACCTTCCTGAAGCCCACCAGCCAATCAGGAGTGAGTATGCAAATTAACCCAACAAAGATGGTGGGTTAATTTGCATGTCCAGGCATTGAACACTCCAGCCACTCCTCTGGGTAGTATGGGAAGGTAGAAAGGTGGCTCTGGGCCGGAACAAAAAGGTAGCTCCAGCTGGAGTGAAAGCAGTGCTGGCAGCCAGGGGAAGGAAGGCCCATTCTTGCACGAATCTTCATGTATCAGGCCTCTAGTTTAAAATAATCATAATAACTTATTGAGATGTAGTGAATGAAATACTTGGTTAACATGGACCTTTCCAGAGGTACCCCATGGAGAAAGCCTCCTTCCTGAGGGTGCTGGTATGCTTAGTGATTGACAACCATCTACCTAGCATAGGTAGTTGGGACATAGAGGAAGATAAATTAAAACCACCGCCATGGTCTATGACTCTATGAGCTTATCTTGCAGACCTGCAATTTGGAGATAGGTTGATGTGGGTGGCAGGTCTGGCTCTAACTTTGCTAACTCTGAGACCAGGGGCAACTTATTTAGCTTCTCCAAGCCTGAGCTCCTCTCTGCTAAAATGGGTGCAGTTATAAACCTACCTCCCAAAGGAGTTAGGAGGCAAACTTTGATAATATGTATTTAAGAAATGTTAGCAGAGGAAGAAAATTTGTTCAAAATCTTCTCTCTTCTCCACCTCCTCTTTCCTCCCTAATTACTCTTTTGCTTCCTCTTCCTTCCTTTCCTCCTCTTCTTTTCACCACCCCCCCCCCCTTTTTCATCTTCTCATTTCCCACAACAGAAAGATATCCCTTGTGCTGCTTCCTTATATAAATTCCTCTAGAAAATGACTTCTCTTTTAATGCATATGAGGCTCTAAACAAATGAAAGGCAAGTTTTTTTTTTTTTTTTTTTTTTTGCCTGAATTCTATTTTCATTGAAAATAAACTGATGTTTGGTTTATTTTCCAGAGGCTTGTAACTGGAAAGGACCCCAGATTCTGGATGACACTGATGCAGCTGGCTCTTTTGTTTGACAGAGGGGATCACGTGGCTGAACATGCAGTGTAATGTCAGGTGGAGCACAAGAGCCTTCCTCTCTACTCCCTGGACCTCCGCAAAACGTCCTGTTTGTTTGGAAGGTCAGAGAGAGTTCTGGGCAGTAATTGAAGGCAGAGCTTATAAAGCTTTCCTCTTTAGATTAGAGGCTTTCAAAGCCGATCAGGCAACAGGATGCTGACATTTTGTTTGTTCTCGTGTGCATATAAAACCCAGACATTTAAATGAGTTGGAGCCTCTACAATATGCAGTTTTGTATTCCTTTATCTGCATCTTCCTCTCCAGCCTTATCTTTGCTCTGAGTGTACTGCCTTCCTGCTATCATCCCTTTACCTAAAGCTGCACAGCACCTGTCTAATCCTCACCACACTCATTGTTTTAAAACAAGCAAACAAGCAAACAAACAAACACACAAATATGTACAACCACTTGCTGGACTGATTTCTTCTCATTTGATTTTATCTCATTTCCAGGGCTACCTCATGTGTCTCTGCTTTCTCCATTTCCTTGACTCCTCTCATCTTGTTCATTCAATGCATGCTCACATTTTTCAAAATAGAATTCTGGCTTTTTAAAAACATTTTTCCCCCTAAAAAATCTGCTATTTCTTCCTGGTTAAATTACATCCCGTCACTGTACTAACTGACCCAGGTCCAGCCTGACCCAGGTACTAAGGATATCATCCTTCCCCATTTCTCCAGGGTCTGTCACGCATACCAGGTGTGGCTTTCTCTTCTCTGCAGGAAGTAAATGCCACTGTAAATGCCTGACCCTGCAAAGACCTGGTGGATCCACCGGTGATCCCAATGTCCTCTCTCATTTTCCAAGTGACTTTAGTGTTCTTTCAACATTTCTTATATTTGCAGTGGATTTTCTTCCCTTTTTATTATTGCTTTCTAAAGTTCATGTCTTCCCAACTCTTTATACTTTCTTTCCCATTTCCCATGGGTATTGATGGCTTGTGCTTCTCAAAAAGTCAATGGCAAAAGAAACACTTAAGATCCATACAAAAAGAATTGCAAAAAGAAATCAAAACCAATGGAATGTATAGCTCAATTTAGAAGTAAAAATGCACTCTTATATGACACCAAACACCTTTGGGGCAGACCTGTAGTCATATGGCCATCTCTCTACCTATCCCCCAAAATAATTCCAGACACACAGTGGGAGCTTCATATCTAATTCTTCAGTGACTAGATGGGCTTATTTTCTGTTTTAAAGTCACAGTTGGACACAGATGCAGAGCAATGTTTGCCATGCCTATGATGAGTTCACATTGGGCAAGATTGGCTTGACTTGGGCCAGCTTAAAGGATGTTTCTGTACTTGTGAAATGAATTATAAACATACAATGAAACATAATTCAGCCTGTATATAATACTAGTGGCCCGGTGCGCGAAATTGGTGCATGGGGTGGGGGGTTGTCCCTCAGCCTGGCCTGCACCCTCTCCAATCTGAGACCCCTTGAAGGATGTCCTACTGTCAGTTTACAGGGATCAGAACTAAATTGCAGTCACACATCCTTCTCGTAATCCAGGACTGCTGGCTCCTAACTGCTCACCTGCCTGTCTGCCTGCCTGCCTGATTGCCTCTAACCACTTTGCCTGCTGGCCTGCTCGCCCCCAAATGCCTTCCCCTCTGCTAGCCTGCTCATCCCCAACTGACCCCCTGCTGGCCTGCTCGCCCCTACCTTCCCTCCCGACTGGCCTACTCACCCCCACCTGCCCCCCCTGCTGGTCTGCTTACCCACAAGGGCTCCACCCCCCACCAGCTTGATCACTCAAAACTGCCATCCCATTCTGCCATTCTGGCCTGATTACCCACAACTGCCCTTCCCTCTTGGCCTCTAACCGCCTCTACCTTGGCCCTGCCACCATGGCTTTGTCCAGAAGAATGGCTGGAAGGTCTCCTGGAAGGTTTCCCAGCCTAATTAGTATTTTATTAGTATAGATAAAGGAGTGGTGCATGGGTAGGATCCAGCTGGTTTGCCCTGAAGGTTGTCCCAGATCAGGGTGGGGGTTCCCTTGGGATGTGGGGCGAGAGACCTGTGGTGGTTTGCAGGGCAGCCATACCCCGATGGGGTGAGGATCCCTGCTGGGGGGACATGGCCAGCCTGGGTGAGGGGCTGATGGCTGTTTGCAGGCTGGTCAGTCGCCCCAGTGGGGACTCTCATCCCATGCAAGTGTGGCCAGCCTGGGTGAGGAGCTGAGGACTGTTTTCAGGCTGGCCATGCCCCCTCCCCCCACCCCCACCCACCCCGATCCAGGCTCCTAGCCCCTCCTTTTTTCTTTTCTTTTTCTTTTTTTTTTTTTCAGTGCCTCCTTGAGCACAGGCCAGGGCAGGCTGGAAACAGGTATCTGGGATTTATTTATCTTCTATAATTGAAACTTTGTAGCCTTGAGCAGAGGCCAAGGCAGGCCAGGGCTGCAGAAGCTTGGCTTCCTCCATCATTGGGGGAAACCCAAGCCTCCTGTTCACTCCAGCTCTGAGACTGCCTCCATCTTAGTTAGGTTAATTTTCATACTCACTCCTGATTGGCTGGTGGGTATAGCAGAGATATGGTCAATTTTTTATTAGTTTGTTTCTTTTTTATTAGTACACACACACATACACAAAACACACACAAAACACACACACACACACACACACACACACACACACACACAGAGTGGCCAGATTATTATGCATTCAGAGATCATAAAAATCTGGTCACTCAGTGTATATACACACATTGAGTAACACTTTAATAAATGGATTAAAAAAATATGTCCACTCAAGTTTGCAGGATTTGGGACTAGGCCTCCAAGAGAACTATGGGAGGTGCAGCAGCATGCTCAGCACTGGAAGGCTCACCCACAGAGCTCATTTGAGTCCCCTGAAGTTGCTTTACATGCCTTTGATTTTTGGTTCTCACATCCACTAGCTACAGGGCCTTGGACAGAAGACCCCTAACCACTCCCCATAATCCTCCATACAGTACTAAGTATTAAACACTACCTAAGCTAGGTGATTTCCTTAAAAAGTTCCTTGTACATTGATTTTTTGATTTATGTGGGTTAGTACAGGCAACACACTTATAACAGTGACCAGCACATAGTAAATAAGTAGTAAAATAAAACATTAGCTTTCATCATCATCATTAGTAGTAGTAGTAGAAATATCATTACTGAATTGGCTTCCTATGTATGCTGTCTACACAAGCTTCTTGTGTATGCTTCATAAATAGCTGCTGTTCAATAAACAGAAAGAGATCTTACTCATTGACATTACTTTCGGGTTCACAGTAAATGCACAATGTTTTTGCAAGAAATTTTGCATTTTACTTATTAAAAAAATGCTTATAATCTGTGGGGAATCAACATGGCCTCCACCTTTCTCCAACACATTCTTCCTCAGGATAGAAAATCTCTCCTAAATGTTCACTGAACTACAGAAAATGCACAGAAACTGTATTTTTCATGAGAAATCATACATTTTCTGGGAACTTCACATGTTTCCTAACAAGCATCTCGAAATAACTGCCAGATTTTGGGGCATTCTTGAAGAGGGTGCAGAAGGGGATGAAGCTGGAATGAACATTTCTCTGAGTATTGCTGCCTGTGTGTGGTCCTCCCCTCCCTAGGGCCCCACCCTCCTCCTACTGAAGACTTGCCAACTACATTTTACCAGGGGGAAATAATCTCCAGGGTGGCATTACTCTCCCTCAAATGTGAGAAAATGCATGCCTAGGAGAGGAGAGTTTCAGGGCTATTACATGGGTGAGAAGGAATGGGGCAGTCTTTGACTTCTTACTGCGGATTTCCTGGAGGTATCTCTCCATTCTGTCATTTAACCGAGGTGGTGCGGCAGTTTTAAGAGCAAACTTATCTATTCAGCCACTTACCAAACATTTACTGAGGATCCATTATGCACCAGGCAATACAATCTTAAAAAAAATCAATCTTAAAAGAAAAGAAAAAAAGAGAGGAACAAATTTGGAGGGCTTATATTTCCTGATGTTAAGCACGTTCTCAAAGAGATGTTTGTACACCCATATTCACAATAGCTAAAATGTGAAAGCCAGCCAAGTGCTCAGAAACAGATGGGTAGATAAGCAAAATGTGGTACAGACACACAATGGAATAGTATTCAGCCTTAAAAAGGAATGAAAATTTGACCCATGTTACAACATAGATGAATCTTGAGGATATTATGCTAAGTGAAATAAGCTAGTCACAAGACACATATTATATGATTCCATGTATTTGAGGAACTTAGAGTAGTCAAAATCACAGAGACTGAAAGTAGAATCAGAGTTGCCAGATGGTGGGGATAGGGGGAACGGGGAGTCATATTTTAAATGGATATAGGTGGCCCAACAAAGTACTGATGGGTTGGTCATAATACTCTGGCCACTCAGTATATATTTCAGTAGGATATTAATATTTTCATCAAGATGACCAAGATCAAAGTGCTGCAAATAAATAATGCACAAGGACATGAAAGTACTTCTTACCTGGTACTCTTTCAAGTAGCTTGACGATGTGAGGAAAGAGGGAGGTAAAGGTGGAGCATGAATGTTGTGTGTGTGACAGAACACTATTTTTCATGTATTTCTGCTCAAATTTCCATTTTGATTGACTTGTTCCAAGGGAATTGATTTATATGGCAAAGATGATAGAAGAGGGGGAGAGTGTAAAGAGCTAAAAGAACAGGGATTTAATAAGGATGAATACATCAAATATAAAAAGCAAGCAATTCACTGTTCTCTCTACTCCAACTCCTTTCTCTCTCAGTCTCTTATGTCTTTCTCTTATTCATATGCATGCTGAGACAGAAGAATTGAGTTTTCAAGGTATTGGTAATATTTATATCCAACAGAAGAGATTGGTTCTTACGAATAGGAATGTGAATGTAATACTCATTTTTTTTTCATTCCAAACAAAATAACTAAAGCATATTTATTGAATATTTCTTATGTTATGGAAATCATGCCAACTTTTAGGTATACAAAGATAAATTCAACAGCAACTGTGGAACAAGGGGGCATACCTCGCATGTAAAATAAATGATGAATTGAAACAATCCCAAATCGAATGATAACTCGGTAAAAACTCTTGAAATATGACACTTTCCAGGACAAGTGTCTGTTGAGAGATTACAATGGTATATGAGCCCTCATGGTGTTTATTAAAATAAATATTCATTCTACTGAGAGGCTCATTGTTTGTAACAGGAATGAAATGACGACTCATTTCTAATGTGTGCCTCATTCTATCCGCCTCAGCCCTGGTAAATGCAGGAGAATCTACCCAGAATGGCAGTGCTCTTTGACTTTGCCATATGTTTCCTACCTGAGCTACCTCATGATGAGTTTCCTTTTAATACACAGATGATCTAACTCCTCCATCATCTTATCTTGAAACATCATGAAATAGATACATAGGTTAGTACATGTCCAAACACATCAGGTAGGCCCATCATTATTCTCAGTAAGAAAATGTTCACATAGCTTTATGGAAATAGGAAGAACTTTGCACTGGAATGAGGTGTTTTTTTTTTTTTTTTTTTTTTTTTTTTTTTTTTTTTTTTTTTTAATGTTAAACGTTCCCAGGCTCAAAAGTTGTCTCTGGCTTCACTGATTTAAGCAACAAATGGGGCACGTGGCCTGGAGAAACGCACCCATACACATCCTTATTTCCAGGTGAACTGTAAGCTGGGCATGTCTGTCTCGCTTTCCAGATGACCAACAAAGAGCTCATTCCTTCAGAGCTGTTTTCCATACCGCCGTTTCTTTCAATTTATCAGATGTGGAGACTTGATGCTTTCCAACCATGTGCAAGCTGTACATTGGCACAGAAGCAATTGAGATCTTCTTTTAGCAACTGATTAGCAGGCCTTGCCACGCTAATGCTCAGTGAAGGAGGCGTGAGCCAGGACAACTGTGAAATGCTTCATTTCTGTTTTTACCTGTTATCTTTTTATCAGTCCACATTACAATCAAATGCAAGCCAAGTTCACACTATTAAACATTAATTTAAAAGAACTTGGAGGAAATCATGGGACGCCTTCAGAGTACATTTCATTTAAAATGTTAAAAGCAAATGCTTTCCTTGTACTCTGTGCTTGGCTCTTTGGAAGCAGGGTCCTGCTAACTGAGTTTCATTTTTACTAAGTGACTATCTGAACTTGCTGAATGCTCATTGAGTCAGAAAGTGAAGCACACATAACATGGAAAAATGAAGTGTTTTTATGACTCAACAATTTATTTTCTAATCATTTCATTTATTTAAATTAGCAATATATTTAATTATAATCTTCCCCTGCAATACTTCATTGTTTAAAAAAAATGGCTCTCAGAATAATTTTCTAAGGAAGAGGAAGGAGCACTGACAGTCAGAGTCAGTCTCAATTTTTACGAAAATAATGGAGGGCCCTAGCCAGTTTGGCTCAGTTGATAGAGTGTCAGCCTGCAGACTAAAGGGTCCCAGGTTTAATTCTGGTCAATGGCATGTATCTTGGTTGAGGGCACATCCACAGTGGGAGGTGTGCAGGAAGTGGCTGATCAATGTTTCTCTCTCATTGATGTTTCTGGCTCTCTATACTTTTCCCTTCCTTCCTTTCTGTAAAAATTATTTATATATAATTTAAAGGAAAGTAATAGAGGAAAGATCCAGGAGCAATCATTGTCATTCTATTTTATTTATTTATTGGTTTTTGTTATTATTTTACTTCAGCATTTTGATTTAACAGTATGCTTTATTATATTTTTTTTTCAGTAATCCCATGATACTGGTTTTATTTTAGAAATTTGTTTTGTTAACTGTTGGAAAAAGGACAATAATTACCATTTCAAATGGGAGGAATTAACCAGAGAAGAGGTTATGTATCAAAAAACATACACAGCTGATCTGAGGAAATCTGCATGTGCCGTCTCTGAGTGGTCTGGTCACACAGAGTACAACCATGTTAGTGGTTGCATTCAAAACATGCAAACATTTGGCACAGAGTCACAACCGCTTACTGTTTATGATGGAACACTCAAAATCCCATCTCTGTTCCCTTTCAACCCTCCAATCAGCCAGTAATGAAGTGCCCACAAATGTGTTTAAACATTATAGTCTGGTAATTAGTAGACTATTTTTAAAGTCATTCAAATAGTCATGCCATTTGGCTAAAGATCCTTAGAAGTTTAAATTATCTTGATTACCTTAATCTTTGAAATAACCTGGTTTTAACAGTATAAATCACTCCATTAGTTAATGCATCGAGGCATAAAATGGACACTCCTCATCTCTTCACTTTTACAATGATGAAAAGAACAAATTTAGATCACCCTAAAATGTTGGCAAGTTTATACATCTGACTGTAAATAAGCCAGATGACTTATTCATGTTAGTTAGCTTTAACCTCAACAAATATTATCTTCATCAGAATATGAAGTTTCAACTGCTTAAGTAAAAGTTGGTAAATGGCAAATATATTTGAGACCAGTGAATTGAAAAATAATTGTAAGAAACTCATTGTTGAGTTATAGACCAATAATAGTTGGATTTTAAATATAGTTAGCTTCAAAACCATAGCTCTACTTACTAAAAATCCTACACAAAATTATATTGTTTTCATATTTATTGATTTATTTTTTAAATTTTATTTTTTATATATTGTTTTTCAAGGTTGGATATTCAAATTCAGATATGTGAATTATAATCGACTATAAAATATTTCAATCATTAAAAAAATTCAGGTTATGAAGAGATATTTGCTACACTTACTTCCTTTTTCTACCAAAGTGGCTTTGGTTTAGGACATAATTGTATTTGCAAAATTCTCCTACTTACATCTGTATTTTAAATCTTTTCCCTATAAATGCCCCTTGCATTGATAAGTATGTGCAATAACTAAAATAAACCTTAATAATATTCTGTTGGAAATTCTGTATAAAGTTTTAAATTGCATTCAACTCTAGAAAATACTTTTGTATATTTATTTTGTTGGGTGACCAAAGTGGGGAGGGTAAGATATACAGGAATTATGCTGGTTCATGATGGTAGTGGGGAGATTTGAACACAGAAAGAGTCCAAATCCAGACCCTGACCTATCAGATAGAGGACATTTTTAGAGATAAGCCTGATTAATGATGATGGATCAAATATTGACCAGAGCATGGAGAAAAGAGAATTGTCCAGATGGATATGCCATACTAACTTCTCCAAGATGAAAGGAGACGAAGTTGAGAGTAGAATTTTCTTTTGCATGTGCTGAGTTTGACATGCCTTTAAGACATTCAAGTAAGGATCAGGAATTCTGAGTTTGACACCAGTGTTGTTTCTTTACAAAACCACATTTGTTACATATTTGAGTGCCAAATAAAAATTTGGGATGATTTAATATCTCTGAATTAACCAGAGTCAAACGGACTTTTTGCTTAAATGCTTAACTTATTTAGCCTCCGAGTTGAAGAATTAATGGACTTAAACATGCTCACTTGTGTGGTGAAATATGTTTTTAAAGGAGATTCAGTTAGGGAAGAGGCTAAGGCTGCTATTTAAACCCTATTAGTGTGAGGTCTGTGCTGTAATCTGAATATTTTTATTTTAGTGGAATTTCACTGTAACTGGTGTATCATATTTCTGACATACACAGCCTTTCCTCCTCACTCACAATCTCCTGCAAGCTATCCAGTGACCCATGTTGAATTAGCAAGTGAGGGGAAATCCCTTCAAAGACACAGGACTCTGCGAGTGCTATTGCCTGACAGGAAGCTGCCTTAAAGAAAAACCAAAAGCTCTTACTCCTGCTGGTTTTGTGACAGTGATAGAGAATGAGAAACTGGCCACCACTCTGCTGCCATGGATTATATTTTTCTTATCTTCTCCCTTGCACGCATTTTAGTCTTAATTATATTTTTCATTATGAGTGCCTTGTGTATGAATACCTTTACATCCTTTATACGAAAACATTTGGATTATATGAGGGAAGGTAACAGGGAAACAGATACAGAGTTCTAAGATTATGTGGGAGGGCCGAGGAAGCATTATATTAATCAGTTTGTCTTCCTAAACCTTTTCAGTTCTTTCATTAGTACCTTCAATTCTGAATATAAGTAAAAGAACCAGGTGAAATGTATGAAAAACTCCATTGCAAACGATAAAATAAAACACAAACAAAAAAGAAAAACAACCTCCTCCCAAAACAAACACAAAACTATAAATATATTTGTTTATAATCACCACAAAGCACCACCCACTCATTTAGATTTTTTTTTTAAAATACATTTTATTGATTTTACACAGAGAGGAATTGAGAGGGACAGAGAGTTAGAAACGTCGATGAGAGAGAAACATCAACCAGCTGCCTCCTGCACACCCCCTACTGGGGATGCGCCCGCAACCAAGATACATGCCCTTGACTGGAATCGAACCCAGGACCTTTCAATCCGCAGGCTGACACTCTATCCACTGAGCCAAACCGGTCCCGGCCTCATTTAGATTTTCATTAATTTCCTTGTCCAGGTGCTCATTCCTGATCAATTCCTTGTACCCCAAACTACATCTCAGCATCTGCTTCAAAGTAACCTACTGTGACAGTATCATATACTAAAGCTCAATATATGAATCCAGACAGCAGAAAGTTTTGATGCCAAATGCTAGAAAAATCTATAGTTAATTCAGGATATTGGGGCCTCTGCCCTTATCAATGAACTACACCAACTAGACAGAGTTTGGAAATCCTTCTTCCCCTCATTGACAAGAGAAAACAAAGGCCTAGAGCAGTGTTTCCCAAACTTCTCTCATGATGAGAATCACCTGGTGGAGTTGTTAAAACACAGATTCCTGAATCCCAACTAAGAAGTGCTAAACTAGAATTTTTGGGAACATATAGGTAAAATTGTATACTTAACTAGTGCTCTAAGACAGATGTTATATACAGAGCACTAAGTTAGGTATGCAATTTTACCTATATGTTCTCAAAAATTCTAGTTTAGCACTTCTTAGTTGGGATTCAGGAATCTGTGTTTTAACAACTCCACCAGGTGATTCTCATCATGAGAGAAGTTTGGGAAACACTGGCCTAGAGGCTCCTAGTGAACCACAATCATGCTAGCATATGGATGTGGATGAGGTTTAAGCTCATGGCCTGTATTTCATTTTGGTGCTTTTAGGTTGATCCAAGTCTGTCACATGACATCTTTCAAAATTTGCTCAAATTTTAAGTCAAAATAGTCTAAAATGATTGTTATAAATTCCATATTTTAATTTGCAAGGTTTTGATTCATTTTCCTAATTTTCACTCCTCAAAATCCCATCCACTTCAATTTCCAATCTAACTCTCCTTCATGGATTTGTGAAGAGGAGTTTTGTAAATGAGATGAAAGCAGACCAGCTCTAAGAAGGAGGCTTAGTCTGACTACATAATGTTGCTTGCAAAGTAATAAAACCCATTATGATGGGACTTTGGGTGCCAACTAAATGAAAATCTTTCCGTATTTGTAACTGACCAACCGGTCTTTCAGATGAGCACATATCCTCGATTAAAGGATTTACGCCATGCTAAGAACTAAGTCCAGGGCTGCTGAGGTTTGCAGCTCAAGTGTTCGTTATCTCAGAGTGATTTAGGTGTAAAATATTGTGGTCCAAAGCAAGTTATATACGGTCTGCCTAATGCAGTGGTTCTCAACTGGGGGTCACTTTGCAATGTCTGGAGACACTTTTGGTCCATCACATGGGTGCATGCTACTGGTCTTTAGTGGGTGGGGGCCAGGGATGCTGCTAAACATTCTACCACACACAGGATAGACCCCACAACAGAGAATCATTTGACCAGAAATATCAATAGTGTTGAAAAACACGGGTCTCATGCCATTGTCCCACTGACTTACCAGACACAGATAGTAGCACTTAGAAGGAGGCCTGGGCCAGGAACTCCAAAAGTGGGTGTTGCTGTCAGGATTGAGGTCCTTCCACAGAGGTTCTAAAATATATTTTAACTCCTTACTGCACTTGATTGCTTGGGTTTTAATGCCCCTTATGGGCTGATCTCACCTGGGCTAATTAGCTTAAACTCCTGCTCCTGTAAGTGGGTGTTCCAGGAGCACCATGGGGGAGAGGATGACGCCATGATGAAATGAGGCTTTGCAAATTAGTTGTAATTAAAAACAGCTTAGGTGTCTGTCCCCTGTTGAGATCAAAATGGCATTTGAAGTTGAAATGTTACTTAAAAGAGGGATCTGATATATAAAAATAGCAGCAAGTAAACTCCTTTGTGCTTTCCAGAGATATTAGAACTGAGCATTAATATTTTCTTAATTGCCTCTTGGTTTCATTCAGACCAGGTATGTTTCATGAGACTCCTTGTATAATGCTCCCTGTTTTATTATCGGGAAAGAACACTCCATGTTGCAATGTGGAGAAATGACACTGGCCCTGTTTCCATATTCTTCCTCAAATCTGAGATGCCCAACAAAACATGAAGGCACTAAGAGCAAAGCAGCCACACCCAGTTCCCTCTATGCTGGGTCCCCTAGAGTCTCCTGGAATATGTGCTTACACCTTTTAGGTACAAAGTGTGCAGAGCTACTGTGATGTTAGAGGTGAGAAGGGAGTTGTAAATCAGAAACTCTAATTCATCTAACTCAGAAAATAGTAAAAAAAAAAAAAAAAAAAAAAAAAAAAAAAAAAAGCTGCTGAAAGCCAGGATATTTGAACTGAGTTTGGAGAGCTGGGTTAATAAGGTAGAGCAAGAAAGGGAGGCTTGTGGAAATGAAAGGATAGATATAACTCAGCATATAGGAGAATCCTGTGGGGTAGGTATTTCAATTAAAAATTCCAAATGTATTATAACATGGGCTAGTTTTCCAACTTGGATTCGAGCAAAGAATCATAGAGTCTTAGCATTGCTCTTGCCTCCTTATCAAAATAAGCCTTTTAATTCCCACAGGGGCAGGGGGAATTAAATATCTTTTGCTCTCTCTGGTGACTTCTTTTGCTTCACGGTGAAATTAGTTTGAACAATATTCAGGAGGTTTCAGGTGAATAAGAACTAACTGATTCATTTCTGAATTAAAGCTATATATTCTCATCTGTTCACACAAAAAAATTAAATATATTCATGTTTAATCTTTTGAAATGAACTCATCGAAAAATACCACTTCAGTTGAGCTAGAGAAGCAGTCCAGGCAGCAGCACATTCTTACAGGAGACTTTCTCCTTCATCTTAAGGAGCCACCTAGGAGCTGTTTGTTTGCTTCCCTCACAGTCACCCAGCTGTTCCTTCCATTTGTGGTCTTAGCACTAATTGCATAATGTCCCTAATTTATCCCCGCTGGTAGATCTGATCACCGCATTACCTGGAGGGCAAGCTTTAATTACAGAGATTTCTGAACAAATTGTCTACAGAGCTTGTTTAGCATGATTAAATGCAAAAGGGGGTTTCCCCCTCTTTTTAAAAAATGAACATTTACTTCATACTAAAAAGTGTGCTGATAAAAACCAACATCGGTTCTAATTAAGGCCTGTAAAATGAGCAGCAATATTACCCATGAAAACCAATTGGATTTCGTTGTTTGTAGCTGAGATATATGTGACTCCCCGTGCTGCATTTATTCAACAGCTCTTGGCATTTCTGCCTCGCCTCTGTCAGAACTAACAAGGTGAAACAGCAAACTGATTGAAAAAGGATAAACTGTGAAAAGATGATACACTGATGTGTAATGCTAATTCAACTGTGGCTTATGAAAACAGATTAGAATCCTGTGCGTCCTCACCTGCCCGTCTTCAGGCACTTGAACAAGCCAACATGAAATTAAACCTTCTAAATTGTTAATAGGCAGCAACATACCCTGTGAATTAATATGCAATCACCTGGAAGTCAACTGAAGTGCAAATAAGATAAATATAATAGGATCAACAAACTTGGATAATCCAAAAAACAGAGAAGGTCAACTTCATTATTTAGATGGAGTAGTTTGGCTTAATGTCAATGTCACAACAAAGTGAAATACAACACATTTGACTAAGGGGAGTTTAGAAATCTCCATCATTTTGTATCAACCTCTGTGAAAAGTGTATTATTCTTAATCATCAGCCATTTTTTTGATGCCTCCTTCTGCTAAATCTCTGTTGGAAAATACATTAAGTTTAGAAATTGTATTCCCTGTTTGAATACACAAGCAGGGCATAGTAAAGTGTGATTGATTATCTGATTCTTTTGAGAAAACCTTTAGATGGGATTTTTTTTTTTTGTATCTTTAGTGAATATTAGCACTGGCTGCACATTAAAATTACTTTTTTAAATGCCAATGCCTCAACCCAGACCAACTATATCTGATTACCTAGAGATTTGTTGTAGACAAAGGAATTTTTGAAAGGTGTTCCTTATACTTCTGATGCACAATGAGGCTTGGAAAACCACCAAAATATATAATCATTGATTGAATCGTACTTTAAATAGTAATCTTCTCACAGGATTGAGAGCTAAAGGGCCCAGGCTATCATTCCATCTTAATCACTATTCTATGAAGTGTCCTGCCCAAATCATTCCATTTTTCCTGAATCTAATAATGGGCAATCTCTTATGTTTTGATTTAAGCCAAGGAATTAATTTTACTTTCATTACATGCTTATTATCTCTAGTGTATAATGCCAAAACACATGGACTATACCATTTTTTTTCTCAAGGTGTCTCTTGTCATTAGGATAATATCTATTTAAAGTGATTTCAGTAAATGAAGTGAATCCCATCTCTTGGGGAATACGGGACATCAACTGTGCCTGTGGGGAAGCTCATCTTACCAGGTGCAGCCTCTGCCCACTCCAACGAATGGCTCCCTCCTTTGTCCATCATGGAACCATCATGTGTGTCAGTGAGGTAACACTTTGCTCCATGTACCTAAGGGTATAAATGGACAATTGAATTTATAATAAGCAAGACGTTTATGAAAATTAAGTCCCTAAATAAATTCCCATTTATAACCTGGGCACTTAGTGACTCCCTTGAAGACTCACTCACTCCTGTTTTTATGAATTTAATCATTCATTCATTCATTCATTCAATACTCTGTTGATTCGTTCATTAAACAAATGTGTGTTTGCCAGTCAATTGATTAAACACTATACCTAGTGTCAGAAGTCCCCAGTTGTCCACAGTAGTAACTACTCATTAGTTTTACACTCTCCTTATTTATTTCATTTCTTTTATTCTCAGGTTTCTCAGGTCAATGGGGATCATTTCTAGTTCCTTTGGAAGAATATTCCAGTGGCGGGGGGGAAGAGAAACCTATTCATCCATTATAACAAGACATAGATTTACTAAAAAGATACTGACTTTATTACTTACATTACAGCAGGAATATTTCAAGATGTATTATTCAGCTCAGGCTGCCATGCACTAGATTACTTAAACAATAGACATTGATTTCTCAGTTGTGGAGGCTGAGAAGTCCAAGATTAAGGTGCCTCGTTTTTGGTGATAGCTATTTTGTAAATAGCTCTTTCTCATTTTTCCCTCTTCCTGTTCTTATAAGGCCAATAATTCTATCACAAAGGCCTCATTTTAAGACTTAATCTACCTTAGTTACCTCCCAGAACTCCAGCTGCAAATACCATTACATTAGGGCTTCCAGAAATGAACATTAGGCTCAAAATAGATATTTAGAGAATATTCAAGGTAGGATACATTTTTAAACTCAATTTTGAAATTTCTGTATTTGTGTATCATGTGATTTATGTTTTTTTTTCTTTTAAACATTTTCTCCTCCCCCATAAAAAAGGACATGCATTTTGAGAAACTATCTTATCTAAAAGATAGCTTATCTAATACATCTAGAAGATTTGTTTATTAATTCCTCATCTTCTTACTTAGTCTTTTATATTGTTGTTATGCAGAATAGGTGTTTGGAATTTTTTTTCACCTTTGGTAAATTAATAACAGATGTAATTGTAAAAGGCACGTAATTTATGTTATTTTTAATCTTGTATTAGAATGATTTCTTTTAATTTCATGATGTCCGGTAATTATTTTTAAAATTTTAAATTTGGATAATATGTCTCTGAATTAGTATACCAGAGGTTATGTTTTTAACTTTTTAAAAATTTATTTTACAAAAATAAATGACACTGTGAGAAACAAAACTTTCATATTTGTATTTTGCCATTTTGAAAATTTTACTAATCAAAATATTATGAGCTTGTTCAAGGGACATAGTTATTTTAAAATGGTAAGCTAATTTATAGATCAGCCAATAATGTATATTGTTCTTTATATCAACATGGCTTTATCAGCTCTGGTTGTTAATTTTAAGATATTTTGCTGATTATTAAACAACACATTCATAGTAAATGTTGTAAAAATTATAAAGAACTTAGTGAAAATAGCCCATAATTTCATTACCTATGCATTATTTTTAATTGTTTTTCTTATAAGTTTGTGTTTTTGAAATTTGTATCATTTTGATTATACAATATTTATTTTATTTTAAAAAAAACTTAGTATACTACAAGCTTTTTCAATAAATTAACTACTTTAAATTTTATCTTTAAACTCCTATAATTATTCTAATTCTATAATTCTATAATTATGACTGATACCAAAATAGAAACACTCTTTAAAGATACAGGCTATTATGAATTCTCTCTTACAAATGTTGCAGTGAGAATTTTTAATGTATACTTTTAGCAATATATTTTGATTATTTATTGAAAAAAATTTTAGGGTCAAATTCCTGTTTAGTTGAGTTCTGAATAATGTTATTGATACATTATATCAAGTAGAAATTTTCATCCAGGAAAATCTCTACTTAGTATTCACTTTTTTAAATAATCACAACAAATTCAAGGTCCAGGAGAAGATAGAATAAAACTTTAGTTACTATTAAGTAAAACACTTATTCATGCATGCAATAAAATAACTTTCTACAAAATCATACATTAATGCTTTTTATTTCTGTTTTAAGTTCCAAATTATACATGAACATATGGATACAACAAAAACATGAAAAATAAACATTAGTTATCAAAATAAAGCATGTCACATGTGCCTAAGTATTTATCCAATAATTAGATTAGTGGTCATAGTAAAACAGATCATGAAATTTAGAATTTGCTAGAATTTCACACACTAACATGAAAATATTTTATTTTACAAAATGTCAAATCAAATTGTGTTGAAATATTTCCCCATTAATCAAAACAGAGCCATTTTCGTAACTACCCAAGTCACTAACTGGGTGTTTGATTGCATGATGATCATTTCATTTTGTTATCTCAAATTCATTCTTTGCTAGCAGAAACTGTATACCAACAATTCCAGATCTTACTTAAAAGGACATCCAGGATTAATGGGAGAATCAGTTGAGTCTTTTTTAGCTGCAAGTGACAAACACACCATTCTCATTGCAGGTAAGTGAGAACTCTAGGAATGCTGCCAAATCCAGGCACTTCTGCATCTAAAGGTGCATTTGGTGTCATTGGGACTGCTTTTCTCTCTCAGCTCCTCTCCCTCTGGGCTCTAATGTCCTTGGTGTAAGCTTCATTATTAGGCAAAATTTTCCCCAACAATGGTAGAAAAGTCTAATCTTATTGCTGTGCAAGTCAATGCAATACATCATGCAAATAGCTATTGGCCATTGCATGGTCTTTAGTTTTCACTGTATCAGTGAGAAAGAAAATAGAGCTGTTAGCAGTTGTTCCAGCAAGTGATGACTCTGGTTGGCCTAGCTAAAGGTCTTTAAGAGGTTCATGCCCATCAATTAGAGCACATGTGTCAAACACAAGGCCCGCGGGCCAAATCCAGCCCGCCAGGCCTTGCAATGTGGCCCGCACCGCGCTGTCATCACTGCACTCCGCTGTCAGTTTATGACATTGTCAGTTTATGACTGTTCAGTAAACCATTCGGCCCGTGATTTAGGCTGGATTTTAGATTTTGGCCCCTTCTCTGATTGAGTTCGACACCCCTAAATTAGAGTATGGTCACAACACAATGTGATAATGGCTCATTTACCTCAGCAACAGTGCTTTGGTCCAATCAGAAGCCAGTGACTAATTCTGTCAGGGAGAATCAAAGAAGACTTCTTGGAGGAGCTGACATTTGCAAAAGAAGATCTAGAATAGGAAAAGGGGGTATTAGCTAGAGAGGAAACATAAGCAAAGCAGACATAGAAAAAATTGCTTGGCTTTCAGAGAGATGACAGATGACATTACCTGTGAGTAGAACAGGCCTGGTAAGCTGGTAGAAGAGCCATTGGGCAAATTGTCAATGACCCCTTTAAGCACAGAATCTAAAATGTTGGCCCTTTCAAATATTTAGGATAGTTTTTTCTACAAAAACTATATCTAGTACAGTGGTCAGCAAGCTTTCTGTAAAGTTATAGACTTTGGTTGTGCCTAGGCCCTGTCAGAAGCCTGTTATCAGATTATGAAAACAACCTCAGACAATCCTATATAATAAAGAGCTAATATGCAAATGGTCATCATGCCCTCACACATTAACGGCTCAGACACTCAACACTAGGGAGAGAGTAATGGGGACCAGTCAGGCTGCAGCCCAGGAGACGGATAAGCCAGATGCCAGCAGCTGCACCTGTGCCTGTGATCCAGCCCATGAGAGGAACAAGTCACATGCCCCATGGTCCCGGGCACCAGCAGCTGGGGCTGTGGCCTGGGAGAGGGACAATCAGGCAGACAGGCAGAGGTGGTTAGAGGTGATCAGACAGGCAAATGTGGTTAGGGGTGATAAGGCTGGCAGGCAGAGGGGTTAGGGATGATCAGGGAGTCAAGAAAGCAAGTGGTTAGGAGCCAACAGTCCCAGGTTGCAAGAGGCAGTCAGACATCCCCCGAGGGGTCCTGGGTTGGAGAGGGTTTAGGCGAAGCTGAGGGAACCCCTCCCATGCATGAATTTCAGGCACCGGGCCTCTAATATGTAAATAAATAGGCATAGCCTGACTTTGCATATATTTTTAGTTAGAAGACTTGAGCTAGTCTTTGACAATAATAAGTTTCAAGCCCCTCTCTCAAGTTTTTCTTTTCAATCTTATCATCTCCTACGGCCAACCTAGAAAACGCTTTCTGATTAAAAGTCACTTTTTCCTATGTTGCAGATGCCCCAGATCTGCGTGTTATTCAGGTGACATTTTCAGCACTTCTTTTTCTTTTTCATTTGTACAAAGAGGGGAGAAAAATAGAACTTTCTGGGAAAGAAGGCATAAGAACGTTGAGTGGCCAAGAGCTCAATGTACAATAGCTTTCCCTAGAGCTTCGTGGGCAAAACACAAAAATGCAGATAAGTCACTTTGCTTGTCAGAGAGAGATCCTGGTTGTATCTGTACAATGCTATCACAACTGCATACACTGGCTTGCTTTTTTTTTTTCTTTTCTTTTTTTCACATACTCAGATAACTACTCTAACAAATTTTCCCACTCAATTGACCTTTGTTACAGGTTGTAAAGATGCAACCCGAAGCACCTTTGAGACCATTAGTTTTTGATCCATTGCTTTTGTCCAAACAATAGCGATTTCACTAAGGGCTTCATTGATTCCACTTGTCCCATGTGACTTCCCAGTTCCCATTGAGATGCTACAATGTTTTCTACAGTCCTCTTTCTACCTCTTCCAACTTTCCTCAAATAGTCTCTCATGAGATTCAGAAGTGGCACTCTCTGTGTGAGTCACATGCATTCTTTTATATTCCACTTTATTTTGTTGTTGATGTGCTAATTTTTCCAGGTGGGAGAAGACAGCAGTAGTTAAACTTAGTTTCTAGGAATGTGATATCCAAACCAGTTTTCTTAATAGTTTAGGAAATATTGTCAGATTAAGATGTATAAGTAATTTTGAGACAATGATGGACACAATGAACTTTACAGATGTAAAGAGTCTACCTAAAATGTTTAGCTACTTAAGGAAGAATATAATTGAAACTTTCTTAAGCATGATTAACACATTCTAGATTTTTCAAAAAGTGTTAAATTGCTTCTTTAAATGTTAAAATATTAGAAATTAATGTGCTGTAGATATATGGTCAACTAGAGTAGTGTTTTCATAGCTATTACATATGAAAAAAATAATTTTCCTAACACACACATCTCCCTCGTTGTAGTACTACTTATAGAGGTTAATGAAAGAGCTAGTAACCTCATTCAAGGTCATTATTTTAGAATACCTTCTGGATTTCTCTATTCATCTCCATTTCCTTTGTACTCCCTTTGTGCATAAGACATACTCAGTCCTGGCATTTCTATTTTAGTGCTTTGCTTATGGGTTTCTATACCCTTTAAATGTGAGTTTTTAAAAAACTGGGTCATATTTATTAATTTTTTTGACTTTTGGTGCCTATAACTAACTATACCTGACAACCAGCTGGCAATTAATTCCTGAATGTAAATGCATTTAGTACAATGCCTTCGTCAAAGAACTGTATAACATTTTCCAATCTCTAGGCCCAGGTATTTTCCAAAATTTGGTCCTTTATTTGGTGCCAATGTACCTTTGACTTTAGGATACAGATAAATGGAAGAAGGGAAGGTATTTCTGTAAAGAAAATAGTACTCAGTAGTTGACATGTTGTCACTTGAGAGGCTAGGTTTCCCAAGCTTTATTAACTCTCTGTGCAGATGAGAAGTTCTTCAAATATTGATTCTCTCCACTGCAAGCTGTCAAAGGAGACAGATTGAAGGGGTTCTTAACCAGCCCACCATTGACTCAGACAATCAAACAATTGTGAGTTGACTAGTACAGAACTGACCTTCACAATGAGAAAAAAAATGCAATTCATGTTATTACTATATATTTTGCCAACAGAATTAGATCAGCTAGTTGGAAAATAGTAAATTGGTCGTTGAGAACAAAGGATCAGGCAGTTTGAGTTCTGAATCCAAATTCCAAATCTCACTCAAACTAAATGTGTGCCCACTGGGTATAGTCTTCGAAAGTGGCTTGATAAAATGAATGAATATCTACATGTTGTAAAGATTCAATGAGATGTTATCTTTAACTACCCATTGACTTCCTTCCATAGGGATACAAAGGAAAACAAGATGGACAAGATCTTTTTCATCAGGGCACCAGGTCCTAGTGACTCTCTTGAGTTAATACATCTGAATACTGAGGAAAGTGGCCAACATACTATAATTATTATTGCTGTTATTGGTGTAAAATATTACCCCCCCAAAATCATGGTTTGTAGATCACTCTTACATCACAGGTGTCCCCACACAACTAATATAAATCCACATTACCAGTATTTTGTAGTGCTATTCTGAA
Source organism: Pipistrellus hanaki (assembly GCF_964339955.1). Lineage (NCBI taxonomy): Eukaryota > Metazoa > Chordata > Mammalia > Chiroptera > Vespertilionidae > Pipistrellus > Pipistrellus hanaki. Next base: position 13,423,391 of record NC_140503.1, read on the forward strand.
AGGAATATGGCCAGAGGCTGCAAAATATCAGTATTTCAGGCCTAAGGGAAGTTGAAATTCCAGGAAATATTGGAAATATTAACTCCCATCCTTTCAACTTACTGACATTTCCCCCTCATGGCTACACTATCTTCATTCCATCTACAGGGCTCCATCAATAGGCCCTCACCAACCACAACTGAGGGGGCACTGCAGAGTTTCTGTAAGAAGCAAAGTGGTTCCTCACCACAAATTGGAGAGAGCTAGTGGGCAAAGGTGTAACATTGCACTTTCCTGGACTATGGCCTTTCTTCATTTGGCAAAGAGATTCCGTTTGCATTTTTGAGAATGATGGGAAGCAACGCTTAACTTCATAACCTTCATTTATAGCCCTTCTTTTAATGGCTCTAACAGGAAAATTGAAATTTAATTTGCCTGATTGAAAAGAGGCTTTATTTCACCCAGACATGTAGTTAGTCTTCCAATACTTCCCTAGTCTCTGAGCCATAAACAATTAAATGCCTAGGATTTGTACCTTACAAGATAAAATAAATGAGATAACACTTTACTGGTAAACAATCAATAGTCTATTAAAAAGTAAACCTAGAATATCAGATTTTTGTAGAGGGGAAGAAGTTTTATTTTGGTCTTTTAGGCCTTCCCAGCAGACCTGAAATGATTATAGATTAGATTTTGGAAGTAATGTATTCAGGAATAAAATAATGCAACATGCAATAGCTCAACTTGATAAATAGGTTAATTGCAATAATGCTTGGTATACAGATCTTTCCCACAAAGACTTAAAAAAAAACTCATAATATTTATGTTTGCCACTTAAAGAATTTAATGGGGTTATTAATATTTAGAATCATGTACTGATTTTCTTTGAGAGAGATAGTTTAGTGGCTATGAAATAAGCATTGGTTTTGGAACTGGGCAAACTGTGTTTAAATACTGGCTCTTGTACGCGTTTCCTACATGATTTTAGAGAAATGATTTAGTTTTGATTTTTTTTTTCTTATTTGAAAAATAGGCATAGTGATACATGATACTTGAGTAGTAAAAGAAGGTGTAGCATAAAGATAATGAAGGACAAAGAAATTAGACTGCACATAATTGCTATTGGAAGGCCTTTAAAAAATAAAAAAAAATAAAAATAAAAAATCCTGGGCTCCTAGCCTCAAAGATTCAAATATAATTGATCTTGAATGGCATTGGGACTACAGTGATTTTTAAATAAATCCAGACAGACACAGTCCCTGTCCTTTATGGAGAGGGCTTCATAGTAGAAGATATAGATAATGTAAGTAATAAATGAATATGAGTTTTAAAGTCAGATCTATTATGACTTTCTACCTGAGTGGCCCTTGGTTAATAACTTAATTTCCCTAATCTCAGTTTATTCATCTTTTAAAGTAAGCATTATATTTAATACATTTAACTTCAGCACAGTGGGTAAGGATTGACATACATAGATGCCTCCCCCAATAAGGAATCCCTTTAGTCTATAATTTTGCCTCAAAAAATGCTTTAACTCTGATTGCTTGGGTCTACAAATATTCATGCACCCATATGTAATATTTGATTTAAATATGATTAATATGTCTCCAAGGTTAAGAAAAATTGCATTTATGTCTCATAAGTGTTGTGGTCAAGTGATAGCCTCCTTTCCCATAACAATTCATTGCTATTATTCCTTCCTGTGCATCTCTCCATAAATATATTATCAATCACAGAATTTCAGGTGTTCAAACCTGATCTATACTTTGATGTACAAATGCAGCTTACAAAGCAGCATTTTATGTTTTGGTTTTTTTTTTCTAATTTCCATCTTGTGTATTTTAGAGTGTCATCTTATATATTGGTGTATGTAAGGATGTGTCCAAAAAAGAAATGGTAAGCATGGAGGAAAGATGGACCAACAAATGCAACATTCATTTCAATTCAAGTTCTCTTTTATTTCAGTGTAACACTTATAGAACTAAGAGTCCCTCATGGGCCCCTGGTTCTTAATTAAAATTTCTATCACATTGCCTAGAGGGAAAGACTACTTTTCCATATTTTCCCCCCTTCTCTTTTTATACAGAGTTCCAGAACATTAAGATTACAGCTCTTGGCCTAAGACTTTAACCTTCTATAATCAGAGGGTGATTTTCACCATATCAAATCTGGAATTTATCATTTTTGGCAGTCTCCAATTACAAACAAAATTTCCTGGAATATTGTGAAAGAAAGAAGCTGGTGCATGGAAAGCTCCTGATTTATAGTACAAAGCTTGGTTTTAAAATAAGCTTGTGGGACAGTTTGGCTTCATCTAATTTTTCTCTTGATTTTATACCTTAATGTAGTTAAAATAAACACTTTAATTTGAGCAATCAATTAAAAATTAGGAGCATGTCCATTCTGTAGAAAGGCATAATTAAGGGCACAATTCCTTAGTTATTTTCCTTATTTCAGATTCTTTGATTTTGGCCCAAATCAGAACACATGTAAAAATATTAAAAGAATCCTCTGTATCAAGAAAGTATAAGATACGATGATGAGGTATGAAGCCGATTCCCAAAGTTATACATAAAACTCAGACCTGCAACTCACCATCAAGTGAGCTAAGAAAGACTCTTCCCCCACCCCTGTGTCAGAAAGCATGTACTGCTGACCTTAATTTCATGATGCTAGAACTTGGGATTCGGCATGAAGGAGCTGAATCATGAAGGAGCTGACATCATTTCACCCAGAGCTCTCATCTTTCTATTCACTTTCCTCTGAGATAAAAACCTTTTCTAAATTACTCTTGGATTAGGAATTATTCTTCCTTAAATATTACATTCACTGTATGACTACTGTTCTGCTCAATCCCATTACATCTAGAATGAACTCAACACTCTGTGTAATCTAGTCCTAAACCATCCATTTAGACTCAGCTTTTTACTCACATGATTTTTTCCACTTGAGACAGGCTTGGTTACTCAGTGTCCTAAGTGTATTTCATGCTTTCATGTCCTGTGCTTTTCTTTCTACACACTTTCCTTTGTTTGGAAGGATCCTCCTCCATCTCCCTGCTGAGGAAGTCCAGTCAAAATACCAGCCCTTTCATCGAGTCTTTTGTGATCATAAGCTGCATAACTTTTCCTGTCTTTCTAGCCTTTATTATGTGCTAGGCCCTCTTTGAGACATTGGAGATGCATAAAAACAAAACAAAATGAAACCAAAGAAAACAATGTGGGATCATTTCCAAAAATGTAAGTATTACTGCTTTCTTTTCATAATGTGCTGACCCTTACAGCAATGATAGGTTTGCCTTAGTTTCAATAGGCAAGTAATTATGGTGACAACACAACAAAGTATTCAGTTCATTATTGGTGAGCCTTATCAGTTTAGTTTATTATTCAATGATCCCAGAGGGAAGGGGAGAAATAAAACTAATAATTACTAATATGGTCATTTTCATTTAAATTTCACAACAACTTTTGAAAGGTATTCAGCCTCTTAAATGTATCTTTTAGTAAAGGAAAAAGATAAATGAATTAGAAAATAGGTGGACTAACAGAAAAATATTAGTCTGTTTATAATATTTAGTGTAATTTATTATTTGTGAATGAATGACATCTCTGCCTTCTGAAGCAAGTCTTACCTACCTGGAATATTTGGTAAGAGGAAAGTTTTAACAGAAGTGATACCCAAAGTACCTTTTTAATCAGTTGACCACACTCTTGGTTGAACATAGGTATGTTGTTTTCTAATAAATCTCCAATTCTCTAACATCAACTGGGGTCCTTACAACTCAATCCAATGCTGACAGCAACTACTTGGCATTAGAGCAGACCTCAAATTAAGGGTTCAGCCGCTCAAGAATGCCCCTATTTCAGATGCCAGCAACAACAAATGGGGTCCCTGGGCTATCTGCACTTCTGCCTAGCTGATTATAAGTTCTGGACTTCCCATGAGCCTCCTCTACCCCCAGGTATGAAATTCTCTAGAATAACAGAGAACTCAGGAAAACATTATATTTATAATTACAGTTATTATAAGGGATGAACCTCAGAAACTGCCAAGGGAAGACATTTGTAGGGCAAGCTATGTGTATGTAGGGGGGTAGTGGCCACACAAAGCTTAGGTGCCCTCTCCTGGCAACTAGAAATCCACCCTTCCACCATATTAATGTGTTCATCAACCTGGAAGCCCCCCAAACTTCTTTGTTCTAAAGTTGCTACTCATGTTTTATGATATAAGCATAATTGACAAAATCATTGGCTCATAACAAACAAACAAAAACACTCTTGTCACTCAGAGAATTCCAAGGGCCTTAGTAGTTCTGAGCAAAGAACTAAGGGCAAAGACTAATACTACAATTGTGAATACTCAAAGAGCTTTTAAACCAATATCTGGTCCCTACTGCTAAGGGTTTTGATTAATTTAGTCTGAATGAACTCCCATCATGAGTAATTTTTAAAAGTTCTCTAGATATTTCTAATGTGCAGCCAGGATTGAAACTATCTACATTGATAAAAGAGAAACATGCAAATTGACTCTACCTCTGCTATGACCACAAGCCATGCCCAACAGCCAATCAGGAGTGAGTATGCAAATTAACCCAACCAAGATGGCTGCAGCCACAGAAAGAGCAGGAGGCTTGGGTTTCCCCACCAATGGAGGAAGCCAAACTTCCTGCTTGCCCTGGGTGGCCCTGGCCTCCACTCAAAACTACAAAGTTTCAATTATAGAAGATAAATAAATATCAGATACCATGGCCTCCACTTGGGTTGCCAGGGGGCGTGGCTAGCCTACAAAACACCATAAGCCCCCGCCCAGACCACCTCATGCCCCAAGGGAACCCCCATTCTGATCCAGGAGACCCTTTAGGGCAAACTAGCCAGCCTCCACTTGTGTACCAGTCCTCTATTCTATCTAATCTAATAAAAGAGTAATATGCAAATTGACCTTCACTCCAACACACAAATGGCAGCCTTCATGGGGTCAAAAATGGCTGCCCCCATGTGGACACAAGATGGCTGCCACAAGATGGCCAGCAGGGGAGGGCAGTTGGGAGGGACCAGGCCTGCAAGGGTGGGCAGTTGTGGGCAATCAGGCCAGCAGGGGAGAAAACTTAAGGGTGACTAGGCTGGCAGAGGAGAGAAGTTGGGGAAAACCAGACTTTCAGGGAAGGGCAGTTGGGGGAAGGGGGGAGTCAGGCCTGCAGGGAGGGCAGTTAAAGGCAATAAGGCTGGCAGGGGAGCAGTTATGCATCAATCAGGCTGGCAGGAGATTGGTTAGGGGGTAATCAGGGTGGTAGGCAGAAGTGGTTAGGGGCAATCAGGAAGTCAAGCAGATGAGTGGTTGGGAGCCAGCAGTTCTGGATTGTGAGAGGGGTGTCTGACTGGGCAAAAATGGGCAGTCGGACATCCCTGGAGGGGTCCCAGATTGGAGAGGATTCAGGCTGGGCTGAGGGATAACTGCCCCCTTTTCTCCCCCTGCACAAATTTTATGCACTGGGCCTCTAGTTCTTTAAATAAAAAGGGAGTGGGAAAGTTCAAATATTTATTGAACTATGGTACATGTACTATAGGTGCTGAGGAGACAATCATGAGCAATCCAGACATGTTCTTTTTCATATGAAGCTTATAGTCCAGTAGGGAAGAAATTACATATTATCTTAACTATAATGGGGCTAGAAAGTGAATTGAAGAATGCTACCAGACATATAGCAAGAGGTCCTGGAATAATAAAGAGTTGAGGGGTAAGGCTAGGAAAGGCTATTTTGAAGCAAATATACTGATGAGGTATTTGAAAGAATAAATAAGAATCAGTCAAAGAAAGACAAGAGTATTATTTTTCTCAACACTTGTTTCTCAGTGAAGTCCATGGAATAGTAGCTCTGCATCACCTAGGAGTGGTTAAAAATACAGAGTGTCAGGCTCCCTGAATCAGAGTCTATTATTTTCCTAATTTCCCCAGGTGAGTCTTCTCCCTATCAAATTTGAGAAGTACAGGTCTTAGTTACTCCCCAGAAGGAGCTGCTTATAAATTCCTCCATGAAATCTCTAAGGCAGCTTTTCTTCTTGTCCTTAGAACTAACCATCCAAATATTTCTATAAGCTACAATAGGAATTTAAAACAAACAAACAAACAAAAAAAATACAACACACACGTATTTTTGCTTAAACTAGTGAGATTCACATTCTATCATCTACACAAGAAAAGTACCATAAATAATACACAGAGTTTCCATTTTCAAAAACCTGGGGGGAAAAGACTAATAACCAAGTTATGTCTTACATTTTCAATTCAGGATTTAATATTGTATTTCTAACATTTTAAACATGATCTGAAATATTGTTCTTTTTGTTCATTATTTAATACATATATAGTTTAAAGTCAAATAGTTTTGATTGATGCTAAGAATTTTGTGTTTCTGCTTGGTTAACTGATTTCTATCTTCTTCACAATTGGATATATTTTGTTTCTGATATTGTGTGCATTACTTATTTTTGTATGGAAAAATACCCCAAAACTAATAGCTCAAACAATAATAAACATTTATTCTCTCACAGTTTTTTTTTTTTTTTTTTTTTTGGGGGGGGCGGGTCAAGAACTCAGGAGAGCCTTAGTTAAGTTATGTTTACCCACGGTATTCCCTGAGTTTGTAGTCAAGATGTTAACTAGTCTAGATGCAGTCCCTTGAAGGCACACCTGGGGTTGGAGGATCTGATTCCAACAAGCTCTCATCCCCCTGTCCCCTCTCCAGTTGATGACAATATTGGCTATTGGGAGAAGGCCTTAGTTATTTGCCACAGGCACTTCTTATGCTTTATGGGAGTTGTTTTCCTCTAAGGAAAGAGATTCATGAGATCAAGACAGAAGGTACAACAACTTCTATGAGGTAGCCACAGTCTATCATTTCTGTTATGTTCTCTAGATTACCAAGTCAGCCCTATTCAATGGAAGTGAGGAAGACTCATAAGGGTGTGAATATCAAAAGGGAGTCATTGGGGATTATTTTAGAGGCTAGCAAAAACGAGGTCCATGTTACATATTGCTTAACTTTTCTGCTTCCAAGATTTTTTTAAATAATAAAGATCAATGTAATGATCTATCATACATCCTCCATGTAGGCAAAGATAGTGACATTCTTCTGAAACTGGAAAGGAAGCAACACTGTCTGAAGGACAGTTTAACACACATAATAATGATAACCGGAACAGTGAGCTGAGGGTTTTTCCCCGGGTCATGTCTCGAGACTCCTTAGAATGAGCTCCCGAGAACCAGAAGATTTAAGGAAAAGCGTGGAAAATTGGTGACAAGCAGATTCAGACACCCCAACAGGGAGGGGGCCCAAATAATGGGTTGTCTGTTAAAGCCTTGTAAGTCCAGGGGTTAATATTTGCTACAAGCCTGCTCTGTAACTACCCGTGTCATCACCTGATGATTGTTCTTGCCCAGCAATGGACCTGAACTTTTCTTGTTTCTCTGTGTTCTTTCTCTGTCCCTATGCTGAATGTTTTCTGTTTCTATGCATTAGTACACCTTGTTGCTGCAGGTCCTCCCTTGTTTTCCCATGCCTCCTGCTCTGAGTTCACAGACCTTTTGTTATTTCTGCTTGCTTGGTTTCGTGATTAGGTTTACTCTAACTGCCGTGTCTGCCCCTGCCTATGTTCCACCTGCCTTTGTTTTCCTTTGCCCTGTCTGCCTGTGTTTCAAGTTAACCCTCTCAATAATAATGCTGATAATGTAATATCTAACAGTTAAATAAGACTTAGCACGTACCAGGAACTATTCTAAAAACTTTCTATATATTAATGTACTTAATCATCAACAAATCTATGAGATAGCTACAAATTGTTTCCCTTTTTTAATAGATGAGAAAACTAACTTACAAAGAAATGAAGTAAGCAGTGTTATTATTGTCTCTCCTAAATACCCTTACTAACACTCCTAACTACTATTTCTAAATATCTGGGTGGCAGAAGGGGAGGACTGATGCACAACAATGAGGATGATGAGAAGATGGAATGTTTGAGGATTGAGGCTCATCTGTATTTACTGAGATCCAGTGTTGGAGGGCCAGGTGTGCAGGGATGAGTACTAAAAAGACCATTGTGTTAGCCTTCAGAATACTTGAAATACAACTACTCAAAGGGAAGAAAATGGAAACATTATTTCATGTCATTTTCCAAAATGCTCAACATCATACAACATGTTTTTAGATTAGTTTATTCAATAAGCATTCATTGAGCACCTACTATGTGCTAGTCCCATTGAAGGAACTGCAGTGAACCAACCAATAGTCTCTACCCACATGGAACTTCTGTTCTAGTGGGTGGAGACATATGTAAAGCCAGATTAATTAGTAAATAGTAGATTAGATATTGATAAAGACCAAGGTATAAGAATTAAGCAAAGGAGATGGATAAGGAATGTCAGTATGGGAACAGGGAGGAACTAGAGATCCAGGAAGACCTTACCGAGGAGTTAACACCTGGAAGAAGTGAGAGTTACATCTGGAGGAAGAACAGTCCAGGCAGAAGGAGCAACAAGCACAGAGAGTCTGGAGCAATTTTGAGGAACAACAAAAAAGAGCACTGGGATTAGAGCAGAGTAAATAAGGAGATAAGGTGGGAGGACTAGGAAGTGGGTTTAGAGAGCTAACATGTAGGGAAGTGAGCACAGATCAGGCAACACATCAGGGTTATTGGGACTTAAGGTCGTCATTCAGGCTGTTGTGCATAGAATATACTAGTGGGAAACCTAGCTGACTTTTGTAGCAATCCAGGTAAAAGGTGATTATACTTGGTTCAGGGTGGTAGCAGTGGTGAGGTAAGAAGTGAGAGAGTATATCACAGAAAGAATCAAATTCCCATTTTAAGATAGCCACCTGTAAAAAAAAATCCAAAAGTCACGCTAGAGATGTGTAAAGGAGTACATTGAAGGGATTAAGGATAACAGTTATGATAGAGCAATGAGGCAGTGTGACGGCATCCTGATAGTGGATCAGTATGCATCTAAGATTCCTATTTGAAGATTTTGGAAAGTACCCAACCTACTACCTACAAAAAGAAACTGACTTTTTTTTTTTAAAGGCATTTTTATGTCCTACTGAGTTACTGGCAAGAGGTTCAGAAGTATAAAGATTTTAAAAAGAAACTGGTACTATGAAGGTTTAGAAAAATGTTCTTTAAAAAAAGGTATGCAAACTGACTGATTGACGATCAAAGAAAAGCTTGGCAAATTCTCCTGGCAGGCAAATAAAAAGGAAAGAAAAAGATCAAAGAATAGATTTGTTAAATAAGGTAAGCATATTCCTAAGATTTTCAACTCGCTATTTATAGACACATCCAAATGTCAAGCCAAAATTAAAATGGATGTCAATATTTTCTCTCATGAACACAGACACATATTACGGGCCAAAAGAACTGATATCAATAGTCCACAATCTCAGGGTAGTGAGAGAGTCAATGCCTTACTTAGACATCTCCAGAATGGACAAAACAAAATATCTTCCTCATGGGAAAATTAGACCCTTCCAAAATTATCATTCTTTCCACAGATATTTGAGTACCTACTGTGAACTAAAGGCTAATAAATTATTCCCAAAGCTTTTTAAGCACTTTTCATTTTTCAACATATGCAAACAATAAGTCTAAAATGGGCTAATATTCTAACTTTAGTGTTCTAGATCTGGAAAGAATCACAGAGATAATTTAATCCATCTTCCTTGACTCCACCCATTTGCTAGATAAAAATCAAGGGGATGCATAGAAGTGAAGCAATTTGCTTAATATCACATGGCTAGTTAGTTTCAGTGATGGTATTGAAAAGCATAAAACTCTTTCATTATTTATGTCTTTATCTCATTCTGTTGTAACCACAGTAACTTTTAGAAATTAAGTCCTTTTTGTTTTTCTTTTCACTAACCCATTGAAAACGCATGTGTTTCCTACTTGGATTCACATTGGATTTTATTCACAGTTGGGTGAGGATATGTGAAAAGGAAGATGCAATTTTCCTCCTATGACATGGGAATATAAATCCAAGGCCACTCCAACCTCCCAGTATGAGGAGGGTCTCACAGAGTCACATCTGGACAAGTCTGTTTCATGCCCACTTGCACCATCAATGCCACACAGTACCTGGTACATACAATAAACTCAGTGAAATGTTGCTAAATAAATGAGTAGATTTATCTTTCCCTACTGTCTGCTGAACTTAGAAACCTAGCAAACTGTAAATCACAAGGATTAAACAGGAGCTGTAGCTTTCAGTACCTCCTGGATGACTTGACTACCTCTGCCAAGGTGAAGGTAGAGGCTCTTAAAGGCCAATGACCTAGGTGATGGTACCTGGCTGTAGCTTGGCCTTGGCTGACACAGGTAAAGGAAGAAATAAAGAATGGGTGGCATTTAGAATAAGAAAGCTCAAGAAAGATCACCTAATTTAAGTAACAGCTTCCCCATATTTACATTCAACTCAGATACTTTCTCAATAATGCATGTGTGTCAGACATTTATTGGTAGCTCTCATTTTATTTCATAATTCAATTATTTTAATGGTAATAAAAATGAGTAGCAACATTTTCCTCCAGATGTTAGAGGAAATGAAAGAAATGTGAGTGCTGATGAGAATAAAGAAACACTGCAGGAGGAAAATCTGACACAATTTACCTTTCTTTTCATACTGCCTGCAATATGCCTTTTGTAGGTAGGATACCAGTGTCTTCTTAGCCCAGTGTCTTTAGAAATTCAGATTCTTTTGGAATTTTTCCTATTAAATCATACTCCTAATCCTTAAATTAGATGTAAGACTCAAAACCATCAATTTCAAGAAAGGGAAAAGGAAGTAGTATAAGGGTGCCCCCCTCATGAGATAGCAGAACATGATTAGGCAGTTTATTTCCCTACGTGCGTACACAACAGCAATTTCTTCTTTCACTGAAACCTGTTTTCCAAATGAAACTTGGCATATAGAGTGAGCTCTAAGACTTGAAAATCCCTTCACTGGAGCGTTCAATTCAGAGCTCAATACAAAGGGACTTCACTCCAAAGCTGCCTGCCTGCCTTTAAGTGATTCCCAGAATGTGGCTGATCACTAAAGTGTTGAGCAATCATCTTCATCCTTCTGTCCAACCACAGACAGGTAATCATTTATAGCCAATCTATATGTGACTGGAGCGGGGTCATTTTTACAGACAAAATTTCTAAAAGTCAAAGTCTTATTTTATGTGTGGTGCAAGTTCAGCTCATTCTTGATCAAGAGGGAAATGGCTACATCCAAGCAGGAGATGTTACTAACTTGAATCTCTTGAACACAGAGGCCCACTGTGTACCTCTTCCATTGTGTTTTCTTTGCCCGGATCCAGCTCTAGGATGTGAGGAGAGAGGCACTTGCTTTGGGCACCAAATTTAAAGGAAAACAAAAATCTATCCATCAATGTGAGAATTCATTTGTATGCTATTCTGAGCCACTACAAGAGTCTGAAGTGAAAGGAAAAATCAGAAAACTGATCCCATTTTTATTTAAAATGCAGAAATTTCTTTCAGTATGAATTTGTTTGAATTACATTTGAATTTTTGTATTGTATTGTATTGCATCAATACAAAATATTGTATTGATATTATGTATTGTGAGTATTGAGTTTTTGGTGCTTCCTAAATGGTGCCTGAGACTAATGCCTCACTCACCTCAGCCACCTTATTATAGTATCCACCCTGCTTGAATGATTCTGCTTTAGTGAAGATAATGTAAGAAATATTCAAGGATTCCAGGATTCCGTTCTATGAATTCAATTGCTCAGTGAACGTTAAGAAGTTTTAGGCCCTGAAAAAAACCTTCAAAAATATAGCCATATGGGATTTTAGAAGGGCCATGGATAAGCAATAAAGAAAGTAAGCAAGGTTGGAGTTTATTAGTATAAAAATCGAAGGCTTAGCAAGGAGCTCGAGGACCAGAAAAGATATCCGTGTTCAGAACCCGTATGTCCTTTACATCATCCCCCAAGAATAGTCCTGAGCACCTGAAGTGGTGGAGAACAGGCTGCTTCCCAGCACAGCTCATTCTCACTGCAATCTGTGAGAATGTTCTCCCTTCCACTGAGTCACTGTCTCTTTCTTCCTGAAGTTTCACACTGCAGCTCACTTTAAATCCCCTGAGCTATTATTATTTTTTTTAACAAGATTCATCCTTATCTCACACTGGGAGACTCCTTTAAAATGTGGAGGCAGCTGAAACCGGTTTGGCTCAGTGGTAGAGTGTCCGTCTGCGGACTGAAGGGTCCCAGGTTCGATTCCGGTCAGGGGCATGTAAGTTGGTTGCGGGCACATCCCCGGTGGGGGGTGTGCAAGAGGCAGCTGGTTGGTGTTTCTCTCTCATTCTAGCTCTCTATCTCTCTCCCTTCCTCTCTGTGAAAAATCAATAAAATATATTTTAAAATAAAAAATAAATAAATAAAATGTGGAGGCGGATAAAAAACGGCCGCCTCTCTGGACACAGACAACTGAATGGTGAAGGCCAGGGGAGATTGGTGGGTGCTGGGTGGAGGAGGGCAAAGGGGAGGATGGGGGAACATTTATAATAGTGTCAACAACAGAAGTGGCCTCCTCTCGAAGTAAGTAAATTTCCTTTAACATTTATTCTAAGGAGATAATTATTAATTTCCTATTACATATTTGGAACTAGAATTCTATGGAAATACGAATGAACATCCTGCTTGCCATCAACATCACAATTCAGGGCTCAGACTCTTAGGGTACTGATGTCTCCATTTAAACTTCTGAGGGAGTGTAAATAATACGAATATCTGGAACTAACACTTCATTGACTTGTTTCAGATCTGCGGTGAAGCCCAGACACCCTTGTTCTTTAAAGTCTGTTTTATTACTTTTGAATGTTTGGGGGGTGGGGGGGCAGGCATTGAAAACTACAGCAGTCCTAACTATTAAGAGAATCCTCCAATTCAGGCAAGAAAAACTGCAGGTTAAATATTGTATTTGCTTCTATAAAGTAAGCCCCCTCCCTTTAGCTAAACTTCTCTGGAAAATGCAATACTTGTTTTATTGCTGAAAAGAGATTATGTAAGGCTTATCTACTGTTCCTGGATTGCTCATGGGGTAGAAAAATTAGGAAAATACAGTGATTCCCTGAAGCAATGTGTGGCAGGTGTTCTAGAAGTAAGAGAAATCTCAATGAATTATCTGGATTTCACTCAGAGAAAATACTTAATTATCTTATAAAACACTATAACTGAAGATGGCAATAATAATACTTTACATCAAGTTTTGTGCCTATGTTGTTATCTCTTTGAAGACTCATGAAAGCTCCGTGTTAAAGAAAAGTACTTTAGTGACCTGTCTGTGGTCACAATTGTAGTGCTAACTATGGAAACCAGGCATTCTTATGCCAATATCACTGATTTAATTTCACAAGAGCTATAATAATCATGATTTAGTCTCTATGACATATGCTCTAAAATATTTAATCTGCTTAAAATATATGTAAGTTAATTTAAATCAGGAGCGTTAAAAAGTAGTACCAATTGATCAGGTTTACATAATCTAATATTTTCACTGGCTTTCAATTTGGCTTAAAGATAAGAGATTTTTCTAATTATTCTTTTAAGATAAACATTCACAGACTTAATGAAATTTTATTATACCTGGTTAACAGTTGATTTCAGACACAAAAGCTGAGCCCTGCAGTGAGGGAGAAAAGTATGTGTGGTCTGCTGGCTGTTTATTTGGGCAGAATCAGAAGCATTTTTAAGTCTGGCTGTATTCCCTATTTTTAAGCTATTTTCCATTTATAAACACATAATAGCCACAAGGAAATACCTTCAGCTTTTGTACGCTATTCTGAATTGTTCTTTTAGAAGAGGACACTTTAGAGTTGAAATGCATGTCTCTGAGAGCAATTTCAATTCTGGGATCCATGGTACTTATGAGCACGGGTTGTAGGCCAATCATTGTGTTAAGAACTCTAGATCGAGCAATGCATAAGATATGGTACTTATGCTTATGTGTCTTTCTTCTAAGCTTCAAAAAGCTGAACGTTGTATAATAGGACTAATCTATTTCAGATCTGGGATGGCTCCTGACTGCAGCATTGATTCTTACAGGGATCAGCCACACTTCTTCTAAGGATATATGATCAGATTGAAGCCAACCAATTGTGGTGTCCAAAACAGAGAATCCCCATTCTTGACCATTAAAGAGATATCTCTATATTTCAGAATCAGAAATATTGCCATCACGCTTTACAATGATCAAGTTGTTTTAATAAACCTCCCCATTTTTCAAATCATTATTTGTCAAGTTGTGTCAGGAGATTTGTGCCTAGGAATTAACCAAAGTAGGGTGTATTTACATATTTGGAGCTGATACTTTCTTAAAAACTTTCTTTCTGAACTTGCTAAGTGATCTTAAGCAAATTACTGCTGATTTTAGCCCTCTGAGTCATAATTAAATTTTATTGTAAAAACAAGCTATCCTTGGCCATTTCCCTTGATCTAGAAAGGTGGACATTGTCAACTCACTACCCAAAATTATCAACAAAGAAATCAAAAAGGAAGAATAAAATGTGTGAAATTTTACCCTGGCTGGTGTGCCTTACTGGTTAGAGAATGGGCCCCTGAAGGGTCATGTACCTGGATTGCAGGTTTGATTTCTGGCCCCAGTCTGGCAACCAATAAATGTGTTTCTATCACATCAGTGTTTCTCCATCTCTCTGTCTCTCCTCCCTCCCACTTCCTTTTCCACTCTTTCCAAATATTCAATGAAGAAAATATCTTCAGGTGAGGATTTTTTTTTAAGTGGAAAATTTTCACAGAAACCTGTCATGTTATAGTTGTTCAGCATGTCATGTTGCATTCATTTAGATAGAAAGGGCTTTCACAGAATGCCCATGAGACATGTTCCCACGAGACATGTTGCCATCAGTGGTATTAAAGAGCATCCATTATGATGCCTTGGAACTAACCTTTTAGAATTGCTTACAAAGTGTTCATGATGCATTACCCAAAGTGGAATTATTGGCTTTAATGTAAAAAAAGAAAAAAAGAAAAAGAGGGGGAAAAAGCCAACCCCTAGCCTTACTAAATCAGAAACAAAGAATAGATCATGTTTTAGACTTTACATCTGATTAATAGAATATCCTCATGCACAAACACACATTTGTTTATGATGGATCTTTGACTAAGTAATGGTCACAGAAAATTTATGCATAATGTAATCTACTCTTGATATCACTTTCCCCTTGATTTATTTATACAAAAAAATCCATCTCAAGACCCAAAAGCATCTTCCTTAACTTTGGTATCCAAATACAGTTGAAAATATATGGAAAACAGTCAACATGTTTTTAAAACCTATAGTATAAATACATTGTTTTCTCTCAATTAAAGTAATAAAAATAAAGATAATGTGAATATTTAAAGCATTTCTTAAAGTGGTTGATCAACCTTAGATGTGCTGATTAGTAGCTTTAAAGCTAACTTTATTTTTATAAATTGGGGTTATTTTTTATGGCCCCTAGTTTTGGAGATTCTAATGTGGTGGTACATAGATACTCATGAACACAAAGAAATAATTGAAGTGGCTTCCAAAGTAATTATTCTAGTTCTTTACTTTCTCTTTATGGAGTCACTTTGAACTCCTCAAAACCACAGTTCTGAAAATATATTCTCAGCCTCAAATGACAAATTATGTTCCAATATGTTATCAAGAGAAAATGGAATAACTATTATGCAAATTTGATCCTTAATTGCTGCCCTCTATTCAGAAAAGCTTGACTTGGAACCAGTCCCAGTGGCCATTCAGTCATTGAGTCATCTCCCAGCCCAAGGAAGCTGTTGCATATATCCTACCAGACTTATCATAAACATACACATGCAGCATGCTTTGTATCCAACTGAATGGAATGTCTTTGACTGAAGACTAAATGACCCATTGAGTATAATGTTAACAGGTTCTTCTACTTTAGGACATTTTTAAATGTAGGGAATTTGCTTTCTCCGAGGTGGGTATATTTATGGTTCCTCTGACCACCTGTGTCCATTATATTTTCTGATTTTTTCTTTCTCATTATTGTCTGGGTTCTGATACAACTGTAGGCTGAAATACTCTTCAGTCCCACTTTAGAGGCTGCAGCAGGTGTCCTTAACCACATGCTTTCTCTCCTAGCCCAAGGGATAGCACATGGCTTGACCAGTGGACCCTCTGTCCCAGGACTTTTACTCTGGTGAAGGGTGATTAGAGGATTTAATAATATGACACATGATTGGTGGTATTAAGGTCCTGTGCTACTATACTAATCAGATAGTTCCTGCAATTTTCTGCTGCCAGCCCCAGATTTCCTTGCATTCAGCCTTTTGCTAAATCTGTCTCTAGCCTTCCTTCAGTTTTTGTGCCTCCTAAAATCTGTCCAATCATTCCTGTTTGCTTCAGTCAATCAGACTCTGTCTATATGGCCTGTAAGCAAAGCACTTTCTCAACAAAGTTCTCAGTAATTTTCCTCTTTTATCCTTAAATTCATTTTTCATAATTTATCTATATCCACAAATCTTGCTTTTAGATATAAAATCCTACCTTCTACTTAACTCCCTTATTCTGGTCAAGCATACAAGCATCCTACAAGGTAATTAAATTATTTGAGTTCTATACCTTAGACAATGCTGATCACGTTTTTCTCTGGAGATTAGAGTCATATGAAACTTATCTATATATATAAAATATACAAATAGATCAAATGGTGGAACAACCAAACAACAAAACAACCAGTGGCTATGATGTGCTCTGACCACCAGGAAGCATGCACAGAACATAGCAGGGGTTGGCAGCAGATGACAGAGTGCAGAACATGGTGGGCATCAGCGACAGTGGGATGGTGGAGCAGGTGAGTGGGGGTGCCAAACCAAGGCAGAGCACCAGTCACTGTCATCAAAGCGAGCCTCTGATGGTTAGTGAAAATTCTTTGCTCCCACGCACCATGGTCCCGCCTGGTGCTCACACCTGCTGCCAGCACCAGAACCACCGCTTGCATCCACTGCCAGTGTTCAATGCCAGTCCAAATTGCTGGGTGCTGGCAACAGATATGGTGGTGACTGCAAGCCCCAATTGCTCCTGAGGGCTTTTCCATGCCCCCTGCTCCTGAGGGGCAATCAGGGCTGCAGTCACCACCACTCACACCTGCTGATGGAACTGGCCCTGCTCGCACCCATTGCTGGAGCTGGCTGCATTTGCTCTGTGCTGTCAGTGGGTGCAAGTGGAGCTAGTGCTGTCAGCTCATGGGAGCAGTGATAGCGGGAGGAGGGCTGCTGGCAGACAGGGCACCAGGGAAGGGGCCAGGTGGGGATATGGAGGATTGGACAAGACCTGCCCCTGTGCCCACTGCAGCCTAGTGGCCCACAGTTCCTTTCAAGGTGCACAAATTTCAAGGGCCCTTAGTAATTAAATCAATCCATGAACCTCCTTATCAACTTATTTTTCTCTTTTAAGGGGGTGAACTGGTTTCATTCCCATTTCCTTTATAAACATGTACAGTTAATTTCCAAACTAATTTTAAGACTAATTTTTTACTGTTACATTTTATCTAATGAATTACACCCATTAATTTGGGACCTACCTGTTATCATTTAGATGATATTATTTCTTCTAATTCTTTGTTAAATTCACGGATGAAAATGTTGAGTAGTCCAGATCTTTGCAGTAGAATACCAGCAGAATGCTGACAATTTGATGACAGTTTTAAACACTTTTAATTACTTAACATACCTAATCACTTAACCAGATGTAAATAACTATCTATAAATCTGCTAAATTTTAATTCAGTCTTTATTTTTCATATGATATCAAATATTTCTATGTAACTAACAAATAGCATAGTTATTAATGGGAAAATGCAGCATCGTAACTTAATTATAGATATAACATACATATATAACCAAATTGAGTTTCAGAAACAAGATTCATCTCTTCATAGAATGAATTGTGTTACTTTCTATTCTACCTCACAGTAGTGATTTGTAAGCTAGTCGTATAAGGTTGGAGGCTGATATTAATATTGATATCAACTTTTTGGTTGTGAAATTGTATGATAGTTGTATAAGATAATACCATTGGGAGAAATATTGTGAGAGGTAGTAGAGATCTCTTTGAATTATTTTGTACAACTGCATCTGAATTTACATTTATTCAAAAAATAATAAAAGCTAGGCATAAACTACAAAATTTAGATTATAATCCACTAATGATTGATAATCAGAAATGTGTAAGACACAGCAAAAGACATTAACAAAATAGTAACAAACCAAAAGTGAGTGGTATTACCATTGTTTTCAATATTATTGTAAAAGTTCTAGTCAATGATATACAATTAGAATGAGGAAATGTTATTAGAATAAAGAAAAAAAACTAGAATTATTTGTAAATTATAGGAACATCTATGTGGACAAGTATGAGAAATAGAACTAGAAATTTGACAAAAGACAGAAAAGGATGATCTACAAAGAAAAACATTTTAATAACTAAAAAAGTAAAACTTTAATTTTACTATAAGTAGAATAATATATTGGTTTTTACTATCAAATGCATTTCAAGAAAATATTAAACTTATTATATCTGCTGCTGTGAGAAAAAATTGGTACACATATTTTAGAAAATAATAGTAAAAGTCTTAACATAAAATTTTAATTCAAATTCCTTTTTTTTCAGAAAATATATGCTTTAAACTTTATTCTAAGAATATAAAAATGTGTAAAAGAATGTATATGATAAAGTATTTTTTGCAGCTGAAGTTATAATAGTAACAAAATAAACAAATAATTAAAGGTTTATCCTGAATATCCAATATACTAAGATTTTGTTTAAATAGATTTATGGATGAATTATTCACAGCTTTATTACTGATTTTTACTAGGAATATTTAACGGAGGAAAATTACTAAATTATACCTTTAAAAAGGCCAGAAGAATGTTCATTAAAGTGTTAATAGTTATTTCTGGGCAAAAGCTAATTTTCATATTCCTTTTTGCACCAGAACAATTTATATTATCTGAAGTAATTGTTTCAAACCCTTCTCAGTAAAGTTACTTCTACTAGTCAGTTAGAGTTGCCAAAATGAAATACCACAAACTGGGTGGCTTAAACAGCAGAAATGTATTTTCTCACAGTTCTGGACACTAGAAATCCAAGATCATGGTATCTGCAGAGTAGATTTCTCTCTAAGGCAGTGATTTTAAACCTTTTTCATCTTGTGGCACACATCAACTATTATGAAAATTGTATGACAGACCAAAAATATATATTTGCCAAACTAATTTTAAAAATAGGCATACTGTTGATGTGTTGACACTGGACTGCTATTGTCGCTTTTTTATTTGACAATCTAAAGCACATGTGTCAAACACAAGGCCCGCGGGCCAAATCCAGCCCGCCAGGCCTTACAATGTGGCCCGCACCGCGCTGTCATCACTGCACTCCGCTGTCAGTTTATGACATTGTCAGTTTATGACTGTTCAGTAAACCATTCGGCCCACGATTTAGGCTGGATTTTAGATTTTGGCCCCTTCTCTGATTGAGTTCGACACCCCTAAAAGGAAAAGAGATCAGTACCCCTGATTAACCAGTCAGCTATTGATTGCATGTTTTGAAAATTCTAGCTGCACATTGTTTGAAAATTGCTGCTCTTAGGACACTCTCCTTAGATTGTACATAGCTACCTCTCTCTTTGTCTGCACATGGCCATTCCCCAATGTACGTCTGTATCCTCTTCTTATAAGGACATCAGTCATATTGGATGAAGGTCTACATCAAAGACCTCCTCAAAGACCCTATTTCCAAATACAGTTCTATTCTGAGGTACTGGAGATTAGGACTTCAACGTGTGAGTTTAGGGGGCACATCATTTAGTTCATAACAGTGCTCTAGGTAGATCAAACGATGCCATACACACCCAAGCCAGCCTGCTCCTATGAAATTGTCACAGTTAATAATGAGAGAAAGAAGGGTATTTGACTTTGCTTGATATAAATGCATCTAAGCTTCCATGGCCCATTTACTTGGAGATATGCTACTAGCGTACAGCTGCTGGGATAGATTATCCTTCAGATCCCATATATCTGAAGGGATGACCAGGTAGAAAAGAAGGCTGCTATGTATGCTTCTATGTGCATTCGTAGGAAAGACCCCTTCATGTGCATCAGCCTTGTATATGGCTCTGTGATATCTGCCTAGTTGGACCAGTTCAGTATTTACTAGATTTATAATGAGAAAAACAACAGTAACCACAATAAATAGTGATGATTGTTAGAAGCAAATTATCCTTAGTAGAAGACCATTACCTTGTATATAAGATCAAGATATAATGCTTAGGTGAATGAAGATCGCATCAACAATACAACACAATCAGAAGATATTCCATACATAAATGGTTAGCCAGACTGTACAAACTTGAGCTGTCCATGAGGGTTCATTCTCGAGGATTCTGGAAAGAAGTTGATGTATCACAGGTCACTTGAGTTCATGTAAATAAAGACTAGTGAGTACCCACTAGCAAAGGGAAAGCTCTTACAGTAGTCTGTAATATCTTTAGTCACCTTCCTCTTTGGAAAATCACCCTTACTATACAGATATATAGTCATTGTCACATACTATACAAATATTAGTGTCTTAGGTACATTATCTATAATAATAAAAACATAATATGCTAATTAAACTGGACATCCTTGGAGATGACCTTTCAGATGACACTAGGGCTGCGAGGGAAGCCTGTGTTCCAGGTGTCAGAAGGAAGCCAGTGCCAGCAGCCAGAAGAAGGAAGGCCAACTCTTGCATGAACTTCATGCATCAGGCCTCTAGTAATATATACAAAGTAGAAAATAAGAATATTTTAAAAAATGTGATTAAATAACACATAGAAATTCCAATACTTAATTCCTCTGACTCTGTGATCAGAGTGTGAACATGTCTCTCTATACAATCCACTTTAGGGACCACTAATCTATATTATAGGTGGTTAGTGCTCAAAGACATTGTCTTCCCACTGATGGCAACCTGAATAGAAGTGTCAAGAAAGGCCTTATTATAAATGGTAGGTGTGGTCCTTTAATCATTATTCTCCTCATCAGTCAGGCAGTATTCAGCTCTATCATTAAGATATAAGGCAGTGCATAACATTACTGTCACATTGAACCTTTATTTTAATAACATTTATTGTCAGCTTAAAGGGACAGACAGATTGTGGAAGCATTATAGGAGGGTATGTTATCAACTCTTAAAGCAGTTCTTAATTAATGAAGCAATTTGCATAGTTTTCATTAGAAAAGACTAGCCCTAATTTAAGGTGCATTTCACACACGCGCATGTGCGTGCGCGCACACACACACACTCACACTCACAAAACCAAAACATTTTCAAATTATGCAAGTATACTTATCTGTCCTAATTAATTAATTAATTTAAAAATAAGGCAAAGTAACAGCTTGTAATCTTTTAAAAAATATTTTATTGATTTTTACAGAGAGGAAGGGAGAGAGACAGAGAGTTAGACACATGGATGAGAGTCATTGATCAGCTGCCTCTTGCACACCCCCCACTGGGGATGTGCCTGCAACCAAGGTACATGCCCTTGACCAGAATCGAACCTGGGACTCTTCAGTCTGCAGGCCGACTCTCTATCCACTGAGCCAAACCAGTTTAGGCAGCTTGTAATCTTGAAGCCTAGGAACACATGGGGCTCCTTCAGAGTTTATATTTCATTTCCTTTGATTATTGGCATGTGAAGTTTTATTACTTTTTGCATTGTCGTTTTTTGGTTGTTTTTCAAATACAAAACACTAGCGCTAGTCTGAATGCTCTGTTTTTCCGGAGGACTATCTGTACTGTCCCAGCTGGCGCATCCTCTCTGGATGCTGAACAATAATTCTGATTAATCAGTCTGCAGGGGCAGCAGGTTTGGCCTGAGAAGAGGAAGCCGAGCGCACTTGGGAAGTGCAAAGACCCTCCTTAGAAACCAGCCTTTCCCAGGCCTCAGCGAACATTTCTAATTTGAGCCTCCAGCCAAGGACAATATCACCCCGCACACACCCATGGAGAGTTGATGTTTAACTTCCTGCTGATGCCCCAGTCCAGGGAAGGTGAATGGAAAAACAGTGGGGTGTTTGGCCAAACAAGCAGCCAGGCCACAGATGTACCTTTCGCCACTAGCTTTTGGCATTGACCGCCCTATAAATGCAGTGTCTACCTCTCACGGCCATGACTAATGGAATGTGTAAGCCAGGCTGCAGGATTATTTCAGGTGAAATAAAAGCCATTTTTGCAATAACATTTCACTGCTGTGTACTCACATGATTTAGCATTTATTTCACACTCAATTTACTGAGGCAGCACACATACAAAAATTAATGTTGTACATATACTTTCCAGTCACCACTGAAACATGTGACATACTTGAATTTTTAACATCAATGCTAACAGTTTGTAAAGAAATGAAGGGAACACCCGTGAGTAGCACCTTTCCACCCATGTTGACATCCGTGAAGGTATAAAAGAAAAATCTTTGAAGTTTGTGAACTTTGCCTCCCCAATACCTTGCTCAGATTGTCCACAGGGTTGCTAAAACCCAAGTGTTTCAAATAAGCATCTTAGTCTGCAAAGAAAGAGATGCGCTCAAGTTAGCACAGCTTGGGGGGTGGGAGGGCGGTTAATCATCACAAGCGGAAGTAACCTAGGAGAAGCTGGATAACCCAGTTTGGGAAAGCAAAAGAGCACAGCCTGAAGAGCAGGCCGTAGACTATTCACTTGAAACTTGGCCATTAATTGATTCTGTTACTTGTCTGCTCCATACTATCCAGTTTTAGTTGCCAGCTTCAGTCTATATTCTATGCCAGGTGTGGGGAACATCTGGCCTAAGGGCCTTATATGGCCTGCACCATCATTTGGTCTGGCCCTGCCAAGGCATTCGGGATGAGTTAATTAAATGTCTGACCAAATATAGCAGGATAATTTTTAAGTTGATAATTTTTTTACAGCTCCTTGAATAATGTTATAAAGATCCCCATGGCCCTTGGGAGAAGAAAGGTTCCCCACTTGTGATCTACACAGAGGAAATCTGGATGGCTCCGCTTATATTTTCACAGCCAGCCGATCAGTACCCACTGCCCCGTGGGCCCTTAAGGACCTGGAATTTCACAAAGCAGAGAGCATTGGGTGAAGGGTTGGGGAAGAAGATAAAGTTCAGGATTCCTGGAGCAGAGATTGGGGCATCTGGTATATCTGGTTTCCTGAACCAGCCATTGATTAAGCTGGATCCAATCAAGGATTTAATATCACCATGGTTCACCATGGCTCACCCCCACACCTTTCCTAGTGAGTTGAATTGTCTGCTCCTAATCCTAAAATGTCACACATCCTTTTTGTTACCATCTTGAACACTCAATGGTCCTTGTCATTGTCAGCTTCTCCTCTATGATATCCCTCTAAAGCAACTGGATTTGGCTCAACCATTGTCACTAGGTTATTGAAATATAGATGTTTACAGCTTATCAAGCTGGAGAAGTGGTTCTCAGAGGGAGGGGGGTATAGTTTCCAGGAAGCATTTGACAGTATCCAATGACATTTTTCCTTGACAAACTGAGGGAGGGCTACTGGCATCTAGTGAGTAGAGGCCAGGATTACTGCCAGACATATTGCAATGCACAGGACAGCCTCACAATTTCATGGCCCCAAATATTGATAATGTTGTGGTTGAGAAACCCTGGTCTAGAGGCATTCCGAGGCTCACAACCCAGGAGAACATAGAGGCAGGTTCATTTTGAACACAGCAGTCTCTGAGTTTGAGCAAATCTTACCACCCGAAGGCAATCCCTGCTGTGGGCCCCCACTCTCACAGGATTGGCCATTCAAGGTGTCTGTTGCTGCCTGTTGCATTCCTTGTGTGTGAAGATTCTGGCTCAGATGCCTACACAGACTCTGATGGAACTGAAAAGGCCAATGTGAAAAGCAGGGTACCCAATACTACATCCCTGTTGCACTCCCATAAGCTTAGACACCTGAATACAAATAGGATTCCTCATCCCCAGTTAAGAGCTTACAAATCAAGCCCCTGTTAATCCTTGGCTACTTTAGTAAATTCAGGGAGGCTCAGTCAACTTGATCTCCACAGGTGCTTGGAATCGAAGTGAATAAGGTGATCAGTCTAGGGAGGAGCCAGCATTTTTGCCCTGGATGTTTGCTATATGCCAGGCCCTGTGCTGGCTCGGCATATAGCCATTTCTAAATCGAAACATGTACCCTTCTCCTGATTACATATAACTGGGTCTCTCAAATAAAATGTATCTCTTGCTAAAACTGGTTTGGCTCAGTGGATAGAGCGTCAGCCTGCAGACTAAAGGGTCCCAGGTTCTATTCTGGTCAAGGACATGTATCTTGGTTGAGGGCACATCCCCAGCAGGGGGTGTGCAGGAGGCAGCTGA
Organism: Pipistrellus hanaki; assembly: GCF_964339955.1. Taxonomy (NCBI): domain Eukaryota; kingdom Metazoa; phylum Chordata; class Mammalia; order Chiroptera; family Vespertilionidae; genus Pipistrellus; species Pipistrellus hanaki. The sequence goes on from NC_140503.1 coordinate 13,447,821, forward strand.
TGGATATTTCTCTCTCATAGATGTTTCTAACTCTCTATCCCTCTCCCTTCCTCTCTGTAAAAAATCAATAAAATATATAAAAAATAAAATAAAATGTATCTCTTTATGAATGTGATTTTTTCCTTATGCCAATGGTAGCACAAAGTGCCAGGCCTATTCTCGGAGCTCACTGAGTATTTTCTGAACATGTGAAATTTCTCAACCCTTTTCTCCTACACCATGCACATGAGGAACACATTTACACTCCCACATTCCCGTCAATAACAATAACGTGTCTGTGCTTAAGTAGATGTGTAGTGTGCTGTGTTTAACTATGTACTGGGTGGGAGGAAAAGACAAGAGAGGATGTGAGAATTTGACAAACTTGTGCCAGTGTATCTGATTCCCTGGACCTCCAGGTGCAAGGGACTTCTTTATACTTTCTTAGCAGCATCTCAATCTCAGTGAAACCTTCACTGGATTCCAAAACATCTAGTGCATATTTTGGTCATAAGCTTTCCTAAAAACTCAGAAATATACTAGCACTATAATGGCAAATGGTTTTGATTATTATTGTAATTAGTCACTAAGCACTATTGAAAGTACTATGTAACTATTAGTTACCTGCTATTATTTTCCCCGTGCAGTAGACGGAACAACTGAGGCACAGAGTGGTCAGGGAAGGTTGGATATGGGCAGACTTCTCTAGAGTCTGAGCTACCCAACATTTCTCCCTACCCACACCTTTTCAGTTCTATTTTGATCCTCCGTTATGAATCCAATCAGCTTTATGCCTCAGGGATCTGTTCCTCAATTCATAGCAATAGTTCATACACCTTGGATATTCATTGTGCATTTGCTTATATTTTCTCTGATCTGGTTGCATTGCCTATTTGAATGTGTTCTTGGATATTGGATAAGGCAATGTTGGAGGGTAAATCTTACTATGCTCACTCTATCTTAATATTTCTAGTCAGTCTACCATTATCCTGAATGCTAGCACATATGTGTTCAAAATGTAGTGGCTTGTATGTAGTATTTACAAATAATTAAATGGAATCCAGAAGGACAAGAATTAATTTCAAACTTATTCCAGATGAACTTCTGTGTGTTTTTTCCTTAGTGCTCAGTTTTCTACAGCTGAAGACCCAAGGCACTGCCCCATACCATCACCTAAGTCTACCATCAGCATCAGTGAGCCCAGCCAGCCCGGATGATGTGGAGCAGGAGAGATGGGCCCTGGTTGGTCAGGCAAGCATTCAGGAAGCCACTCCTATAAGTCAGTGGTAGGCAAACTCATTCATCAACTGAGCCAAATATCAACACTGCAATGATTGAAATTTCTTTTGAGAGCTATTTTTTTTTAAACTTAAACTTCTCCTAATGCCACTTCTTCAAAATAGACTGGCCCAGGCCATCGTATTTTGTGGAAGATCCACACTCAAAGGGCCAAAGAGCCGCATGTGGCTCACAAGCTGCAGTTTGCAGACCACGGCTCTAGGTGGTTATGATTCAACCACTGACTCTTCACCTCTCACTCTGTTTCCTGAAATCCAGCCAAAATTATACACCATAGAAAGTGGATAATTTTGGAGACTTCTCTCAGGGAAAGCAGAGCCAAGCGCCTTCATCTCTATTCCATATCCCTGCTTCAGTAACAACTGATGTTACTTTTTTTCACTATCACATTTATGTTTCAAAAACAAATTGAAACTCCTTCCCAAGGTTCCCTGTTTCTGAAGACAGTTTAAGTATTTCACTGACTTGTTCCAAAGAAAAGTAATATACTTATTAAAACTTCTTATATATACTTAATAAATTGAATATATTTATTAAAGCTTGTTTAAAACACCCTTAAGAGGATTATATTTTCTGCATGTTTGTTGATAACAATTGGTGCTTGGTTATAAACAAGTATAAATATGACTCCTGAATACTAGGAACAATAAAGTACCAAGTTTGCATCTCCAGGAATTACATCTGTGATACACTACACACATTCACTCCATGTGGTCTTATTCACTTGATATTGTATAGTTTCTACTGGAAGGTAAATTTGCAATTTAAGCAACACACATTAAAACATTTCATATTGTCCAGGAAAAAGTCCTCCACACGTTATAATGATAAGATCAACTCGAATGAGAAGGATGCCGACATAATTTATAAGTTTCTTAGTCAATAACAGAGAGCAAAAATAACCCAACCCATGTGACATTTAGTAACAAAATGTTGCAAAAATACCCAAAAGGCTAGAGGACGAAGCAGCTATATAACCAAGATTGTGAAAGGCCAAATGTGGGACTTTGGGTCTAAATGTTGGACGCCATATGCAAATTTTATAGCTCACTCTTCCTGAGTAAGAAACCCTGAGCATGATTTAAATGTCATAAACATTTTACAAGTCTTCCCAACAGCAGAATTCCTGTGCTGGGAGTTAAAGGGCAAGTGCAAACCCGAGAACATGGTCTACATATGTATGACAGATATAAAAACACACAGAGTGACCTTTACTGACATAGCAGGCTGGCCACTTTTATTCTGAAGAGAAACTGCCAGACGGAATCCACATTTTGCCAGAGTCACTGATATTTAAAATCTGTAGCCCTGAAAATATACTGGTCTCCTTTATCATTATGTAGAAAATCATCCCACGCTGGATGAGTTTTGTCAACTTTCAATTATTCAGAATGTATTTTTCTTTATTTATTTCTAACTCAAACATAATAAAAGACACAGTTTATCCAGATAGAATACATTTTTTCTTTAGTTGGTTTCTAAAGCCCTACATTGATATGGTTAATTTTACAAGCTGATCATGGCCTACACAGCATAATTGCAGAAGTGAGGAGTTTACAATTAATTCTCTGTCCTCAAATGACTTGATCAACTTTGTATTATGTGAGTAAAGGTTCAAGAAAGAGGGGAGAGGAAGGTCATAGTGAGAAGAGGTGGTTCACCATGAGGGAGGGACAAGGTAAAAAGACGAAGTGATGGAAGAACAGCAGATTGAGTTAGGTCCTTAGTTTTGCCTGGAGCCAAATCAAAGAATAAATATCAAATAAGTGCATTCTCATTCCTGCCTTCTTTTCAACTGCAACCCTAAAAGAAGTTTCCCAAATGGTTTATTTATCCACAGGGAGAAGTCTGGCTCTATTCTATATAATAAAAGGCTAATATGCATATCAACAGAATGACCGCCACTATGATGTGCACTGACCACCAGGGAGCAAATGCTCAACACAGGAGCTGCTCCCTAGTGGTTAGTGTGCCAGAAGCCGGGCTCACTCATGGTTGTTGAGCAAGCACTAAGGATGTCCCACCGCCAGCTTAGGCCTGCTCCCCCCCAGAAGAAGTGGGCCTAAGCTGTCAGTAGGACATCCCCCAAGGGTTCCCAGACTGCAAGAGGGTGCAGGCCAGGCTGAGGGACACCTCGAGTGCACAAGTTTTGTGTACTGGGCCTCTAGTAAACTATAATCATAAAAACAAAAGTTGAAACCACGGGGAAAGAATCTGGATCTGTTTTTGTTTTAAGTTCAGATTATGGTCTAGACCAGTTTATTAGCAGTATTAGTTTGATCCACTCAGGAAAATTAAAAGTTGAACAAATCTTCATATGCTAGGATAAATATCCAACCTCTTTGAAACGGCATTCTTGTGTCTTTGAAACGGCATTTTTGTGTTTACTGATGTCATGGAAAGACTACCTTCAAATCTGGAATTGTAGAAAGAGGCAGAAAACACAGAGCAGGGAAATGTGAGCAATGGTCTCCTACCTGCACCATTTCAAGTATCTGTAAATTGTGTTGCATTTGAACGTCTGATGTCTCAAGTGCGCTTGCTGCCTCCCACTAATTCTAAATGACGTGGTCAGCAGGCAGAGGGGAGCTGTGAGGCACTGCTCACAGGCACCACATTCACAAATCTCAGCCACAAAAGAGTGTTTTCTTCCCCGCATTAGATTGAAAGCCCAAAGAATGTGAATCTTAAACACGCCGGATCTTGAGAATTATGCCCTGGCATATCTGTATACTCAAGCTATTTATTTTTGTAAGAAACATTTTACAAGGCTCCTTTTTAATGTCGGAGCCAGTAGCACAAGCTTTATGTACATTGAGAAGATAGGAGCCTATGAGAAGGATCATTCCAGCACACTAAATGAATTAAGTTCATCAGACATGCCCTGAGACCACTGCGGAACCTAATATGTAACATCAGGAGAGTTTATTTTTCCATGTATCCCTCTTCCAATTACTGTATATTTTAGCTCTGCCACTTTATGTAACATTATGTAAAGAATTCTCTATTAAAGTTGTAGCAATAAACTCCAGGGCTCCTGGTCCACTTTGCATGGGATAAACAGCCTACATGTGTTATTCATTTCAAGTGCATTTCATCTGTGGCTGCTGTCACCGGGGCTAGATAACAAATATAACAGCATGGGAAGTGATGTGATGCTGAAGATATTATTAGTGTTATTATTTTATCTGGATTTTTAATCCAGTTTGCAAGAATGTTTTTCATGTTGGGGGGGAAAAAAAAAGGAGACTGTAATCCTATCTCTGGACAATCTGTGTTAATAGCAAACATGGGGGAAATGTAATTCGTCTGCTCTGAGAACTTTGTGGAGGGATTTTTTACAAAGTACTCTGAAAATTAGCTATAATCCACTTGGAAGAAAAGATGTGATTATATGAGGGAAAGGAATGTTCCCAGTGGAGACGGCCACTTGTTGAAGCACAATAATAAAACATGGTGAAATTATATTTCCCTCAACTGTTTAAGAAAAAATATTAGGTATGTGGATTTATCAGAATCCTGATTATTTCGGTGCTGGGCCAACTTTTTATCCCATGCTCTTGCCCCTAATCATGAAGATTTTCAGATCTTATTAGTGTGATAGTCATTTTGTATGTCCTGTTTGCCTGGTTGGCTGACTTTTTTTAAAAAAAATCTCTTCTTTCATCTACTGGATTAGAAGACTGCAAAAGGGGATATCTTATTATAGATTTTATATTTAAAATAATAGTAGGCACCCAGGATACCTGATTCTAAATATATTAACTCATTCTATTTTTCACATTGGACCACACAGCTCTCCTATTTGTTTGTTTTTTCTTATATTATTTTTCCCACCTTGATTGTGCCATATCTGTTGATTCCAAGCATATTCCCTGGATCTATATACTGGAATATCGAAATTGGTAAATAAATGTTGCTAGATTAAAATATTATCTAGTTTTTACTCCTTCAGTGGTATTACCCACCAATGTGAAAAGAATTACAGAAGTCCCATGAATTCTAATTTACATCTAGTTACTATATCTATATAGTAATTATTTAGCTAGTCAAAATTGGTCTATGGTCTAATGTTTAACTATCATCTGAATTATCATAGCATTTGTTTCTTAATATAGCTTAGAATTTATTTACTTAAATGTTAGCTTTAATCAATTATTTATTTAAATCAAAAGAGAGGATGAAGTAGTATCAATGTTGAATTATAGAAATACAGTTTTGGACAGAGCAGGATTGTTTCCCAGATTATACAAGCCATTTTATCTGAAAGGCAGTTTAAACTAAATTAAATGCTCATATAAAGAAATGTCTGGCTATACTAAGTTGCTTCTTATTCATATGATCTACTGTTTCTCAATTCTGCTTAATTGTGTGTTCTTATACATTTATTTTATTTAAGTCCTAGAAATAGCACATACGCTGAGTCAACAGGCAATAAACATGAAAAAAAGTGAAATAAATTGGCTTAATATTCCTGAGTTCATAAAGTAAAAAATATAGTAAATGTAGATAGTGCTTGTCAATTAGAATTTATAAATTCTTATTTATTAGACTTTCTATACCAGAAAGAGAAAAACACCTTTTTCTGGGCATATAATTACCGTATTTTCCGGCGTATAAGACGACCCCCTAATTTTACAGTTAAAACATAGGTTTACGCCTATATTCGCTGTATAAGACTACCCCCCACTTCCGAGGCAACACCAGTTCTTTTTTTAATAGACCACCTCTCTGACTAGCCAATCTGAGCAGGCTTTTTTTTCGTTTCAAAAGTCGTCTTATAGGCCGGAAAATATGGTAGGGAATCAATAGTAATCTATGATTCATGATGATATTACTAGAAGTAATTGTCTACTAAAAAGGTAAAACCTCCAGTTTTAAATAAACATATCTCAAATGTGATTTATAAAGCAAATGCCATTAATTTTTTTTATATCTCTGACTTCGCATTGAATTGTGTCCCTCTAAAGTACTTGGTGTGTACCCCTCACTCAGATGTCGAGAGCTGACTGTTGTAGTTATGCCATAAATATGATACTTTATGAGTTTGACATAATGCATGCAGTAAGCCTTAGGTGTATTGGGACCAAGCTAAGTTCATTATATTTTCACTACCGCACTGTAAAATGCATTCTAGTCCCCGTCCAAGTTATTTATGTCTTAAAATTAGATGCAATCTTTTTAAAGAGTAAGGTGATCTATTGGGGGGGAAAGGACCAGATGTAACATTTTCAGCTTTCATCTGCGAACTCTGTTCTTGGAGCCCAGGGACCACAGCAACACAATTAAGGTTGTATCGACCTGTCCCGTCATTACAGTGTAGACAGATGGACTAGGGCTTTGCAATTACACGTTTATGGGACTTCTGATTTTGGGTGGTTTTCAAGAAAATCTAGAGTTTCAAAAAGGTGTAAAATTGACACTCTCTAGGGTCCTTTAGGCTCTTGTGACAGAGCAGGAAAGGAAATGGAGCTGGAGTTTGCATGTGGAGTTCTAAGCGCTAAAGGGAGATCAAGGCAGGACAGTGAGAACTAAGGGACTAGACCCCTGAAGCAGAGCAAGAGCAGCCCCTTCTGAACCCTGTTTGCAGATGGTGCTCTTGGCGCTGGCTAAAGTGCTTTATGCCCATGCTTTCTTTTTATTCCTCACAAGAAACCCAAGCATGCACTGTAACTCCCATCTTGCAGATGAGAAAACTGAGGCACAGATAAGTTAAATAACTCATTTTATAGCCAAACACAAAACAAAAAAAACTGGCACTCAAATCTAGCTTGATGCCTGAAGATCATCTATTTACCTACTACATGCCACACTCTCCATTTGCCAAATACAGGATTGGATTTAGCCTGTATTTCTGAGATTTAAAGCTGTTTTATTTCTTAATAGATCAGGTTACTGACTCAGCCTGGGTCTGAACATATGTGACAGGTCTCCTCTTCAAAGCTCAGTTTTTATCTTTTTCATTTCACTGGACTGTAGGCAAGTGGGTCCTAACCCAAGTAAATGACAGAGTCCTTCTCCCATTGTGGGCCATGGAGTTTTATTTTTACCCTTCATACATGCAAAAAAAAATTTAAAAAAGTATGAATTTCTTGTCACTTTACAAACAAACAAAAATGATGCATTCGATTTAAAAGAGAGGCTCCTTTGTAACTAAAAGACAAACATTGCTCAGTGGAAGGCAGTGCTATTCTGGTTTCTAGAGAGCTCTGTGGGATCAAGCACCCCTTCTCTTGCCATTGCCATGGTCATCTAGGTCCAGTTCCTTCTCTAGTATTTGCTGCCATGAACGGAATTAAGGAGACTAGGCTATTGGCTGTGTCCAGGAATCAGACCAGTCAGAGTTTGAGTCTTGACTTAATGCTCATAAGCTCCCAGTTTTCAAACAATTAACCTCATTAACCCTTTGTTTCTTTGTTTTTAAACAGACATGGTCATTCTATCATAGTGTCCAACTCTTTCTTTTGGGTCCCAGTTTTCTAGTTGCAACAGAACTGTGGATGGACCCTGCTCTTCTTGAATTGACAATGTAAGTATGTGAAGCAATTGCTACTGGTAAGAAAGAAGTAGGGGCCTCAGGAAATGGCTACAATGAAAGTAATAGGGAAATTCTGGAAATGTTTGAACCCTTGGTTGTTGTTATGAGCAGTTGGGTCTGCAGAGTGCGCTAGGAATCATAAGAGAGAAAATAATTTTCCCTCTACCATTCCAGGTTCTTGGCTAGAATCCAATGTAATAAAAGACAGAGTAACAAGAGACACACAAACAGAAGGTTTTGTCTGTGTGATATTTTTAAGGAATTAAATAACATGTATACTTTCTGTATATATGGGAGATACTCAGGAAAACTGAGTAAATACAATCTCCAGCAAAAGACAAAAGAAGATTCTGTGTAATGGATGTTATACAGATTTAGATCCTTGCTTTCTCTGCTAAGACTTTCTAGAGATCTAGGCATTCTTCTCTTCCTGGTATAGCAAGGGAAACAACCTTAAAAATGAAAATTTCCCTTATAAAACTAGCTATGTCTTACAAAAGGGGAACTTCTACTTGTTTTTCTGAGCTTCTCTCTCTTATTGCTTAAAAATAATAATCCTAATGCCAAAACGGGTTTGGCTCAGTGGATAGAGCATCAGCCTGCAGACTGAAAGGTCCCAGGTTTGATTCCAGTCAAGGGCATGTACCTTGGTTGCGGCACATCCCCAGTAGGGGGTATGCAGGAGGCAGCCGATCAATGTTTCTAACTCTCCATTCCTCTCTGTGAAAAATCAATAAAATATATATTTTAAAAATCATCCTAAAATAATTTTTATGCCAAAGAGGCATATTTTGAGGTGGCCTATTCAGCTCTCCTGAGCTCACAAGGAACATGGATGACAGTTGTAACACTGTGTTTGGCCCTGGGGACCATTTCCATCAGAAGGAGAGATGCCCCAGAGACAAACAGAGGTCTGATGAGGGTGGAGTCCATGCTGAAATAGATCATTTTAGGCTCAAAGGGAACTATTCTGAAGACACACCAGAAATACACTTCACATAACTTTCTTAAAGGAAGCTTTTGAGGTTATACTCTCGACTTACATGGGCATTCTACCAATCAGTCACATGCGCAGTTCCCAACATATTGTACTTTGGTTGAAGGGTGAAGCCTAGCTATCAAACATCTGTATAGTAGAGCTTGCTCTTCAGCAGACCCTATCACCAGTTGCATGAAGTTCTCTCATGAACTTTATTTTGTCATTCACAGAACATCTCCTTCCCTGAGGCTTCTTCTATCAACCTGTCTCTGGAGAATAGCCCAACCGACAATATCCACACTTATTCTAGCATCTCTATTCTCATAACACTCTCTTTGAAGACTATAAAGACTCAAATTCAAATATAAGTATAAATCATTAAATAAATAAGCCCATGTGAATATAAACAGCTATAGAAAAAACAAGACACAATAACACGTATTATTTCCCAAGCCCCCAAACAATTATTAAATTAGATCTAATTTTAGTGATGTGCTAGAAGATGTATGAAGAGAATAACAGTACCCATAGAGAGTTGAGGTGAGTAGTTCTTAACTCTTTATCTTTACATGATGCCTACAATCTAATTGTGTTAGTTACCTCTTGCCACTCAAACAAATTACCACAAACTTCATGGTTTATCTTACAACTCTGGAGGTCAGAATGCTAAAATCAAGATTTGGGCAGGACTGTATTTTTTTCCTGATGTTCCAGAACAGAACCCATTTCCTTGCCCTTTATAGCAACTAGACGTTGTCCACATTCCTTGGTTCTTGGTTCTTGGTTCTTGGTTCTCATCTCCAAAGCTCATTTCTCCCTCTGATTCTGACTTCACATCTCTTTATGTGATTCTCTTGCATTCTTCTTATAAGAACCATCATGAATATATTGAGTCCACCTGGAAAATCCAATATTATCTCATCACAAGTTCCTTAATCATGTTTACAAAGTCCCTTTGCCATGGAAGGTAACATTCACAGGATCTATGGATTAGGGTATGGGCATCTTTGGACAGCCATTATTCAGCCTATCACACTAATCAACTGATATCTATTGAATATTTACAAGTCATTATTTCCTCCACTTAAAAGTATTGAGTATTTCTTACAATGTAAATTATCTGTTAAGCTTTAGTGATACAAAAATGAAGAAGACTTTGTCCCTGCCCATAACAAGAAGGTTATCTAGTCCTTATTAAGCTCTTGATATGTGCTACACACTCTGAGTATTTAATTCTTCTTTTAATCTCACATTAAACTTATGTTGTAGGTGCTATTATTCCCTCCATTGTATAGCTGAAAAACCCAAATCACTAAAAATTAAATAATTTCCTAATGTAACCAGTAGTAAAAGGTAAAATTAGGATTGAAACTAGGGAGCATTCTGCCAGATGGTCCTCTTTACAGTTCAATATTTGCTTCTGGTCCATATAAATCATTCAGACTTTAGCTAAACTTAAGAACAGTTCCGAGTACACAGTAAGTACTCTGTAAATCAAAATGATGGCAATGATGGTGATGATGGTAGTTTTGATAAGGATGACTTGAAGAACACATCGACTACATTTATTAGAAAGAGGTTTGGCTAAGGAAAGTTTGAGCTCTAAAGTTCACTTACTCACTAGCACTGCTGGGATATTACATCCAAATGCAGAAGAGTGAAGTGAATGGAATTTCCAGAAGACAGGGCCTGATGAGGAAGGAGAGTTGCTCACTTGTTAGTTACCATTTTTATCTGAAGTCTTTGCAATCTGCTCCTGGAATGAAAGCATTTGTCCTATGACTTCCCTAATTATCAGCTAATTAAGGAAATGATGGATAACTACTGCTTCTTCCCAGTAGAACAAGGTAGGTGGGCCAGGGCCCTAAGCAAAGGGGTGTGATGGATACACAGCGTGGCATCTGCCTTAGCAGCTTAATCTCTGCTCCCAGCGCAGTAAACACAGCCAATATTTTAAATGGGCCCAAGATTAGATTTACTCTAAATTGTATCCTTTCTAAGATGTCCAAATCTAGAAAATTTTGTATCTCACACATAACCTAAAAATATTGAAGTTCACAAATGAGCATCTCAGTTTATTAGCAGCAACAAAGGGAAATGTCTACAAATTGAAACTCAATCATGATCATTGAATTTCTATTAACTATCTTGGGAGTTATAGTTTTACTAATAGGGATAGGAAGAAAGTCATGTTAGTTGCTATCCTGACAAAATGAAACTCCACAGAAATTAGTCACATTTTATTTACCTTATTTACTTAGTCCATTTTCTCAGCCACCCCCCCCTTCACCACTCTCACCCCAATGGTACTGGATTTCAATTCTGAGTTTTACTTTGAGCATATTATCACACTGACTTTCCTTTTACTACATTAATTTTTATTGGTGAGTTTATTAAAATGGATAATATTTAAAGGTTTGGACAAAGGTATTGAATCAAGCCTAACTCTAACCATTTATAGACCAGACGGTGCTGAAAATCACCTTAACCTATGAAGATTTCAGATCAAATATATGCTTAAAAATCACATGGGTAATCATATGAGAGTTGTGCAAGGTTTATGTCAGAAAGCTCCGAAGCTTGTAACATATAGTTTGAAAACATTGGAGGACACCACCCCAAAAACTTTTCAAGTACATTTGTGCATGGCCACAGCACTACGCCTGGCCACTTCTGCTTCTCTCAGGTGATCCTTGTGCCAGAAATCCATTGGGACTGTCTGGAACTTTCTCTAAGGCACTCTGCAGTCAGAGAACCTTTCTAACTAATCTTCCTTCTTTCCCCCCTTTTTTTCACAGGTGTCAAACCTGCAATGGTCTAAAGGTCTTCTTGACTCCTGAACTCTTTGCCCTTTGTCTTACAGAGGTATTGCCCTCGGTACCTTTCCTATACGTTTCTACCTTGGCTTCTGCTTCCTATAGAACCCAACTGTCAGAGGGCCATGATGTGAAGTACTTGCCTGGCATTTAAAGTCATCATCCTCTAGAGAGTATTCAGACTAATTCCTTAATCTTTCCCATGCTGACTTCAGGCAGACAGACTCCAACATAAGCTGGTGATGCCCCTCTAAATATGCCACATTTACTCACGCCTTGGTTCCTATCCTATTTTCTGTCCCTAGCAATGTTATGCATGTAAGTCCTAAAATCTCAAAATTTAGTTTAAGCCCACTAACTTTGTGAATCCCAAGCAGATTTATGAAATCTCCAGAATTCTATAACATTTAGAGGGGGGAGGGGGGGAACCTCCTAGTTCATCCCTTAAATATTTCAATAGCTTATTTAACTTTAATATTCTTAAGGTCAATTAATAAATTTTTTATATCCCCTTTCTCCTCTGGTCAGCTAGTAGATTTCTGGGTACATAGTACATTCTTAATTCTTTTTGTCATTAATGAATTCAGACCTATGCACCAACAATTGAAATGCTTCAAGAATCATTACACTAGGCTGAAGTCTAACAGTGGCTTCTCTCAGATATAAAAGAAAAGAGCTGGACCTCAGATTTCATAAGGAAGCAGTCATGTTTCTAATTAGATTTCAGACTTGTTAGGAGGTTGTGCTGTGATTCAAAGATAATGAGAAGTCTGGACACCAGGAGCAAGTATAACATTGAAATGGCTTTCTCATATAAATCACATAGGGATATATATATATATATATATATATATATATATATATATATATATATTCATATACCACCTTGACCAAAGTAGTTTTATTAACTGCTCCACTATTGCAAATCACTTCTTTCTGGAGGAAGGGAGAAACAAAAATAGTCGCTGTCTTGTATTTGTTCTAAGTCATGATTTATTTAATGAATCTGAAATGGGATCCTTTTCAGGAAGTAATCTTGACAAACATGCTTATCTCCTTTTGACAGCAACAATAAACTGAGAGTCAAGAAAGCCAGGATCAGAAGAAAAGACATTGGTGAGTAAGGGTGTGTGTGGCTATGCAAGCCTGTGTGTACAAGCTTCTGTCTGAATGAGGCTGGAAGTAGGGTGTATCACCTCTAAAAAAAAAAAAAAATGGAGACCCTTTTGTGAGTCTTAATTGTCTTCTGGAAAGCACATGACTTAACAATACAGCACTTTCGGAACCGGTGGCAAAGAAAACAGTGTTTGAAAACCAGGCCCAGCCAACCTTAAGGAGCCAGCTCCTCCCCGGAGGCTGATGAGACCGAGGTTGGGAAACATGGAGCCCCCAACTCCCTCAAGGAGAAAGAGATCATGGCACAGGAAGAAGAGAAATAAATAGCAGGCCAATACTATAGGTGCTCCATTTTCTGATGTTGGTTGAACTTTCTCTTTTTGATTTGGAAACAATGCACCATGGGAAAACTCTTAATGAAAGAGATAGTCTGCCAACTTCTATAATTGCAATACTGTGCTGGTTCATAAAAATTCAGTATAAATTTCTTTTGAGGGTCATTTTTAAGGCCACCATTTTGCCTGGCAAAGCCAATTCAGTGGCAATAAGGATAAATGGCATTCCCTAACACCCCCCCCCCCTTTTTTTTTTTAATGTGGTCCTTCTGCTTCATGTTTTCAAGACCAGTTAACAATGATCATCTGTTTCACAAATAGAACATTTTACTTTAATGTAAATTTCTATAAAAAATAAGTAACAGAATTACTTTTTAGGATGATCTAATGTAAAGTACCTTAATTTTGGGTTCTCAAAAAAAGATGGAGCTTTTTGAATCTTGATTAGTATCTCTTCCTGGGCTCAATTCATAGCAATAGCACAATAGTATTGGTTCCAGACTCTCCTTTACCTACATAGAGTTCATGAATTCAGGGAGTAGATTCAAGTTAGAATAAGAGAATTTTGGGCACAGCTCTATGATCTCTGCAATGACTGGCATTGTTTATTTTTAAATCATTGTCATGGTTTATAGAAAACATATTGGGGAAGCATAAAGACTTTTCAATTATCTTCACAGAGGAGTTGCAAAGTCAAGTTCGGCAAATAAGAGTCCACACCCCTCTGTTTATAGAAAGCAGAAATAAAACCATTCTTAACATTCATAGGAAGTTTTCTTTGAGTAACTGCTCTGGAGTAACTAACAATACATTAAGCAAAACAGTTTGTCCCTCTTTCTAAAAAAACAAAACAGGCTATGATTGTATTTTTTTTCCTCATTTGTTTTGTTTTACTAAAACTTTTGCTGATTGAAATGATTCCTTTGTTAACCTCCTAAGTCACAGAATTTTGACAATTTGTGCAGGTTCTTAAATTTACAGTGCCACATTAAATTTCTAAGTATTGAAAACCTAAATTTGAGCCAGTATCACCACCCTAGCAGGGGTCCTCAAACTTTTTAAAGTGGGGGCCAGATCACAGTCCCTCAGAGAGCTGGAGGGCCGGACTATATGAACTACTAATTCCTACTGTAACACCTCGGCTGCACTCACTGCCCAAAAAACCTGGAGGGCCGGATCAGACTCCTCTGCGGGCCGCATGTGGCCCGCGGGCCGTAGTTTGAAGACCCCTGCTACAGTTTCAACTAATATTCCAGAATAAAACATTTAATTAGGTATCTGAAAATATGGCAAATAATAAAAAAAAAAGAGTGTCATTTAAAATCACAAATCTTCTTATAAAATATCCTGCTTAGATAATAATTAAGTCAACATAAGAAAAGGTCCAAACCTGTATATAGGAAATGTTTATTAGTTTATATGTGCCAAACTGATGACACATATTGAGGAGAAAAATATCTCAAATGCTCCGGAGAATAACAGTTTTTGCAGTTTCTTTTATGCATTTGAAATTAAGAAAAAATCTTAAGGATGTGGGAGAGCCCAGCTGGTATGGCTTAGTGAGATCATGGCACCTGCCTGGTTTGGGGGCTCTATCTCCAGTGGAGGGTCAATGATTCTCTCTCATCACTGCTATTTTTTTCCCCTCTCTCTCCTTCTCCTTTCTTTTCTGAAATTAATTTAATAAAATATGTATATTTTAAAAAAGGATGTAGGAAGGGATCAAATTAAGGACAATTAACAAGATTATGTACTGTTTCGAGGGTGGTTATGATTTATTTCAGAGGTGTGTTAACCAAGATGCACAAAGACAATGGACAGGACTTGTTGAAGACAAAGATAAATCTTAAGCTAAAAAGTGAATGTGCCTGGGGTGTGACTATTTACCATGACCTGCCCAGTTAAGAATTTATGATTACATCATGCTGTGAGGGTACTTTCCATAGGACTGCTTTTTTTTTACTCCACAAATGCAAAGCAGGATAATGTAAACTATGTGTAATCCTTAAGAAATGTATCCTAGGTGATGATTGTGAAGTAATTCCATTTTCCTCCAGTGGTTAAAAAACGTTTTCTTACATGCTTGACTTTAAAATCAAACAAAAACATCACTGTTAAATGGCATCTCTCCAAACTGGCCTTTTGAGAAATTTAACAAAGGAATTTTATTGAGCAAATGTTATGCCTGTAATAATAATGATGTGACACACATTCACAATGGGGTCAAAACAAAAAGCAATAACATTTTCTAGAACATTTAGCTCTTACAGGTAGGGATAGTTAGCTCCTAGTTTGCAGATTTTTGAGGCAGAAACCAGTATTTGGTGTGTTGCATGTTACCCTAGGGTAGGGGTGTCGAACTCAATCAGAGAAGGGGCCAAAATCTAAAATCCAGCCTAAATCGCGGGCCGAATGGTTTACTGAACAGTCATAAACTGACAATGTCATAAACTGACAGCGGAGTGCAGTGATGACAGCGCGGTGCGGGCCACATTGCAAGGCCTGGCGGGCTGGATTTGGCCCGCGGGCCTTGTGTTTGACACATGTGCCCTAGGGCCATGGTCGGCAAACTGCGGCTCTTGAGCCATATGAGGCTCTTTGGCCCCTTGAGTGTGGCTCTTCCACAAAATACCATGGCCTGGGTTTGTCTGTTTTGAAGAAGTGGCATTAGAAGAAGTTTAAGTTTAAAAAATGTGGCTCTCAAAAGAAATTTCAATCGTTGTACTGATGATATTTGGCTCTGTTGACCAGAGAGTTTGCCGACCACTGCCCTAAGGCCATGGCATCTTTCTGCTCTGGGCAACTTAAACAGTGCATTCCCAGTTCCCAAAGTCTTATCCATAGACTGAGCTACTCAAATAGCACTTTTAGAATTTTGTTATATCTGTCAAAGTAAGCTGAAAATTAGCATTCATAAGAATTACAAGTATTACTATTACTGTATTTCATGTCCTTGAAATATGTAAATTCACTCAGATAACTGGGTAGGACAATTCAACTACTCTATGGTGAGATTCATCTTTTTTTTTTTTTTCCTCCTTAACATTTAAAAAAATATATTTTTATTGATTTTTTACAGAGAGGAAGATAGAGGGATAGAGAGTTAGAAACATCAATGAGAGGGAGACATCGATCAGCTGCCTCCTGCACATCCCTTACTGGGGATGTGCCCACAACCAAGGTACATGCCCTTGACCGGAATCGAACCTGGGACCTTTCTGTCTGCAGACTAACACTCTATCCACTGAGCCAAACCAGTTTTGGCTCCTCCTTAACATTTTTAATGAGAATTTTCAAATATATAGCAATATTGAAAGAATTTTACAGTCTATATCCATATATCCACCATCTAGATTTTTGCCATTAATAGTTTATGATACTTGCTGTATCACATACCTATCTATCCATCCCATCGTCCATCCATTAACAATCTTATTTTTTTAATCTTTATTGTTGATATTATTACAGATGTCTATCTTCCTCCCCCATAGCCTTCTCCACCCAGTTCCCACCCCACCCCAGGCCCTTGACACCCTATTGTCTGTGTGCATAGGTACTGAATATATGCATATAAGATCTTTGTCTAATCTCTTCCTGCACCCTGCAAACCCCTTTCCCTCTGAGAATTGTCAGTCTGCTCCATTTCCATCCCCCTGATACTATTCCGTTCACCAGTTTATTCTATTCATCAGATTTTTTATTCATTTGATTTTTAGATTCACTTTTTGATTATAGATATGTATTTGTTGTCATTTTGTTGCTCATACTTTTTTAACCTTTTTTTTCTTCTTCCTCTTCTTAAATAATACCCTTCAGCATTTCATATAATATTGGTTTGATGATAATGAGTTTCTTTAGCTTTTTCTTGTCTGTAAAAATTTTTATCTGACCTTCAATTCTAAATCATAGCTTTGCTGGGTAGAGTATTCTTGTTTGTTGGTTCTTGCTGTTCATCATGTTGAATATTTCTTGCCACTTCCTTCGGGCCTGCATGGTTTCTGTTGAGAAATCAGCTAACAGTTGTATGGGTACCCCTTGTAGGTAACTGTTTTTTTCTTGCTGCTTTTAAGATTCTCTCTTTGTCTTTTTCCCTTGGCATTTCAATTATGGTGTGTTTTAGGGTGGTCCTCTTTGGATTCCTCTTGTTTGGGGTTCTCTGCACTTCCTGAACTTGAAAGTCTGCTTTTTCACCAAGTAGGAGAAATTTTCTGTCATTATTTCATCAAATAGGTTTTCAATATCTTGTTCTCTCTGCTTCTGGCACTCCCATAATTTGGATATTGGTACACTTGAAGTTGTTCCAGAGGTTCCTTACACTATCTTCATATTTTTGGATATTTTTTTTTTTGCTCTTCTAGTGGGGTGTTTTTTGCTTCCTTATATTTCAAATCATTGACTTGATTCTTGGGATCCTATTGTTGAATCTCTGTGTATTATTCTTTATTTCAGTCAGTGTATGCTTCCCTAATCACCTGAGGTGGAAACTCTTGGTATACCCTTTTGTGGGCTGTGTGCACAGTCTTGTGGTAGTTGAGCCTTGATTGCTGTTGGTATCACTGGGAGGAATTGACCTCCAGACCAGTTGGCTATGGGGACCAGCTACAACTACAGTGAGAGAGCTACTGTGCAGGAGACACCCTTATGGAGCAAGACTTGTTTTAGTGCTCACTGAGTTTGCCCCTTGAGTGTGTTGCTTATGGATGTGAAGAGTTATAATCTGGTGTGGCCTCATACTGACCACTGGGTACACTACACTGGCTCTTGAATCTCCAAGGAGAAGTAACGTCAACCACTGCCACCCTGCAGGTATGGCGGAGTCTCTCTTTTCCTCATCCAGCATGGAAAGGGAATGATCTGGTTATTCAAGTAGAGTGGCTGGGGATTGAGAAATAAAAAATAAAAAGATACAAGACACAAAAATTAAAGGAAAAAGCTGGGGCCAGGTGGGACCACCATCCTCTTCTGAAGGAGAGACAGGGACCCAGCACCTAAGCAGCATATTTATTTTTATTCCCCAAATACCAGGAGGTTTCACCAAAACTCAAGATAAAGAGCTTGGGTGGGCCAGAGTCTTATTCATTCCCAGTGCAGGACTGCATTTACATATCAAAACCCACCCCAAGACACCTGGGCAAAGGTAAGAGTCAATACTGAGAACACAACTGCCTTTTTGGTAAGATGTAAATTCAAGACCAAGCTCTGCCTGAGGCCTTAGGTTCAGCTGACAATTATTAAGAAAGAATGCCCATGTGCCTTCCCAGGGGGTCGTCTGCATGCAGGAGTTATAGAGAGATCTGCAGATTCTTCCTCTTTGTATTGGGTTTGGAAGTACCCAGAGGAAGCCCAGCTGTAAAGCAAGGCAGGCTGGTGTTGGTGCCAGCCTTGGGTCTTTTATTAATAGCTTTGGGACTCCCTTACCCATTTGCAGCTTGTTTGACAGGTTTTAGGCTGAGAAAGGGCAGGCCATTCATATGCACAACTTGGGTGAGGTTGTAAATTGGGTGGGGTGGGGTCTCATGGAATCTTAAGGGCAGAGTGAACAGAAATGTCTACCAGTTAGCCCTGCACCTGGAAGGTCCTAGCATAGGAACAATGACTGCTGCGAGCACCTCCCTCTTGAAGAAAACCACCCCAAGTTCCTGCCCCGATGCCAGATAGTCCAGTTTCTCCCTGTATCTGTCTGGGTCCCCTAGAGCCTTGCCTGTCACTGGAGCTCAGAGCAAGCAGAAGCTTATAAATTCAGTTCACAATGCTGGCCTTTTAAGAGAAGAAGCTGGGTCTCTAGCAGCCTGTGTGTCACTCAGCCCCAATCCCCACTTGTTTTTATAGTCCATAGTTCTTACTGCCCAGATGGACTTCTTTCCCCATCTTTGGAACCCTGGGCTGGGAATCTGGTGTGGGGCTGGGACTCCTTGCTCCTCCAGGCAGCCTCCTGAAAGGCAATTTTCCTCTGGACTAAAAAAGCTACACACCCAGGTGCTAGACCAGTCCATTCCGCGCCACTGCACCTTCTATCAATTTCAATGCTATTTTTTCTTTACATCTCTAGTCGTAGTACTTCCACTCAGCCAGCTTTCCGAGGATTCTAGATGATAATTGTTCTGTGTTTTAGTTGTAATTTTAATATGGTTGTGGGAGGCAGCAAGTATAGGCGTTAACCCATGCCACCATCTTGGTTTTTGAGATTCACCCTTTAATCCTTTCTAAATGATTTGCCAACCTGGCATTGATCTTTCTAGTTTAATAGATGTAATTGACTTATTAAAGATAAATATGTGCCTCCAATATGACTGTCTAGTCACCTCCTTGCCCTGGGGGGAAGGCTAGGAGATGAGAATAGTCTGTGTAGGGAGAATGGGGAGAAAAAAGTCATCTCCCAATGGTCCTTAAAATTCAGTGTTAATCTGAATCACCCAAGGGTGCTTAAGAATGCCAAATCTAGGATCTGACATCCAATACTTCTGGTTCTGAAGTTCAAGGGTAAGGTGAGGTTTAGGAATCTCAGTATGAAACAAGGACTTTGGGTAACTCTGAGCCCCAGGGGTCTGAGGGCCATCCCCTAAGGATTTTAGCTATATGTAAATGAAGGCTTTGAACTCTTCTGTAACCCAACTTACTTTTAAAAATGGCCTTTGAGTTAGACCCTGTAACGTGATTATCCTGTTCTTGAAGACAGTGGGTAGTTGACTCATCTCCCGTCCCATGGGCACTAATTGGCATTTATGCTGAGCCCAGTCACTTCCACGGCATACACGCTTAATGATAGCACAGCCCTGTGGTTATAAGCTTCATAAATGGAAATATACACAACAGTGGTGGCCTTTTATTTATATACTCATTTCAAAGAGAAGTCAGAGCAGTGAGCTGTGTGCAGTCTGTTTACTAAACAGAGTTGAAGCAAGGGGAGCAGACAGAGACCTTTTCAGCTTAATGTCTACCAGATGATTTAAAAGTTTCCAGTTAGCTTCCTGCTCACAGCCTAGCCAGCAGCCCTGTAATACCTGTAAAATAATTAGGGTACAGCATGGGCTTAATTTATTCCAAACATTGCAAGATTTCCACATTAGCAATAATGGCTTGCTTATAGTGGAACCCTAGAGGCCACATAAAATAATTGGAGGCTCAAACGTTGTAGGTGAAAAGGAGTGTTCAAAAAAATTTGCTCAGACCCGTTTGTGGTGGGCTCCACCAAAAAAGATTGTGGCTCAATGTTCACATTGTTCTCTCCAGACAGTACTAATTTGTTTCCAATTAAAAGAAAATGGATTGCAAATGACTTCACAGAGCAGGCTGGTCAAAGGAATAAGGCCCAGCTTATAATGTTGCCTCCAGAGCCACGCTTTTCCTGCAGGGCACGCATCGGAATGGCATTGAGCAGAGTAGCTGTGTCTGCAGAGAGGCACTGGAATGACTCTGGAGCTGAGATTTACGGCGCTGTGTAAACTAATTATTATTCTTCATTTAGGTAGTTTGCAGAAGCTTGAAAGCCTTTGTGGAGAGCAGAGATTAATAAACTTGCATCGCAATTCATTTTGAGCAACTGTTAATGATTACCCTCATTTTTAATAGCGAGAAGCTTATCCCCACCACCACCCTTGTCATGCGAAGGTAATTGTTTCCTTATGATCCTCATCTCATTGATATCTGGACCAGGAGCTGAGGCAGGCATCTGAAGAAGGAAGGGAGAAAGGAAGTGTTTTCAGTAAAATGATAAAAGATACTGAATTCTTGTGACTCCCCCCTACTCCCTCCAAACGCTTAGAAGTAAAAGTTAGGAAATGCTTCTTATTTCTGTGCTTGCATTAAATTCCAGAAAGCAGCAGAAATGCGAATGTTACAATAAGGAAAGGCAAAAATGCTCTTGTAATTAAAACAACAACAACAACAAAACCCATGAAGACATACAAAAGTTTAACTTACCTCCCTTCTCTTCGCCTCCCTACACAGCTAGGAGGAAATGGGACTTGGGCAATTGCTAATTAGAAGCACAGAATTCCTATACACATTCTCTAGAGAGAATCTGAGTCTCCAAGGCATGCTTGTGTCTGTGTGGACTTAATTAGGCCAATGCTTAAGAACTACTGGTCAAAGTAATGTCTTTGAAATAAGAAGTAAATTGTTTCTAATAAGAAGAGTCCATTAAACTGGGCTAAATACTGGCATGCAATGACCTCGGATAGCTGAGCTCTGAAGGCTGTGCATTAGGCAAAAGAAACAAATTCCAGCTCAAACTTGTTTAAACAAAACAAAAGAGATTGTTGGAACAGAAGGGATTATTGGGAGGGGGAGGGAACTTGACTTGTCTAAACTGTAATGTGTAAAGATTGAGGGGAAGAGTTTGCCGCCCCAAAATATGCTTTTTATAATATTGACTATTTCAAGCTGGATATATATGAAAAACCTTTGACCCCCCCCATTGCCTAAAATAATTTAAATAGAAGACCTATTATCATAGATCTCTATAATTTAATATGAACTAAATGTTGTAGACAGGGAAGAGCTTAGCAAGGAACATATCCCAAGCTCTGTTTATTAGTACTATGGATTAAAGATCCCAATTTAGTGAGGTCTCATATTTGCATGCAGGTTTTTATCCAGAAGAGAGGCAAACATTTTTTGTCTGGTGAACAGTAATATAAAAGTTATTAGGTTACTGGTTGGTTTATTGTTTGTAGGAAAATAAATACTGTTGTATCTAGTCCAAGAACCTTATCCTAACTTTCCTTTATCAAGGTGACTATAAATACCCACACATTTTCTTTAATCTGATCTTAACCTATTTTTGGTTCCCTCATGGACTAAATAATTAAATAAAATCATTGACAAGGCTTCATGGTTAATTTCACACTTGTGTGGGAGTCATGATTTCACCTCTTGGACAATTATACTGTTCAAAAACAAACCAATGCACATTGGGTTTTCCTGAATAAAAATTGATTCAAACTGGGCAGCATCTTATCTAGCAGATAGAAAGGAGCTCCAAGGAGCTGTACAAAATGAGACTTTTATAGACAGAGAAGAGAAAATACAAAGATGATATCTAGACAAAGGTGATTTGTTTATTGCAAGAATACTTGCCTTTCTGTGATGTCAGGGGTCTGTCAGACAGATGACCTGCCTCTGCTGGAAGAACTGAAATTATAATTCAATTAAATCTTGGTTTGGGGACATGGGACTTAGCATAAGCAATTCCATTTGAGACCTGTTGTGCTCTTTTTAATAATACTTTAGCAATAACTAAAAATGCATACATAATATAGTCATGAGTATAGCATAAGCTAATCTTAGGGTGCACATAATTTTTTAATTAGTTTCTTACTAAAATTTTCTTAAATAAGGAAAACAGGCTTTTTTTCTTGAGAAAAAATCTTTCTTTTTGAAAAAGTAGGCTTTATACTATTGTCCAACAATCTCAGATTTTATTTTTGTGTGTGTGTGGGCCTATGAGGTCATTGAATGTATTATCCCCTGCCCAGGGCTCAAATGCAATTGTGAGTTAGCTTCCTCATTTTTTTTTCAGGTCTCTGCTCAAATGCCATCTTGTGGGAAAGGACTTACTGACTTTTCAATCTATAGTAAGGTCTTCTTCATCCCTTAACCAAATTTACTTTTCTTCACAGCACTGTTGTTTGACATATATCTATTTGTTTTTGTCTCTTTTTCTCTGTTAGACTATACACTTTATGAGACCAGGGACATTACATATAATGTCCCTAGAGAGAGTCATGCTGCATTTTCTATCCTGAGAGCTTTTATCTGAGGTCTCTGTGGAGGATCTATATAGAATAATCACCAGCTTTCCCAATGTGTCTCCTCAGGGTCATTGTCTCCATTGATTGACAGGTGCTAGGAGAGAAGGTCATTAGCCCTCACAAGGGATCCTAAAATCAGCCATGATGTCACTCTACCTGGTTTTGCTGCTGTTCTGGGCCTGGAGCTGAAAAAAAACAACAGATGAGGTCTGGATGTCATCTTCAGGAGTTGATGCTTAAGAGAGTGGTTGTGCAAGGGTTTGCAGTTTTGCCCATCTCTAGGCATTTGGGGCGCTCTACTTGGTGACCTCTTCACTTGGCCCATCTTTCCTGCTCTGCTCATGCTTATCTAACTGCCTACTATAGTGGGAAGACATATGAAAGACCTTAGCAGCAACACAAGGAAACCAGATATGTAATGATTTTAAAATAAAATGAACAACAGTAATAGGAACTATTGAGCATATTCAATGTGTTAGGCCATATTCTAAGTAGTAGGTTAACTTATTTTGTCCTCACCACAACCAATGAGGTAAGAATTATTATTATCCTTATTTTATAGATAATGCTGGTGAAGCATAGTAACTTCCATGATGTCAGGTAAACAAAAGGATATTTTTTTCCCCCTCACATTTTTTAAGAGAGATAGAAACATCAATGATGAGGGAGAATCACTAATTGGTTGCCTCCTGCACACCCCATACTGGGAATTGAGCCCAGCAATTGGGGCATGTGCTCTGACTGGGAATTGGACTCTGATCAACCAATGAGCCATGCTACCTGTGTTCTCCCCTCACATTCTTACTTAAGAGAATATAAGCTCCACCAGGGCAGAAATTTTGGCCCTTTGTTTGTTTTGTTTTTATTACTATATCCTAGGGTCTAGGAGAGTATTTGTCACAAAGGAGGTGTTCAATAATTGATGAAGAATGAAATATTTTTTTTTGGTGGTCTACTATGTTTCAGATGCTTTTCTTGGTATTGGGGATATGTCAGATAAAGAAGAGGTCACATAAAGATAGTCAATTCACTGGAAAATGAGACATTTAAAGTGCAACACAAAAATCATGCCTTGTATTCACCATTATATTTTTGACAATCTCAGTTCGGGAATGCAAATATTTTTCCTACTCTGGAAATATTTTATCAGCCATGCCTGAATGAATAGTGATCAGCTTCAACAAGCACACTAGGGATCAAGAGTTAAGACTACCTCTCTTGAATCAGGGAACAGGCCCCTTAGGGGTGTTTGAACTAAGGTTTAGAGCTCAGCTGTCTCTGCCTGTCTTCTTGGGGTGACACAAGGAGGGAGGGAATGTGCTGCTCCCAACAGGCTAAGTAAGAGAGCAATTTAAATTAAGATGTTAGCCTGGCTGGCATGGCTCAGTGGTTGAGCACAGACCTATGAACCAGGAGGTCAAAGTACAATTCCTGGTCAGGCCATATGCCTGTGTTGCAGATTCAATTCCTATTGTAGGGTGTGCAGGAGGCATCCAGTCAATGACTCTAGTCATTGATGTTTCTATTTCTCTCTCCCTCTCCCTTCCTCTCTAAAATCAATACAATTAGATTTTTAAAAATAAAACAAAATAAGATGTTAACCCCTCTAGATTGTCCCTGGTCTGAACTGGTCCATGACTGACTTGATTCATTAATAATTTTATTAATTATTAATGAATCAATAATTAATTGGTTTGTTAATAATCAATTAATTGTTAATGAATCAAATCAAGAGGAGACCTCAAAATTTCTGTTTTCTGCTGGGAAATGTCTGTGATACTATTAAACCATTCAAAATTTGTGGCCAATGCTTTGAAAGTCCAAAACTCAAATGCCAGAGTTTGGTGAAAGGAAATGTTTATTGATTGAGAGAAGGTGCCAGATGAGAAGATGGGAGTCCTAGTGCCTTTTCAAATAATTCTTAAGAAAGTGTAGAGTTCAGGCTTCTTTTAGGTCAGGGGAAAGGGATAATTGGAGGGGCTGTTTTTGTGGAAAGAAGGCAGACTGGAACATGTTGGATTCAGAGTCTGAGCATTTCACTCTGTAAAAACAGTGCCTTAAATCGGAAGACTACCAGCAATCTGACTAAAGGTTTTGCATTTGTGTAGCTGTTACTTTAAAACTTATACAAATGATGCCGAAACCGATTTGGCTCAATGGATAGAGCATCAGCTTGGGGACTGAGAGGTCCCGGGTTCCATTCCGGTCAAGGCATGTACCTTTGTTGCGGGCATATCCCCAGTAGGGGGTGTGCAAGAAGCAGCTGATCGATGACTCTCATCGATGTTTCTAGCTCTCTATCTCTCTCCCTTCCTCTCTGTACAAAGTCAATAAAAATATATTTAAAAAAAAATAAAACTTACACAAATGACACAATTTTGGGTTTCTGGTGAAGTAATAGATAATTCCTGTAACAGATGGCACTGGAAATAGATGGACAGACAAAACTGAAATGAGAAAGTTGAAGACATAGTCCCAAAAGGTTGTAAAGAATAATGCTGTATTAAAAACATTGAAGCCCTGGCCTGATGACTCAGTTGGTTGGGGATTGTCCTGTGCACCAAAATGTTGCTGATTGGATTCCAGGTTGCAGGCTTGATCCCTGATAGGGCATGAGCACGAGGCAACTGATTAATATTAGGCTCCTAGATCTATGTTTCTCTCTTTCCATCTCTCTGCCTTTCTAAAAAGCAATCAACTATTAAAAAACAATTTTAAAATATTTGCAGCTGAGACTGCAATCTCATGGTAATATATACTTTAGAATTTGCCATTTGAAGTTTTGCTTACCTATTATACAACCTGTAGAAAGGCTGGCTGAATAATTAGCACCTGGGTTTCTGAGTTAAAGAAAAAACAAAACAAAACAAAACAAAAAAACAACTTTCAGTCATCTGATTGATCATCTGGTTTATCTTCCCTTCTTTTTCCTAAAGTGCCTCTTCTCCCCTACCATGCACAGTAGGGGGTGAAAAGGAATATAAATGAGGGAAGAAACAAACGTTCTCAGTCTCTTTTGAATTCTTAAGACTGGCCATGGTAATTTACAAACGTTGGCTTGAAGATGCTCCTGTTTTTTATGTTGCTTTTAAAATGTCAATACCAGTACAATTGAATATTTTGAACTTTTACAAAAGCATTTTCATCAAGGAAAAGATCATTTGTCAGGTTGAGAAACAGCATTCAAATTGAGGTCAAAGCAGAATAAAAGGCTTTCTATTTCAGCGAAAGATGGGCAACTGGTACCCTCTCCTTTGTTTAATTAATTGAACAGGAGACTGAGGGCCAGAAAGGTTCAAGGCTGACCTGATTCCTTTGCTGGCATAGTGGCAGAAAGAATGTACTTACATTTTTCAATGTGTGATTGAAAATAAAAAAGGACCATCGAGTAAGTACATACCTCAGAAAAGAAGTACAGACATTTAGAAAAATATTTCTTTCTTTATAATGATAAAAATGTATTATTAAGCGTTTATGTTCTAAACAATAAATCTCTGGAATTTTGCATAAATATGGCTCATGCCAAATATCAGGGTTCAATATTGTCAAAGATAAATTGAACATGTTACTTTTCTGAGGTGGTAATGTAAATTAATGTTATAGAGTCCCTGAGCTTCCATGTGTTTTACCCTACAGATGAGAAAAGAAACAAGTTTCACTCTAGAAAATTATTTTTCTATTAGGAAACGTTTGAGAATCATTTATGTTGCTAAGCAAACCTATTTTGGACAAAATAAACAGAAAGAGTTCTTCTTTGCATTAAATGGACAGGGAAACTTAGCTTTTGAGAAGTTGAAGAAGAATGGACAGACATTACCTTGATTTGGGTGGGGGGAAAAAGAGAAAGGCACAAAGAAAAAGACTAGACGATGAGAGAAGGGTTGTACAATATTAAAGCAGTTAAAAATAGGAAAACAAAGGATGAAATGTATATTGAAATACATGGTGACACCCCAAAAGACAGGTACACATTCTAAATCCCCAAATTTGTGCATGCTACCTTATATGGTAAAAGGTGTGATTAAGTTAAGGATCTTGAAAGGCTTTATCCAACCTGGATTATCTGGATAGCCTTAAATGGAATGTAAGTTATCTTTCTAACACACACAGTGGAGAAGACAAAGAGAAAATGGCAATGTGGCCACAAGCCAATGAATGCCTGTAGCCACCAGAGCTGACAGAGTCAAGAGAAATTCTACTCCAGGGTCTCTGGGGAAATGATGGCCCTGCCTACACTTTCATTTCAGACTCTGGCCTCCAGAACTGTGAGAAAATAAATGTATGTGGCTTTAAGCTTCCAGTTTATAGTAATGTGTTCTAACAGTCACAGGAAACTAACACAGAGTAGAAGAATAGACAGGTGAGTGTCTGTACTTTCCTTCTCTTTAGTCTCCATGTAGCTATGAAGCTATTAGATGATATTTAAGGGAGTGGCTTGGGCCAACTTCCCATTTCTGGAAGTTATTCCATTTTTCTGGGTATCTCTCATGTTTACAGAAGATATACATTTTTTTTTGTTGTTGTTATTATTGTTTTTGTTTTTCATTTCTGTTTTTGTCCTGTTCATCTCTCTTTTATTACAGGGATGTCTCAATTAAATATAGAAGGGTAAGGGAAAATTTTTTTCTCGCCTATGTTATGTTCCAAGAGATTAATGCCTTCTTATAACAGCCACAATATGATATGATTATAATTTGCATATGGATTAAGTTGGTGAGAAAAGTATAAGTAATAACAACAACAATAATATTTATTGAATACCTACTATAAGAATCTGGTCCTAGCAGGGAACTGAATTTATGCCAAATGGTTCACATTAAGAAACTTTAATGACAGTACTTCCTACAGAGGCATGGGCAGAGCTAGTGAATAAATGAAGCAAACAAACGAGGGATGGTGCTTCACCCAAAGAGAACCAACTGTAGTAAGCAATTGCTATCTAAAAGGACATGGAGAGGAAAGTGTGGAAAAGGCCCAGAAGAACTGGAACCGTGGAGGAAGAACTGCTTGTAAGGGGCTAATGTGAGACCAAAATACATTCTGTAGCTCCTCTACTCTGAATACTTCTGTCCAACCTATTTCATCTCTGATACCAGATTTGTGGTTTTCCATACATCAGTAATTCTGTGACACTAGCTGAACATTCTATAATATAACTCAATTCTGACATTACTTGTTATTGATCCAAAGTCTGTGTGCCTGACACTTCAAAAGATCAAAACTCAAAATGTCAGAGTTTGGAGAAAGGAAAGGTTTACTTATTGAGAAGGCATCAACCAAGAAGATGGGAGCCCTAGTGGTCCTTGAAATCCATCTTATCAAAATAGAGAGTTCAGGCTTCTTTATGTCTAGAGAAAGTGAAATGGGAGGAGCTGTTTGTTGCAAAAAACCATAAGCAGAATTCCTATATGCAAGACTAAGCAGTAGCTCTTAGCCTGAAGGCAGTGGGAATAAAGCAGGATGGACAAGAGGGAGTCAGAGAGATTGAGCATTCTAGTTTATTACTATGTACCTGGTGATAATGTCAGATCCCACAGGTAAAGGGCTCAGTACCATGAGACTACCTTGCTTTCTCTTACTTTAGTTGTCAATAGCAAGAGCAGTTTGTTACCATTGCTTCTGATCTACAGGCTGTGAATGAGAGATTCCCATGACTCCATCTTTGAGTTCTATTAATTAGCTAGAGTAGCTCACAGTGCTCAGGAAAACACTTTACTTACCAAATTACTGGTTATTGTAAAAGGATATAACTCAGCAACAGCCAGGGAGAAGAGATAAATAGGGCAAGGTATGTGGGAAAGGGTGTGAAGCTTCCATGTTCTCTCAGATCACACCCTTCTCTCCAATCTCTACGTGTTCACCAACCTAGAAATAGTCCTAACTCTGTCCTTTTAGCTTTTTATAATATGAAAGCTTTATTATATAGGATCCATTGATTAAATCATTGGCCACTGGGAATCTCTAGCTTCTCAACCTCCTCCCCCATCTATCCTGCCCTCTCCCATGAGGTCAGTGGGTGGAACTGAAATTGTCAAACCTCTAATCACTTGGTTGGTTTTCCTGGCAATCAGCCCCCATCCTTAGGTTATCAAGAGACTTTCCAAAAGCCATCCCACTAACATAAAGTTAGGTGAGGTTGCAAGGGGTTTGTTGTGAATAACAAAAGACAGCTCTATTGCTCTTATCACTTAGGAAATCCCAAAAGTTTTGGAAGCTGTGTCCCAGGAAGAGAGATGAAAAGCAAATATTTATTATTATAAATCACAATATCACAAAGCTAAATTTAAGAGGGGATATGCACCTACTGACAGAAATGTGGTGCCAAAACAGGAAGTAAGAGGAAAGAAAATATCTCAACCTTTCTCTTCCTGAACTTTGATAAGTTCCCTAGGGAACCTGCTATATGTGGTCCATAGTGGTTGGGCTTCCGGGTTATAGAGTCAAGCACAAAAGGCTGGAGAGGGAGGGGATGAAAATGGAAGCTAATTAGCTTGGATCAGCTATGTAGCAAGCCCCTCAGAAATTTTTGTTCTACAATGACCCTCCAAAGATGTGTATTATTATTATTCCCATATTTAGTGAATGTTAATGCTCAAAGGAAGTCATCTACTGAGGTGACCTCATTTTCTGTGCACTCCTCCTTGCTCAGTCCTCTCATCAGCATTGGCCTTTTTTACTCTTCAACAGGGCACCCCCACTGTTGGCCTCTGCATTTGCCATGTACTCAGTAGAGCACACACTGCCTTCAGAGATCTGTATAGCTCACTCCTCCTGCCAAGGGTCTGCTCAAGTGTCATCTTACCATCCAACCTTCTTCAGCCACCCTTGACCCTAATTTCCTATCCTGTATAGCTCTGGCCTCCACCTCACACATTGGATTGCATTTATGTAGGCATTTCTGCTATCCCCTTTGCAGCATAGGTGTTGGGAATGTGGGACTTGCAAAACCATGTATTTCAGTGCCTGGCCCTTAGTGCTCAGTGTCACTGAATGATTGACAATGAGGCTGGTTTGGGATTTGAACCCTGTGTGTGTGATTCTGAATCTCATTGTCTTTCCATCATCATGGGTTGAGAAGCCATGGAAGTGGAATCTATGAGTAACATGTGCTCCATGCAACAATATATGGAAATCACAGAAACAACAGCAAAGCACCATATTTAAAGTTGACAGGTCTCTGCACCATGCAATAAGGAAAAAAAAAAAAAGATCATTTGGGTACAGATAAGAAAAGTCCGAAATATTGATGAGAATCCTGTTTTACAGAATACACACACTCACATACACGTCATCACGCCCCACAAGTTCTCCTTCCTTTCCCAGAGGAAAAGCTGACACATGTGTACCAGATTCCGCACATTCATATCCGGCCCCGGTGGAGAAGCAGATGCTGCATCCACACTTTGTACCCAGATGGGAGCTTTGACACCAATAGGAGCTGTTTGTGTGGATCTTCCCGCCAACACGGAGGTGCCTGGGAGGCTTCTCCCTGACACACTTCTCACCTCCAGTTTCACAGGCAGAGAAGCTGCTGCAAGTAACAGCATTGAGACAGAGTGGGATCATGCTGCACTGGAATCACATTCAGCTGATTGGTTGCTTTTGGAGGGTACATTTTCCCCTCCTCAGCCCCCTTTTTTTTTGGTACTTGTCATGCAAAATGCCACATTGCAAAGGATCACTCCTTCCTTAAAGGGAAAGGATCTGTGTTTCCTTATTTTCTAAGTATGCTGAGGAGTATTAGCTTTCAAAATGTAAAGGTGGCCACTGGTGACGTGGATTTAGATAGTTCCAGGTGCCAGCTGACCATACAGTTAATTTGTGGAAGGAAAAGGAGGCTTTTGGGGATTAAATGGCAAAGCCTTCCACTTTGAGCAATTGTTTCTCAGTGATCCTGAATAGTCTCATAATTACGCTTAATAATTTTTGAATAATGAGCACCTTTATTATGCAAGCTAGGGTGGGAGAAAGGAGGGATCTTGCTTTCCCAGTCTCGATCTTTCTCAGGTAGAACTCTAGTTCCTTGTGCTCCATCACGAGGAGTCATTAGCTGGGCCACGGTGGCCAGCTCTGGGTGCAATGCTGGAACCACTTCTCCAGAAAACATTTCCCCCCTTTTATTACATTTCTATTAAATGTATTTGATTATTTTTTGTTTAAAATCTTTTCTCATTGGGAGGCAGCTTGGATCTTCTCATGTAAAGGGCTCCTCATGGTAGAACTTGTCACTGCCAAGGGCAATTGACTGAACACCCTGCAGGCCACACTAGCTCCTCCTTGGAGGCACTGCCGACCCTCTCCATCATGCTTAGTTTGCTAGTGTAGCATTTTGGGCATCAGGAGGAGGTACCCAGGCCCAGCCTCAGAACATCATACTTCTGTTTGTTTCCTTAGACATAATTATGTGAATGCCTCAGCCATTCTTGATGTTGATGGTAGGTTTTCTGCACATATTTCCTTTCTCTGCATAAAGTAGGGCTTTCTTTTGCCCCTTCTTGCAGCTCTGGTGCCATATGTCTCATGGGACACATAGTGTTCCATGTGGCTCAAGGACCGTTTGTCCTGCTCCCTCACAATATAATAATATTGGCAACACTGTCATTGCATGATGAGGCCTGTAACGATGCGGACTGGCAAGTATTATCCCCATTCCTTTGCTTGCTCTCTCTCCTACTGAGTAGCCCTGAAGTTTCCTCTTCTTCTGAATGCACTGCTTAACTTCTTCTGCACTTTGCCCCTTTCATGACTAAAACATTTACTTAAGAAAAAATGCTGGAAAATAAAAAGGGAGGTCAAAGAATTAGGAAAAAGGCAATGTCATAACAAGTCTTTCAGGGGAAAAATTTCTACTCAAACAGTGAGAACAATTCTGTTTATTATTTTAGAGGCAAAGACAGTCTGTAGCCATAATTAAATTACTGCACTGAGAAAGCAGCATTGTTCAGAGGGGTGATTATGAGTATGGACTCTGGACTCAGACTGCCTGAGTTTGAACCATAGAGCACCACTTACTAGCTGTTTTATTTTGAGTAATTTACGTTACCTCTCTAAGACTTGGTATCTCCATGTTATTAATGGGGATGCTAATGATTTCACAGCATAGTTTTATGAGCAAGAAACTGTGCTGGGAGCTTTAGCATGCTGCTCATGTAGTAGTTCTTAATGAGTATTAGCAGTCAGCATTATGAATTTTAGGTGCACATTATCATTCAAATGAAAACTTCCAAGGAGGAGCTAACAGTCACATTTTATGAAAGTTTACAAACTGTGATGCCAAGAATGGGTCTCATTTCTGTCTTTGGCCATAAAAAGCACATTTCGTGTTCAAAAATTCAAACCCTCACTCCGAGTGTTGTCATTGTATTATTTCCCATTTAAGTGCAAGCATGCTGAAAAGAATCACATCAGTTTAAGGTGCAGGCTCTGACACAAACGCTCCTAATATTTCCTGATGCCACTGTACCCGCATTAAAGCTGTGGATCATGTAACTGCATTTAAACTGGGCAGATTCTGCTAAGGATAGGGCATGAATGGAAATAAAGTACAATTTTTCATTCCCCATGCATTCTTAAATCTTCCTAATGTCAGTGAGAATTATGTATTTATATAAAGAAAAAATAGATCATTATTTCTGTCTACTGCTCTGTCAAGTGTTTGTGCCCTGAAATATTAGATTTCTTTCCTTTTAATGCCCTTTTCTAAGCACACAAAGGTGTTTAATGCATGCTCAATAAATAATGTGAGAATAGCTAATGCTGATCATATGTCCTTCAGATTTTGACCGTCACTGTTTATGCCCAGTCTGTTACATGAAGGTGGCAATGAAACAAAACCATTCTCCACAGGTCTTTATTTCTGTTTTAATTTCTGGCCTAATCTCTAGCATATTTCCCCCATCTTCCCCACACCCCCCGTCCCAAACTTTTTAATTTGCAGAATTCTCCCAGGAAGGGCGAGACATAACCTTGGCACATCACAATGATCATAAACTCCAGTCTTGAAGAATAATCCTGAATATATATTGTACTAGCTCTGTCCTGTATTCATAGCATTAACTTTAGCATGAATCGTATGTGGCTAGGAAATAATGCATAATATTGATTTTGATTTTTTTTTCCCTCCAGGCTGTGTCTTAGTTCTTGGCCTTGATCTTGAAAGTAAGGTAGATGTTAGGCATTATTATCTAGCAGAAGGAGTAAAAAATCAATTTTATCTCCTGGCACTTCATTCCCTTTCCTTGCGATGGCCAGACAGCAATGCTGGAACGGCTATAAGCTCTTCTTGACTTATAAAAGTTTGTGATGCTGATCTTTGCTGGAAATCCAGTCATAACAACTCTTCGTTATACCCAATGCATATTTTCAGAGGGTAAATATATAATGAGCATGGTGACTAATTAAGTTGCATTTTCATGGTCATAATAATTTCAAGAAATCACCTTTGTAAGGATAAGATAGGATTTAAAAATTATTTTGAAATAATGTAGACTTCTAGAAGAGTTGTAAAGGTAATAGAGTTCCCATATATCCCTCACCCAGCTCCCACTAATGTTAACATCTTGCATAACTATGGTACATCGCTCAAAACTAAAAAAAAAGAAGTATGTCTAACAGTACTCTCTAACTTACAGACTTTGTTTAGTTTTTCTATTCATATTCTTTTCTGTTTCAAACTCCAATCCAAGATATCGCATTGCATTAAAAAACCTATTTTTTGAGAAATATATATTTTTTGAGAAATATATCTTTGCTAGTAGCAAGAATATAAGTGTAGCTGAACACTAAGTCACAGAGATCCTTTTTGATTTTTTACATTTCTGGAGGTTGCCAGTAAAGGACAGATGCTTGACAAGCCAAACATTTGTCTAATGAAATGGCTTTCAACTTTATTGTCAAGACCCCCAGGTACTTTTGAATCAATGGAGGGATATATTCCCATAAAGTATTGAAATCTTTGCATGGTTAATGCATTTATAAACTGGAGTAAATGCCAGTTTATTCTAATAGTAACCTTATTCTTATTTGCATTTAAAAAATGCTTTTTGGAGTGCGAAGAAAAAGGTGGTATGACTAGGAGCTCATAAACTTACCTCTACTTAATTGCTTCATTCTTTATTTTCTTCATCCTTGAAAATGACATGCATCCTCAAGACTTTATCTAATTTAATAAAACCCAAGATCCTCAGAATAAGAAGAGTGATTGCATCAATGTTCAATAACTTGAGAAAATAATTTGAAAATCACATATTGGGCTCTTTTACTAGTAATCTTCTTGTTGTTCATATTTGATGTCACCCTTTCAGACTTTATTTAGAGCTTTTCTGATAATATGAAAGGAGATGTTATAGAAAGTCTGCTATAAAATCTCTTTACGTGTGTGTGTGTGTGTGTGTGTGTGTGTGTGTGTGTGTTAAAGACTATATTTGCCTCTATCCTTCTTTCTGGAATGCACATACATTTTTATATTTGCCATGGTATTATTTTCAAATTCCTTCCTTGCTTCCTTCACTAAGAGTGTCTAATATGACTTAGACACTATATGTAGGCCTCAGGGAAAAAAAAGTTAATAAGACATAGCTTCTTCTCCAATTTGGATTGTAGATGATTGAAGGTAAGAGTCTGAAATTAATAAGAGGTAGTACATAAAAGGTATTTTTTTTCAGCATAAGTTTTTAATTCTGCCCATCGAAACAAAGGAAGTCTTCAGGAATGAGGTGATGTTTAAAATGAGCGTAGAAGGATAAATAAGTAATTCCCAGAAGATCAAGTACTGGGAGAGAATGGGAAGGTGATTCCAGGCAGACAGAACAGAGTGTAAAGGTATGGGGGGAAAGGTAAGAACATGATCTTTTTTAAAGAAATACAAATCCTTGAAAGGGCTGAAGTGTCAGATACTGTGTGAGAGAATGTAGATAAATGAGATCAGAAATTATACCTATTAGAACTGGGCACTGATGTCTGTCAGATCTAATCAAGAGATGATGATGCTTGAACTAAAGTGGCAAGGTAGATGAGAACATGAGATGGATTCCAGAAGCAAGGAGGGTCAGTTGAAGGAGAGACCCAGTTTTCTGATGTGGTGCAATAGTTTGTTGGAAATATAGGAACATAGGTAGAGAGACAATTTTGTGCTTGGTATGTACATTAGAAACTAATGTGTTCCCTTTAGATATAATGATATTGATATATCTATGCAATATCTGCATTAAGGTAAACTATGAATCCCAAGAGAGAGATGTGAGCGGAATAAATTATTAGGAATCTGACAATATCAGATGAGATTTGAAACTATAAGATTAAAGGGGATTATGAACTCAAGGGAAGAGAAAATAAAAGCAAATGGGATAAAATTGCGTTTAATATGTAGATAGAGAAAGAGGAAGACAGGTAAAAGCATGAGATGGAAAGGCCAGAATGATAGGTGTTAAAGCCAGTGGCTGATAAGAATAGGTCGGAATATATAATTGGATACAAATCTCAAGTTAAACAGGGTTAGTAGTATGTCATATGGCTGTCAGGTTAAGGAAGATGAGTAGGGAAAAGTGGTGTGGACCAGAGTTAAGAATCATGCATTTGTTAGTTACATTAATAAGAGTATTTTGAATAAAATAGTAGGGAACATAAGACAGGAGTGGTGTACATAGGACAGGAGTCAGTTTACAAGAGGCTGAGGACTGAATGAAGAAGCAAGTGGCCAGAAACACAGAGGATATATTATAGATTATACATTCTAAAAGCTTGTAAATGAAAAGAAGACTGAAACAAGGACTGGTGCTAGGAATACACAGAATTGAAGAACTGGTTTCCTTTATTATGTCATTTACTTTTGCTTGTTTGTTTGCTAACAAAGGAGGAAATTATTTTGCTTGTGGGATAAGGGAGACCTTCTTGTGATGAAAAAAGATCGATGATGCAGAAAAAAATCACTGAATCAGCAATGGATGAAGGTTCCAGAGAAACCTCAAGCTCATGTCAATGTAGAGCAAATGTGAAGACACTAGCATCAGACAGGAGCTTTGTAATCCTCATCTTTGGGTATCGAATGGGAGGAGGTAAAGAGGAGAATAGATATTGATATATTTGAAAGGGTCCAGGGCAAAGATATTATGGTAATTCTGATTAATAGCAGGTGAACCATGAGATCTTGAGGAGAGAAAAAAATAGTAAATCCAGAAGAAGATAAATGGATTGTAATGAAAGGAAGGGGTCAATCCAGGAGGAGAAGGGGGTCAATCAGGAGGCCAATCAAATCTGAACTTATTGATTAGATTAACTATCTAATTGATAAGTGATCGAGGCTGATTAATCTCATACATGCTCTCTCTACTTACTTACAAGTTGTCAAGCTTTTAGCGATAGTACAAAATTTTAGGCAAGATTTATACAAGAAATATACTTTGCTCTCTTATGTGAAAGAAGTGAGGTTAAAAAATGTTTGTGTTATTACTGTCCAGGAATGAGGTCAACTGCAGGGACCTGCTGGCAATGAGCACTCTACTGTTTATTGCCTCTTTAGTTGAAAACCCAATTTCATCTTCTATCAAAGATCAGGCTGGTGCTATTTTATGGTAAACATAGTAACTGCCTCACAGAAAATTACATTTTTAACAGGCACCCAGTTAAATAATATCCTTGGATACTCACCACTTAATACTTTAAAACTTTCACCACTTAATACATTTGATCTTGTGTGTTGCTATTGCTAATCAAGGCATCCTACAAAAAATATATACAGATAGGTTATTTTACTTAGAGAAAGAAAAAGAGTTACAACAATGTTTTCTGAAGTTTTGGTAGTATTTACTACTAGGGTGTAAAGAACATCTCTTCACTCATTCAGGACATACTTCTTTAACATTTACCAAGTACAGCAGGGCTTTGTCCTAGGTAACATGTGAAGCATCTGTTTACAGTACTAAAAAATTACTCTGCTGTGACTGATCCTTTGATGGTAGCTGTAACAGCAGAAGTGACCCATTGATTCACATAACACTTGCTAGAATGAGTGCTCTGAAAAAGCAGGACATTGTTTACTTAATCACATTGTTCCTGGAGCTTCGGATCTAAGACATATAGAGCCTGATCATCATGAACATCTGGATACTGGGTGGATGCAGATTTCAATGCTTTGAGTATGGCTCCCACACATGCAAGAGTAGGTACACTGAATTACATTTGTAAGTTTAGGGACATAGGGTGATACTCACATATATAAACAATCCACATACCTAAAATAGGTTATTGTACCTGGATCCTGGGACATCAGGAAGATCATGGACTTAGATGGGAAAAAAAAATCCAACAAAACTTATTTCATTATTTTCTCTAACCTCAGACTGAAATTTTGCATTTCCTTGAAATGATTACATATGTAGGAATAAGCCACAAGGGTATAAATTGATCACTAACTAAAAGGTATATTCAAAGAAAAAACTGCATTATGGTTGTTGCAGATACCTCAAAATACTAAGTTGAAATATGGGAGTTATTAGATTCACTATTAGATACTCTATTCTTTCTGATTAAAATAAAGAACTTGTATTGCCATATTAAAATGTAATTCTTTTAAATCGTTTGATAACTGGATTACTTTATAACTGGTTTCCTTTGAAATTCATTTTATGCTTTTAAAAACATCACTCCAAGAAATAGTGTTGCCATAGATTTTTTGCCAAGATGGTTTCAATTCCTCCCATCCTTGTTGGTGTATACCTTTGCACTGTGACTTTGTTGCTTCTCTCATCAAGAGATGGGGTTTTTTTGTCCCCTTGAATTTGGTCTGGACTTCGATTTGCTCTGACCAACAGAATGTTGCAGATAGGACATACTTCTGAGCTTTGTCATATAAAACGTGGCAACTTCTACTCTCATATTCTTGCTGTCTCCTTCTTCCCACATGGGAGCCAAGGCTGAGCATCTTTAGAATGGGAACCATATGGAGATAGGCCCTGCTGATGACCAGCACTAGACCAGTTCTTACCATTTCATAGCAGTTGAGTTTCTTTTTCTTTCTTTTTTTTTTTTTTTTTTAAATTTGAAGTCTTTATTGTTTAAAGCATTACATTAGTCCCTCCACACACACACTTACTGACCTCTTCCTGGCTGCTCCCAACCCCCAGCACATGCCCTCACCCCCCTACTGTTTGTGTCCATGGATTATGGATTTGAACCAGTATCATTCGGGTTCCAGAGCTCATGCTTAAAGCACAAAACTGTCTCTGCTGTGTTATCAAAGTGGGAGTAGAGGATATGTCAGAGAAGGAGATGGGAAAACTCAGAAATTAGGTTTGAATTTGTCTTAGAGCTGATGAGAAGGAGTTATTGAGCACAGGAAGCTGCAATTGTGAGTTTAGGGCAGAGATAAATGGTAGGTAGTTAGGATAACTTTGCTGAGAAGAGGTGGTAAATGGTATGCAAAGCACCCACAGGAGGGGCTGACCTTGTAGTTTCAGAAGGAATCCTCTACTGAAGAGCAGAAAAGGTAAGATGAGAGCAAATGTAGGCAGGCTGAAACATTTTAGTACAGAAGTCAAGATATTTGCCATATAAAATTTTTTTTTTTTTTTTTTTTTTTTTTTTTTTTTTTTTTTTTTTTTTTTGCAAAGTAAGTCAACAAGGTCATTTGCTGAAAGTTGGGAGGTAGACGAGGTGTTTAGAGTGTGGAAACGTTTAAGGCCATCATTGTTGAGAGAGGGATAGCAAGCTGATGGGAAACATATAAAGATTGTAAGCAGTTTGCAGGCCTATTTGAGGTCAGGCCATGACTTTATAGAAGTATCATACTGCTACTTTGGGAAGTTTTCTCTGCCTCAATTCCACAGCCTGGGATTGACTTGAAGAAGCCAAAGTTTAATTAATCCAGGGTGGGAGATTTTGTAGACATGTTTTAGAAAGGCCCAGAAGATTTAAGGAACTGGTAAGACAAGAATTATAATGAGGCTGGGGATGGAAGGAAGTAGCCCAGAAGGGGCTCATGGGAAGGAGAATGTGGAGCAGGCAGCAGATGAGGGATCCAAAGAACATGATCTCAGAAGTAGGCCACTAGCCAGAAGGTTGTGCTTGTGGAGTTGGAGCCATTCAAGACATGGTGAGTTCCAGTGGGCAACTTGGAAGGAAAAGGAGGCCATGGCTTAGGAGGTAAGTGTTTGAGAGACAAGAGTGTTGAGGTGATGCTCATATTGATGCTATTACCAGATCTAGAGAGAAAGTCAGACAGAGAAAGATGATAATGCATGAAACATAGTTTATAAGAACCAGAAGATGAGGGGAGTGAGGAAAGGAGGAATAGAGTGGGCATGTACAAAGGACTGAGAGTTTATTAGGAGAAAGGTAGAAAAAAAAGGATGCTGCCCCACCTATCACTTTTCAGTCCAGAATACATAGGACACATTGATTAAAACATAGGGCAAGCAGTATAGATTCAGAGAGGGTCCATTTCAGTTGACCTGTAGAGGTTGGAGAGATGGGGGAGAATCTCTTGGTTATGTGGTGGGTATTCCCAAGTCACCATAATAAGATTCAGAAGAAAAAGGAGGTGTGAGAGTGTGAGTTAAAACAGAGAATGCTCAGTGTATCGTGGCACTAAAAGTCAGATGAGTACAGAGGATGAGATGGGCTTACAGCTTCAGCAAAAGTTGTGAGGAATAATTTGGTCTCGGTAGTCTCTAGAAACATTTATCAGTCTTACAGAATTTAGCTGTAATCTGGATGAGAAAGAAGTCAGATGGTGTATAGTGGGACTGAGCATTGCTTTTCCTCTCTCTTGGTAAGAGGGTGGCAGCTGTGCTTATATGGTGGTAATAGTGTTGGTAGAGCAGCAAGAACAGGCCTGCTGGGCTCACCTACCCTTCCATGTAGGGTGAGACTTCAGTGCCAGTGACTGAATGATCCTGTGTGGCCTACGTCAGGCTCTGCCTTGAGTTAGTCGGTGGTTGGTGTCCTGTCAATACTCCAAGGGACCTGGGTGGCCACCAGCTGTGTGAAAATGGATTACCGCAAACATTCTTCCAGTTCTCTATTTGTGCACATTTATAATAACTTGACTTAGGATAAATTTTCAGAAATGAAATGTTAAAGGAAATGGATAATTTTAGAGTTTGGGGTATATATTACAAATTCCCAAGCATAAGGTTTCTACTACTTTCCATTCCCACTTACAGTGAAAAAAGAGCTCTTTCCACATTCTCTTCTTCACATGAAGTTTTAAAAGTTTAAAATTACTGCCAATGTAAAACATAAACCTTGGCATCCTATTATTAATTCATTTTGCTTTTTTATTAATGGAGCTCTGAAAAAGGACCATTTGTATTCCCTTTTTTTTTTCTGTGTGAAGCTTTCATTTGCACACTTTGTTCAGCCTCTTATTGAGATTTTGTTTTTACTTTCTAAGACTTCTTTACATAAATATTAACACTGTCTCTAGATTATCTATGTTTACTTTCTTGTTTACTTGTGTTTTTATTTTTTATACTTTTGATTATTAGATACTTTTACATTTATTCTGAAAAAATCACTACATATTTTCTCACCCAACTTAATTCTCAGGCTCTGCTTTAGTCTGAAAGGGTCAAAGATTTTCTGCAGAATTAGGTCTTTAAAATTAAAGCCATTGCTTCCACTGGCTAGGTGTAGGGAATGGCATTCAAAAGGGAGTAGGAAGATCCTTTTCCAGAAACCTCTTTTAGTACATCTTTGAATTTTCAAAATGAAGTCCAGGAGCTAGTTTGAGATCATTGTTACCTGCTTTGAATGTCACAGATATTTTGCAAAATGTAAATAGTTGTTGACCTTGAAATAAGTCTTTTCTGTAGGGTAAGACAGAGCCTATTTGAGAGGGTAAAGGAGATAGTGGGAAGCAGGCGAGCTCAAGTCATCTGGTCTTCCATGTAGGACAAGGCTTCTGTGCAACAAATAAAGAGATAGGAAGAAAGCACAGCTCTTGAGGAGCTTTCCTTTGAAGAGCTGCTATGAAATAGACATAGCTGGAAAAAGATGTGTGAGCAAAGGACAGTCTAGATTTGGCCTGGTCCAGGCTCTCAAACCTACAGTTATTCACTAGGCCTCCCAATTTTTTTTTAACATGGGTTAATAAGAGCTGTCTAAATTAAGTATAGGGTATTAAGTTTTACTCTACCATTAACTACAGGCTAAGTTAATAATTTTAAGCACATACTCTACAGTATTTCAAATAGACTCATGCCACATACTTTAAATTCTTTCATAATATATTCTTTCAATGCACTCCCAAAGATTACATTGAAATAATGTTAATAATTCACTTCAAATATTGTGTATGTATGTATTTCAATTTTTGTCACAAACCATTGTCTTAAAAATTCTAATGAAGAAGATGTGATATTCATTATAAATGAGGCCTAAGAGGGCCAGGTTCTTGGCTAGGTTCTTATAAGAGGAAACTTCATCAACTACTGGACTTCACCAACAAGACAACAAAACTTCACCAAGAAACAAGGTCAAAGACAGTTTCCCATTTACACAACAAAAACATTTCTTAATATAAGTACATATTTGAATAAATGCAAGTGGGTTGAATAAAATGGTACATTTATGCCCCTTCACCCTCCTGTGACTTCATCTCCCTGATTTGATCTTTTGCTATCCAGGTCACGTAACTTTATTACCCAGGATTTGTAAATCTCTTCCCAATGAGCAGTTTTCCATACTGAAAGCTACTTCCTCAAACCTGCTGTGTATTCAACTAAGGATAAGATATTTTCCCCCTAGAACTCACATTCTGACTGAAGTGTCAGATAAATGAGAAAGAAAGAGAAAAAGAAACACACACACACACACACACACACACACACACACACAGATATTGCTATTATTACCATGTTAGAGGCATATACAGTTGATGGGAATACAATAGATGAGGGAGATTTATGAACTGTGTCAATATTGACCATATGTTCTTAGCATGTTTTGTGTTTATGAATTGTGTCTATAGGAAACCCTGAACTATTCTGATCTCAAATCCAGACAGATTTCATCATGCTCCTTACAAGCAGCACCTGCCAAGAATCTTAGATCTGGCCATGTCAAAAGTCTTATATATAATTATTTCATTCCTATATTACCACCTCACCTTCATTTCTAACCTCTTGCTTATTTTTTTTTTTGATTTATACTTGCTCCTTGTTCCTAAAGAAAATGTTGACTTCATAATCTGATCATTGGTAAGCTCTTAAGTAGAAATCATTTTTTATACTATATTTCTCTTTGTTTCTGACCATTCCAGATGCTGTCTAAAAAAGATTAACCTTGATTCCCAAGTATGTA
Source organism: Pipistrellus hanaki (assembly GCF_964339955.1). Lineage (NCBI taxonomy): Eukaryota > Metazoa > Chordata > Mammalia > Chiroptera > Vespertilionidae > Pipistrellus > Pipistrellus hanaki. The sequence continues at coordinate 13,489,934 of NC_140503.1, forward strand.
TGGCTTTTGACTAATTTGCCTAAGGTATTCTTATGCCCAAACTGAAAAAAGTTATTTAATCATATTTTGATAGCATATAAAAATAATGAACCAAAAGTCAAATAAGATTTGATAAGTAGACTCAAGTGAAAGGCATATTTCAAATCTGTGCGTGATGTTCAGCAAAAGGAGTTGTGTGCTTGCATGTGTGTGTGTGTGTGTGCGCGCGTGTGTGTGTGTGTTGGTGGAGATGGTATGGTGTGGGCAGTTCAGAAAGGAGATGTTCAGCCAAGGAACTGTGAATTAGCCCTTTGCTCAGTCTGAGGGCTGAAACTCAGGATCAAAAACTAAGCTCCTGGGTTAACTGAGCTGGAAGATTAAACATTTGCAGCAAGCTGTGAAGCTTGAACTCTCTTTAACTACCAGTAACAGGTTCTCTTGCCTCATCTTCCCCAGAATGAAATGAGGGAATTGAGCCATTGACAAGTTCAATGAAACCCTCTGCATTCCTTTGGAGTGAAAAAGATTGCAGACACATGATGCTGACAGGGCCATAGATCGAAAGGATCTATGAAAAGGGAAATGATTTCTTATTTTTCAAAATGAAAAAGGTGCTTTCAGTGTAAATTAAGTTTCATCTGTTAGAGATCTCCAAGTCTAAAAAAATGCATGCTTCCTCAGAAAATCATATGTAACTACTCTAGAATAACCCTAGTCTTTGCTAATAAATGTTCATTCCCAGTGTTTATCATGCAAAATGAGACAAATTTGTTTCCTTTCCAACTTGCTCCCTTGCATGCACGTGACTTTTTTGCAGGCTAAGACTCCCTCCACTCAGGCCTAATGAATCAACAAGGAAAGAATCTGAGTTCCCACAGTTGTGTGATAAATCCTGCCCGCACCTTGTATTCATGAAAAACAAATAGTGCTCCGCCATGTTAGCACCACATGGGATTCCTCAACTCTTACAGGAACTGTGAATGTTCAAAGAACCCCTTGGGCAAGGGTAACGACTTACAGTTTAACAGGCTAAAACATATGGTGATCTCTTCACACTTAACTATTTGGCTGTGCAACAAAAATTAAATAACTACTAATTTAACTTTCACCATGATAAATTCAGGAGTAATGGATTTTCCAAATAACGAAGGCAAATCCTTTCAAAGCAGAAGTTAACTAATTAATATCTTACTAGAGGCCTGATGCACAAAATTCGTGCAAGAGTAGGCCTTCCTTCCCCCGGCTTCCAGCATCGGGTTCTCTCTGGCACCTGGGACCCGGGCTTCCCTCATAGCCCGGCTTCGTCCCGAAAGTCATCTGAAAGGATGTCTGGTATAATTAGCATATTATTCTTTTATTATTTAGATGTGCCATGACAGGTACTAGGCACATTTATAAATATTACTAGAGGCCTGATGCACGAGATTCGTGCACTTGCGGGAAAGGAGGAGAGGGGTCCTTCAGCCTGGCCTGCTCCCTCTCACAGTCTGGGAATCATTGGGGGATCAGGCCTAAACCATCAACTGGACATCCTTAGCACTGCCGAGGAGGTGGGAGAGAAACCACCAACACTGCATTTGCCATCCATGAGCCCAACTTCTTGGCTTCTGGCTTAGTGGCGCGCCCCCTGTGGGAGTGCACTGACCACCAGGGGGCAACTCCTGCATTGAGCATCTGTCCCCTGGTGGTCAGTGCACTGGTTGTTCTGCCATTCAGTCAATTTGCATAGTACCTTCTTATTATATATTGTAGAATCTTACTTACAACCTTGCACAAACCCCGATAGGTAGATACTATCATGGGGACATCATAGTTGAGGAATCTGTCTCAGGAAGGTTAAGCAACTGACATTTATGCAATCATTTAACACTAAGTCTTTGCAAGAAATATTATTTTAATGGTACTATTCAACAATGCATCTTACACTTTAATTTTATTAAAATAATAAATAATTTAACTTGTTTTTGATGACAATCACTTCAAGCAACAGTTATTATGTTGTTTGATGCATAAAGAGGAAAGAGATATGTTAAGAGGAAAGAGATATGTTAGTGGTAACTTTTCTTTCACAAAACCACCCAGCTGCTTTCATTTTGCAATTCTAATGCTTGATTTTAATATGTTTTCTCTTTCTTTCCTTTCTGTCAGATCATTAGCTAGCACTTCGCTTTGCTTTCAAAATTTGGCCACTAGCAATAAAATCTATCTTACCTGAAAGTCTTATTTCTAATCTTCCATATACTAGGAAACTAGGTAAATAAATGCATTGAATTGTATAACAGAAATAAGGGTTAATAGACTCCTTATAAGCAAGAATACCGAGTTCTTCTCTGCCACAAATATATGAAGGCTATGCATTGTTTTCTAAATCCTCTGAGGCCTTTTCCTCTATTTCTAGTTAAGTTTTGTGATATGTGACCTTTAGATAAGTTAGGTTTTATCGTTCAATTCAAATCATAATTCCTGCATTTGGCCTCCCTCTCTATCTCTCCCTCCATCCCTCCCTGTCTAGTTTTCCCGTTACATTTTGTACATGAAGGAATTCAGTAAGCATCACAGCCTGCTTTGTCTTTGAATCTCGATGTTACAGATTTTGATCATCTTTGTATTTGCTATTTAACTAAAACTAAAACACAATAAGTATGAATTCTATTACACTTCCAATGTCCTTTTATCTCTGAACTTTAGTGAGGACATCTTAATAATGTGACTACATCTCCCACAACAAAATGATAATGCCTTCTGTCTTTTAGCTTTCTATGCAATCTATTTACATGTAACATTTCATTTAATCCGCACAATAAAATGACAAGGTGGACACTGTCACTGCCATTTTGAAGGTGAGAAGGGTAGGCTCAAAGAGGTTAAGTTATTAGATTTCTTTTTATAATTTTTGAGGGCTGAAATTAGGATTAAAAAATAGATCTGTTGAACTTTAGAGCTTATGCTTTTTTCCTGTGCAAAATGCATAACAGGCATATGTTAGACATGCATGATATAAGCAAAAATTATATATATATATATATATATATAAGCCTAAGTGACCATTACAACTTATGACTGGACAATCACCGATGACTGGACAATCAACCTGTAGCTATGACATGTACTGAACACTAGAGGGCGGTTGCTTAACAAAGGATATGCCCTCTGATGGTAAGTATGCTACCACAGCTAACCACCTGCAGCCAGCCAACCTCCTGCAGCCCCTCCCTCTGGCCAGCTCACCTCAATCAGCCTGGGTGACCAACCTCCTGCAATCCTTTCCCCTGACCAGCCTTGTTGTGACTGAGTAAGATGGCCCCATTCAGCCAGGAGATATCCCAGCTGTGCACAAATTTGTGCACTGGGCCTATAGTGCATTTACAATATGTTTAAGCCTATGTATAGGACACAGACAATAGTGAGGCAAAGGCCTGGTGGGGGAAGTGGGGTGGAGGAGACCAATGGGGGAGGGGGAGGGCAGACAGGAGCATCTGTAATGCTTTCAACAATAAAGATACATTAAAAAAATAAAGAACAGCCCTAACCGGTTTGGCTCAATGGATAGAGCACTGGCCTGCGCACTCAAGGGTCCTGGGTTTGATTTTGGTCAAGGGCATGTACCTTGGTTACAGGAGGCAGCTGATTGATGTTTCTAACTCTCTCTCTCTCCCTTCCTCTCTGTAAAAAAATCAATAAAATATATATATTTTTTAAAAAACAAATGACTGATGATGAGGTGAGAGAAATAAGAAAGGGAATGACATTGTAAACTGGACTTGGACTTTATTGAAAGAAATTGTCTTTTAGAAGAAAGTCTGCTTCCTCTCCCCCACCTCTCACTATGTCTATCCAATCCTTGTCCTCCTCTTCCACCTACCTCTTCTTTATTTCCTGACAATTTTCTCTCTGTGTTTGACTACAGTGGCCATTGTGGAGATATAGAGGAGGAGGATGTGAAGAAAACCCTATAGGCTTGCTATAAACTTGAAGAAAAAAGTGATTTCCCAACCCAAATTCCAAGAGTTGGACAAAACCTAGAGATCACAAAATCCTCCAAATTTTTTTTGGAACACTTAGAACACATGTGTGCAGTAACAAATTAGATGTGCATTCCATGTCTGGTAAATATCAACCAAGTCAGGTCTCTCCTCTCCACTCCATGGGTTCCTGCCTTGGAGGTCCTCACCATCCTTCATCTCAATTAATGTCCTGGTGTCTTACCTTATTTCCTCTTCTGTGCTCTTTATGCCTCCTTCAAACCAGTTTCAACCTTAGTGGTTTCCTTTCCTTTTTTGAACACTCACTTCATCAGTTAAAAAAAAAAAAAAGAATGTACACTCATGTATGTATGGATATTTAAAACTAAATATGGCTGGACAGGCATAGCTTAGTGGACGGGCATCAACCTATAAACCAGGAGATCACAGTTTGATGCCCTGTCAGGGGACATGCCCAGATTGCAGTCTTTATCCCTAAGGTGGGGCATGCAGGAGGCAGCTGAAAAATGGACATTTAAAATGAACATATATGAGTAAATATAAATTGAAGTTTTAACATTTTCTTCTCATTCCCTACTTTGAAGGCTGTTCAGATGCATTCTTCCAAGGGATCTTTCTGGTGTGTTAAAAATCCTTTACTGGCAACTTAGTCTTTGCAATAATATCTCATTTTTTAATATGTGCAGTATGTCCTTTATTTTTTATTTTTATTATTTTTATTTTTTTAAAATATATTTTATTGATTTTTTTACAGAGAGGAAGAGAGAGGGATAGACAGTTAGAAACATCAATGAGAGAGAATCATCGATCAGCTGCCTCTTGCACACCCCCTATTGGGGATGTGCCCACAAACAAGGTACATGCCCTTGACCTGAATAGAACCAGGGACCTTTTGGTCCACAGGCTGACGCTCTATCCACTGAGCCAAACCGGTTTCGGCTATGTCCTTTATTGAGATGGCACTTAGCATCTGTCAGGCCTCATCCTGGATTATGCTTTCCTATACTTTGACTTGATATTTTATTAATACCCAGTTATTTATGCTGTGTGTTGTGTTTTTTTTTTTTTTTTTTTTAACAAATCATGAAATTACATGTATCTATTGATATATATTTAAAACTAGTTCATGAACATTGAATTTTCTTTCTTCCTCTTCTTTATTAAAAAGGTAATGGCTCTTACCCTTTGAGACAGCATGGAGGGACCTGGAGAGTATCATGCTAAGTAAAATAAGAAGGTCAGAGAAAGACAAGTATCACATGATCACACTCATGTGTGGAATCTAAGTAACAAAATAAGCTGATGAATTGAGTGGACCCAGAGACAGGGAAGTAGGATCAGAGTTTGGAATCTCAGAGGGAAAGTGGGGGCGGATGAGCAGGTAATCAACTTGGACAGGGACAATAGAGTGTTGAAGGCCTGGGGCAGATAGGGAGGGTATAGGGATGGGCTGGAGCAGGTTAATGGGGGGGAAAGGGGGGATATGTAATACTTTCAACAATAAAGAATTATTTTTTAAAAAGTAATGGGAGCATTTAAATCTTTGATGAGTCACTCTCTGCAGGAAGACTTCCCTTGGCAGACTCACTTCTCCTTGTTACCCTGTTCCTTTACATCCTGGTCTCCAAAGTGAGGCAGGTACTCACCAGGTGAGGAAGACAATTGATTTGGGTGTAAAACAATATAGCACTTCATGTTGATTGCTATCTCATCTTTTTAATTATATAGCATGTTTCAATGTAGAAGTAAATAGGTGGCTATTCACACATATTTTATATATTTATTTTATATATAAACTTTGTGTGTATTTATAAAGTACATAATCAAATTTATATATAATAGGGTTTGCTCAACTTACATGTGTGTATTGTTGTTTGTTATTGTGATAATTTATTGATTTATAGGTGTACTTTCTCCAGTTTTTATTTTGAAATATTTGTAGCCCAGAAGCCAAAGCACTGCTTGGAAGAGTATATATTTAATATATGTGTGTTGAGCTAAATAAAGCATAATTTAATATTTCATGACTCTTCATTGTTCTCAATCACACATTTATTGTGTCAAATGCTTTAGGGCAATAAATTGAATGTTTCTGGAGAGTTTTATGAAGTTGAATGTCAATATAAGACTTTTCCCCTTGGAATCACTAGAGAATTGTAAGTACACATAAATTAATGATACAGCTAAGTTACTGTGGAGTGGCTTAGACATTGGCGTAAATATGACCTAATTCTCCAAAATATTATTTACATTTCCATGTTTTCTTACTTTTCCCTATTTTTGTGTCCTACTAAATAATCAAATAAATGTTAGGAGTGCATTCATACTAAAGAACCCAGCTGGCTTGTTGAAAATGAAAGTTTAAGAGCAGCTTTCTAGAGAAATTTAATTTGGTTTAAAAAAATCAACATAATAATACAAGATACTACTGCCTTAGGAACTGTTTTTTTTTTAAACTTTCTCATCTCTCACATATTACTCATTCTCAAATTTATTAGTGGAGGAAGGCTTGCGGTTTGAAAGTTAGTCATAAGGATTATTATGAAACACTTGAAATGTTATCAAAATTGGGTCCTTAGCATCTCAGGAAACAAAATGAAACACTGCTTTTATTATTGTTAATTCTGGAGAGAATCCACTGTTGTAGAGTGCAATTAGAATTTGGGTACCAGGTATCCCTCAACAATTATTCTCTTTTTGTTTCTTTGAATTTGGATTTAAGTATTCCATATGCCTTTCATTTCACATTATTAAAGAAATCCCTCTCAAGTGAGGAATAAAATGAGCAAGTTAAAAAAAAAATTCCAACAGTACGGATTAATTATGTTCCTTTTAAAAAAATATATGCCTATACTGAAGAGCACAAATTCTTTTAAAAAATATATACCTATCCTGCTCCAGTGCTGAAGGCTTGAAGTTCCAGTGTTTTTGAATGACTTAACGAAGCACCCCTCTTCCTGTTAGAAGTCACTTGTTCACCTGCATATAGATTTCCCTTCTGCAACTGAGCGTAAGCACAAAGCCTCATTTATACCAACAGACTGTCATCATCTTTTTCAAGCTCAGGTAGTAAGAACCATCATTTTTCTCTCCACTGGGAAAAGATAGCTGGTTTATTAAGCATCTTCTCTGAATAATTCCATTTTGGTCTTCTTCATAGGAAGAATAAATCGCTTCAATTATAAAATCATTGATTTAAAGAATTGATCTTTCCTCCCTTTTTGCTTTCCCAGCACAGGAAAAAAAAAAAAAAAAAAAATATATATATATATATAGCACTTTTTTTAGTTGTATATATTCTTGGATAGGATCTAATATTTTAAGGTGGGTTATAGAAAATAATCAAATACATAAAAAATAAAAGTTATTAAAAATATAGTTGGATAGCATTTTAAGGGAATTATTGGATCACTCAATATTTTGCACTGGAAATTTAAATTCACTAGGTATTATGAGATGAGGAATAAACGGTTTAATTAGGACTCTAGATTAGAATATCCAGTTTCAGGGGGAAAGTCAAGACTCCCATTTCAATTTAAATATCACATAAACAACAAATACTTTTTTAGTGCAAATATTTGGAAAAAAGTTACATTTAAAATATGTATTGTTTATCAAAACTTCAAATTTAATTGAGTATCCTATATTCTCTTCTAGCAAATCTATTCTATGTTAACATAAGTACATGAAAAGCCATGGTACAGACCCTAAAGGTGGCATTCTCTACTATTCCCATACAATGATTAATGTGGGCCTTAAATTCTAAAAAGTAATAACGTGTTTTTATTTTTCCCCTGGAGGCCAGGCAGCTCAGAATAACACTTTGCATTCAATTATTCAACCATGAAAATCTTTTCTGAATCAGTGGCTTGAAACTCAGAGATTTTGTGAATTTGGGGTCTATTTTAAACAAAGTGTCCAAGAAATTACACATTCATTTTGAGCAATAATGTAAATCCTGCTTTAACTGCTTTTTTTTTTCTATCCTAATTTTGCCTCCCCCACCCCCACTTATTATTTTCCTTTTTCCTAGGACAGAAAGATATAAAGAATTAAGTTTAAGTATAAAGAAATGAGTGTTTAATAACATATAGATAAAGGCTTTCATTAACATATATTTTCTTTTCTGAGGTCTTGACTTTACATTTATATTTTATTAACCCAGTTAAAGCCTGCCACTTCAAATACTTTTGGAAGAAAAGCAGGGTAAGTAAAGCATTTGGCTAAGTTTGTTAACTGTGGGTAGTCAATATTGGAAGAAGCAGGGAAACTAGATGTTCATAAAGTTAGATATGAAGCAAGGAGTCTGAATGCACTTTAAAATAATGGGTCTTCAACCTTCCAGGGACAAATTCTTGGTTTAATTTTGTTTCAATCACTTTCTCTCCACTTTGCTCTAGACCTCTATGCTTTAGTGAAGACATTTTGCATGACACTAAACTAATTGCAATGCCTTCTTTTAGTTATGCAGCATTTCTAAAGCAAATATTTGAATTTCTATTATCAGCAAATAAGTATGTTGAAGTATAAAGTTACAAATAAAAACAAACCTATAACCCTGACTTGTGTGGCTCAGTTGGTTGGAGCGTCATACCATACATGAAAGGGTCGTGGGATTGATTCCTGGTCAAGGTATATGTCCAGGTTATGGGTTTTATCCCTGGTCATATGGGAGGCAACCTATTAATGTTTTTCTTTCATATTGGTTGTTTCTCCCTCTACCTTCCTCTCTTTCTAAAATTAATTTAAATTTAAAGAAAAAGAACCCCGTAAAGCTTATGTTTAAAATGGAAGGGCATTATAGCATATAACTTTAACTGAACATTATTTGGTCATGTTTCCTGGAGATAGTCACTTTTAACTATATTTTGATGTTTATTCTCATATTTACCGCTGCTTTTCTAAATAACATATTTAACACCACTTTTTGTGTTAAACAACTTTGGAAATTATTCATTTCCTGTTAATTTATATAAAATTATTAATTAGTTTTCTTATACTCAGTATTCCAGCCTCAAGAATGCCCCCCCACCTCCATTCTCCCAAAAATGTTATATCTATATATATTATGCCTGTATAACTTCTTTTATAACTTCTATTGCTGACTCAAGTAGTAAATTATGATTATACTTGCTTTGTTATTGATAATTCTAGGAAAACTACAGAGTGGTCAAGATCTGATTTGATTTGATGGGATTTCAACTTGGATTTGGTTGAATGAATGAGCAAACGAGCATGACAAAGGATATATTTATGTCTAGGAGAAGAATAAGTGGACCCAGATTCCTTTGCCTCAGGGGTGAAAGGATAGCCAAAGTTAAGTGGTCATTGCCTGGCCACAAGGAGGAACTTCCATAGATCAGAATGTCTGACTACCGCTTACTGTATTTTCATCCAGTCCTCTTAGATTTCCAGGAGTTAACATTTACTACTTTTCATTTTCTTTCTTTTCTTTTTTAAATTAGTTTCTTCTGTAACCATTTTTGCTATTTTACATGCTCCGCTAATGGCATAAATTCTATCAAATATTATCTGACAATCAAATATTCAAATATTTCAGACACTGTATTAATTACATCTCTTTTCCCTGGAGCTTGTTTTCTGTTCCAAGTTGTACCGAAGCTCTTTAGTCAGCTGTAGGTTTCATCTCAGCACATCATTTGTTGATCTCTCAAATATCCCTACTTTGTGGGCATATCTACATTTGCTATTGTTTTCCTCCCTCATTTTGCTAGAATGCTTATTTTTGGATGCCTCCTATGAGGAACACTCTTCCTTTTCTAAATGTGCCATTGGTCTACTTAGTCACACTTATTTTATTATTTGGTGAGATCAGGATTTCTAGGTTGAATGTCATTGTCCTTTAGAGTTTCAAAAGCATTACTCATTGTCTTCTTGATGCCAAAGTTGATGTTGTCTAAAGTGCTTTGGTTTTATCATTGAGTGAAAAAAACATCTGTGTGTAAATATCTCATCAACACTTAAACTTGAAAAATTTAAACATACAAATTTTATAGCCATCTACTTGGAGAAGGCAGTGAAAAAATGAAGTGACTACAGTGTGCAAGGTGAGAATTAATTTTAGTGTGATTCTCAGATATATGATCAGGGGTATGTGATGAAGTAAGAAGAATGAATAGAACAGTTAGAAGAATCAGGTTATTGGGTGTCAAAAAAACAAAGAAAGGGAAAGTTTCAAAAAGAAAGTTGTGGTCAGCAGTATTACTAGATGGGCCTTTTATGTATCTTACCAGTAAAATATTAATGACAATGTTGATAGTAATTGGGATAATACTTGAATTGAAGGTCAAGATAAACAATCTGAGACATCCCTGGACCAGGTCTCAAAAGACCTGGATCCTAGCTACTAAATATCTGGCTGCCCTTAGGCAAATCATCAATCTCTGACCTTCTGCTGCCTATAACCCAAGAAGATTTGGCTTTCTAACTTTGAATGTCTCTTTGACTTTTAATGCCAAATGGTATGTACTGTATACACTCTGATATGCAATCTGTGCAGGAAAATACTTGAGAACAGCAGAAGAGAAATATTTTTTGTTATATTATTCTATCTTTTCTTTATTAATCACTCGAGTCCCGGTGCATGAAATTCATGTGCGAGTATGGTCCCTAGGCCTAGCCTGATATCAGGGCCATCTTCCCATGCTATTGGCAGCCAGCCCCACCCCTTGCCACCACCTACCCCTGATTCCTCATTCCCCATCATGACATTGGAGCCTGCCAGCTGGGGGGAGGAGTGTGGATAGGAGGTGGGGAGAGAACTAGAGGTTGGCTGTTTCTGCCTGCTTGCCAATCCCACACCTGCCACCGGTTGCCCTCTGTGTGTGGGGTGACCAGTGGGGCAGGGGCCTTGGCCTGGTTCTGCCCATGTCTCCCATCACCCACCCCCAGATCCCAATTCCCTATCCGGTGATTGGAGCCTGCCAGCAGGGGGAAGGAACTGAGAGGTTGGATGGCAGGCTCTGATACGGTGACCAGGGCCTAAGGGCTGGTGGCAACTCCTGCATTAAGCATCTGCCCCCTGATGGTTAATGTGCATCATAGCTACCAGTTGTTCTGCCATTTGGTCAATTTGCATATTATCCTTTTATTATATAGGATTTTCTACTTTTCCTTTTATTTCTTTCTGTTTTTAATTAGTTTATTATATGACTATTTTTGTTGTTTTACATGCTCCACTAATTGCATAAATTCTATCAAATATTATCTGACAATCAAATGGCAAAACAAAATGCAAGTTAAATTGATTGTTTTTAATCAGACAGATTTAGAATCCATGGGTCTTACTTAGGTTGGTCCTAGTCCTTTGTGACATGCTAGAGGCCTGATGCACAAAATTTGTGCAAGGGTAGGCCTTCCTTCCCCCAGCTGCTGGCATTGACTTCCCTTTGGCACCTGGGACCCGGGCTTACCTCTGGCCACCAGCAGGCACCCAGGACCCAGACTTTTTTTTGTAGCACTGGCTTTGTCCAGAAGTTGATCTGTAATTAGCATATTACACTTTTATTATTATAGATAGTATCTGATACACAACATATCAAGGTTGCTTTATGGAGATGCATTAATATTTCTGCCAAAATCTAAATCTGTATCCGTTGATTCTCAATGTATTATTCATGATTTTGTGGGACCAGAAATAACTTCCTAATAGATTATAAACTTACATGTTTAAGATGTGAACTTTTGCCAAAACTGGTTTGGCTCAGTGGATAGAGCTATGCGGACTGAAGGGTCCCAGATTCAATTCCGGTCAAGGGCATGTACATCGGTTGCGGGCATATCCCCATTGGGGGGTGTACAGGAGGCAGCTGGTCAATGATTCTCGCTCATTGATGCTTCTAACTCTCTGTCCCTCTCCCTTCCTCTCTGTAAAAAAAAAATCAATAAAATATATTTTTAAAAAAAGATGTGAACTTTTTATAGTTAAATTATAAAAAAAACAAAAAACCCCACAATGTGCTTAAGAAAAATGCAGTTTGTTTCAAGCTATTTATTTTTCAGGTGTTCCTATTTTTTAAATTAGAAATTACTAGCTTGAGCCTTATCATTATTGATTTAACTTGCTGTGGTTTTGGTTAACCCCAGAGAACATAATGATGTATATACTCTTTTGCATCCAAAACATTTTTGCCTATAATTTTCCAATAACTAAATGTTCAAATGTGTATACAATGTGGTTCAAATGTAAATTACACACTAAGTTATTGCAAAAGCAGATGGACATAGAGAGCATGTTACTCATTCATTTTCCTTTTAGATACTACTGTGACCAATCATTTTCCTCAGTGAATTGCATTTCACCACTTTGAATAATTTTTAGATGAGGCAAAACTCTAATTAAAATGTGTTGTCTTTTATGACCCATACAACAGCTAGAAAGATCAGTTGATGTTAGTTTTCACTTGTAACTCATGCAGACATGTGTTTGAAAATATGATTTCTATACTGGTGAGTTATTATAGTACTTTAGATGGAAGACCATCTTGTGGGCAGATTAAGCCAGTTGTACTAAAAGCAATAAAAATCTAATAAATGATTATTTTTATATGCAAGTCATTTGAATATTGTATTTTTGGGGGTTGTTCTTTGATTTACTAGTGTTTACTGTAAGCTTATCAAATAAATAGCCCATGATAGTAGCAGACCATGCAGTGGAATCAATTGCTCTGGGTTGCACTCTGGCTTGCTATATTCCAATGCTCATTACATCCAAATGTAAAGCATCAGCCATCAATCCCTGCATATGCTCTTGTGGTCAAATCTTTCTCTGGCTCAAAGCAGATAACTCCATTTGTTTATAGGCTCAACTAACCAATTGCAATTTATTGGATTCTTTCCAAATCTGGCTTATTGGAAAATTGCAAAAGATGATTCCTTACACTGTGGCAATAATAAGAAATATGGGAGATAAAACTAAACACATTTTCTCTCTGTAGCCCCCCAAAATTTAACAATGACTTTGTCCTACACTCAGATTATTTGCTATAATTAAGAGCTTTCTCTCCTCATACCATCCCCACATCAAAAATAAAAATGCAAAAGCATAATGATAGTGTAGTTTTAATATAATCCTACTTTGTAGGCTGAAATATTATATTATAGGAGTTTATGGAAGAAGGAGTCTTTCATTTTTCTGTTACCAGACATTTGATTTACTATATTTCAGTAACCAGACTGTGGGCTAGATGTTTCTGTCATTGCAAGCTGTCTCATCAGGTTTAGGAGATGGAAGGGTTACATATAGTCTTGAACAGGATATACTAGTATACAGAGTGTTCATGTTAGTATACCACAGAGTGGTCATCCATGGCATTGGTTACTAGATCAGAGAAAAGCTCAGCCCACAGATAAGTTTCAAATTTTATATAAATCATTTTACATCCTGAGCAAGTAAGGAATTCATCCATCTCAAAGGTCCATAACTATAGGAGATTTTCGTATATTTTTACTGGTTCTACCTAAAATAAAAAGGCCTTTGTATTTAGCATTTTGTTTTGTTTTGATTTAATTTATCAGGATCTCTGCTTGCAACTCAAGGAACCTGGTATCTCATTTCTCTACTTAGCTTTTAAAAAAGTATGTATACATTTACTTCTAAGCTTTTTAACTTCCTGAGAAAGTCTAAGTCTTACATAGAATAAAAGTAGTCATGTTATAAATAAACTCCCTCTATAAAAAGTGGGATTAGTTCTTCTGATCATTCTCCTGGCTTCATTTAAACACATCCCACATATTTATTTAAAATAATTGGTAGGATTGTGTTAGATGTCTGTGATAATAAATTGTTATAAGTATTGATGTTTTGTCACATAAAAATTTCCACTAAGAATATATATTATAAGCTGCCATTCAATGTGCAGACTCTAAAATAACTCACATGCTTTTATTGATCAAATGAAGTATTATATCTAGCATATTTCAACATCAGTAATGCCTTATATTTCTGAGAGTTTTATAGATTATAAAGCATTTTTATGTGAATTAACTCATTGGATTGATGCTGACATATCTCATATTTTTAGTGGATATGAAACTCTTTTTTAACAGAGAGGTTGAAAATAGGGTGTGAAGTTGAATTCAGAAACTCAGAAAGAGAAAGCTGGCAGAAGATTTTCTAGAAAAAATGCAGAGTCAGCGACAGATGGAGGGCAAAGCGGGACGGATCAAGAAGAAACTGATTCGAGAGCCAGCATGTAAGGCATAATCCGAGGACAAAGCAGACAGTATTGAAAAGGCAAGGCTCTCTCTCCCACTAGTTAGCCACGTGACCCTAGGGACTGCTGACTTACTGGAGCCTTGATGACCTCATCTGCAAAATATCAGTGATAACAGGTATGCTCATCTCATAGAATTGTTGCCAGTGTGCTTGGGAGGGAAAGTAAATTAAAGTTTCCCTTATGAAGAAGCTGAACTGGTTGCAGAAAAAGCCCGCCATGCACTGCTTTCATGCCCGCTGCTGAAGCTCCCAGGGAATGATCTGGAATCAGAGATGGACAAACAAGAGTGAGCTATGTGGCTTTGAAAATGACTTTAACAGACATTGGGGATGAAGACTAGAGATAAGAAAGAGCAGCAGAAGTTAGAGAAGAGAGGATAAGAACCACGGCAGAGACTAAGCCTGAGAAAACAACAACAATATCAACAACACACAAATAAAAAAGGCAGTCTTTGAGCTACTCCTGTACCACAGTTAAAGGATTTATTTTAAAATGATGTAAAAGATCAGATTTTAAACTGTTTTAAAAAACATTGAATTTAAACATTAATTCAAATGTTCAAATGTTTATATATATATATATATATATATATATATATATATATATATATATATATATATGGACATATTAATTTCAGAGAAGAAGGCATAGGAAGAGAGAGATACAAATATCAATGAGAGAATCATTGATAGGCTGCATCCTGCATGCCCCACACTGGAGATCAAGACCTCAAACTGGACATGTGCCCTGACACAGAATTGAGCTGTGGCCTCTTGATTCATAGGCTGATGCTCAACCATTGAGCCATGCCAGCTGGGCCAATTTTTTATTTTCAAAACAATTAGCTTTTTAAAAAAATAATGAGCTGTTTGAAGACAAATAAAAGCAAGAAAAATATCTTAATTAGAGAACACCATGGGAAAGCTATCCAACTAGCTTTTATATATCTAGTTTTACTACATAAAATTGATTTTTACTTCAGCATCATTTTGTTTGTCTATGTTGATTTGTTTTGTTTGTAGAATTCATCAATTCTACCTTTCTCCTAACCATGAGTTAGGGCATATCTCTTAAAATGCATGATGCCAACTAAAAAATGAATTGCTATTCCCACATTATTTTGCATTCAAAACTGTTGTAGGAGTTAAATTGCATTAAAAAGTACCATACATAGCACTGTAAAATTAAAAAGCATTTTGCTGATAACAATGGCACATGCAATAATAATATTAATGGAATATGCAGGTAGCATTGGTAAGCAACACTCCAGATGTGCTAAAGCAGATAGCATGACACTTTAACCTTGAAATGATTAGCAAGTCAGAGGACAAAATCCTTCACAGGCAGCCAGCTCTGATCTTAAAGGAAGAACCATTTCTGTGGCATCAACAGGCGATGACTGTGGTTTTTGCTTTCTCCTGGGAAGGATGAAAGCCTTGTGCTTAGCTTGTTGATTAAGTCAACAAAGAAACCTGCCTCTTAGAATTCAAAACACTCAAATGTAAGCAATCTCACACTCTTTCCTAAATACTCAGAATCACTTCTTAAGGAGGAAAAAATTATACAGATTTTAAAAAATAAAATATTGATTAAGTGGAAGATTAAAGGACTATTTTGATGAATATTTTGATGCTTAATTTTGATGCCTTTTGCAATAAGTTACATTCACATTGTAATTGTTATTTCCACATTCTCTATTAAGAGTTGAATCCTATTGTGTTTAAATGGTACTGATGTAGACTAATTCCTCTGAAGGGGTTTGTAGCTTTGGCTAATTTCCCAATGAAATGTACTTTAGCTATTTACATGTAATTCTCTTGCATTTAAAGAAAACCAACATAGAATCTTTCACTTCCTGCTTCATTGTTCTCTAATACTCTGAACAGCCATAACATGTCTACTTAGAGATAGTTGCCTTCAGAGCATGCAAATCAATACCCATAATTATAGGCATTCTTAGACTTTTTAGTGTAAGACACAATTATTGAGCTTGATTTAAAATGAAAATCATGAAAAATATTTTACACACTGAACGATTCCTCAGAATTCAGACTAGAGCTTGTCCATAACTTCCAAAGCCTAATGGAGCAAAGAAAGAAAGGAGAATATACCTTTTATACATCACTCTAAAATAATTATAATAATAACTACAAACATAACTAAACCTCAGCTTAATGGACTCCTTAGATATACAGCATAGAGGAGCCAAATCTCTGGTGAGATTAGAGTTTACCTACTTTTTAAACAAACAAAAACATTTTATACATTTTGAGATTTTTCTAAAATACATTATGTACTATTCTTCTTTCTCAAATGAAATGCTCTGTCCATAAGTTAACAATCCACAGACAACTTATATTTATTAGCATTTACTGTGCTGTACTGCGCTGTCGCCCTGAAGCACACGGAGTTTTGTATGCTGTTTCCATCCCTAGGCTCAGTCAAACACTAGGCGTTAGTTTCATTCATTGCTCTCATTACTGGGGATACAACAGTGAACGAGGTGATATGGTTTCAACCCTCATGATCACACAGTCTAGAAGGGGATAAGATATTAATCCTATATACTTACTAATCATATTTATTTAGTAATCACAGGTATACTAGTATTTAAAAGAGACAAAAGGTACAGGCTTCTTTGCCTTTGAAACAGCTTGTTGATTATGCATGTATTTCTGTTTCTTCCTCTCCTGCCCACAGTGTTGTGGTTTTTTTATTTTTTTTTCCTCTCTCTGAATTTTAAGATCAAGCTCTATGCACAGATGTTAAAAAGTAGACAAAGGCGGTGTGCAGGTTTGGGTGTGCAATAAAAAGCACACATCTGCTCATGTTACCCTCCTCTAGAATATCACTCAGTGATTTTCAGTTGTCCTCATTATAAATTCAAAATCCCTAAGGCAGCTGACAAGGCCCTTGATGTGGGCCAGCTTCTTTTTCAGACTCAGGTTTGAACATTTCTTACCATCCGTGCTGCCATTTTACTGACTTTCTCTGGTCCACTTGTGTGCTTTGCTCCTTTGTCCGTGAATGATCTTTGAACATGATCTTCGTCTGCTGAAATTCTTCATTGCTCCACCGCCATGCCCTCTTCTAAATTTACAAGTTCCCTCTTCTCTTCCCTGACTTTCTCCTTCCTCCTATATATCCTTCAGATCACATCTTAATGTCACACCTTTCCTAAAATCTTTAGCTTCTGCCACCCAGTCTGTCCTCTTGTGTGTTCCTTTGAGTCCTACTACTGGGAGCTCATGGTCTCTAA
This sequence comes from Pipistrellus hanaki, assembly GCF_964339955.1. Taxonomy (NCBI): domain Eukaryota; kingdom Metazoa; phylum Chordata; class Mammalia; order Chiroptera; family Vespertilionidae; genus Pipistrellus; species Pipistrellus hanaki. The sequence goes on from NC_140503.1 coordinate 13,507,393, forward strand.
ATGTATCTACCACTGTTTCCATGACAAGATGGAAACTTATCTGGTGAGAAGTACCAAGGCTTTTCAAAGACCCATCCCCACCCCATGTACATGCTTAGTTCATAATACCACTCAATAGCTAATGTAGAATGGAAGTGTCAAAAATATAAGATGATATTAACTTTAAAAAATATATATATATTATTAATTTTTTAACAGGAAGAGAGAATGATAGAGAGTTAGAAACATTAATAAGAGAGAAACATCAATTGCCTCCTGCATACCCCCTTCTGGGAATGTGCCACAACCGAGGTACATGCCCTTGACCAGAATCAAATTTTGGACCCTTCAGTCTGCAGGCCTACGCTCTATCCACTGAGCCAAACCAGTTAGGGCTAGATGATATTATCTTATTTATAATTATATTTCTTACTACCAAACAAAGAATGGGTATTCAATTACTATTTGTTTAATATATGAATATTAAAATCTATTGGGAGTAGGTTTCTTTGGGGGATTCTTCTTGAATAATTTATAGGAGTTTTGGTGCCTGTCATTTTGTGGTGGTCAGGTGCTTTGGTAAATTTCTTGCTTATCTCTGTACTTGGGCTTTGTTATATTATAGGTGAGGAAAAAAGGAACGATAGTAAGGAAAGTTAATTTTTGTGCATACTTACCAATGACATGTATTTGATATGTTTTTGCTGACATTAATTTTGTAATTTTCAGAATGATCTTGTGAGATAGGAACTTGGTTTTACAGAAGAAGACATTAGGGCCCGGTTAGATTAAGCATCTCCTTACCACAAATTGCTGATTAAATGTGTTCCTAAATATAAAGCTATGTGTAGAGAGCCACAGTGGGAATTATCCTCCATAAGAAGGTGGTGATCAGATAATAGTCTTAAGAATAAAAACTAAATGATCTATTTTAGAGTAATGAGGTTTTTCATTGAACCATAGATGGGGTGTTTATAAACAACACACATAAGTGTCTCTCACAGTTCTGGGGGCTTTCCAGTCCAAGGTCAAGGAGCCAGCAGATATGGTGTCTGGTGAAGACCCACTTCCTGGTTCACAGATGACTGTACCTGCTATCACCACACATTCAAAAGGGACAAGAAAGAACTGTGGAGTCTCTTTTATAAGGAAGGCCTCTGTTCTCATCACCTAATCATCTCCCAAAGGCTCCACTTCCAAATACCATCATATCCAAGGTTCGGATTTAATATATGGATTTTGAGGGAACACAAACAATTCATGGCATTGGTCATTTGAGAGGCCCTGATAAAGATTGATGCAGGAGCACCACAGGTCCAGTTGGGTGCTACCCCAACCTGTTCCAATCCATAGAGTTTACTCAGATTTCACCGGTTATAGTATGTAATCATGTGCTCATGCAATTGCATCACATGTATAGCTTTGGCAACCACTCCACAACTGGGATACTTAACTATGCATCATGGCAAGGCTGCCTTACACTGTAACTTCTTAGCCACATCAAACACTCGCATAAAACCCCTAGCAACCACTAACCTGCTCTCCATTTCTATAATTATATTATTTCACGAATGTTGTAGAAATGGAATCATGCAATTTATATCCTTTTGAGATTGGTTTTCTCTCCCCCTGCCCAGTATAATTTACCCATGTTGCTGTACATACTGATGGCTTGTCCCTTTCTATTGCTGAATAGTCTTCTATGGTATGGTTATATCACAGTTAGCTAACCATTCCCCATGGAAAGACAGGAGCAGGTATTTTTAATTGCATCACTTTTGAACTGATAGACTTTGAAATTATCTAATAAGACTAGAATAATGAGACAAATCATCAGTTAGGTCAAAATCTCACTGAAGAATCATTTAACTATCTCCCATGTGTATCCATAAGCAAATATAGACCTTGAACCCTAAGAAGCATGTTTTAGTAAATTTATTTTTAATAATTACACATAAAATAATTAACAAGCACTATAATTGATTTTATAAAGTGTATGCTTTAAAATGCTTGATTTTGACCCATTATCTTTTTGTTATTTATGATCCCAGCATGTGTGTATATGTGTGTGTGAGTGTTTGTGTGTGTGTGTGTGTGTGTGTGTGTGTGTGTGTATTTGAAAAGTAAACTTCCAGATGGCAGGAGCTGAAGGGAACTCATCTTTGTATCCCCAATGTATAGCATAGTGTCTGGCCCTTAGATTATGCCTAATAACTTCTGTTGGATGCAGTACAATACCAAAGGTCAAACGCTCTTAACAGAAGCTATTTTCCATGCACCTATTACATATGCAGGTCCTCTAATCCAGGTCTTTACCCAGGGAGGTAGAAAACCTGCAAGCTTAGTGACTTACAAAGGCCCAGAGCTTCCACCAGGCAGCCTGCATTTCCCAGTAAATATTGCAACATCATTCCAATTTTCCCCGACTGAACTTTTTTAAAATATGGTTTCTAAGCTGATAAATTAAGAAAATAAATCCTTTTTATTTGGGGCAGAAATAATAAAAGCGTAGCTGGTTTATATGACTTCATTTGGGGGTATGGATGTTTTAAAGACTTTGCTAGCTTACTTTAAAATTTTTTAAAGGAAATCATTGCAATAAAAGAAATAACTACAGTTCCTTTGCCTCACCTAGGCCATTTTAGAAGTAGAATTGTATTTCATTGACAACTTGAAAATAACTAACCACCTAGTCTAACAAGTACTCTTAATATTTTCAGTCTTCCCTGGGCATCGTAGGAACATTGGATATATATATAAAACATCTAGAAGGATTTTGTTTATTTTACATCTGAAGCCCATAAATATTCTGGAGCAAAGAGAGTTACAATTCTAGATAAAGGAGCCTCATAATGCTATACCCCAATGTTTTGGACCCAAAGTATAGTGAAAGAAAGGAGATCCATATTTAGCATCTTAAAAACAACAGGAATTCCAGCATGCTTATAGAAGCTGAATATGGAGGCTAAAATTAAAATGACCACTAACCTGAAAACTCAGAAGGCCTTTTCTACTAGATGTTGTGAAAGCTTGAAATGGAATGACTTAAACTAGAATATTATAGGTCTCCTCATCTCTGGTTTCATCACAGAGAAACCTGTCCAGTGGACAATATGAGAATACGGATACTCTGAAAGCTAGAAAGGCCCTGGTTGAAGGTTAGTGCTCTGGGCACTGGGCATGGCCAGAGTTTGCAGGCTAGAATTAAGTGGGAGAAGAAAGAGCCCTCAAAGGAGTGTTGTAGCAGAAGCAGACTCTCTTACCTGTGGCTACCCAACAACCAATAAAATGGACTTTGAAACATTCATAGCTCCTGGAATACGGACACTTAGACTTTCCTGCCTTACTCAAGATCTTCCTGTGTCTAAGCTTGTAAAATGAGGCAACAGGATTTTGGAAGCTTTCTCTTCCTCCCTTCTGCCATCCTCTTAAGAAGGTTGTAAGTCTTATCCAAGCTGAGCTGTTATTTTTGATACCAACCCTCTCTTTCTGAAATAACCTTTCAAAGGATGTAAGTGTAAATGAGTCACATGGGTTTACATGAGCATATAGATTACATTTTTTCTCTCTAAAAATAAATAACAAAAATATGATGAAAGGATAAAAGTGTTTGGTTTATATTTCTTCTAGATGAGATCTGGTCCAAAAAATGCTTAAAACAAATTCCAGCTACCAGCCATCTGACAAATTCTCTCAAGTTCTTCTCTTCTAATTCAAATTTTCCTTTCATTGGTACAAACCTTGGCAATGACTCTTTGGAATGAGTTTCTATGAATGGATGGACATGTTTTTGAATGGTGTATATTGAATGGGGCAACATTAGGAACATAATATACTGCACCTGTGATGAACCAGCTTAAAATATACCAACAAGAACAGTATGTAATATTAAAAGGCAATATTACTGAGCATTGATAAGATATATTAATATTTGCAGTCAAGGAAGTCTGAATCTAGCAGGTGTTAGTATATTAAATGGAATTAATTCCTACAGATCTAGTAATATATCATCTTGGAATGCATCGTTTTAGATAAAAAGAGAACTTTTTCTAAGGCCGGAAACGAATTCACATCCTATAGTTAGATTTTTAGATCTAATATCATCAAATGATTTGGAATAGTTACACCAGATATGTGTATGGATAAGTGAGAATAATTGCCTTTTGTTTCAATTAAGAGTAGGTGAATGGATGTTATTCTACAGGAAATGAATATATTATTGAGATTCTGCTACATGGCATCTTCATTATTCTAAATTAAAAACATGATAAATATGCATTTTATTAAAAGATTAAAATCCTTTTACACAAGGCAGCATTTATTTCTTGCAGATGTGGAAATGCAGATTCAAAAGGAAAATGATTACTCGTGGACCATTTCACTGTGCTCTGGTTGATCCCACTTTCTAAACATCCTTCAGGTCACTGTCCTATCTAGTCTTACTTTCATGTTATTTTAAGCTTTAAATGTCTTCAAAAGGATCACACTGATAGCTTTCTTCTTCAGGGCTGCCAAAATGGTCTTTTAAAAATTAAATCATGTCCCTTCCTGTGTTATATCCTTCAATAGCTCCTCCCATACCATAGGTAATATCTGGCTTATGCTCTTTGGGTTTGGGACCATGTTGATGGCTGACATACTAATACTCCCTCAGAGATCTTCATGTTCTAATCCCTAGGACCTACAAATTACATGGCAAAAGGAAATGTGCTGTTGTAATTAAATTTAGAATCCTATATAATAAAGAGATAATATACAAATTGACCACCACACCCTCACAAGATGATTGCCTATGACAAGGTTGGCAGGGGGGTTAATGAGGGACAATCAAACTACTGAACAGTAGGTTGCATGGGGCAACCAGGCTGTCAGGGATGCCTTGAGGGGCAACCAGGCCAGCGGGGGCGCAGGAGGGGCGTGGCACAATTAGGGGTGATCAGGCCTGCAGGGGCTGGGGCAGTTAGGGATGACCAGTCAGCAGAGGGGGGCAGTTTGGGGTGATTAGGCTGGCGGGGGGGGGCAGTAAAAGGCTACCTGGCTGGCAGGGGAGCAATTAGGGGTGACCAGGCCAGCAGGGTGGGGAGTACAGTTGGAGGTGACCAGGCCAGCGGGGGGCGGGGGGGCACAGTTAGGGGCAATTAGGCTGGCAGTGAGGGCAGTTAGGGGAGACCAGGCAGGCGGGCAGGTGAGTAATTAGGAGCCAGCGGACCAGGATTGTGAGAGGGATGTCCGACTGCCAGTTTAGGCCCAATCCCCGTGATCAGGCCTAAACAGGCAGTGAGATATTCCCCGGGGGGTCTCAGATTGGAGAGGGTGCAGGCTGGGCTCAGGGGATCCCCTCATTGCATGAAATTCATGTACTGGGCCTCTAGTCTTAATATAAGAACAATTTTTTTCTGAATTATCCAGGTAGATTCAATATCATCTAAAGTAGGGATGTCGAACTCAATCAGAGAAGGGGCCAAAATCTAAAATCCAGCCTAAATCGCGGGCCGAATGGTTTACTGAACAGTCATAAACTGACAATGTCATAAACTGACAGCGGAGTGCAGTGATGACAGCGCGGTGCGGGCCACATTGCAAGGCCTGGCGGGCTGGATTTGGCCCGTGGGCCTTGTGTTTGACACATGTGATCTAAAGGTTCCCTACAGGAGAGAGGCAATAAGGACAGAATCAGAAAAAGAAGATGTGACCAAAACCCATCACTGGAACCAGAGTTTGCAGTGATGGGTTTTGAAGATGAAAGAAAGAGCCAGCAGCAAAGAAATGCAAGAGGTGTGTAGAAGCTAAAAGGCAAGGAAACAACTGCTCTCTAGAAGCCCCAGTAAAAATGAAGCCTACTAACACCTTGACTTCAGACTTCGACCTTCAGAACTGTAAGAGAATAAATTCATGTTGTTTTAAAATGACAAGTTCAGGGATACTTTGTTACAGCAACTATAGGAAATGAATACAATGCTTAAGAGTTGGCATACAGTAGTAGTCAATAAAAAAATTGATACATAAATTAATGAGAAAGTGAATCAATATTCATAGACTTATTTTCTTCATGCTTTTTTTTTTTTTTATTAGGTCCTTGCTTTTTTCTTATGGTAATCCTGTGACAAGGATTATAATGATAAAGAGGCCTCCATCTTCAGGATTAATATGTACTTCCAAACGGTATTGTGATCATTTGATATACTAGTAAAACTACTAGATTATTTTTTCACTGCAGAAATGGGTGAGGCATATAACTATAGCATTGTGGTTAAGAATGCACCCTCTGGTACCTTCTTGAGTTCAAATCCATTGCTAACTGGCTGTATGACCATATACAAGAATTTTAACCAAATTGTGTCTTAGTTCTCCTATCCATTTCATTCCTATTTTTTTAATTGATTTTTAGAGAGGAAGGGAGAGGGAGAAAAACACTGATGAGAAAGTGAAACATCAATATATTGTCTCTTGCATGCTATCTACTGTGAAATGATCCCACAATTGGGGGCATGTGCCCTGACTGGAATCAAACCAGCAACCTTTCAGTGCATGGTACTTGGGACAATGTCCAACCTACTGAGCCACACCAGCCATTGCTTAATTTCTCTTTTAAAAGGAGAGTGTGAGCATTAAATGAAATAAAACATACAAAGAATGTGGAGGGGTACCTGGCCTATAAGAAGCACTCAATAAGTCTTAATTATTGTTATTGTTGTTGGTGTTGTATGTTAGGGTTTGTTCTACAGGACTGGATCACAAATATAAATATATTGAAACATTTTGTTTATCAAAAGTGTTAAAATCTCAATGGGACTAATTTGGCAAACATTCCCATTAGATTTGGATTTATTTAATGTCTTGACAATTGCTTATATGTAGGCCATATCCTGAGATTATGTTTTTTAATAATAAAAGTGATGTCATTTTGGCTTTTACAATTTACCAGCTACATGAAGTAAAACAGAAATATTTTCCCAGTAATCTATTTATAGTTTTTGTGGTTTGAGTGATTCAAAGAAAAAAATATTGAAATAAAAAATAAGACTTATCTAGTCTTACTATCTCTGATCAAATATATTGACTTCAAGCCGGATTTTAAATAAGAAACTGACTATTTAATGGAAAATGAAACCCTGATAGTCACAAAGATTTCAAGCAAGGAATTTTCTACAGATGGCTTTTTTTTTTTTTTAATGAATACAGCAAGACAATATTTTTATTATTGTTTTGACCTAGTGTTTATGAGTTTGGAACTTGGCATTTTTCCTGGCTATTGTTCTGTTTCTGATTGGAAACCTGGAATTCATCTGCTTTACACAAATTGTTCAATACAAATATGACAGGCTCTGAAATGTTTTATTTTACTAGCTTAGGTCATTCGCAGTGCTGCTGGTGGTGCTGTATATGGCGACATAAATTAGACACACGATTAACTTTTACTAAGTTGCAGACTTAGACAGTAAGATGGAAACTACAATATATATTACTCAGGTTCAGGTGGGTAAAGAAGACCCCATAAAGACAGCTTGACATTTGCTGTCTGTTCTGTTTTATATTGTTTTGTTCTTCTTCCATAAAACAAATAATTTTAAAAATACATCATAAACCCTAAAATATATGAATATGTTTACGCGTATATATGGGTATTCTTGTAAAAAGAGAACTATTCTCTTGATCTTCGTGTCAAATAAGAGACAGCTGCATCTAAAGTTTCCATGTTTTTTAGTATAGAATCATATTTGAACTTCACACACAGAGGGCATAACTAGGTCTGATATTTCATACAATACTATGTTTGCAATGGCTGCTATACCTGTATGTACACTTATTCACTGGAAGTTAATTTTTTTAACATTAACTTATTTCTCATTTATTTATTCATTTAACCAATCTTTGACCAATGTTGGGACACTATTTTAACAGCTTCACACTAGAGGTTAAGTGTGTATTGACAGTGATGTACAACCTTGAATACAAATATTTAGAAATAATATATAATGTTGTGTTCTTTTTTTTTTTTACTACATATAAAAAGAATTATCAATGTCATGCAAATTTTATTTTTACTCCTACTGAGTGAATATGGGTCCAAGAAAATACTTTGACAAGACTTAGATTAAAGTAATTTTAGGTTTTCTGATATGTTGGGCACTAAACTAAGGAAGATAATTTGTTCTATGTTGCCTGTGTATTATGGGAACATAATACAGAAAAGAAAGAAAAAAATAAGCCAAATGTATGAAGATGCAAATATTGTTCCAGATATCACATTAGTCAGCTTGAAATAAATTTTAGTCATATTCTTCTCAGTATGAAAATACTCACTGTCCACTTATTTCTTAAAAAAATATAATCAATTAAACTCAATAACTATTTGTTAACATCTATAATGTGCAAGGCATTGAGCAAAGTGTTACTTGCCATAGCCATAGTTACTAGATAATAGCAAAACCTGTAATCTGTATGCAGGATTTTTAGGCAGATTGGCATAAGAAAAGTAGAAAAAAGAAAAGATTAAAATATAGATTTGCCCTGGCTGGGTGGCGCAGTAGGTTGGAGCATCGTCCTTATAACAAAGTGTCGCGAGTTTGATTCCCAGTTAGTGCACATACCTGGGTTGCAGGTTTGATCCAGGGTCAGAGTGCATTTGGAAGGCATTCAGTGGATACCTCTCTCTCTCTCTCTCCCTTCCTCTCTCTCTCTCTCTCTCTCTCTCTCTCTCTCTCTCTCTCTCTCTCTCTCTCTCTCTCAAAATCAAATCAATATAAACATATCCTGGAGTGAGGATTAACAAAATTAAAATATAGATTTAAACAAAATACTTCATATTTCAAAGGGTTTGGGACTGGAAGAATGTGGAAAAACGTCTTAATAACATTGGTTTTTCCTGCTGGGCCAGTCCCTGTGGACTAATTATACTTCCAACCCACTGATGTCATATGTCATCAATTGACTTGCTCTGGTTAATAATAATAATTTCCAAGAAGAAGCTTTAAGAGCCATTCCATGGTTCATGTTTATGGTCTCTCTCTAACTTCTGCCAAGACTGTTGTACTCTCCACAGGAGTGACCCCATAAACCCTATACTGAGCATGAAGGGAACACAGGCAAAACATGAAGAGCATGCATGTGAATGGGAACTACGCCTTTGTTGTTTTAAAATCACTAAGGTTTGGGCGCTATTTGTTGTTAGAACTAAAAGGGTAGTTTAAGCTGACTGATACTGGGAGAGGGCATTCTGGGAGATGGCACCAAACACACAAGACACAGAGGCAGAACATGAAGGAGCAGTTGTGAATGGCTACCAAAATAATACATTTGATTTTAGGGACAAAGTGAGTAAGAGGATATGTCCATGGAAATGCAGTTTACGTGATCTGTTAATATATTAAATCTAAGAGGGCAAGATAAAAAGAAGATGCCAACTTGAGTGATTTGGGAGAACTGAATTACTGAGAGCTTGGTATACTCTTTAGCAGAAATAACTAAATTGGGCAAGAAGGTATTTCTAAAAGCAAAATAGCTCGTTGAATGGAGAGATGAAAATGCTTAATGAAAATTTGGAACTGTAGGTTTGAAACTGAAGAGAGATCCTGCAACTGAAGATGTTGTCTTGTAAGTCAAAACCTTAATTAAACATAAAATATCTGAGGTACACAGAGAGTTGCAGTTGAAAATTTGATGGCCTGGGGTGGGAAGAGGAAGAAAAATATCTGAAAAGTTGTCAGAGAAGCAAAGGGAAACCTGGACAAAAGAAAACAGCTCATCTCTGTTAGCCTGCTATAGGGGAAGCCAGGAGGCAGACCCCAATGAATATGGCTTGTTGCCTTGGGTTTTGACACTCACTACCTTTGGAAGCTAAACAAAACAATTTACGTCTCCGTTTCATTTTCTGCAAAATGGATAAAATAAATTGCATCTTAGTTGAGATTTGGAGGAGAAAATCAAGTGGCAAGACTTACTGAAGCATCTCTCACTGTGCTTGACACTCAGAATGGACCCCGTCAGTCTCCATCTCTAGCATTATTATCCAAGACTTCCCTATGTCAACCCATCATACCAGCAGGGATCTAGTAGTCTAGTGGTCTACAGCCATAGGATAATCATGTTGAAATCCCTCACATAAGACCCAGTTCCAATCCCCTCTTTCCTACAAACTATTTCCTGTCTGTCTCAGCATCCTGCAAATGGCTGCATCATATATTGTCCATTGTTGTCATGTGGTCAACAATTTAGCTCTTATGTCCTGATTCCTTTCTAGACTACAAATCCCTTGAGGACAGATATTGTCTCATATATTTTGATTTCCAGTACCTTTCACAATGCCCCACATATAGTGAGGACTTAAAAATAAATGTCTCTATTGATATTTTGTTGGCATCTGATGCCCACAAGACCCATAGTTAGATAATTTAAAAAGACTGTGACAGGGGAACCTTATATAAAATGTAACATGCATACCTTAACATTTATGTTAACTTTAAATAAATTATCAGAAAGGTAGTCAGTAAATAAACCCCACTTTGGGTGCCATTAACCCAGAGTGGTGTCCATGAGTTCTGCTGAGTTTGACCATCTAAGATTAAACGATATAAAGTGCGTAATAACATCTTCAATGTCATTTGTGCTTAAAACTGCAGCATGACTGTTGACTTCTCACTTTTTCCTAATCCCTGCCCAAATCACATTATCACACACTTCCTAATATAGATACTTATTACTGTGAGATCATCACCATTACAAAATGCCTGTTCTCCCCACACTCAGTATGTTCTGTTTATAATTCATTCTCCACGCTGAGGCTTTAAAAATCTTTAAGTACTAGAGTTGGTGTAGCTTTGCAGCTTTTTTTTTTTTTTCCTCACCTGAGTATATTTTTTCCATTGGTTTTAGAGAGAGTGGAAAAGAGAGGGGAAAAAACAGAGAGAAACGTCAATGAGAGAGTAAAATGTTGCCTTTTGCACATGCCCTGACCAGGGTCCAGGCCAGAAAGGAGCCTGCAATAGGGCTATGTGCTCTTGACCAGAATCAAACCTGAAGCCCTTCAGTCTGCAGGCCAACACTCTATCCACTGAGCCAGAATGGCTAAGGCAACTTCCCAGCTCTTCATCTTCTTCCTTACATTGAAAACTGGCCCTAATACTGATATGTTCATACTGTGTATCTTTGGACCTTGACATAGAGAAGGTTGGTGGTTCAAGGATAGACTCTTGATCCAAACTCTCTCAGGTACTTCAAATTGGACAAAGGTATCAGGAGCATGAGCCCCTGGCGGGTGTCATTTTATTAACTCCCTCTTGGATGAGAAGTTACACCAATGAAGGCCTTCAGTGGAGTTGACCAAGCCTGTCTAGTTTCTGCTTTTTCCTAGGCTTAGTTTTTCAAATCTTCTTTTCCCCCCTTATGCTAGAGTCAATTTTTTTTTTTTGCCATTTGCACCCCAAATGACACCAAGCATTTGCTTATACTACATAATTTAAGCATCATTTTTACTGGGCTGTTCTCATCAAGAGTTAAATATCATTATTATGAACTTACTCCCTTCACTCTCCTTCACATATTTCCTTTAATTATCACCATATGTGAGTCTAATATGACCCTACGGAGATGTAGCTAAGAGTGTGAGTCTTGGCATCACATTGACTAAATCCAAAACCTTGTTTAACAACTTACTAGCTGAGTGACATGGACAAGCTACTTGAATTTTCTGTGCATCACATTCTTAGTCTGTAAAATAGGAATAATATTGATGGCATCTATTCATAATGTCATTGTGAAGATCAGTAGGTAATATTCACAAAGGGTTTAGATTAATTCCTAGTAGATATTCAAGATTTAATAAATGGTACTATGGTTTTAATAGTTTTTTCCCCCATGATTTATACATTATATTTTCCAACCTCTTGATTTCCTCCTGTTATTTTGTTTCTATTTCCACAAACTTAGTAATATTCATTGACCAAATCCAGCTTAAATGACATTGCCTCCAAAGAATCTCTGAGAGACACAGAAATTAAGTGACTTTCTTCCCATGGTACTCCCACATCCCCAGTTCTTACCCTAGAACAATTCCCACACTCTATCTTGTTTTTTTATTATATATGTATATGCTCTACTTTTACTAATAGACTCTAAACTCCGAGGGGACCATGTTTATGTGTGATCTATTTTCTGTTCTCTGCACTTAACCTAATGCATCAAATTTAGCAGTCTTAAAAGAAATGTTAGCCAAAAGAAAAGCAAGAAAGAGGTACTTCACGTTTTACTTGTATTCCCAGCATGTGAGAAATAAAGTATATAAATAGCATCTCTTTTTTCTTACAAAAGAGGGAAATGGTTTGCTCAAATATATCCAGTGACTTAGTAACACATCAGGGGCTGCAGATCTGATGGTGATGTCATCCCAGAGTCTATTTTTCTCTAACTCATTCTATTTCTGAGCTTTCCATTCTAGCCAGCTAACAACAGGCACTTTTAGATAGGAAGAAATTGCGAAAGCAGAAGTCATTTTGATTGGTATTCACCTTTGAGGATGAATTTGTAATTTTAAGTGTGAATAAGAACACACTCCTTAGAAGACTGGAGGGTGAAGAGTCCTAGAAAGAGAAAGTAAAAATGTTTTCTGTTTTTTGTTCTTGTTTTTATGGAGGAAGTTCAAGAAGCTATTCCTTTTCAAGCCTTCTCTCTACTGTGTCCCAAATTGACATGTGGTGAAAGGCATGATCATAACATCAGGAGATCAAATGAAGCTGTGCCTATTGGGGCCATTAAAGTGTAAAGAAATTTATAGGTCAAGACTGAAACTCAAGAACAGGGTAATAAGAAGAAAGTAAAATCTGACCAATATACATTAAAACTGCATAAATAGTTTCTTTCCTGAGGATGGAAATCAGTTCAATTTGATAAGAAAATAGAAATGACTAAATTTAAGATCACTTTGGTTCCTCAGCTGATGTTTTCTTCTAATAAAATCTTCTCAATGGGAGTTTTGGATAATTCCAAGTCTGAATATAACACTCCATTTTCATTTATTTTGTTTCATTTAAATATTTGTTAGGGATGTGTTTTGAAGTAAAAGGAAACAGAATGTAGAAAAATCTCACTGCTCCCAGGATACAGAATGGCTAAAAAAAGATGAAAGTGACACTGATAAACTAGGGGCTGAATAAAACCTAGAATCTACCTTGTTTCCCCGAAAATAAGACAGTGTCTTATGTTAATTTTTGCTCCTAAAGATGCGCTAGGTCTTATTTTCAGGGGATGTCTTATTTTTCCATGAAGAAGAATACGGTACACATTTATTGTTAAATGAAAATAAAGGAAATTTATTACCTTTATACGGTACGGTAGTACGGTAGTTGTCAACACAAACCAGACAAACTGTGAATCCTACAGTATCAAGAATTTACTCATTTATTCAATGACAATCATGTCATCATCTTCTGGAACATCATCATAACAATCCAATTCCTGAATTTCCTGGTGAATTTCTTGTGACTCCATTTCATTCAGAATCAGTGGACCAAATCTCTCATGTTTAGCCTAGGGGGGGGCCTTATTTTTGGGGGGATGCCTTATATTTCACTCAGAAGGAAACCTGTAAGTAGGTCTTATTTTCGAAGGATGTCTTATTTTCAGGGAAACACCGTACTTAAATATACATAGACTGATAGATTATACTGTTGAACTTTGTCCTTGATTGGCTGACTACAACAGAAAAATGACCTGTGCCTTCCATGTTTGTTAATACTTTCTTATTATCAAATTGCTAGCAATTTTTCCTTTTAGAGTTTCACATTTTAAGAATAGGACTTCAAAATCTTCTTTACCGTTCTTTTTATTTTCCATAATCTCTAATTTGCCCTCAATATTTCCACTTGTAATAACCTTGAGATATTTTATTATGATTATAATATCATCATACTAAAGAATTTCTATGTTGAAGAAATTTGATATGTCACTTGTTCCATTGTGAACCCAAGAATCTTAGGCACATAGTTGTGTAGGCAATCAGACTGATGAAATCATTTTGTTGTGATAAAGTCATGCCTTGCTCCTTAAATTACTACTGAACATGAATTGCTTCCAAAGATATAATTGCTGTGGCATAATAGTTCCTAACTGATTCAGATGAGAGCTGGACTCCCTCAATTTTTAGCTTTGGTGATAGGAATGAGGGGTGCCCTGCTAGAGAAGGCACGGAGAAGGGGAATTTAAAGGACCTTCTCCTCTGCTTACCCTATTGCCATCACACCTCAGTTTTCTTTTCCTTGGGTTCCCATGCATCACAATCACTCACTGACATTCTATCTAGCACTGGAATAAATAGAATCTTATTTCCTCTTTCTTATCCACTGTCCTAAAATTGCTTAGTAGGAGCAGTCATTTGTATTCTGAATAAATAAATATTTTAATTACAGTTTTAACTGTAACCCTAAAGTCTAGATATAATAGTTGGATGTAGGGGGAAAAATAATCCAATGACCGTAAACCTAAAGAGGGTCCATCAAGAGCAATGCATTGCGGAAACTGGTTTGGCTCAGTGGATAGAGCCTCGGCCTGCCAACTGAAGGGTCCCACGTTGGATTCTGATCAAGAGCATGTACCTGGGTTGCAGGCACATCCTCAGAAGGGGGTGTGCAGGAGGCAGCTGGTCATGTTTCTCTCTCATCAATGTTTCTAGCTCTCTATCACTCTCCCTTCCTCTCTGTAAAAAATCAATAAAATATATTTTAAAAAAGAGTGATACATTAATTCACCAAGTGACATAAAAAAGATGTTTGTGTCATTACCACATTAATTTCCATTCTTCTTGGGAAAATGATTTGTGCTTGAGTATCATTCAAGTTTTGCTTGCAGTCTATGGAAAGACATGAGTGACATAGAGTGGCATGGGTAAGCACAAACAGAGCCAAGGCAGATTCCTCAGGCCAGATGACATATTTATTGGCCAAATGAATTTGGAAAACTATTAGCAAGACCAGATCCATAAGCCCGACATTTTTTGGATGTCTAGGCTAGGACATTATTTCAGAAGGCTCCATGCAACCAGCAGCATATGCTTTTAACTTCTGTCTTTGAAAAGACCACTCTGTCTGTGCTTCTCAGACACACTCAACAAATAGGCCTTGGATTTATTTTGTTAATATTGACAGGAGAATGATATTGCACAAATAAACCAAGGCATCCTAAGCCCAGGCAGTTGAAACTAATCATGGGTACTGCCAGATCCAGCAAATAAATAAATAAAAGCAAATTGAATAGCGAGCTGATGTTCAGGAAGATATAATCAAATTAGGGAATTAAGGTTAAAAGATACATCACCTTCAGGTAAATTTATTTTAAAAAATTGATTTCCATCAGGCAAATTTATGAGGGAGGAAAAATGAATCTTTTTTTGGACCACATGCTGGGAGCCATCACATTTGGAATATGCTAGAACCTTGGTTCTTAAAGTATGGGAAATTTTTTTTAAAAAAAAATCCTGTCCCCAGCGTGCTCTCAAGAATAACTAAACTCAATCCTAAACTCCAGGCTTTTCTTCAAATAGCTTATTTGAGGACTCCATTTGCAAATCCAATAAGCATCTCAGCTTCAGCCACTCCAAAAGAGAATTCCAGAACCCCCTCCAAATTCAATTACCAAATACCCTTCCAAAACCTGTTCTTACTCAGGCACTCATATAGATTAAACACCTCAAGCATTCACCTAGTTGCTTATTCTAATAACTAGGAGTTACCCCCTCTATTTTTTTTCAATCTCATATTCAATGTGCCACTTAAATTTATACCTGTGCCTTCAAAACATCTGAACCCAGCCTCTTCTCACACCTCCACTGCCAACACCCAAGTCAAGGTTGACATTTTCTCATTCTTGACATGCTAGACACTTAACTGGTCTCTTTCCATCCATGAGCCAGCTAAGAAGGCCACTGAGAAGCTGCCTATCTTTTCAATCTCTTCCTTTTAGTTTCCCCTTCACTTGGGATTTTAGTAATAAGGACAACATTGCCCACCTTCAACCACTGATGCACTGGCTACTCTCTCTTTTTGGAAACGTTCTGTTCAAACATTACCCAAAGATGCCTTTACTTTGTGTCTGTACTGCTCTCTTATATATTAATTTACCCTAAATCAATTATCACTACTTGGCATTATTTTTTAAATTTATTTTTTTCTTTATTGATTAAGGTATTGCATATATGTCCTTATCTCCCCATTACCCCCCACCACTCTACTCATGCCCTCACCCCCTTGTTGTCTGTGTCCATTGGTTAGGCTTATATGCATGAATATAAGTCCTTTGGTTGATCTCTCCCTCTTACCCCCATCCTCCCCTACCTTCCCTCTGAGGTTTGATGGTCTGATCGATGCTTCTCTGTCTTTGGAGCTGTTTTTGTTCATCTGTTTTTGTTGTTCATTATATTCCACAAATGAATAAAATCATGTGATATTTATCTTTCTCTAACTGGCTTATTTTGCTTAGCATAATGCTCTCCTTCCATGCTATTGCAAATGGAAGTATTCCATTGTGCAGATGTACCACAGTTTTTTAATTCACTCATCTGCTGTTGGACACTTAGATTGTTTCCAAATCTTAGGTATGGTAAATTGTGCTGCTATGAACATAAGGGTGCATATATATACTTTTTGATTGGTATTTCTAGTTTTTTGGGATATATTCCTAGAAGTAAGATCACTGGGTCAAATGGGAATTCCACTTTTAGTTTTTTGAGAAAACTCCATACTGTTCACAGTGGCTGCACCAGTCTGCATTCCCACCAGCAGTGCATGAGGGTTCCTTTATCTCTGCATCCTCACCAGCACTTGTCATTTGTTGATTTGTTGATGATAGCTATTCTGACAGGTGAGACATGGTACCACATTGTCATTTTGATTTGTATCTTTCAGATGATTAGTGACTTTGAGCATCTTTTCATATGTCTCTTGGCCTTCCTTATGTCTTCTTTGGAAAAGTATCTTTTTAAGTCAGTTGCCCATTGTTTGATTGGGTTATCTTCCTATTGTTAAGTTACACGGATTTTGTGCACCAGGACTCTAGTAATATAATAATTCTATTTTCTATCTCATTGAATGTGATTTTTGAGAAAGAAGAGACACAGCCTGAATTTAGTGAGTATTGCCCAAACATTTTCTTTTCAGATAATTAACAACATGAAGCATTGGAGTGCTCTAGAGAAGTAGAGGGCAGAGGGATAAAAGGACTCCCACCATTAGGGGATTCCATCTTGATTCTTTCCTTTGAACTGTTTTTCTGATCCTCAGTTTATTCATCTATAAAGTGGGACTACTAAATTGAGCTCTCAAAGTTATTCTGATAGTTAAAAAATATAGAAATGTGCATTTAGTCATATAAGTGAAAGATTCCTGGGCCCCTTTTCTGATCCTACTTATACATACAGACATATAGATACACATGCATACACACAGACACACTCACAGACCCACATAACTTTGATTGGCACCTGAAAAGCATCCTACATGTTGGGTTCCTCTAGTCCAGTGGTCGGCAAACTCATTAGTCGACAGAGCGGCAAACCGTGGCTCAAGGGCCGCATGTGGCTTGTGAGCCACAGTTTTCAGACCGTTGACTGGGGCTTCATTACAAGGAACCACAACAGCCTGTAATTGTTGGAATCGAGAGTCTAGTCCTTCTTTTTCTTTCTCTTCCAGCAACATCTTGAAGGTCATTTAACATTGAACAAGGTAGGAATAAATGCACAGGGGGGCCCTACCCTTTTGCTCCCCACTTTTTTACAGAGGCCTCTGTTTCCCAGGCATTTCAAAATCCCCGGTTCATTCAGCGGTGCTTGTTTTCTAGAAGTCGAACTATTTAAATGTGAAAGTTAACTTGCAGAGGCACATGATGGATTTCCTGGCGAGGCGAGTCTGTAACACTGCCTTTCTCTGGGAGATGTTATGGGCTTTTCCCTCGGATGTGTCTGGTACCATTTTTAAAGTGAAACCTCCGAAGGGCAGTTGGAATGCAGAATGAGATCCTGCCTTGTGCTACTTTTCACAGGTCGCTGGTGCTGCGGGGTTACCCTGCGGATGGCGAGGGAGGGACAGGAAGTCGCAGGTGTCACCTTCAGAGTGAAGGATGGCTCCCGGCTTTGTTGTTAACAGGAGTTTTGTTATAATAGCTCCATATCTCAGTCAGAATGGCGAGACCGCGCGCAATTATGGGGTATTTTAGCTAAGCAGAAGTGCCTCTTCAGTATGAAGATCACTCAATTCTTTGAAAGCTCAAGAGCAGAAACGACTTCCTTCTAACGTCAGACTTGGGAAATCAGTGCTGTACATCAGCATTTTTGCCCTGAAAACTTTATGCCCGCTGATTAGTCTGCATTGGGAGAAATAGTCAGAATTCATGGTAGTGTTATTCCTAATAGAGAAGAACATGGTGTGGGAAATGGGCAGGATGACAGGGGAGGATGTGCTCTGAGTATGTCTCCAGAGGGAGAGGTATGAAGCATCCACTTATTTTTATTTCATTTTAATCTATTTTTATTTATTTCAGAGAGGCAAGGAGAGGGGGAGAGAGAGAGAGAGAGAGAAACATCAGTGATGAGAAAGAATCATTACTTGGCTGCCTCCTACACACCCCACACTGGGGATTGAGCATGTGCCCTGATCAGAAATCAAACTGTGACCTCCTGGTTCATAGGTCCATGCTCAACCATTGAGCAAAGACTGCTGGACTGAAGCATCTACTTATAAAGGGGACCTGGGAATAGAGCCATTTCTGTGAATGTAATAAAGCAGAGGGAGAGTATTATTTCTGTAAAAACTGCATTGGAGTCTAAGTCATTTTCTGGAATTCAGGATTTAGTCTGAAGTCTCATACAAAAACTTTGCGGAGGAACCTTAGAGATAACTTCCTATAAGTGCCTTTCTTTTGTGTATAACAAACAAACTGTAGCTTTCCCATCATTTATCCATTAGCACCCAATGCCGGGGCTTCCCGCCTGTTTCCATAAACAAAAGAAGCCCATGGCCTGGCAGAGTTCTCTCCTAATGTGGTGGGCTACAGACCAACTGGCAGGCATTACTTGGTGAGCTTTTATTTTGAAACAAGAACTGTTTTTAACTTAATCTGAGCTTAGACTCTCGGTGATCTTCATGCATTTGGCTTAGGTAAGTTTCAAGCATTGAATGAATAATTATTATGGGATTGCAGTTATCTGCTTGGAAAGTAATGGTTTTCTCACAAGAAGGGGTGAATGTTTTAAACTAATTGTATTTCTTCGTTATCAGTGTTTAGCGGAAATGCTTCTGAAGCACTTAGCCTGCTAGTTCAGAATAAGTTATGAATATGTTTGCCTTGACAAAACATATTATTATCAAGGCAAGATTATTTGAAATAAGGGAATTAATTTCTAGGAAGTACTCTTTATTGTTATCTTTATAAACCTTCTCTTTAACCTTGTGCCTAAGAATCAATCACTAGGACAGTCAAACTTAGGAAAGTCATTGAGTTAACAGTCCCAACAAAGAGGACTGTTTGCACACAGATTTATTTATTGATTGATACAACTATTTATTAAAAAAATAATAAATACACTGGCACCTCCTATATACCAGACAATGTTCTAGGCACCAGGGAAACAATAAATAAAGTAGCCAAATGTCATATCCTGGCAGAATTTACATCCTATACGTCTGTTCAAGAAGTGTCTATACCCAGTTGCCTTGGTGTTCCAATATTTCAGTTTTTCCAACAGAAAAGTTAAGCTAGGGAGAGACATTAATTTTTTCTTGTTGAAATGACAGATTCCAGGAAATTTAGAACTGAAAGGGATGCTATAGATGACTTGTTTGAAGCACACCAGTCTCTTTACATGAGTATAAGGAGACTCCAGAAAGTGACAGGACTAACCTAGGGTCCTGATGTGTCTAAGTAGCAAATATTCTAGTAGCAACCGGGATTCTATACTGTGTTTCCTAGGAATGCCAAAACCAACCAACCAACCAACCAACCAACCAAAAAAAAAAACCATAAAAAAAACCCACAAAACACAAACAAAAACAGAGCCACAACAAAGTGGTGGCTTAAAATAGGAGAAACCTATTCTCCCCATAGTTCTGGTGATTAGATGTCTGAGATCAGTTGACAGGGTGTTCTGGAGGAGAATCTGCACAGTGCCTCTCAACCAGCTTCTGGTGGGAGTCATTAATCCTTAGCTTATAGCTACATCTTTCTCATCTCTGTCTGTCATCCTGTGGCATTCTCCCTGTGTGTCCCTG
Organism: Pipistrellus hanaki; assembly: GCF_964339955.1. Lineage (NCBI taxonomy): Eukaryota > Metazoa > Chordata > Mammalia > Chiroptera > Vespertilionidae > Pipistrellus > Pipistrellus hanaki. The sequence goes on from NC_140503.1 coordinate 13,527,618, forward strand.
TGTCCCTGTGTCTTCACATGACATTCTTACAAACACATATGTCATTGGATTTGAGATCTACTCTAATTTAGTTATTACCTCAACTTTATTACATCTTCCAAGACTATTTTCAATAAAGTCACATTCATAGGTACCAGGGGTTAGAACTTCATGCAGTTCAATCCATAGCATGTACTTAGTGTGGTGCTCTTTAGACAACACTGAGCTGCTTCCATCTTTGAAGAAGTATCTGCTTTCATTGTAATGTTTTCTGATGTTGATATTTGGAAAGAAATCTTGTAGTTAAAGGAAACAACCTGGATTTTAAAAGCCACCTACTATCTCACTTATAAATAAACATATATGAAGCTGATTATGATTTTGAGTAGTGTATGTAAAATTTTTGCAACGTAGATAAGTAGAATGACAGCATATTTATTTCTACTATACTGCACTTTCCTTAATTATGCATCTAATCCCAATTCTGTCCAGTTTCTTAAACAGCTAAAATTGGCAAACTAAAAAAAAAAGAAGAAAAATCCATAAAGCTAATTAAAATTAGTGGTGCTCACCTTTGAATCCCCACCCCCTTCCCCAGCCCCCAATGGAAAGGAGTCTTGGTTGCCACTTCCTCCGTGTTTCCTCAGATCAGTAAGTTCTGGGACAGCTAACTTCCTGTCCTGGACAGACAAAACTCACTCCAGAGATCCTAACTCATGAGTAAGATATTTCCCAAACACAGTAAAAGTTGTTCCAAAGGCTGCAAATCATAGATGATCTGGGCCATGAGTACCTTGAATGATTTCATTTACAAGCACATAAAACATACTGTAATTTGAACTGCAGGCTTGTAAGGAAAGGGTCAGGGCACCATTCACTCTGCTATGCGAGGCTGACCTGGCACAGCCTTCTCAAGTTTTTTTCTCTTTGCATTTGCTGAGACTTTTTACTCTTTTCTCTTTCTACTTGAAAAGTAAAAAGCCATTAATAATGTTTAATCAGGATGACACAGTGACTAAAATATTATCCACTGATTGCCATGGAAAATAAGCTTTAAATGTTTCTATCATAACTTGATTTCCATAAATTAGGCAAAATAACAAAATAAAGCTCATGCTGATTGAGAAAAAGCATAAAAAATTATTAATAAACTATGGATTAAGAATCTGACTGCCCTAGAAGGAATCAAACAAGAAACGTAGAAGTTAATAAAACAAGACAGATGTATTAAAATAAGATTTCTTTATTCAAAGGCTGAATCAATTTTCTGGGAGAAATTAAAATACCCTTTTAGACGTCTGTTAGGTGTCACTTTAATTTCTTTTTAGCTCACCACTCTTTGTTCTAAATGCCATGGAGATGACCAGGTCTCTGATTAATTTCACACAAGCACAATCTATTAGTATCCCTATTCCAATAGCTCTCCCCCAGCCTGGGCATCGTCTGATAGGGTGACCAACTTGTCCTGGTTCACTCAGAACCTTCCTGCTTTTGGCACTGAGAGTCTCTCATTCTCTGAAACACCTCTGTCCTGGCCACACCAGATCCGTTGGTCACCTTACTGCAGCGTTTTTCAACCGCTGTTCCGGGGCACACTAGTGTGCCACGAGATGTTGCCTGGTGTGCCGTAGGTGCAGACAAGACAAGAATTTTATAATTTTTCACTATTTTGTTTACTTAATATTTCATAATAAAGTAATTATAAAATACTTTCTTTGTGTTTATTTGATTCCTATTCAAGAGAATTACTTTATATATAGTCAATATAGGCACAGAGTTAAATTTTTTAACATTTTCTAATGGTGGTGTGCCTCGTGATTTTTTTCATGAAACAAGTGTGCCTTTGCCCAAAAAAGGTTGAAAAACACTGCCTTACTGGACCCTGATGCTTGAGATACCATGGAATCCGGGTCAATGTCCGTGCAAGTGTGGGCGCTTAATATTCTATGGTGTGAACTTTTTTTTAAATATATTTTATTGATTTTATACAGAAAGGAAGGGAGAGAGATAGAGAGCCAGAAACATCGATGAGAGTCATCGATCAGCTGCCTCTTGCACACCCCCCACCGGGGATATGCCCGCAACCAAGGTACATGCCCTTGACCGGAATCGAACCCGGGACCCTTCAGTCCCCAAGCCGACGTTCTATCCATTGAGCCAAACCGGTCCCGGCTATGGTGTGAACTTTTGTCTAGTGCCATGGTTGGCAAACTGTGGCTTGCAAGCCACACTCGGCTCTTTGGCTCCTTGAGTGTGGCTCTTCCACAAAATACCACATCCTGGGCAAGTCTATTTTGAAGAAGTGGGATTAGAAGAAGTTTAAGTTTAAAAAATTTGTCTCTCAAAAGAAATTTCAATTGTACTGTTGATATTTGGCTCTGTTGACTAATGAGTTTGCCGACCACTGATCTAGTGGAAGTTGGGAGCTGATGGATAAATTCTTTCTCCTTTCCTCTCTGGGGCTGACTGTCCTGATGTGGCTTCTCAGAGGATGATAGCTCCATAGGGTTGAGCAACTAGTTGTATTTCGAGGCAGCACCTGAATTGGCCCCCCTCTTTCCCCACTTTAAGCTCTTTCCCCTGAGTTTTCACTCCAGAATAAACTAACAGCACAGAAGCTCTTTGCTCCAGGCTTCTCTTTTAGTGAACTACAGGCTGCAAATTTGGCACACAGAAGTAAATCTAGAAAAGAAACTCTCAGGGTCAGATTGTGGGGAAAGTTTCCTCATGGCAATAAGCCCTTCACGGCTGGTATGACTAGGGCACCTATAACATCCTAGTTACTCAGGCATCCATCTGTGGTTGGTTGGGGTAAGGTGCAGGAAGAAGGTAGGGCATTTGGGATGTGCTTCAGCAAGAGTACTTGGAATGCGTGGGGACAATAATAATTATAAGGATTGTGAACTGAGCTCCTCTCTCTTAACTGTACTGAAAGTCTTAGTCATAATGATAGGTTCAGAGCAGTCAGTTGTCACCTCACCCTTTACTATGAAAGTCAGTAGGCAATAGTGTGGTGAAGGCCTGGAGGGAAGGGTGGGCAGGGCTCAATGGGTAAAAAGGAGGGTGCAAATGTAATACTTTCAGCAATAAAGATTAAGAAAAATACAGTCAATACTCTTCTATGGAAAAATTTAAAGATATTTTAAAAAAAAATTTTCTGCAACTACTGGGCATACTTATGCTAAATCTCAAGATTAGGATGTAGTTATAAAGGGTGGCATAGTTGCAAAGGAGATAGAACACCAATATTTGATGGGTCTTGTATGTCCAAGCCAGGAATTATACAGGGCTATATACATGGTTGACACTGAAAAATCTTGAAACTGAGATTTTTCTAAATCCTCTGGGTGGCATGATCAGTGCCTTCCACTTGACAAGGGAGAGCAGCCTCCCTTTGCTTTGAGACCTCCCTTGAAGCAGGTGGCCTGCAGGATTAGGCTTGTGCACATGAAGATCTGCCCTTGCTATCTATCCCTCTTTGACATAAGTCTAATAACCAGTGTTAGGTCTTAACACAGCAAGGCAGGGAAATATGGTACATTTCCTGCTCCAGAAGGGAATTACGTGCTCAAGACATTGTAGTGTCTGGCTGATATGTGCAGGGAAAGGAGTGGTTCTTGAGGGCCCTGGGATAGGAGTCATGAGAAATAAGGCTGGGCAGGGAAATATACCGCCTTAGAGCAGTGGTTCTTAGCCTTTCTAATGCCACGGCCCTTTAATACAGTTTCTCATGTTGTGGTGACCCCCAACCATAAAATTATTTTCGTTGCTACTTCATAACTGTAATTTTGCTACTGTTATGAATCGTAATATAAATATCTGTGTTTTCTGATGGTCTTAGGCGACCCTGCTAGCAGTTGAGAACCACTGCTGTAGAGCCTAAACGTACAGAATGTTTGCAGAGAAGCACTCTTGTTGGAGATGATGGCTTCTGGACCCAGGTCAGTTCCTGTCCATTCCTTTTGGGACCTCCACTGAGCTGTCCCAGGTGCAGGAGGCCATCTCAGACACAGACATCCCAAATGCCACAGCATCTCTGTGGGGTTCCAGGAACTACTGCCAAGGATCAGACCAATCTAAGGACTGGACACCTTCTTGCTGGAGAATCAGAACTTTATATCCACAGCTTAGAGCTCAGATACAAATTTATGTATCTGATTTGTGTTGAGACGAAGCAATCATGGAAAATTTGTTTTCCCTGGACATCCCTCAATTAAAACAAATACACAAATAAATTATTAAGTTCCCATTTATTTCTTGACTTCTAGGTATGTTCCAAGAGGATTGCTAAGAACAAATAAAACTATTCAAGGATTTTTAACTCAGAAATAGTACAGTTTTCTGACTTTGGATTTATGGGTGGGACAAAAATCAGTGTTCTTGAAAGCCTCATTTCTTTTCTCCCCTCTCTGTCTGTCTGTCTATCTGTTATCTCTCTTATCTTCAGTGCACCCAAGGCCCAAATATAGTTGAAAGCCCTAGGCTTCTTTCACTGCCCATTTCGTTTTCTCTCTCTTGGTCAAGGACTGCAGGGGAAACCATTTCCAGGAATGCTCTATGACTTCTTTTCTCCCCTGAGGCTACCTTTGCAAGCTCTAGAAAAATGCAAAGTAAAAACTTCATTGAAGAAGCCCAACCAACAGACTCAAGACACTGGGGGTGGAGAAGAGGGAGGGAAGAGGGCAATTGCTGGGAGGTAGGAGAGGTGGGGGCACAGGGGAAGGTCAGTGGGGAAAAAAAAAGAGAGAAACATATGTACTACTATTTGTAATACCTTAAACAATAAAATTAAAAAAACATTAAATTATAACAATAAATTGTATTAATAATAAATAAATAAAAATTCTGAAACTCCTCTTTCTCTATGACTAGATATGCAACACCCAGGTTCTTATTCCATAGCAATCCCAAAGGTTACCAAGTTTACTAATGATCTGTCCATTTAGTGTGTTAAATTGTTCTTTTATTCAAGTGAAGGTTGCTTAATTGCCTTTATTGAGTCTCTTTTGCTGCTGTTGCTTCCTCTCCTTTAAATGCAGTCTCATTTGTTCTCCTGCCACTCATGAGCACATCTATGCAAGGATCACATATGAACTGGACACAGAACAGGAACTATGCAAGCATCTCCCATACCTTGCTGCCAGTGCACCTCCAACACTCTTGCTCCCCAGCTGCCACCACAGCTCTGATAAAGTGTCTCTGGGTAGATATACAGCCCCAGGCAGACACGGCTAGTTCTGAGGAGGCTTAAGAATTCAGAGGAACATCTGTGACATAGACAAAGCTGTGTATTTCCATTTACGGGGTGTGGATGATTTGACCTTGACAGAAACATCTGCACACTGACATGTCTCTGTTAGAATTCAAACGCTCACTAGACAGAGAGCTATAATTGTTTGGGTTTAAATGTAATACTGTAGATGGGCACTTGTGACAGTAAAACATGCCCTTAAAGAGGTTTACTCTTTAGATGCATTTATTTATCCATTAATTTAGCTATTCAATTCAAATTCCTTATACCTTCCAAGTGATGTGTCAAGCGCTAAAGACATCCGGAGATGCTACTCTTCTACACTTAGTGGACCTCACCTGGAACTGAAAATTAAATTTGGTGCTTAAAGTTCATTGGCAGGTAATTTGAGTGTGAACTTTGAAAATAGCCTCAATAAGAGTGATTGTAAATATTTAAACTATATTTGGCATATTCCCCTTTTATGTGAAAAGAATTTTTAAACTTATAATTGGGAAGACATGAGTCTCACATGCCTTAACGTAGCTGGCATGTCTTAAAATTATTCCCTGTTGATTTTACATGATGGTGGTTAATCTTCATTATTGATCAACTTGTCAAGGAGCAAAATGAAATAACTTGGAATTGTTGAAAGGAATGTGGACCAAAAAGGACTTTTGTAAAAAACAAACAAACAAACAAAAAAACCCAAAAAAACTCCCTAGAATGATCTGCTCATACATTTCTAACTGGGCAGGTCATGATGGATAGTCACATCCCCATCATATAACATAATATAATGTATTTTACCATTATATTCCAACCTTTTTAGTCAAAGGCATATATTTGCCTTAAGCAAGCCCTGATCATTGCATTGAGGGTGACATACTTTGAAATCCCCCCTCTTAGACCCCTCCTTCCAATACCTGACCACCCTTTCAAAAGCACCCTCAAAAGCACACATAATCTTAACCCAGTCCCCACCTTGGCTTTCTTCCACCTTCATGTAATCTTTCCATGTCCCTTCCTTAATTTCAAATGCATAAAAGAAACTGCAAAACTATCATTCTCTGGGGCATTTGAGATCTTGCCCCCTGGCATATGTCATCAATTTGGCTCAAATAGACTCTTATAAAAATCCTCTCTAGGTTTGAATATTTACATCCACAGGAAGATACTTTCAAAGCTGATGACAGGACCATCCCGTGAGCTGAGGGGGGCCATTCTGGTGGAATTGTGCAGACAGCAGCTTTGGGGCACCAGGCTTCCTTCCTTGAGGACCACCGGGTTCAGAAGGCATTGATCACTTCAATTTTCATGTTTTTCATTCTCATTTACAAGTAGAATTATTGGTCCTCAATAAAACAAAATAATGCTTAAAGAAAACATCCAGTTCACTTGCCTGTGTTTTCAAGGAAACAAAACAAAACAAACAAACAAACTAAAACAGCAGAAAAAAGACAAATGTATTAAAACATTTTCATCTTCTTTCCCCCTCAGTTTCAAAAATATCCTGTTGTACTCCATGAAATCTACATAAAAAGGGGTGCAGGGTGTGCAGCATCTCAGAGAGAGCATGGGGGTACAGCTTCTAAAGGTAAATGAAAATAAATTTCCAGAAGTAGCTGAGAAAATTTATGGAACTCTAAAACATAAACGAACAAAAACTAGATAATCGCTTTCCTTCCCCCACTTCCCAGTCCTTTAGGTGATATTTCAGTGAGTGGAGGCCAGCTAAATTCTTTTTTGTGGACTAGGGCAGGCATTTGCCATTGACCCCCTGTCAGCCAATCAGGAAGAGCCATCCGGGCCGCTTTGATGTAACATAAGTTGGAGAGTAGCAGGTGGCCTCCCCTGCTGTTTATAGTGCAGCTTGGGGAGTTCTGTCAGATGTAGCAGCTCCTCTTTATCTGCGTGGAATCTGTGTAAATCACAAAAGAACAGATGGAAAAACAGTCACAGACCTCTGTTCACCTCTTAGAAGCAGCTCGTAAACCTCCACACACCACCCGCTCTGTTTTAAAAAACAACCTTCAGTGGGTTGTTCGCCCAACTGCTACAGGGAAATCATTTTGTTTATGAAAACATCTAAATATGTGAATTAGACAAAGAAAACAAAAACAGCCAGTGGCTTAAATGATCGCAGCTGCGATATGTATGTATTTTACCATTATATTCCAGATTTAGGTTAAGGAAACACAGAAAAATTAGAAATTATCCCTCATCTATCAGTTCTAAACATCTGTAGAATGTCTTGGTGTTGCCAGATGATGCCAGTGGTTTAAGATGATTGCTCCTTTGATGGTTGTTTTTTAAATGAGATTATGAAATTACTTGTTAATATTTTTTTCTAAGAACTCTAACTGTCTAAGTAAACTGTATGCACTTTAATATTGGAAACCACCAAAGAAAAACTGAAAAGCTGAAAAGAAATTGATTTTGAAAGTATTTTACTTGAATTCTATGTAATTGAAGGATATAGTTTTGATCTGCACATTTACCACTTGCATTTGTGCTTTTGACTCAAAATACAGTGTGTGGTTCGTTTGCTGTCATATATATAATAGCATAATATGCTAGTGAGACCGGATGTCCTTTTGGGACGAAGCTGGCATAGGATTGAGGCAGCCATGGCTGTGAAGGCCTATTCTTGCATGAATTTCATGCATCAGGCTATATATATATATATATATATATATTGTTTTGTTTTTGACCAAGTGCTACTACTCTACACATGACACATATGTAAGGTCATGTACCTAATCAGGTTTGTAGAAAAATATTTATTTAAGAAGTTGTTTAATATTTAGCCAGGAAATGGAAAGAGGATAAAAATCTTCCTAGTCCTTAAAGAGGGAATGGCATAAACAAAAGCACCAATGAATGAGACAGAGGAGGGCATGGACCCCACCCCAACATTTTCAGTGTGTAATTTGTAAGACAAGGCATTGAAAGAGATGAAACTATAAGTTAGCTAGGTCTTGACCACAGAGGGCCTTAAAGGTCTCATGAAAAACAAGGGCTTTGACCTGGATGTGATCAAAGCTGCCTACTGAGGGTTGGCTTTAATCATTTTATAAATTTAAAATCTGTACAAGTATTACATTTAAAACCACATAAATTGTCCAAAGACTTAAAGGGCACAGAAGTTGTCCATTAAAGTGCATTGCTGATCAGAAATGAAACAATTTCTGTTTCCTTGGGGATTGCTATAGAGTGTAGAAATATTGTTATGAAAAATCCTATTGTATAGCAATAAATTTATAAAATAGGGACAACCAAGTCTTGAAAACAACACAATAGTGCAGTTCAGTGTTAGTAGAAATGAATACCCTTACAGAAGTATTCCAAGAGGCTTCTTTTTTGTAAACCCCAAGAGGGCAGGAAGAACATAGGAACTGTTTCCAGAACTTCATAAATTATATATATTTTTAAAATTCATGTCCAGAGAGGACAATATAGTAGACCATTGAGTCTCAACTGGGGGAAATATTTTCCTCCAGGGGACACTCAGTGGTGTCTGGAGACATTTTTGTTGTTATAACTGGTGGGAGAGTATGTTATTGACATCTATTGGGTAGGGGGTCAATGATACTGTTAAACATAAGATAGCCCTATATAACAAATAATTTTCAGCCTAAATGTCAATTGTTCTGGAGTTGAGAACCCTGTTTTAGATATTTTAAGCATATTATTTATTTTCAAGAGAAATATACTGCACAATTTCATCGTATCTAATCTTGTGCATTTTGGAGCAGTCAAAAGGTTGTTCTTAAGATCAACAAACACATGATCTTCCTATATAATGAATTATTCCTTAAAGAGAATCTTACAAAATCCCATTATAATTTTTATTTATTATTGAATTTTTTAGAAAGTTGCCAATGCAAAATAGTCTCTTTATTAAAGTAAATCATGCTTGAAATAAAAGTGTAATTTTTAATAAAGAGTTATCCACTTATAAATCTTTGTTTTGAGTTAAAGTGTGGTCAAATCATTTTCTCAGAGCTAGTCTGAGGCAATTAAACATTATATTTCTGGTTACCATATTAAAATATCTATTGTATCAAAACATCAGTGGAGAAAGAAGCAAATTCTCATTATATGAGTTGTAGATTCTCTAAATAATTAACTTTTTTTAGTCAGACATATTTTATGGTATAATTTGGACCATTAGGAATACTTACTTGTTAGTTTCTTGTAACACAAAATTAAAAGGAAATTTTTAAAATGAAAATTTGTTTCCTTTCAGGCATTCATTCATTTTTGGTAATTTCTGTTAATGAAAGATCTCATTTGCCACAACAAAGATTACTACAAGGAAACTTATTTTTCCCTATTTCTACTGAAAGATATTGAGATTACATTTCCTTTTCATCATTATGCCAAAAAGTTTTTTTTAAATATAGACAAGAATATATTCTTGTTTTGTTTTTGCTTTATTTATTTACTAGAGGCCCAGTGCACAAAATTTGTGCATGGGTAGTGTTCCTAGACCTGGACAGCAATCAGGGCCGATCAGATTCCCCACCTCTCTGCCTTCTCCTTCCCTTGCCTCCACCACAAGGTTCCCACCTCCTCCCCTCCTCCCAGTCTCCCTGACTCCCCACCTTCTGTCTCCTCCTTCCCTGGCTCCCTCAGTGCTCTGCCATCACTTGCTCTGGTCACCCACCATGCTCCATGGCACCCCCTTGTGGTCAGTGCACATCATAGCAAGCGATTGAACAGGTCTCCCAGTCTAACTCCTGAGGGGACACTTTGCATGTTAGCCTTTTATATGTACATATATTTTATTTATTTATTTATTTATTTATTTATTTATTTATTTATTTATTGTAAATATGAAGTGATGTTAAATAACTGAAACATTAAGAAGGATCAACAACTATACAAAAGTAATTATGAAAGATCAAATTGTCTAAAACCATATAGTAATGACATTTTGGTTTATCATCTTTCCCTTTATTGAGGTAGGTGAGGTTTTGATGCCTACTCTTCTCTCTCAGATCTCTTACAGAGGACATGAGATAACTGCAGCTCTCAGTTTTAATCATGAATTTGGATCCCCCCAAAATGTCTCATTGAAGCAACATTGAACATCTAGTTAAGTGAAGAACTTTTCTTAATACTTGTTTGCTAAAGGTTTAAAAAGGTGGCTGACCTTTTAATATGTAGTTCTGTGTAAAGAAGTTGATTATCCTTTTAATCATAAAAACTTGGGTCATTAGTTTTGCAAAGTGTACCCTGAAAACAACATTTCCAAGATTACATGAACATGTAATATTTGGAAAATCTACCCAGTTTATCACCCTCATAGACAGTCTCAATACACATAGTAAAACAACACACAACAAAAGCCTTCTGATTTTAGTATTTATCCCAGCATGTCTCAAAGCTATTAACATATTGTGAATCTAATGTTCCAAGTAACAAATTTTAGAGAGAAAAAAAAGTTTAGAATATCTAGTCCCATGCTTCTATTTGATTCTCATTTTGATTTAATTACATCCTAAATCTTGTTTCCTAACTACTTACTACTTAATTTTCTTTTAGCACTTCTGTCAGAGGTGTGAACAGGACAGGAGGTAACATTTAGATTTTTCTTCATTATATTTTTATAAATTATTCAGTGAGGATAGGTCACTGGTAGAGTTTTCTTACAATTTCAGAACCCAAAACCTGAGACAGACAGAAATGATAAGAAATCTGCACAAACAGCAACATCCAATGTAACATTTCTACCTCTTTTGTATAAAAGGAGAACACCATATTTAAGATTTGAGTGGCATTTCTCTTTTGAGAATTTGGCACACTTGCACTAAATAGAGGGATCGTTTGTTGCACACATTTATGACCAAACTTAATGCTCACCTAATAGTAACATCATTGCTGTCCTTGGTGGGTGAGGATGATGTTTATCCTATTGTGTAGCTTGATTGTCAAATTTAGTGCTACATCGGTAGTCTTTCCTCCACTTTCTTCTGAAGATCTCATTTTAGAGTTCTGCCCCCTCGTCTAAAAAAACAACAAAAGTTGTTGTGAACTCAGTCCCATGGGGCAAGGTGAAGAATAGGAGTGGTTCTAACTCCAGACCATCCTGTAGCTCTGCCATCCAGGTTCCCTCCATTGGAAGTGATGAACATGTTCGGATCAGAGTGTAAATTGGCATGCGCCTTCCTCTGAAATGCAATAAAGTTAGAGAAGATTAGATGATTTTTAAAAATGTATCATTATTCATAGTCAGTGCTTCCTCTGCACTTCTGCGTACCATCTGGTCCTGATGGTCCAAGTGCCAAAATACCATAAGGAAAGTTGTTTTTGTGGTATTTCCAGTCCAACCAGAATCAGAAAGTACCAGAATTCTCTTGAGAAAAGCTGTTGTCATAGGACACAAAGCCCAGTTTGTCAGACCAAAGAGTTTAAGAAGAAAAGTAGCTGAAATGAAATTTCCAGTTACATGTAAATGCTGAACAAAGGGAGTGTTCTGGGGTTTGGGGTTTACCAGATATCTTGCATGATAATTTAAAATACACACTACCAACTGCTCATAAATGTTACCCATTTCATTACAAAATTTTTCTTTTTACTCCTTAATTTATCTCTATTATCCTTATATGTTGATATTTTTTAAAGGAAAATCTTTATGGATAAATAAAATAATGAAATTTCCAATGAGAACTGATTAAGATAAAAACCAAAACATTATGAATACCTATTGAATAGATGTCAAATTTGAAAGCCTATATGGGGCCCTGGCCAGGTGGCTTACTTAGTTAGAACATTGTCCCATATACCAAAAGACTGAGATTTTGATTCCTGATCAGTGTACATTCCGAAACCTCGGTTCGATTCCCAGTTGGGTTCATATGAGTGAGAGGCAACCAACTGATGTTTCTCTTTCATAGCTCTCTCTCTCTCTCTCTCTCTCTCTCTCTCTCTCTCTCTCTCTCTCTCTCTCTCTCTCTCTCTCTCTCTCTGTCTTTCTCTCTCCCTTTCTTTTCACCCAAACCCTTCCTCTCTCTAAAAAAATCAATAAATACTACCTCAGGTAAGGGTTAAAAAAAAAGCCCTTATAGGGTACATGTTATCTGGTTCTGTGTATGAGACCACTGATATCTAAACATTTCTTTAACATACATTTTGCTTCTGTACAGGGCACCACAGCTTGTCAAACTCAAGGAATCTTGAATCTTTAAAGACTCAATCTGTGCTCTAAACTCACTGCCCAGAAGGTTTAGAGTGGGCTGTTAAATTTGGCAAGATTTCCACTTCTATTCAATCCCCAAACCTTCTGAGACTTATTTGACACTGTGCTTTATTCAGCTTACTTTAGTTCAATTGAAAAACCCACACTCTGTATGTAGCAAAGGAGTTTATGTGATGAGTACATTGTAGGCATCACTCACTCATAAGGTCACTAGGTATGGCACACATAACACACCCTATTGTATGACAATATGTTAAGGAAACAAATTTAGCATGTGCATTTTCCCCTAAAGGGAGTGTCTTATAATGCATAGAACATAAACTTTTCTTTCAGATCCACATAGATTCAAATGCTGGTTCCACACCTGTCAGTTGTGACTTAGGAATACTTACTGACTGCCTGATATTAAATGTCCTCATCTAAAATACGAAACCAGCTATTTTACCAGGTTGAAAGGATCAATGAGCTATTGAATGTAAAGTCCCAGACCATGGCAGGTGCTCAGTCTTCTCCTCACCAACTTTAGCTGTATATGTGGCTCATAAATTGACAGACAGCTGCAAGGCAGATGCATAAGAGGCTGCCTGTTACAAAAAATGCACAGCAATTTTTACTTAAGTTCCCCCGCCCCCCACCCCACCACACCCATTGAAAGAAAGAAAGCTTAACTCTAGGGATGCAGCTTGCATTAACTCAGAAGGCAATGATGACATTCTCCATTAGGAATACTCAGTTCCCATAGGCAATACTCAAATCTTTTTATCACATAAAGTAGGAATGCTTGGAGAGGGTCATGATCCGAGCTGAGCTGCATCTGAATCCTCAGAAGGAGACAGCTTTAATATGATCGTTACTGGATCAGCCATTATGCCCTGAGACCCAGTCTCCCAAAATAATCATCTCCCAAAGACAATCAAGGCCAATTTTTAACTGAAAATAAAATCTCTCCCATTGAATGTTAGGGCTGTCTTCTCTGTTTCTGATCTGTGCACTATGCTATAGTTTGCTACAATGTGATATCTGTTTCTAACACAAATAGTTAAACTATTTTTTGGGGATGGCATTCACTTTCACATCACAATCCCCCAAAGAGTATCATAAAAACACAAACTTCATGATTTTTCTGGGAAGCTGGACAAGGACATATCTAGGATCCAGTCCTTACACCCTTTAAATGCCAAAGTAGAGGGGTTTAATCTCATAGTTCTGACTGTCCTGGTTTAGGCTCTATTCATTAACATACTTGAACTTTTCTATTCTCTTACTCCTTTCAATTAGGAATTGAAATTCACTTCCTTGAATTTTTAAAAAATATCATTCCCATGCCCTAACCGGTTTCGTTCAGTGGATAGAGCATCGGCCTGTGGACTGAAAGGTCCAAGGTTCCATTCCAGTAAAGGGTTTCTCCCCTGGGTTGTGGGCACATCCCCAGTAGAGGGTGTGCAGGAGGCAGCTGATCTATGTTTCTAACTCTCTATCTTTCTCTCTTCCTGTCTGTAAAAAATCAATAAAATATATTTTAAAAAAATAATATCATTCTCCCAAAACCCACTTAGGAAAGCCATTGAGGTGCCATCCTAAGCAGCACCAAAGGAGTGCCAATATCTGCCTTCTGGTGAATTTTGCCTGAATCTTCCCCTTCAGCACCAGCCAGGGAGGCAGCTGGCAGTTGCTTTATTAACTCCAGTCACTCAGCACCGGGGTTCAGTGACCAGTGATTTTTAAAATTTTTCTTTGAATGATAAAACATATACAATGTTCTTCTGCCTTAAACTTTGAGACACTGTCTCATTAGGAATGCAATCTGTCAAGGGAAGCAAAGTGCATCCAAAGAGAACTCCGTTGTCTCTGTGTTATGTTACCAGACTTTTATGAGATGGTAACATTCCCGAGACAGCACCTGCTGCGTGGCTTTGGGCGGCTGGCCAGAAATGAAAGGGAAAAGCAACAGTGTGGTTTAAATCCGAGTGGCACAGCCTTGCATCAGTGTAACGAACACCAGGGATTGAACAGTTGGGAGGGTTGAGCAAGTCTCAGGCTGTAGACACTTGAGTTCAGGATGTATGTGCATGCCCCGGTCATTGTCAGAAATTTATGAACAGGGAGATAGTAAAAATGCTTTTCTTTTTGCTGGGTGTATATATTGGACATAGCTGTGCATACCTTTTCTCCCCCATACTTCTAGGTATAAAGCCTGTTGGAAATTTGGGGGAATCTTTATAAGCTAGTGGCTTCAAGCATAGAGTCTTGGCAGTACAAAACCAGTACTGAAATGATATTTTTTGTGAAATTTCACATTGATTAAAGGCACTTAAATAAAATAGATTTTAATATACATATATATATGTATATATGAGTGTGTATACACTGAGTGTTCAGATTATTATGATCTCTGAATGCATAATAATCTGGCCACTCAGTGTATATCCTATATAATAAAAGTCTAATATGCAAATTGTCCTCGACCAGGAGTTCGACCAGGCAGGCAGGCCAGCAAACTGCCCATGTCCTCTCCCCCTGGCCAGGCTGCCTAGACACGAATTCATGCACTGAGCCTCTAATATATACACACTGAGTGGGCAGATTATTATGCATTCAGAGATCATAATTATCTGGACACTCAGTGTAATGTAGATGTATATATATGTGTGTGTGTGTGTGTGTGTGTGTGTATATATATATATATATATATATATATATATATATATTATGGGCAAGTATAGGTTTTTGCTTTTGAGAAATATTCTGATTTTTATACCCTCCTCTTCATCAGATTTTGTTGTAAATACTGTAGACAATAGAGAATATAAAACCTCTTGAACTTATAGTTGTTTTTGAGATGGCCAGGTGGTCAAATTCCATATATTTAACTCACTGTCCCCTTTGAACCACATGATGGGGCAAAAGGAAAAAAAAAAGAAAGGTAAAAAAAGAAAACCAATCTAATGGTAATGGCATTGGCTAAAATGTGAGCTCCTATTGCTTGATAAATAAACTTCAGCAAAATAGTACCTATTTGGGGAAAATCAATGGCATCTATTAAAAGAGAAAACTACAAATCCAATTAGGTAGCACTCCTTTTTTTCATTAAAGGAAGGCTTAATTCAGTGGAAACCACTGTTTAGAAATTAGACACCAGGGCATTTTTTTTTCCCCCAACTAAATTGATGGTGTGCTGCTGTTGACTTTCTCGTTGGAGACTTCAGTAAGAAGGCTTCTTGGCCTTTTCTCCATATATCTATTGACCTTAGAAAGTGATGACTTTATAGAATGTGACCACATGGCTCACACCACTGTGAGGTAAGTGCAGGGCCCCCAAAATCCCAGTGGGGGAGCAGGAAGTACCATCATTCAGAAAGAGTTACTGGGTCCCCCTTGACCACAATTCCATAACCTTTGTCCTCAGACTCCAATAAAAATTCAACTCATTTTGTACAAGTTATTGAATATAACTTCTACACCTTACCACAGTTCTGTGTGTGTGTGTGTGTGGGGGGTGTGTGAAGCAGGAGACTTTATGAAAGAGCTGAGACTTAATGTCGATTAAACATGCAAATCTTATTACATTCTGTTTTGCATCACTTTCCTCAATAGGTTAGGCTTGAGGGTTGAAAAAAAGTGAGATTTCATGTCATGAATGTGGAATTCTGAGCACTGAGCACACTAAGTGCCCTGTTTCATTTCTTCTGGGAATTCTTATCAACCTGATGGGCTTGTTTATGGAGCTAAATCACAGCTAAGTCAGAGACCTAAAAGCCTCTATATGCCTTATGGAAACACGGAGTGCTTCTAAACTTAAAATCAATGGCATTGATTCAATTATAAACCATAAGTGAAGACTAATGGTTTTTTATGTTCATTAACTTCTAATTTACATAAGACAGAAGATGTTAATATGGGCTCAGGGTCTGTGGGAACCATTTTAGTTAAGCAAGAGAAAAATGGGACTTCCATTTTCATTTACGATGGATCAATATTGCAAAAGTAAAAATGTATGCCCTTCAGCTCAAATTCCATGATTTTCCCACTGCTTCTGTTGTCAAAGAAAATGTGTGAACTCTGGGTTGAGTTAGTGTAACCTCTTTATCAGCAGCTTAATTGCTTTTACAAACAACATGGGTTTTCACTGTTAAATTTTACCAGAAATTAAAAAAAAAAAAAAAATCATCAATTTTGGGTTGTTCTGAAGAACAGAAAAGTTAAACAGCAAAAATAAGGACTAAAGATAAAAGCAAACCTTGAAAGATTTCCAGTTTGAACTACATTCAGATAAATCCTAAATATTTCTGGTCTGCATTTTTGTATGTACCCTCCATAAAATACCATGAATAATGTTATTATGATATGAATTAGAAATATTACTACTTGCGAAACATTTAAACTTCATGGACAGATTTACTAGGCATTAGAAGACTCTTAAATTATTTCAATGACAAGTCCTAAATGTGATTTTCTTCTTCTTTGGTGCTTGCTTTCTTTGAAGAACAAGATAGAAGTGATTCTCATTCTCAGTTTTCTTCATTTAAAAAATGCTATATAGTTGCCTTGTGATCACATACCTTTTTTTTTTTTATTCAACATTTATATTTTTCTTATTGCTGTTGAAGTTGAGACATAGTAATATTTTTTTCTAAGTAGCATTTTATTTGTTTACTAGAGGACTGATGCATGGAATTTGTGCATGGGTAGGGTCCCTAGGCTTGGCTGGTGATCAGGGCCAATCTGTGGGGTGAGCAGCAGGGTGGTCAGGGGCCAGCACTGGCCCCCTCACTGTCTGGCCCCAATCCCTCCTGCCACTGGTTGCCTCCCTCTGTGGGGTGACTGGCAGAGCAATCAGGGGCCCCTGTTGGCACCCACCTTGGCTAGCTTGGGGCCTGAAGGCTTGAGGAAGCTCCTGCATTGAGTGTCTGTCCCCTGGTGGTCAATGTGTGTCATAGCGACCAGTCATTCCACCAGTCATTCTGCTATTCAGTTGATTTGCATATTAGGCCTTTATTATATAGGATAAAATAGTTCAGACACACACAAATGGTTGCTAAACAAATTTCGATTTAAATTAAAACTCTGGTATAGTTTTGATGAATTAGGGCTATTTAAACATCCTGGAACTCAATTTTCACACCTACAAAGTGTGAACAATGTTTTTACATCTTTTCTTTTCTTTTCTTTTCTTTTTTTTTTTTTTTGTATGAGGTTGATCAGAAAATAAGAATATTATTTGTCAATCAGTTAGTTCAATGACAAATATATAGAAGGTGCTTAATAAATATTAGGATCTCATTTCTTGGCCTACTTATATCTACTTATGCCTTAAACTCTACTTTCCCTAACCCACATACTTTTCCTTTCATGGGCAAACAAGTGTTTTATTTTCTATTTTGCTTTAACTCAGTGTACCCTCTGTATTTAGGATTAGGCTTAGCTGCATAAGATATTTTACTACTCCTGGGAGCTACAAAGATAGTGAGGTATAAAATAGGAAGCCAGAAATTAATCCATTTTAAAATGGGGGTTGGGATTCGAAAATACAATAAATTCTCTGGAAGAGTTCAGGAAGAAAGAAAGAAAGAAAGAAAGAAAGAAAGAAAGAAAGAAAGAAAGAAAGAAAGAAAGAAAGAAAATCAACAAAACAAACATTTTACCTTTTCTTTAAGTCCTATGTATTATAGTTGGCATTATAATGTAGAGGGGAATTTAAAATTTAAATATCCATGATAAATAGAGTAACCCAGCTCTCTCCTTGTCCAAAAACATATCATTCATTATAGTATTAATATACAGAAAGCTATATACTTTCATATATTTGAATGTTTATATCATTCTTCTTTGCCAACTCTCACACAGTTGCTTTGATAGATTATAATCAGGTTGCTTAAAAGCATTTGAACTCATTACTTACAGAAACAAGGTTGTAGTCTGAAAATAAACCTTAATGTCAAATAAAAAAAAATATTCAGTTTGTTTCTGATATGCATGATCAGAGTCAAGCTGAGAAAGGTCACATTTTCAAGTCTCTAATTTATTTTTGCACATGAGACTATTCTGATTAGGAATGTTTATGGGGAACTCAGAGATATCTCCATATCCAAGGAAATTAAGAAAAAGAATTCAAGAAAAAATTATTTATGAGTTTGCACACATAGGGTGGGATTGGAGACTTCCAAAATTGAAAAAAAAAAAAAAAGATGAAGGAAAAATCAGAGAATAGAGAAAATTCAATGCGATAAAAATATGCATATGACAGATATTCATTATGGGTTTGGCTAGTTGATAAAATGAGGAGGAAGGTTGAACTATCTGTTATCAAGTCATGGTGGTCTGAGAGAGAGAAGGCTTCCTCTTGTCATGGCTTCTCCCATGACTTTTACTAGTACTACTCTAGCTATTGCAACTAACCACAACTACCACCCCTCTCTACCTTCCACTTACTATGAGTTTATGTTCTGTCTTTGAGACACTGTGCTAAGCCCTTAAAATGCATCTTATCTCTTAAACCTCCAAGATGACTCTGAGGTAGGTGTTAGCATCCCATTTTTATTAATAAAGAAGTAGCAGCTTAGAGAAATAAACTAGTTGTCCAAGGTAATGTGATTATGTATTTCCACACACCACCCTCCCCGGCCCCCCCCCGCCCCCCCCGCCCCCCGTACAGATTTCTTTGACTTCAGAAACTGATAATTTTAAAGGAGAGAATAAGAGTGAAAAAGAGGGAGGGAGAAGATGAGAATATGAATAATTAAGGAAAATGTACAAATTAGGGTTTTAGGATGAAGTGCTAAAGCATATACTAGTAGAAAATCCAAAATAATGGTGGTTTAAGAGTAAAAGTGTTTATTTTTTCACCTATATGAACTATGAGAATAGGCAGCCTATGGTCATCAAGCATCCACAATCTATAATTTCATCTTGTTTGGTATGTGCTTTTATCCATGCCTCCTGGTCCAATAAGAAAAATGTAAAACAAATAATATCTCCATGCAAACAGAAATTTGTATAAGAAAGGAACAAAGCTGAAATATATTACTTGGCTCAGTAGTGAGCAGTATTAACGTAGTTTAATATTATAGACACCTAACATTGATTAAATCAAGACATGTAATTTAAATATTAGAGGGGTTTTTTTTGTGTGTGTTTATGTGTGTGTTTAGCTGCTATTTTTCTTTAAAAAAAAAGCTATATCTTCAAATAACTGAGATATATATATATATATATATATATATATATATATATATATATAAAGAAACAGCATTGATATAGCAATATGAGCATAGTTCTCCAGGAATATGGATGTAAATATCAGATGAAACATCTGTAAACATTAAAAGTAGATGGTTCTAGCAGCAGGAATGGAATAAAAGTTGAAGTGGAGGATTTGCTTTAATATAAACATGCTTATTATTTTAATATAATAAAATAATTTTTAACATACCATAATTTTACAATCCAGAAATGTTTGTTACTTATTTTTAGTGTATTTTCTCCTAAATTTAATTTGTGAATTTGTTTGTAAAGAGTGCATTCATTTATTCACCCAGTGTTTCTAAACACCAACTTTGTGTTAGACCATACGCTGTACATTGGATAAAAAAATGAATGAGATATTCCCTAACCTCATTGGGTCACATTCTATGAGAGGAGGTGGGCACCAAAGTAGATCACACAGCAAGAGAACACATGCCCTCCAGACGAGATGTAAAAAGACAGAGAACAGCAAACTGGAAAACTCCAAAATATATGGATTAAAAATACACTTCTAAATAACACATGGCTCAAAAACTAAATCTTAAGAAAATTTTTAAAATGTTTTGAACTAAATGAAAACACAACTTATCAAAATTTGTAGGTCATAGTGAAAGCTTTGATTAGAGGGAGATTCATAGCATTGAATGCATCCAATAGAAAAGAAGAAAGATGTAAAATTAGTAATTTAAGTTTCTATCTTATAAAACTAGAAAAAGAAGAGCAAAGTAAATCCAAAAAATGGAGAAGAAAATAAATAAGAATTAGAGAGGATATCAATGACATTGAAAACAGGAAATCAGTAGAGAAACTCAATACAACCAAAAGGTGGTTCTTTGAAAACAGAAATAAAATCTATAAGTGTCTAGTCAGGCGAGAGAGAGAGAGAGAGAGAGAGAGAGAGAGAGAGAGAGAGAGAGAGAGAGAGAGAGAGAGAGAACACAAACTTAATAATACACTTATTGAAATTAATGTTTATTAATGGCCGTGTTCAACAACTGGCTTAATTCCTAAAAAAATAAATAGTCATTACTCATAAACTTATAAGAGCAGCAACCAGCACATCACTAGTTGTCTTAGAGTCAGTAACACTTCCTGGAGAAGGTGAAACCTCAGGTGAGTCTTAACAGGTAAGTAGGAATCAGCTGCCAAAGAAAATTGCAGTTGAAAAGGAAGATAAACACATTAAGGCAGAAGGGTCATATAATAGTGAGAGGAGCATAATGTGTGAATAGAAATATAAAATGTCCTGTGTTTGAACTTGACATTCTCAGAGAGCAAGGACCGTGATTGCAAAGATCCTGCAAACTGCATTAAGGAGATTGGAATTTATCTTCTAGGCCATGGGGATGCTGCTGAAGGATTTCAAGCAGGGGAGTGAATTGTTCAGATTTATGGCTGAGGAATGATGTCCTGGCCAATCCTTATAGAATGAATTTGAGAAGGAACAAGGCTAGAGCCACATACACCAGACAGGAGGCTGTAGCAATGGGTTCAGGGAAGTGATGACATGAGCTGATTCAGGACAGTGTACTTAGGAAGAAGTGAGAGATTCCAGAAATATTTAGGGGATGAAATCAACAGAGTTGCTGTTTAATTAGAGGGTTGAGGGAGAGGATAATCACTGATGGCTTCCAGGGTTCTAGCTCAGTTTATGGATTTGGGGGCATGACCAAAAATATGGAGTCAAGGAGATTTTAGGTTAATTCAGAATTAGTAAGTCAAATATTTGTTATTGTGGGCTATCTACTATGAGAAGTAACTTGCAGGCCCAGCTGAAGTTAACGTTTAAACTGTCATTAATGTGTAGGTGGTAGTTGAAACCTCAGTAGTGGATGAATTCTGGAGGGAAAAGTAGGGAGCTATAGGGGATATGGATAAAAGCAGAACCTGATCTAAGGACCGGCAAACGGACAAGGGCCAGTTGGGGAACAAAGGACTGAGTAGTGGTGGAAAGTGAATAGGAGACCCTTTGAAAAGCACAGATTGAGAAATAATACCAATAAAATGTCAAATGAAATGCAGTTGCCATTTTTTTTTTTTGCCTAAAATTGAATTCTACTTTCCTCATGTTATAAAATGTGTTATAAATACTTCAATTGGTCTTCTTACTTTTAGAAAATTTTAGGTCCCAAATAGTATAGGTTTATTATGAAATAAAGATTAAAATATAAAACTGAAAATAAAAGAAACTTTATGTAGCTTTTCCGAGTTGATAGATGAAAACATTTCAAATTTACATGATTTTAGGACTTTTCTCTATGTGTGTCCATGTATATACATATGTAAATTAATATATTTTTCACTGATAAGGACATGCACTTTATGACTTATAGAATATTTCAATGACTATACTATTCAGCGTGCAGCTCTATTATAACTTACATAGCCAATACTCATTACTGGACACTTTAAATTACTATAATTTTTTTCTTTTAAGAATTGCTATAATAAACATCGTTGTACTTAAAACTTTTGTATGTAATTTTTCCCCTCTAGGAATATAGTCCAAATGTAAAACAAACTGAGTAAATGAATATGCACACTTTTAAGGATATTGACACATTTTGTCAAAGTGCTTTCCAGAAATACAGCTTGATTAGATTTCTGCCAGCACTCATTTCCCTGAGACCTCAGCCTCCCCAATTTTATCTGCATTTTCAAATAGTTCCCATAGATCTTTCTTGTACAATAAAAAGCAGATTTTAAAACTAGACATGTACGCATCCTGTTGTAAGCTAGATGTAAAACCTGGATGAGCAAAATGCAGCAGGTGATACTGTGTCTGGTAGGACAGACTTTCACAGCTTCCCATGCCCTGCCTTGGTGGCTGAGTTGTTACCCAACTGTGCTTGTGCCTGCTACTGCGCTTGTGTTCAAACTGCTGGTCCATTCATTGCTGAAAACTCCAATGCCTGTTACACAATACCCAATTTAACATCCAGTAACATAATACTCTCAAGATCTTACCTGGGATGCAAGATCTTGAGAGTAAAGACCAAGCCACTTAGTTCCAGTCTATCAGCCACAAAATATAGAAATGGCATTGCGTAGGTCCTCGGGAAATACAGAGAAAATAGCACAAAATCATAATCCCACTGGCTTTGTCCTACCTAGATAATTGCTTGTTCTAATAAAAAGTAGAATGTAACTGGGAAACAAACAAACAAATACATTTTGAACATTTTGTAGACTATTACTCTCCCCCCCCCCTCACCACCTGCCCGTCAGGTAGCTTTCTGAATGATTTTAGAAAGGAAAGTTGTGACCTTTGATGGTGTGGGAGTGTGTGTGTGTGTGTGTGTGTGTGTGTGTATGTGTGTGTGTGTTATGTTGAAGAGGTGTGGGGTTGTGTGGGTAGTGGAAGGGGCAGATCTGGATAACCTATTTCACAGTGTGAAAGATAAGTTTGAGTGTGTTGCTTCAAACAGAAAGCTGGCAGAAGGGTTGGTATAGAACTTTGATGGGCGCTTCCTAGTTTCACACCACCAGACTACAACTTTAAAATGTATATATTTTCTTCAATTATATTTCTTCATATACAAGGTGTTCAAAAATATTTATAAAATGTATAATTTAGTCTCAAACTTGAATTGTAAACATTTTAGGAAGAAACCCAGGGGACTTCACCAAGTTTCAATTTTTCATTATTTCTCCTAAACCAAATAACTTCTCTATTTAAATACCCATCTTGATTTTTTCTTTGTATGTTTTCTTTTTCATATTCATCTTCACTTGAAAATAGGATGTCTATTAAATACCTAAATAATATGACTTTGAGTTGTCATTACACTCATTTTTTTTTTTTGAGACAGTGCATTGCATTTACTATAAGGGTTCCTAAAACTGGTCAATGTGTAAATAAAACCTACAAGGATCAGAAATCTATTTAAAAAGAGATCCCCCGTAGCTTCTTAGTAGAATTTAATGTGTCTTTGTGTGTTAATATTTGTATTTACATGGATATGCTTTTATATAACAGGTTACAGAATTAAAGATCTATATATATAAAAGCCTAAGTGACCAGATGACTGTCCTGTAGCTATGACACGTACTGATCACCAGGGGGCAGATGCTCAATGCAGGAGCAGCCCCCTGGTGGTCAGTGTGCTCCCACAGGGGGAGCACCACTCAGTTGACAGATGGGCGCCAGATGCAGGGCTCATGGCTGGTGAGTGCAACTATGTTGGCAAGAGCATCTCCAGCCTCTGTGAAGTGCTACTGAGCAGTGGGCGCAGGGAGGACAGATGAGAGGGAGTGGCGCCAGGCCAGGACTGGGGCTCCTTCCCCTGCCTGCCACTTTGCACACTGGTACATCCCTTGGGGGATGTCAGACTGCTGGTTTCGGCCTGATCCTCTGCCTAGCCTGCAGGGATCAAACTGAAACTGACCGTCTGACATCCCCTGAGGCGTCCTGAATTACGAGAGGGCACAGGCCAGACTGAGGGACCTCACAAGTGCACATATCCATGCACCAGGCCTCTAGTTCTTTAAGAATGTCAGTGGAGATAGGTAATGTTACTCTTCAGTGCATTGGTTATAATTTTACAGGCTTCGGTAACTGAAAATGTTGGCCCATCTGTATCTTCATGTTGATTTGTGCCTGTATACATGGATCTGTATTTGTCTAAGCATCTATACACCCACAGGCATATGAATTTGTGGGTACATATATGATAATAATCAAGAAAAACAATTAAGGGGGGAATTTCTGTCCCTTTAGCTACCATCAAATAATCTGAACGTTTCAAAACCACATTAAAAATCTCTGTCTCGCCAGTGGTGTGACTCGGTGGTTGAGTGCCGACCTATGAACCAGGAGCTCACAGCTGGATTCCTGGTCAGGGCACATCCCTGGGTTGCTGACTCAATCTCCAGTCGGGGGCGTGCAGGGGGCAGCTGATCAATGATTATCTCTCATCATTGATGTTCCGTTCTCTCTCTCTTCCCCTCCTCCTTCCTTTCTAAAGTCAATAAAAATATATTTTGAAAAAGAAATCTTTGCCCTGACCGATTTGGCTCAGTGGATGGAGCATCGGCCTGGGAACTGAAGGATCCTGGGTTCATTGCTGGTCAAGGGCACGTACCTTGGTTGTGGGCACATCCCCAATAGGGGGTGTGCAGGAGGCAGCTGATCAATGTTTCTAACTCTCTATCTCTCTCCCTTCCTCTCTGTAAAAAATCAATAAAATATATTTTTTTTTAAAAAGGAAATCTTTGGCTTCCACATTTGCCACACAGACCTATCACTTTGTATGTTCTTGCTGTCACAATCTCCAGGGGAGTTGCAACAAGTGGACTCATCTCTGATTGGCGCTGGAGCCTCTCTGCAGCCCTCTGCACTCTGAATGGCATGCACACAGGCCCCGGGTGCCCTGGCAGTAATCAGTGGGGTCAATGTAATTGAGTCTAATCTGGATGTCAAGGGCATTTCAGTCTGACCTACAACCTCCACTCTCTCAGTAGAGCAGCCCAGCTCCCTTCTACCTTGCTGCCTGCTTGGATGCTGCTTCCACAGAGAAGGAGCCCTTGTCATAGGGAGGACTCCTCTTTCAAGCTGGGTTCTGTTTCTTCCTTCATCTCCCCGGGATGTAATTATCTCATGATAAGCACCTTTGTGCCTAATGACTTAATTAGGTAATCACATAAGTGCCTAAGTGATGTTTTGTGTGATGAAAATGTGTAATATGTAGTAAATCATCAAAGTTCCTCAGTGCCAGGCAGGAAAGCATAAATACCCAGCCTAGGAGTTTCATTTCTTCTCCTTGTCCCCAACCTCAGAGACAGATCTTCTGGCGGGGGAGGAGGAGGAATAGGGCGGTGGGGGGAAGAGGAGAGATGGGGGAAGACTTCTTTGTACTAAACAGATCAGGAGGGGATAATAGTGTTTTCCTGAGCTCTGACACTTTTGAACCTGCCCTGCACACATCCAGGCAGAGTTTAATGTGTAATTGCTGCTTTTTTCTCAAAATAAGGCCCATTAGCCTGAAAGCAGCAACAGCTGTATGAGTGCTGTGGTTTCTTTCTTCCTTTTCTTCCCCTTTTCCTTTACTGTATTTACGTGCATAGTGAGTGTGTTCAGCAGGTAAAAAACTGGCATTTCTGGAACCATTATATTTCAGTCTTGCTCTTGCAGTCAGAGCACACACTTAAGTGAAAGTGACTCAAGATGTTATTTTGCCAAAGGTCATTAAGCAATTTGAAATGACTTTCTCTTCAAGGGTAATATGACTTTTAGTGAAACAATAGACCTATTACTGTCTTGTTGTCTCCCTCAATTGGTTTATGTATGAAGGGCTTTGCTGTGAACTTTGACAGATGATGTTTTTAAAATGTTTACTCTGCCACAGTGCGTTAGCCCCAAAACAAAATTAAGACAAGAAAATGTGGGTTAAAAAAACTTGTCTTTGCCAATTTCTAACTTTATGGTCAGGTTTCCTTACATTCAAGTGCTCAATAATTATTTACCACTAATTCCATAAGTAAACACTGCTAAATATTAACTAACCTTGTTATTTGTTTGGATAATTATATAGTATTTTAACCTCTTCTCCCTAATTTTTTGAAAATTTTCCTATTCCTTTTTGCTTTTTTCCAGAAAGTTTTCTGGAATCATGCCAGTCTAAAATGATAGTTTCTCAGCATAAAATTCTACAGCATCACTTATACCATTATGGTCAATTTATCCTCCCTAGTCATTTATTTATGCACTTATTTATTTCCATTTAATGAACTTTCATAAAATGCCTACTATACTTTTGGTTCTGATCTTTTATTGCATGGAATTATTATCAGCTTTTTTTGAATAAAAATACTATTGACCTTTTTGTTTATTGATGTATTGCATCCTACAATAAAGCCTAAACTTTTGATCATCAAGGCCTCATACACTTTGGACATACGATAATTATTGGACTTAAAAACTTTAATTTACAAATATCCAACAGACATTTCCTTTTATTGTTGGTGTCACTACAATGAACACATTTTACAAAAATGTTTGTACACTCTACAGGTCTTTCTTCTGGAAGAATATGACAATAGACCCAAATGAAATGCTGCAAAGCTCTAACAGTGGTTCTCAACCTTTCTAATGCTGCGACCTTTTAATACAGATCCCCCTATATTATTAGATCCCACTATAAAATTATTTTCGTTGCTACTTCATAACTGGAATTTTGCTACTGTTATGAATTGTAATGTAAATATCTGTGTTTTCCCATGGTCTTAGGCGACCCTGCTAGTGGTTCTCAACCTGTGGGTCGTGAATTTGCATGAAGCTAGGAGAGCAAGATGCCCATGGAAATACAGAAGAGACCAATATGTTTGAATACCCCACTGAACAGAAGTGGTTGGACATCCTCAAATGCTGTCATAAAACTTTCTAAGTTCCTACTGAGTTGTCTTAATGATCAACAAGTTTAGTAGCTTCAGTTTCCTAAACTATGGTGATATCTGTACTTGCTAGGATATTGTAAAGGATTTGAGTGCACCAATTTTCCAGAAGCTCAACTATATTTATTGGTTTGTTTTAAGGATTTTACTAACATAGGGAAAGACTTAGATACAATGGGTGTTACCTTAAGACCAAACATTTTTAAAGTTTGAAACCATTCTACAGACTTGGTCTAGGTCCTTAGGAGGGAATGGGGTTAAGATTCAAAAGAGAGGCGTGTCATAGATATGGAAGCCAATGGGGAGAAAGAAGACTGACCCTGAACAAGACAATGAGAGGAGGGAGTGCTTTAAGGTAAATAAACAAGAGGGGCCACGTTTAGCCCCAAGTGAATTGAACTTGCAATCCAGTCTGGCACATGTCAGGTGGACACATGTTAGAAAAATCCCTGGCCGGCCATGCTGTCCATTGTTTGAAAAAAAAAAAAGACCCACCCTTTAAACCACAGGCCTGTATTAGTATAAGGTAGAACTAGAAGAAATAGAGGGACTATTTTTTGATAATCATAGATTTAATCAGAATTCTGTAAAAAACAAAGCAAGCCTTCTGATAGAAGTGAGCAATAGGAGCAAAGCCTCTCTATATGGTAATGAACTACTCACCACCTTGACTTGCCTCAATGAAAGGGACCATTATCTGCCTCAGGAGTGCTGGAAAAACGATCAGCATTATAGCACAATCTACCTCATGGGAGGCACTCCTGCAGGTCACTTAGGGAAATAAGTTTTACTGATTTCTGAAAACTGGCTTGTTGCAATCTTTACAAGTAATTTTGAAGAATAAAATGGACATATATATACAGGCTACTTGTCAGATGGCAGAGGTGACAAATATTAGATCATTCTAAACCCTCAAAAAAGATGTTCTGAATTCATATGAATTGAAGAAAAATCTCAAATGCCAGTAGAAAAATAAGGGGTTTATAGAGTCAGAGAATGAGCTTCTATAGAAGTTGGGCATTTACTAAATTAAGAGCTAAGCCCCCAATAAATGCTGGCAAATTTATATAGGTTAAAAAAAATAAATGATTTAAAACATTTTATATTAAAATACTTAAAGAATGAATAATATCACAGCTCAATACAATTTTATTAGTACTTGTAGCACTGTGCCTAGCACCATATGCCTTGCTTGGGAAATACTATATATATATATATATATATATATATATATATATATGCCCTCATATGCAAATAGACTGAACAGTGGAACAACCAAACAACCTAACAACCAGTCACTATGACATGCACTGACCACCAGGGTGTGTGTGTGAAACATGGAGGGCATTAGCTGCTGTGGGATAGTGGAGCAGGTGAGGGGGAGTGCCAGACCAAGGCGGGGCACTGGTCGCTGTCATTGGGGAAATCCTCTGATGGTTATTGAAAATGCTTTGCTCCCATGAGCTATGGTCCTGCTGGGCACTTGCATCTGCTACTGGTGTTGGCCCTGCTCATACCCACAATCTGGCACTAGTGCAGATTGCTCAGCTTCATCAGTGGGTGTGATCAGTGGCTGCTGACCCCAATCGCCTCTCAGGGCTTCTCTCCACCTCCCCCTGCTCCTGAGGGGTGATTGGGGCTGGCAGCCACCACTCACACCCGCTGCTGGTGTTGGCCCCAATCTCTCTGTGCAGTCAGTGGGTGTGAGCAGGGCCAATACCCATACCGCATGAGAGCGGCAGTGGCAGGAGCAGGGCTGCTGATAGACAGGGGACTGGGGGCCATTGCGGGAGGGGCTGGGCAGGCCGTACGGAGGGTGGGCTGAGACCCGCCCTTGTGCCCACCACAGCCTCATGGCCCTCAGTTCCTTTCAAGGTCACAAATTTGTGCACTGAGCCCCTACTTTAAAATAATAAGTGAAAGATGAAGAGTATCTTTTAAACAAATGAATGCAAGGTGCATGCTAGCACAAAGCTTTCCATTTATGTGATTATTTTGTGATATGATTAACTTGAAAATAAACCCTATGTGAACTGGCATCAAGACAGTTCTTACATCCTCATCACAAAATTGGCACTTGGAGTAGAAGATGTAATGGGAGAGGTGTGGTGAGATAATGGAGAAATGGGAGGAGCCCATGTGAAAGCTCAGAGTGTCCCCGTCAGCTTCAATCTTTACTCTTATCACCTGGAAAGCAGATGACCTTGAATATTGTTGCTGTGAGTCAGTTGAAAACCTGAGCTACTCAAGAGTTCAGTGTTCCAATTCACCCAAAGGAAATCAAAGATACGAGACTGAATTCATTTTATTCCACATTTTCTGTTTACATGGAGACTGCTGTAAACAGATTCCGCCAGGAAATTCTTGATGCCTAGCCATGATCTCTCGTGCCATACTTGACACTCATATC
This sequence comes from Pipistrellus hanaki, assembly GCF_964339955.1. Classification (NCBI taxonomy): domain Eukaryota; kingdom Metazoa; phylum Chordata; class Mammalia; order Chiroptera; family Vespertilionidae; genus Pipistrellus; species Pipistrellus hanaki. The sequence goes on from NC_140503.1 coordinate 13,557,078, forward strand.
CATGATTTCTGTCCTCTGTAGAGATTAAAAACAGCTGGTTGCAATTTGCAGCACCAAGATTCTAACAGAATCCTCAGCATAATTTGAGACCATTATTAAGTTGTCCCTCAGACTCACATTTCCAGGCTGAATATCTGTTCTTTAACCTGCCTTATTACTCTCATTCTTTAATCTGTAAACCATCAATGTGGTTCTCTGAAGTCGTTTGCTCAAGATGTGATACAAGGCAGGCCAGGATCAAGGTTATTTCCACATGAGTTCCAGGAGTCATTTCTGCCAGTAAAGCAAAACAGACTAAACAGAGGCCTAGTAGTCTTTGGAAGGAAGAATGGCATGAGGAAGAGAGAGAAACTTTATCAGAGTGGTCTAAGGTCAGAGGGAACCTATCACAGTGGCCTAAAAGTCATAATCAATGCATGCTGGGATGCATGCACGTTATCTGAGCACAGTGAAGTCTGAATAACAAACTATCGAGTGTGGGAGAGTAGGCAAATGTCAGAGAGAGGTCCTTGTCACTTGTTCAGGACTCAGGAGCACAGTCAAGAAGCTTGCATAAACTGGGGGGTGGGGCTGTCAATGTAAAACTTTAGACAATAAAAAAAAATTGTTTCTTATCATATCATTTCAAATTAAATAATTATATTTTATGAAAAAAAAGGCTTGAACAACAGAGGATTTAAAGCTAGCCAATCATGATTGAAAATAAATAAATAAATAAATAAATAAAGGCCAGGAAACAAGAGAAACAATTTGAATGCTCAGAAAGGAAATGCTTATACTGAACCAAAGTTGTGTGTCTTGGAGTGAGGTTCTACCTGCTTTCTTCCCAAGAGCAGGTTTCAAGAGTTGTTCTGCACACTATGTCCCCTGCCCCAGTGTAAGGTAAGGTTGCACAAGTGACTAGGGTAAGAAGTCTGAAGACCAATTGTCAACAGCCTTTAAAAAGCACACAAATCTATTAACAATTATTATTTAGTATTCTTTTAAAAAATTCCTATTGAGTATCTACCTACCATGAAATACTAAGCCACTATTTCAATTTTGGGCTATTCTCTCCAAGTCTTGTTCATTTTTCTAATGAGATAAATAGGTACTTTCATGAGAGAACATGAAGGAATTATAGATATCTTGTGTAACAAGCTAAAGTTTTACTTTTATTTCACAGACATCGTTGATTACTTGTTATAATCTATTACTAAATAAAACTTGATATCGGATCTTACAATCTGAAAAGAAGCTTGCAATTAAAAGAAGCTGGTAAGCCAAAACAGGTTTGGCTCAGTGGATAGAGCACCGGTCTGTGGACTGAAAGGTCCCAGGTTCAATTCTGGTCAAGGGCATGTACCTTGGTTGCGGGCACATCCCCAGTAGGGGATGCGCAAGAGGCAGCTGGTTGATGTTTCTCTCTCATTGACGTTTCCAGTTCTCTATCCATCTCCCTTCCTCTCTGTAAAAAGTCAATAAAATATATATTTAAAAAAACAAAAGAATGGATAAAAGAAGCTGGTAAAATTCTGTAATGCAGACAGGAAGAAAATACAATTCTTAAATCAAATTTAATTAATGAATTCTCAACCTCTTGACAAGCTAAATAAATATACACATGGAGATTTTATAAGACCTGCACTGATGGTGACATAATTAATTAATTTTTAATTTTAATTTTATTTTTTTGTTTTGCATAACACTTTACAACCTTTAAAGTCTTTTTATATTACTTCTCACAAAATGTTCTGCAGCCTGGGTTTAGATAAGATAAAATTAATGAATTTCATGAAAAAAGAGACAAGTTAATCTGTGTTTTCATAGTCCAAGTTGAACCTTTTTTTCTACTAGCATTTTTTTATTTTTTTTTATACTGCACCTTCAGGGAGCTAGTTTTCAGATCAGCTCCCAGTTTACATGCAGTATTCTGTAGTTGTGATATTGGAATCAGGCAGTTTTGAACCTAATTTCTGTAACTTCAATAGCAGTTAATGAGTCAACCAAAGTTATTGTAGGATAACATAGGGTTGTTTATTTGCATATTTCTTTCCTTCAACAGTGCTCACAATACTATTATGTTAATAGTGACCTTTTAATATGAAAGGATTCAAAATAGCACAGATGAAGAAGAGGATTAGAAACAGTAGGAAAGCAAAAAGAAATAAAGATAGGAGCACAAAATGTGAATAACAGGCAGAATAGCTGGAAACTTAACAATGTTAACTAGTAGGACAGATTCAGAAATTTTTGGGTTAATTCCACCTGATTTTGGAGCTTTTTCAAATATATAATCAAAGGTATATTCATAATATAGGTGGATTTTAAATTGTCAAAGGGTACTGTTCTTAGGGGAAAAAATTAAATTCGGAGCAGCAGTGTCTGTATTTTACCAGTCTAAGAAAAATCAGAAATATTAATGCCAAAAGAAAGTTTCCTATTTTCTTTTGAGTGACAGAATCAGATATCAACCTTGTCATACAAACAGTCAGTGCTGGGATTAATTCCTTAGCCAAGATGAACAGACACAAAAGACTTTTCAGAATATGTGTGTTCAGCTACTCCCTCAGGGGTGCTGGTCTTTAAAACAAACAAACCAACCAAAAGGAAGGAGGGGAAAGCATGCTTAACAGATGAAAACTAAACCAATAAAAGCCACAATTATTCATTTGAAAAGGGAAATGGGCTAGCTATTTAGTAATAATATCTGCTATTTTAGGCCATAGTTATTTCACGATTATAAACTTGCTTACAAGTAGATAGTCCAAGGCTATTTAAGAACATGTTTAATTAATAGAAAAGGTATTAGGTTTAGGTGAAATACTCTATTTTTTTACATGAAAAGTTGATGTGACCATTGATGTATATTAACTTATTTACCCAGCATAAGCTGTTCCCAGGGTCAAAATGCAAAGCTACAAAGTATTTTAACACAATTTAATGCATCAACTGGGAAACTTCACATCCCCACACACTGCCACTCCTTATGTTCAGCCCCAACCCCATTCTGGAGCAGGATATTTACGCTTTGAAAGATTCCACTACTCTTAACTTAAATATTCTTATCTTTGCATGTTCTTTGTGAAAGATGAAACAGAGGGGCCAGAGAGCGGGATGCCAGGACACAAGCTTTATTGAAGGAGAGTACCACTGCTGGTTGCCTTTCAGAAGGGAAAGAGAGAGAGGGCCAGGGAGCAGGCACCTTTTAAGGGGAGGAAAGAAAGGGCACAGGGTTTAGGGCACTCAGCACACACTGATTGGTGGTTTCATGATGGGCATATGATTAGAGACCTAGGGACCTAGGAATTGGGGGCTTAGGGCATTTGACAGGTGCTGATTGGTGGTTCAATGTACAGTCCATTTAAGGTGCCTGGTTAGGTGCTCAGGAATGTCCGGGCTGTAGGTGGAGTTTATGTCATTCTCCATCCATCAGTTGGAGGAAGGGAGGATCTATCATTTTGTATGTAGTTGGCCATTTTTTCTCTATTCTCCAGCCAATACACATAGGCACACACATACCATTTTATCATATGACTATATATGCAGAGAATGTCTGTCTTGACTAATATCCTTTTGGAAAAGGCATTTGGATCTTCACAGTTGTTACTCTAATCTAATAATTCAATGTAAAAATCAATTTCCAAGTTCTATCCAAGTCTCCCTTTAAAAAAAATCAAACCAAGTCAATCAGACCAAGGTATACTGGAGGTTTTATTTCTTTTTATATTGGATGTTTTCAACTATGTCACAAATCTTATAAAAGTCAATGAAGTGCAAAGTTGGGGGAAAGAAACTATAACATGTACCAATAAATAAACATTGATGTAAGGTTTGGTAACATTTGAACTTTCAGATAGATGCCATGTTCCAAATTATAAAGATACTAGAGGCCCAGTGCACAAAATTCATGCTCTGGTATAGTCCCTATTGGCTGCCAGCTGCTACTGGAGTACTCCTTCCCTTCCCCTGGCTGCCTGTTGCTACCAGGGCCTCCCTCCCTTCCCCCAGCTGACCCTGCCCTCAGGTCGAACTCCTGGACAAACTCCCAGTTGAGAGAACAGTTTGTGTATTACACTTTTATTGTATAGAATACATATTTTTTAGAAAAGGCCAACTAAGTAAAATCTTTGATGTAGAATGATGAAGTACATAATGTTAGGACATTATTTTATGATGTTGTCATTAATGGGTTTTTTGTTTGTTTGTTTTTTACTAAACACTGAGGCCAAATCTATAATAATAAAACTGTAATATGCTAACTAGACCAGATGTCCTCCTGGACATCCTTCCAGATGACCTTCCCAACAAAGCTGGGGCTGTGAGGGAAGCCTGGGTCCCAGGTGCCTGCCAGTGGCCAGATGAAAGTGTGGGTCCTGGGTACCAGAGGGAAGCCAGTGCTGGCAGCCAGGAGAAGGAAGGCCTACTCTTACACAAATTTCATGCATCAGGCCTCTAATATATATATATGCATCAGGCCTCTAATATATATATATCTTTCCCTCTGACCAGTAGTTATGATGCACACTGACCACCAGGGGTAGACGCTCAACACAAGAGCTGCCATGACAAGCACTGGCCATTCAAAAATAAACAGCACCACGGACCTGGTGCCAACAAACCAATGGTGGACTTCCTCCAAGTGGGACATAGGCCCTGCCACCACCCAGGAGCAACAGTCCACAGAATCGCAGCCAACACTACTAAGACACCATGGTGCAAAATGCAACCCCAGCCCAGCCCAGTTCGGAACTGGTAGCTGAGGGAGCCAGGTAATGATATCATATAGCAACACCTGGTTTCCTCTTCCTAGTGACTAGTCTCCTTGAAGTTTCTTCAGACCAGGAACATGACTTACTTTATAGCCAGATGCAAACATTTTACAGTTTAACCAAATGTTTATGAAACATTTTCTCATGTCTCATCTCATTTGATCCTCACAGAAGTCCTGGAGTAGGTAGATAGAGACTCATTAGAATCCTATTTTCTTTTCATTAGCAAGACAACAAAGATTTAGAAAGTTTAGAAACTTGACCTGACTGGAAAAAAGTAAGAAATGCTGGAATTTGAAAATGATCACAGGTTTTCTCACTGTGCACAATATAGTCAAACACTGCTACATTTAAATAGTTTACCCTTTTTTTCTCCCTGCATGATATACATGTAATAATCTGCTTTCTGTTGATATTTACTGCTGTGTTGCTGACAATTACCTGAAAGAGAAGTTTGGGTGCTTCATTGGGCTGAAAGAAGTTTAGCTAAATCAGAAAGCAGGTCTAATTAAGCAAGTTTATCTATCTATCTATATATAAAAGGTTAAGTTGACTAGCGGATGCACGATAAATATAAAGCTCTCGCTGGCGCCAATTGCACATATGTTTTTCCATCTGTCATTGTCAATTGTGAATTTGGTTGAACTTATATTATAGAGAAAATATAATAGTGATATTAAAATATTTCTTTTAATTAATTTCCCTTCAATGGGCACAAATCCATGCACCAGGACACTAGTATCATAATAAAGAGAACTTTTTCTGGAGTCAAAACTATCTGGGCTTCCCAGGCCTGTGTGGCTCGGTGGTTGAGCATTGACCTATAAACTAGGAGGTCATGGTTTGATCCCCAGTTAGCGTACATGCCTGGCTTGTGGGCTCAATCCCCAGTATGGGGTATGCAGGAGGCAGCTGATTACTGATTTTCTCTCATCGTTGATGTTTATATCTCTCCCTCTTCCTGCCCTTCTGAAATCATTAAAAATATATTTTTTAAAATATTATCTGGGCTCAGGTTCTAGCTGTGTTTTTTGGGCCAATTACTAAACCTATCTGTGCCTCACTTGCTTCATATGTTAAATGCAGATAATTATGGTATCCATCATTATGAAGTTGTTGTAAATATTAAATAAATTAATATACTTTTGAATGATGTGGGCTTTGTTTCAGACCATTGCAATAATATCATAATAAAATGCCGAAGCCGGTTTGGCTCAGTGGTAGAGCGTCGGTCTGCGGACTGAAGGGTCCCAGGTTCGATTCCGGTCAAGGGCATGTACATTTGTTGCGGGCACATCCCCAGTAGGGGGTGTGCAAGAGGCAGCTGGTCGATGTTTCTCTCTCATCGACATTTCTAGCTCTCTATCTCTCTCCCTTCCTCTCTGTAAAAAATCAATAAAATATATATATTTAAAAAAAATATATCATAATAAAATGACTCAGACAAATTGTTTGGTTTTCCAGTGCATATAAAGGTAATGTCTACACTATATTGTAGGCTATTAAGTATGCAAGATCATTATGTCAAAAAATTGTGCATGCCTTAATTAAAATTTAAAATTCTAAACATCATCTGAGCCTTCAGCAAGTCATAATCCTTTTATTGATGGAAGGTCATGCCTGAATATTGATAGCTGCTGAGACATCAGGGTTGTGGTTGCTGAAAGTTGGGGTGGCTGTGGCAATTTCTTCAAATAAAACTCTTCCTTTCATGAGCGATTTCTCTGTAGCATGTATAAAGGCTGAAATGAAGTGTAGGTCACTAATATTATTTTAAGTAAAATGGTAAGTTTATTCAGAAGCCATTCTCAGAAGTTCAAAATCATTCTGCTGTCTCTTCTTAATTTGACAAGTTGAAGCCTGTGTAGGGGAGGAAAATAATTTTTCCCCTACCCTTCTGGTCCTTGGCTGAGACTCCCCTATGATAAAATACAGTTTAGCTAACTCCTAGAACTGACCCAAGCCACCACCTTAAAAACAAAGCTACCAGATAAAGACAAAGGAAGATACTGGGTGTGGGGGGAAGCCAGTTATGAGTAATTACCAGAAAAGGCACAGGAAAAAGGGATATGGCTGCTTTGCACATTAATAAGTTTCTAGAGATTTTATCATCCTCTTCTTCCTGGTACAGAGAGGGAGGCACCCTTACAAACCGAGATTTCTCCCGTAAGTGTACATTTCTATGATAAAAGGATAGCTTCTACTAGGGTTTCAGAGCTTCTTTTGTGACTGCTCTTTTCTAAAAATAATCTGCCTAAAATTGTTTTTTGGAGTGACAAACTTTGCCCCTCTTCTCTTGGAAGGACCTGGTTCTGGTTCTAATGAAGCCAGCGTGGGAGAGGAGAAAATTGTTTTCCTCCTACTTTCCTAAATTCTGGCTGGACACATGATCAAACTGAGATGAGACAGATTAACAGGAGGTCTCCCTAAGAATATGTGACCTGGGACACACTGGGCAGTTGAGGCTTATATTCTATCTGGAGACAAGGAGGGGGTGTAGTGGGGTTGTGGTTTGAAATTTCAAAGAGCAGGAAGACAATTTACATAGAGATAAAGTAAAAAGCAAATGGCTCTGTAAACAAATGTTTGCTAGGGCATTTTAACAATGGGACACAGGGAGGAGTTGGATCAAAAAAAAAGGAACCTTGCTAGTTTCCTCCCTGTGTATTTGCACACTAGTTCACATTAGACTGTAGTTATCTGTGATAATAGCTACCTTCTTGGAGATGATTATCTTTCTAAAAATCTTTTAGGCAATTAGGAGTAAGGGCAAAGGTTTTTTTCTCTGAGTCTTTGTTTTTAAATATAGCCAGCCTATTTTGCAGTGGCAAACTCTGTAAATGAGCAAATGTGCTCAGATGTGTGAAATCCATGTCCCAGCCTCTTCAGAAGACTAGGCTTTTGCACTAAAATTTTTTAAAAATACGTTTTTATTGATTTTAGAGAGGAAGGGAGAAGGAGAGAGAGATAGAATAATCAACGATGAGAGAGAATCATTGATCAGCAGCCTCCTATATGCCCCCTACTGGAGATCAAGCCCACAACTTGAGCATGTGCCTTGACTGGGAATAGAAATGTGACCTCCTGGTTCATGGGTGGACACTCAACTACTGAGCCACACAGGCCTGGTATAGCCTAATTTTCTTTACTGTAGGGCATGCATGTCAAACTCAAAGGTTAACACGGGTCAAATAAACAAGGTGTAAGTTTATGTGGGCTGCAAAAAATCCAAAAGCTTCAATTTTCATAGAAATGTAGATTTATTTTGATAGAGACATGCTAAATACAAAGGGCTGAAATCAATGAGTAATCGATAACATAAAACAATAGAAAATTTTAATAAAAAATATTTTTTCTTGAACATTAACTTACCAGACACTAACTGCACAAATTAATAAGCGTAACACAAATAAACATATTTTTCTTATTCTCCTAAAATGAAGTATTTCCTATTGTGCACACCAAACAAGTCAGTCAAAGACTAATGACTTGACCATGGAATGCTAAAATATTCAATGCTAGTATTATTGGAGAGAAATGGTGCGTCTGCACATAAGGCACATAAGGGAAATGAATGCAGCACGATTCTAGTAATCAGTCACTAGCGAACATTGTAGTTCATTATTAATAATTATGTATAACAGGATATTGTAAAAATTAAGTTACGGATTTTTTATTAAAATGTTTCTTACATACCATTATAGTGGCTGGGCCTCAAAAATATTCTTTGTGGGCCACGTGCGGCCTGTGGGCCATGATTTTGACATGCTTGCTGTAGGGTCTGGCCTGTGCATTATAAGATGTTTAGCGACATCTCTTGCCTCTTTACCTACTAGATGCTACTATTGCTCCTACTCAGTTGTGACTCTACTCAAAAATGTCTCCAGACTTGGTCAAAATGTTTTCTGGGGGACAAAATCATTACACCTAGTTAGGAACCTCTAACAATCTCCAAGACCTCTTCTATGTCAAAGTGTCTATAACTCAGAATCACGGGGCCCCAGCCTGAAAACACTCATTGAGACCCCTCTGTCCTCTGGGAATATGCTAAGTAAGTTACCAATATATCCAAGGCTCAACATATTTACAGCTGAAAGGACTGAATTAAAATAGGGATTTTCCACAAGGATCTGGAAAGGAAAAGAAATGCCTTACTTTTTGAAATGCTTTTAGTTTCTGCAGAAGAATTGAAAACATGAGCATAAAATGACAAGCATCTGTATATCTACTGACTTTCTCTGCTAATCATCAACCCTAGCAAATGCCTGAGAATATCTTTTCCCCTTAGCTCACTGAAATCCACCAAAGAGTTCTTTGAGACCCCAGACACCAATTCCTCTCAGAATTTCTTTCAAAGTTCTTGTATTCAGCACCTAATCACATTTGCATACTTTTGACTTTCCCTTAGATAATTTCCCCACTGTGTCAGAGGAGAAAATCATTCTCTTCTAGTTCCTCTCTCTAGTATTTACCTCCAAGGGCTATCTTTGCATTTTCCCTAGCTGTGAACATTGTTTTCTTCTCCTTGTTGCTCTGATTACTTGATATATTCATGACATTGGTACTTGGAGCTTTTAATTTTCTTTTTTGAATAAGAAAGAGAGGGAGAGAGAGAAAGAGAGATAGCCCTGGATAGGGCCTCAGTAAAGCAGAGAACAAAATGCCTGGTTTTAGACTAGTTAATCAGTTGCTGTTTGATTCACTTTAATAGTTTCCCCTTTTAAAAAATGATGTGTTTGGACTAAAATAGCTTAGTCTGCATGTCCAGAGTTTTCTGGCATAGCCTATGTTTTCATATTCTGATTGTGAACTTATATTGAACAAACCATATATCCTAATTTTAAATCAGTAGTGCATGGTCAGTATATCACTGGTCTATCTTCCCAGCCAAGTCTAAAGACATATAAGATTCTCTAAAGACATATAAGATTCTTGGGATGGCAGAATGGTAGGGAGATTATTTTAGTCTCATTGAGAATAGAGAGAAAGCCTTCTCCTCTTTGCTTTTTTGGTTTTGTTTCTTTGATCATGACCTTCAGTGCATGGTGGCTCTGGTATTTATGAAAATGTTTTAGGATATGTCAGAAGAAATTGGGTTAGCATTGTTCTAGTGCCACTGAGCTAATGGGATAGTACCATGTTTCCCCAAAAATAAGACATCCTCCGAAAATAAGACCTAGTGCATGGAAAAATAAGACATCCCCTGAAAATAAGACCTAGCACATCTTTGGAGAAAAAATTAATATAAGACAATGTCTTATTTTCAGGGAAACAGGGTAGTTATTACCAGCCAATACTTGTCTGCAAATCTGCTAGATCCAAACATGCAGTATTGAAGTCTGGAATGATTCCATGTAGAGTCCATGTTGAGGAAACTCCTTTCTTTTAGACAAAGCCTCATTCTGTTCGCTCTAATGGTAAAATCCATACAGTTAATCTATCTGTCTCCTACTCCAGGTAAGGGGATTAATGTTTTGTAGTAAACGGATATGTTTTGGGAAGCCAAGAAGTTGAGCCAATGGCATCATTTTCCAGTTTTAATCATGAAATATGAATACAATGAGTGAAATCTCTAGTAGCTTTTGGGAAGCCAAAATAATTTTTTCCTTTTGGAGAGAAAGAAATATCTGTGCTCCTGTTACTCTGCTTACTTTCTTCAACTATAGAATGTTTTATTTGTTTATCAAGCTGGTAAGCATATCTGGATAGCTGGTGGATACAAATGGAGACATCAATCTGTTTAGCTAATCCTTGCTTTCTTTCTAGTGAAAAAAATATGCACATATATTTTTATCTGTTTACTCAGCGACAGAACAACCTTGCCCCTCAGCAACTCTTTCCCAGCACTTATTTCTCTACACCTCCCTCCTTACTAAGTAGACTCAGTGTTGAACACATGGCTGTCACACCTCTATTAGTCTTGGCAGACTGTGAAGATGCTGAAACATGTTGGCTAATAGGAAAGAAGATGCCTTTTCATGTGGCCTGCAATAGAAACGTTTTGGGAGTGTTCAATTCCTCTGTCACATTGAACTTAGACTCATTGCAGTTCCAATGGCTTTGTTTCAATATGGAAATTGGTGCTTTAGTGAAAGACTTCTAAATGGTAAAAACATCTTAAGAGATCCTGTGTGTGAAGGAAGAGATTTCTTTTTTCTTGATTGGAGGGAAAGAACCAACCTACTTTAAAATGACTTGCTAATCATAAATTCTAGTTTAATGTAGTCACTAAAAACAGGAATGTCTGTCGTGGGGTTCAATAGTACAGTTGAGAAAATGAGTGAATTTGCTGACAAACATAAATTTTTAAATTAAAATTATGATGATTTTTATTAACTGATGTGATTTTATATACAAGGATTCTTTGGAAAATTGGATGGAGCACTATGAATAAATATGTTGAGACAAGAAGTATAATCTAAGATAGTTCTTGAAAAACCTGGAGATATGTCAGCCTGGGAGTAACTCACCACTCACTAGGCATGGAGGTAGTCTCTTCTTGTGATCAGTAAGCTGAGAGGCACTTTAAAGGCAGGAGAGAATTCTTTAAGGTGAAGATAGCATATATAATTTGTTTCACTGTGCTTTTGTGTCCTAGTCATATTCTTTCTCTGAATAGTATTAAACATACAATAAAATGAATCTTTAAAGCATAGCAACCTCTTACATGCACAGAACACTTTCCAATTGAAGAATCACAAGGCTGTGACAAGCTTTGCGAGCCAAAATTTTTTTTATGACTAAATACTGGCAAAATCTCTTCAAAATCAGCAACATTTGCTCTGAGGAAGAATAACCTGTTCTCAAAGCCATCTATTTTCCTACATAGCATCTTTTTTTCTGGGTGGAAATACAACCTGTAGTTAATGGTCCACACAGAACTTTAAGGAAAGGTTAAGAATGTAACCAGAGATAGCAAGTGAAGTGCATATAGAATCTACCATGAAACTTGATCGAGTACCCAGGTCCCATTACCTCTGTACCATGAAAGTCTGCTTTCACATTTGGGTATCCTACTGAATCACAAAATACTGCATCCTCTTTATTCTCTACCTTAAAATATATAGAAAGATCATTCCTTTGCTCACTCACTCATTAATTTAACTCATCAACCATTCATTCAACCAATCATTTCTATAAGTATTTAGTGAGCACCTACAGTATGCCTGAAACTTATGAATATAGACACATGATCTCTTCCTTGCAATTTCTACATCCACAAAGCTCTGAACACCAAAAGCTTTTATAACCTGTGTGGAGTCAAAATCTGACCTGGTCTAAACTAGTTTTGTGGAAAACTCAATCAGAATTGATATATAAGTATTTTTAATCTTTATCTATCCTCTTTGGTACAGATAGTAACATACTTTGCTGCAGAATTTTTAATGTGCTTTACTATAGTTCTGCCTAGATCTATCTGGGGTATTTCATCACATGCCCTATTTACAATCTGAGGGATTCTGAATTCTAAACTACCTCTTACCTTGGGTGTTTTGTGTAAGGCATCATGAATCTATAGCTTTCATAATATTAGTAACTTGAGCTCCTAGAACTCACAAAAAGTATTATATTATCCTCATCAGTAAAAAAAAAATAGCTGTAAAGAACACCCCATTCAAAAGTTCTCTCTCAGACATGTAAGGTGTTGTCTGTGTGTGTGTGGCTAACATATTTTTTTTTTGAGTTGAAGGAATCCAATTCTCTCTCTTTGAAGGCCAGTGGACCCCTACTAAGAAGACATAGCAACATCCTGTCAAACAGTGGTGAACAGTCTCTGCCCATGTGGTCTAAAATAAAAATAATTGAAACATGGTGTTACTGAAGTTTCTGCTTCCCCTCATAGTCACAGAAAGGAAAAGGACAGTGAACAGGGTGGAGTTTCAGATTTCAGCCTTCCTGTCCATTAGACATAAAACAACTAAATAATCTAAAATCAGAACAGGAAAAATAAAAGTACTGAAGAGTTATTAAGCAAAGAAGAATGTGATACTTCATGGTCAATAAATATACCATGGCCCAGCCAGTGTGGCTCAGTGATTTAGCATTGACCTATGAATCAGGAGGTCACGGTTCTATTCCCAGTCAGGGAACATGCCTGAGTCGTGGGCTCTATCCCCAGTGTGGGGCATGCAGGAGGCAGCTGATCAATAATTCTCTCTCATCACTGACGTTTCCATTCCTCCCTCTCTCTTCCTCTCTGAAATCAATAAAATATATTAAAAAAATAAATATACCAAGAAGCAATGCTTCATTCAAACTCTGTTCTCTTCCTAGAATTCTCCATCTTCATAAAGCTGCTGAAGGGTTTCAAGTTACTGAGTTGCTGAATTAATATACTAAAAGTCACCCTTAGAATAAAAAATGAGTGATTTTTTTAATACAATTAACATGGCTGAAAATACCTTTAATATTTGCAAACCACACTGCCCCCATCTCAAAACATTGTTCTACCCATGAATTGTCTTGTCATCTTATCCAATCTTTGATTGGATACTTTATAACCCAATGGAGAGAACAAAGGCAGGTAATGCATTTAAACAATGGCATACACAGAACCACATGAAAGCCCAAGTGATATATGCAATGATGCTGTCCCAAATGAAAGACCAGAGCTAACTCACTAGGACCACCCCTTGAGTTCCAAAGGCAGTAGCTATGCGTGAATTTACAGAGCCATATCAGGGTGAGGTGAGTGACTCTGGAATGAAGCACACCAATAGCTTATATGGTTTTAGAAAAGAAACTTTTTTTTTTTTTTTTTTTTTTTTACAAATAGAGTAGTATAAAATTTTTGGATAGAGACTGAAGTAGACTAAAATTAAAAATGAACATTGTAACTCAGGAAATACAATGACCAGGTGGTTCATTTCTATATATGGATTACTATAAAGGTATATAAAGTTGAAATAAAACAAGAAAGTGTTTTTCATGTCTTAAATAATATTAAACAAATAACTGTAGTATAGAAATTGGATGAGATGGAAGAAGAACAAAAGGCTTAACACCTACAGTATGACATAACAACCTTAAATGATAGTGTTTGTCATGGCACAAGAGAAATGCATATGTAATATTGTGGACACTAAATACTATGCCCAAGTTATAGGAGTTTTTTCCCTCTGAGGACTGCTCCTCCTGCCCACAGATTTGAGTCTGATAGCAGCCGTGTGTTTGTGTGTGTGTGTGTGTGTGTGTGTGTGTGTACTCATATACAAAAATCTGATCTAAATACACTAGATAGATGTGGACATAAAACTTATATTGGGCCTCTTCTGGTCTTCTTCCTCCTTGGAAACTGGGATGGGGACTTAGTGGCAGCCTAGTGCTTTAACAGAAGTGATGGGAACTCAGGGGACTGGGACAGTGGTCTTACCTGTTCAGAGAAAGAAAATTGACTAAACAGGGAAGAGAGACAACAATGAAACAGGTGGATAAAGAGAATGTCAGGATTTGGCAGGTTTCTCTGGGCTCCTATTGGTTTTGTCTCCAACTTTAGCTACTTACCTATCTTTATGTTTGTAAAACATTTCTTTATCTTTATAATAATACTAGAGGCCCAGTGCACAATATTCATGTATGGGGGGGGGGGGTTCCCTTAGCCCAGCCTGCACCCTCTCCAACCAGGATGTCCCTTGAGATGTCCGACTGCCAGTTTAGGCTGCAGGAATCAGGCCAAAACCGGCAGTCAGATATCCCTCTCAGAATCTGGAACAGCTGGCTCCTAACCACTCATCTGCCTGCCTGCCTGATCACTCCTCACTGCCTCTGCCTGCCTTCCTGATGTCCCTAACCACTTTCCCCTGCCTGCCTCAGTGCCCCTAATAGCCTCTGTCTTGGCTCCCGCCACCATGGCTTTGTCTGGAAGGACATTCAGAAGACATTCGGTCTAAATAGTATATTACCCTTTTATTAGTATAGATTTATTTTTACAAAGTAAATTTTAATGAAGAATTTACCTGTGAATTATCTATGAGATCAAATGAAATGTACTTTATATTCTTGAGAATCCCACAGCAGTCTTAGTCTAGCCATGTTGCCCAATTATTCTTCCCTAGGATATCATGAGAAAATAGTCGGTGAACTTACTTTGTTGTCCAGTCTCCCAGTCTCTTGAGGGTTTCACTGGGGACAACTTTACTGGTGGTAAATAGCATCATATCTTCCCTAGACTTAATCTTGCAAGTAGATTCAAAATATTTGAACCAGGGAAACAGTCCTTTGCATCTGTCACAGTCATGGAGTGGGTGAGTGCAGGATGTAAGGTAAGGGAACTCAATTAGTTTCACTGGTCAGTTTTATACTTTTCTCCTGACTACCTGTTGTCTCCTCAACTTTCTCTTTACTTTTTCTCCATGAAAATTCAGGTGTAATTTGTTGGGCTTTGTAAATATTGACTTACAAAGTATACATTTCCTTTGCTCTGTTAAGACTAAATAATTAATATTTGGGTTTTGAAGACATGAATGATGGCAATGATAATTAGGATGACAGGAATGCATGGAGGTCTTCCCAAACCAGGAATCATGCTAATCATTTATATGCATTCTTTTATTTAAGTCCCACAACAGTATTAGAGGTAAGAACTGAGGCCAAATTAGGCAAAAAATGAACAAACAAACAAACAAACAAAAACCTGTTCATAATAAGATCAGAAAGGTAGTTATTTGCAAAGTTAAGTTCTGAGTCCTGGATCTGGCTATAGCTTCATTTTCTTGATATCTTTCATCCCAACTCTTATTTATTTTGATGTTTCCCATTAAAGTTTATTCATCTAATAAGAATTCTGGACTTAATGAAATCTCATCCAGCTTCAAACAGAATGGCAGGTATTGGTGCCGATAAGAGAACTCAATGATGCCATTAAAGTGGTTCACTCCACCAAAGTAATAAAGGATAATGATGAGAAAAATAACATTAGTGATGGAAAGGTAGATAGATGCAGAGCACAGATATAAACTTAAAGAAAACAAAAGGTTAAAGAAATAGAGAAGAATGCATTCAATTTGAGCCTTCTATGTACAATCATTGGGCGAAGCCAGTTTCATCCTTAGAACTTTATACTACTATATACTATGAGATTTGTAGTTGGCTGCTTCTCTCTTCCCACATTTCATCTCTTATTTTACTCCCTAATTCTGCTGTAGGGTCCCACAGGGTTAGGCAGAGGATAGATAGAGACAAGGGAAGAAGGAGAAAAGTTCTTATGTGACTGGTATAGCACTGATGGTGTCAGTGTACTGGGTGGTGGACACTTGTGGGTTGCTGATAGCTTTCAAGAAGAATCCTCCTTTTAAAGCCCTTTTGACATGGGCAGGCATTTCCTGGCTAGCCCATTTTAAGCCTATCTTCTGTTAGGGTTGGGTTTCATCTGCCTTTACATGAGTTATATTTAGTTCATGAGAACATGCCCCTTGGCCTTGGTATGGACTGCAACTTGCTCTGGTGTAGCTCTTTCTCTGGATTTTCCATCTCTAACCACCCTTTACATGGAAGATGAGCAAAAGGCTGCAAAGCCAGGTTTTAGTAAGTGAACATATACCTTGGTTTTGTCTAAACTTAATAATAATAATAATAATAATAATAATAATAATAATGACTCAATCCTATGCCTAGGTGAGTTATCACATCACTTTGGATAGGTGAATATTGGATATTTTTCTTTTTATTTTTCAGACTAGACACTGAGCCAGTAGAAGAAGTTGCAGTTAGTTTTCTTTTATATTAGTAATTATGCCAAGACAAGCTAAGAAGCTTTTACTCTATTTTCTAACACCATAGTTAATCATGAGAAGATCATAGCAAGCCCTTCCACCCTCATCACTACTAGTGTAGAGTCAAAGCAACATGGAAAACAGGCATTTTATAAGAAAAAAAAAATAAAAGAGCAAGCTTACTTCTCTTTCCCTTGTCTTTAAACCTCAGATAGGACTTTTTGGATCTAAACAAGCTAAGTATGAACAATGCTTTTCAAAATTTCATTAATATTCCATAGGACAAATTGGCTCCATTTGATGCCCCAGGTCTGAAGGTTCACTTGGTAATCTGGTAGCCTCAACATCATGTTTTAAAAACATCCCCAAAATATTTTACTATTTTACTTAAGAACATTTCAAGTTACTGAATACACCAAAAACAACATAATTATACCTCATTAAAATATTTAATATTTTCTCTCACTCTGATCTTTACTTCAAGGCACTTACATTTTAACTTTTGTGTCTTGCTTTGTTTTTTTTTGTTTTGTTTTGTGTTTTTTTTTTTTAACTTTCTATAGACTCACAGAAAGTTGCAAAAAAAAAAAGCCCATAAGTTCCTATATATATATGAATTTTAATGTGAAAGTGGTCATTGAAATAACAATGTATTGATGATTTTATTTGGTGGGGTAAATAGATTTAATATTATCTTCCAAAGCCATCAAGGTGTTAAAAATATTGAAAGCACTAATGCTATATGTAGTTTCTGCAATAAGGAAAATAAATTTACTCAGTTATCACTGAAGATCAAGCCTTATTATCTCATTTATCACTAACTCACAAAGAGCCACAGGGATGTTTGATGGTTAAGGATGGAAAATCTTTAGAGTACAGACGTATAATTACAAGAAAATTTCATTGATGTAAGAAATGCCTTAAAGTAAAAATTTACAAAATGCATATTTTTGTAGATGATAAAACTCTCTAATTTTATAGTGCTATAGAAAACTATAATTTTGGTAAATTATTAGAGACATATATTAGTATGGTTTCACAGATCTTGCCCAACATTTCAAATGCTCTCTATATTAATTTTTTAAAATAAATCAATAAACTTAGAGTAGCTATTATTCTTCCCAATTTTGAAATGAAGTTGTAGAGGTGTAGAGAGCTTGAGTGATTCATCTTTGTTTTATGTAGCTGGTTTCTGGCCCAGCTCTTACCACACTCTACTACATGGCATGTACTTTTTTTATGTGCTGCATCATAAATAACGATTTTCTAAATCAGGTAGGTTATACTGGTGGTTTTTATAACTTTTAGCACTAGATGGGGGGTTACATTTGATAGACAACTTCAACTGATAGAAATCTTGTCAAATATGACAGTTAATGTTTCAAAATTAGCCTTGATGATTACTTCCATCTACATCTGTTAATTCTTTCTTAAAAGATTAATTCAACAAGCATTGAAAAATATCTGGGCAGGAAAAACATTTATAATTAAATCCAAATGGAATTAAGCAGACTCTTTGAACCTTCACATGTTGGCATATTATTGCTGCAGCATTGCCTGGATTTGGTTAATGCAAATGGTGCATCAGAATCACTGTTTTTTTTTTTGTTTTTTTTTTCTTTTCTTTCTTTCTTTTGGGTATAGCAAAGGTCTAGTTGTGGTACTTGTGCTTATTTTTTTCCAGGGTTCTCCTTAGACCATGGCATATCAATTTTTAGCAATATCCTACAATACTTTATTATAATAAAATACATTTTTAAAGATTCAATATTCACCTTCCCTTCACCTTTTTTTGTTTTGATTTCTAAGCAAGTGTTCCATGGAAAGCAATTTGAAAAAAAAAAAAAAAACAAACAAAACGCTGAGCTTCCTCTATTCCAGAACAGGTTTATTATAGTTATTTGTACTGTTATGAAATTTACCTACTTTTACCCCATAGTTCACCTTTACCAGTAAGATTCAATTAGTCATTAATAGTCCCTTGTTGACACATGCTATTAGATAAAATTTAGGAGGTTGCTATGAATACTTGGTTGAAATCCATACCATGTTGGTTTGGATTGGTCAAAACAGATTCAGAAAGACAAATAAATAGCTTAATTCCTTACCTCTTGCTAAAGAAAGAAATTTCTATGCTTAAAATCTGTTCTTTTGGAGAGGAAATGCAACAATTATTCTCAATACAATAGTGTACATCCTTCAATCAGATCACTATTATCCAACTCAAAGCAAAGTGCTGAAGGGTAGGCCACAGGGTAGTAACATATTGGTGACAACAGTGAAAAAATAATGGTCAAATTTGTGTTCTTCAAATCATCAGTAATTACATGTTTCCTGGGGTCTTATAGCTAACCTCTTTTGCTCCTTCAACTGCCATATCCAATATATACAAAGAAACTTCCCTTGACTATTCACTTCATTCAACGAGTACAATTGCCCTCTAGATATGGAAAAACACAGCGGGGAATACAAAGAAACAGTGTACATGTTCTTCAGTGTCCAAACATTTAGGTCAGTGTTTATGCAAAACTGGTGGCCCTCTTTAACCCTGTACCAATGTAGCATAACAAACAAATAGGGCTGCCTCACAGGAGAGAGGCAAGGCCACATGGACATAATTTATAAGTTAATTAGCACAGTCTACTGTGGCCAAGTAGTGACAGATGTGACACCTGCTTTCAGGGGAAAAATGAGAAAGAGGAAAGAATAGCAGAGGTCAGCGGTCTTCTCTTGGGAGATTGGTGGTCACACACAGGTCACATTGCCTGGAATATAAAACAACATTTTTAATAAGCTAAAGTCTCTTTGAAAGGCAAATTATAGATATAAGTGCAATTCAAAAGCACAAACTAAATCTTCCAACCAAATGTATATATATATGTCTTAGGCAGAGGCATTTGCACACCAAGAGTTGTTTAGAACATTAACATATTTTTTATATTAAAAAAAAGCAATTGATATGCCTAATATATTACTTAAAAGTTTTCCATAAATGTTATTTTTCTTTTTAAATGAAAGAGAACAATTAAACTGGCTGAATCTTTATACAGAGTAAAATCAACAGGGAAGTTGTTTATGGGAGATTTATTTTGTTTTGCCAGAATGTATAAGAGGAATGAAAATAATGCCATCATCTAAGAATTCTGACTTAGACTGGTTTGAGTCAAACTGGGATCATCTGTGAAATATAGTAATGTAGTATTTGACTTGAACCAATTGCCTCTTGTCAGTGTGGCAAGAATTCATTGTCTGTGCAGTCTTAGACAGCAACCAACAAAAACACATAAAACCGTCACTACCCATTCAAGTATTGACCAGGTCTCATCGCTAGGCTGAGGCAGACATCTCCATGCAGAAAGCATTTTGGGGAGAAGTCTGAGATCAACACATTTGGGAGAGTGAAGAAAATACAGGGACAGAGGGAGATATTGAACTGGAAGGCAGTTGTCATGGTAGATAGAGAAGGAACAAGTTCTTCTCAACCCTTTTAGGTCCCTGGTTGGATCTGAAAATTAAACTGGCAAAGATTAACAGGAGAAAAGCATAGTATACATTTACTTAATATGAGTTTTGTGTGATAGAGCAGCTTTCATTAGGAAATGAAGACTCAACAAAACAGACCTACGCATTTTGTTAGGTTGTATTGAGAGTGCGCAGTCATGGAGGACTATGATGGGGTCAAGAACATGAAGTATTTGTAGTACACTGGGGAAACTTACCAAGGCTTGTTTATTAGATTCTTTTGAGCATCCCTTTGTCTTCTGAGACCAGGATGCTCCTTTCCCCTGGGTATAGTGAGGGCATCTCTCACAGGAGGGTGTTATGAACTGTGTCAGGGAAGAATGGAGATGTGGGGAGGAGGTTAGCAACCTTCCTGCCTCTGTCATTTAGTTGAATTTTTTACTAAAATATATTCTGTATGTCAAGATGTCATATGTTGGGGAAACACGACTGGTCCCCATCTCAACTTAGGCCCTAGCCAAACCCACAGTGAACTCAGATACTGGGTTGGCCCCACAAGTTGTTCCAACTGAGACTGGGCTTTGGCCTTTTTATCATCTCCATTCCCCAATGTAATCTGTGACATATATCTTTTTAAAGCTATGATCTCTGAAAACTTAAATTCAGTAAAACACAAAAGTCAGACTTTTTATTTTCTTAAATGGTGTTTTTATTGGTTTTTGAGGGAGAGGAAGAGAGAAGGAGAAAGAGGTGGAACTATTGATGATGAGAGAAAAACATCAATGGGGTATCTCCTGCATGCCCCCTCCTGGGGATGAAGCTTGCAACCTGGGCATGTGCCCTGACCAGGAATTGAACTGGTGACCTTTTGGTGCACCGGATGATACTCGACCAACTGAATGAACCACACCAGAAGGACCATTTTAGTGTTCTGTGCGTGTGTAGGTTTTTTTTTTTTCCTCCCAGATAAAAAAACAAACCTTTAGCATCAAATGATCTGTGTAGGGCAGTAGTAATATCCATACCAGCAGCATCAACATAGGCTGGGAACTTGCTAAAAATGCAATTTATTGGGCTCCATGCTAGAATTATGGAATCAGTTGTGCTAGAAACCCCATTTTATGTTTTTACCAGACTTCGAAGGGTTTTCAATACCCTCTAAATGTTGAGAACTATTGACCTAGGACTTTTAAGACATAATTCAACAGTTGGGAGGAAAAGCTACTTAAATTTTTCAAAATTAGAGGGCTAGCTGAGTCTATAAAGAGACAGATAAGAAGTACATTCCTAAGTGAGATTTTGGTGTTTGTGAAGTTTATCAGGTTTTCTTGACTGTTAGACTGTTTCACCTGGCTTCTGCTACGCATGCAGGTGACATCTGGATGTCTAGCCTGAGTTGAGGCCCCTGTGGTGAAAGACCGCATTTGTGGTTTGTCCAACTATGTCCTGAATAAGGCCTGAGCAGGAGGAACATATCATTTCACTTGAACTGATGAAAAGCAAGAAAGAGCCTTAAGAATGACATGGATTTCCACTTCAGCAAGCCCCAATAAGACCAGGAAATAGCTTGTCTAGGTTTTATGATGATAATAAAGAGACTTATTTTGTGTAAGTTCAAGGTCATCCAAAGTGTAATTCGAGATGGGAATTTTGTTCTATGGGTTTATACCCAGCACTTCTTTTGTTGTTGAATTCTTCTTGCTTTTTTGCCATTTGAATAATATTTTAGTATAATATTGCTGAAAGTGAACTGAACCCACTCAGTCACTTCTACACCATATGGCAAATACCACAAACCTTCTTCCACACAGCTGCCTCTTTATCATTTATGACCTGCTCAAATGTGACTTCTTTAGAGAATGATCTGAGCTAATTACCCAAAGTTGTCTCTTTTTTAGCTCTAATATGTTCTAGTCAAATACACTATTGGTTTTCCTTTCTTAGTTGTTCAATATCTAATGTGTGTGTGTGTGTGTGTGTGTGTGTGTGTGTGTGTGTGTGATTTACTTATTTCCTTACTAAAAGGGATACACCATCAGAGTAATCTGATGATAAATCCCATTCTTCACTATATGCTGAAGATTTGGAAGAGCTCTTTTAACATATTATGCACTCAGTCAATACATTTTTCTTAAAGGAGTTTGTCCCGGTCTCTAGACAGCCCCAAATACCACATTTGGAATTTGAATTCAGTTTTGTTCCAAAATCCAGACTTTTTATTTTCTCTAAGCTGCCATATACGTACAGAATGTTATTATCATCTCTATGAATTAGAGTAACTAAACCTTATTGACCTGCTATGTGATTGAGTGATTTATAAAGAGTTGAATCCACAATTGTAGTAAGAGTTCAGGTAATCATATCCTGGTTTTATGGATAAAAAAAATCCTGAGGCTCTTAGACAGTAATTTTCCAAAATTCACACACCAAGCAGGTCTTTGACCTGTGGACACCAAATTCTTATTTAATTTGTCAGTGGCATTTCAAATGTGGTTGCATTAAAATCAGCTAAGGAGTCTTGCTAAGCTCCAGGTTGTCTGGTACTAGCTCCACAGACTCAGATTCAGTGGGCATAAGCTGGAGCTTAGTTATCAGCTTTTTAAAACTCATCCCAGGTCTTCCCACTCAAGTACCAAACATTTGCATTTTCTGCTAGATTTCAGTAGAGCAGACTACTGAAATGCCATATGGTGACAATGGTGGAGAAATGAAGGAGTTTTTCTTGGGGAAAAAAAAATCTCTGCTGAAGTCTCAATTGCCTACAAAGAAAGGCATGATTCAGGTAATGAGTCATGGGCACCAATCACTCTTTCGTATAGCCTTTACGTACAGATCCTGTCTGGTTCTGATTAGCCTGTGGGGACAGATGAGGTCAGAGCCAGAGTGTGTCTGGTTCCAGGGACATTAACACACCTCTCTGATGGAAGGAATGTCTCCTCACTTTGAAAGGTGACTCTGATGGGTGACTCTGGGCTGCAGAAACAGAGGCCAAGTTTTAGTAGAGGGAGACTTGCCATTGGCAGGCCTAATTTTGGACATGGTTGCTGCAGCTGCATATACTCAGGCTTTACATGGGAGTGAGGATAAAGCAGGGGCTATCATTGGCTAATGATGCATTTTCATCAGCTCATAACAATACTGAATAGGTCAGACAGCCTGCTGAAATAAATGTAATACTATTTCATTAAGAACGAGAAGGAGGGAAGGAATAGATTCATTTCTGGCAGCAAAATTTAACCCTGTGAGAAAATAAAGCTATATATAATTTGAAGAGCTACAAGAACTTTAAATCTCCCCCAGGATTTCTTTGCTTGCTCTTTCCTCTATGCCCCATGTCTTTGTCTCTTTTCCTTCAAGCATCCTGGTTTCCTAGTCATGTGGCTTTGGTCCCTACCTGGAGTATTTCTATCAATATTTCCTCTGGACATTAATGTAAGATACTCATGGTTAGCATGCATTTGGCTATTGTCTCTCCAAAGGTCTTTCCTTAGGATTTCATCCTGCACTTTGGATGATGGGTCAATTAAACTGAAAAGGAATTCCACACTTTCTCAGGCCCCCCAGTGTCCATAAAGTGGCAGACAAGCATGCAATTATCTAGTCACTTCTTTGGAGCAAAACTTTTAAAAAATATATTTTGATTTCAGAGAGGAAGGAAGAGGGTGAGAGATATAGAAACATCAATGATGAGAGAGAATCATTGATTGGCTGCCTCCTGCATGCCCCCTATTGGGGATGGAACCTGCAACCCAGGCATGTACCCTGACCAGGAATCAAACCAGGATCTAATCGGACCTTCTGGTTCATAGGTTAATGCTCAACCATTGAGCGACACCAGTCAGGTTTGTATCAATCCAATCAATGCCTACCCTGCAACAATATTAAAGATACCTATGTGAGCTTAAAATTAGTTGCATTTATTAGCATGTTAGGAAAATAAACATCAAGTCTACAAAAGTTGGTAAGTATCACTCATAATTCTACTCCTCAGAGATGACCACAGCTAATATTTTAACATACATTTTTCTAGTTATTTTGTTTTCTATATGTGTGCAAATATATCTAAACAGGGACTGATTTTTGCAGTAATCCCTCGGTATGCATGGGAGTTTTGGTGCCAGAATCCCTTGTGGGTAACAAAATCTATGGATGTGCAAATCTCTTACATAAAACAGCATAGTATCCTATATAATAAAATCTTAATATGCAAATAGACTGAATGGTAGAATGACTGTCCCTATGATGCACACTGACCACCAGGTGTCAAATGCTCAATACAAGTCCTGCCCCCCTGGTGATTATTGTGCTCCTACAGGGGGAGCACAGCTCAGCCAGAAGCCAGCAATCAGTAAGGAGTGAGGGATCCTGGTCTGTGAGAGCCCCGGACTGTGAGAAGGATGTCTGACTGCTGGCTTAGGCCTGATCCCTGTGGAGAACGGGCCTAAGTCAGCAGGAGGATATCTCCTGAGGGGCCCTGGACTGGGAGAGGGAGTAGGCTGGGCTGAAAAATCCCTCCAGTGCATGATTTTTATGTACCAGGCCTCTAGTATACCTATAACCTATGCACATCCTCTTGTATACATTGTCCTCTCTAGATTCCTTATAATATCCAATAAAGTGTAATGCTCTGAAAATAATTGTTATTCTGTGTTATTTAGAAAATAATGACAAAAATAAAGTAGCTATGTGTTCAATACAGATGCAAACATTGTAGGTCTACCTATAGTCAGTCCTTCATAACCACAAATTCCACATCATGGTTTCAAACAACTTTAGATAACAAAGATTCAGAAAAAAAAATTAGTTATTTTGTTTCTGATATGTGCTATGTAGTTTGGCAACCAAATGTTGATTTGGTGAATTAATTATTCATTGTTCTTTATTTTTAATAAAAAAATCAATCAACTAAAATTATTTGGGGTTTACTTTATAGGCTGAAAAGCTAAGTTGAGGAAAAATAACCTTGTTATAAAACAGAATTGATTATAATGAAATAATGTTGTACTGCTAGAAATAAGTATTTACAAGTGTTGTTTTCAATCCTCTACTTTCCAAAGAAGTCCTTACTAGTTGCATCAATCTTTCCATAGAAAAGTGTTTGCAACATACTTTCTAAACTAACAGTCCGGCTCCCTTCTCTTTATTGTTGTTTGTCAAGCTTTTATAGCTTCACTAATCAGCTGAAGTTATATCAAGCCTTCAAGAAATGACTATTTCATCACTTCCCTTGAAAACATGAAGGAAATGAACCAATCCCAAGGCCTAGTAATGCTTTCATTGGAGTCCAAAATTTTGCCTCCCTTATTTCCCAGTGATATGGGGCAATAGGCGGGCATGAAGTAGTACTTGAGGGCATTTTAATATTGAAGGAATTTATGACACATCAACAGCCCCTTACATGCCTCTTAGTACAAAATGTTCACATGAAATGCTTGTGTCTGTCCCAAGAAGGGAGATCTCATCACAGTTAGAAAGCCTGATGGATTTCACTAGTATGTTTTCCCAGCGAGAATTACTTAAAAAGAAATCATTTAATAATTAAAATTTCAATGTTAAACCAGACTCTCATATGTCAGATTCAGACATAGGGCCTCTGAAGAACTAGAAGACTACTACCAGTTTCCTTTTAGAAAAAGTAAACAACCCTGCAAATCCCATTCCTTCAAGGATTTACCTGAATTTCATGAGAATGCAATCTAGGGCCTTAGAAAGGATATATGGATTTATATAGTACATTTACCCATTTAATATATTAATGCCCATTATTGATTCATTTAAATCACATGTGTCAAACACAAGGCCTGCGGGCCAAATCCAGCCCGCCAGGCCTTGCAATGTGGCCCGCACCGCACTGTCATCACTGCACTCCGCTGTCAGTTTATGACATTGTCAGTTTATGACTGTTCAGTAAACCATTCGGCCCGCGATTTAGGCTGGATTTTAGATTTTGGCCCCTTCTCTGATTGAGTTCGACACCCCTAATTTAAATGATTCATTGAGGATTTGCTATGTACAATAGCTAGTGTAGTTGTGAGTGCTAAGGAAGCAGTGGTGTACAACCCAGTAAAACCCCAGTTCTCACAGGGTAGGACCAATAATTTAAAAGTAAGAAAACATATAACTGACATAATTTCAGGGAGTAAGTAACAGAGGAAGTAAAAGCAGATGATGAGGCAATGCATGACTTGGTTGTAGCTGTTCTAGATGTAATAAAGAAAAAAAACAGTCTCTGCCCTCAACTCTCTTAATATCGAATACAGGTAGCACTATACAAGCCAGTGGAACACATTAGTATTACATGACCTGATAGGAGAACACAAATGAGAAAACTTTTTACCCAACTTTGGGAGGTCTGGAAAATCTTTATCAGGGAAAAGAAAGGTAAGAGAGTAGAATGCCGAAATAACTCTGCATGGGAAGACAGAGGTGTGGGCTTGAGTTTGGCTTTGATGTGTGACATTTGATTGTCACACATCCTTTCTTATGCTGTTCTGTCTTGTACAGCAGGATGCATAATATTCCCTCAGAAGAAAGAACAGAAGGAGTGAGGCTCAAGAAACAGAATGGGAAGGAGCCTGGTATATTTCTGGAAAAATACGTGGTTCACAGAGAATGAGAGCAGAGAAGAAAAGCATTGAGGCAGGGATCTGATCATGCAGGACTGTGCTAAGAAATTAGGAGTATATTTTAGAGCAAATGAGATCCCTTGTCCCTTTAAGAGTTTCATGGTAGCTTATTAAACTTGAAAATTAGAAAATTCAAAAGATTAATTTTTTAATTTTATTTTATCAAACTTTTTTAATTTTCTACAATGAAGTATACTTATACACATTTTTAATTCCTACATCAGTTAGAAAAAAGAAACTAAGTTAAATTAGTTAAGATAGGTGAAAGGCCTCAAGTTAACAGTGTTTCTGTGGAAATACATCTAATCAGTGTATAATAACCTCTGAATAAGTGCATTAATACAATGACTTCTGTGTATCAGGCCTTCATTATACACAAGTGGATAGAGAGATGAACTCTTTTCCCATCTGCAATCTGGGATTATTACATTTAGCATTACCTTGGTGAGGGTATTGAGCAGCAATGACTTAGATACCCTGAGAATGCTGCTATACCAATTAATAGGAGTGTTGGCCTAGTCTGGATGGTCTCCTAATTTTGAATATATAGCATCCTACAACCCAGAAATCCAACCCTAAATCCATGTCTTACAGAAATGTGTACAGATGCTCCCCTAGAATATACAAGCGCAGCAGCAACTACAAAACTCTCCAAATCCTCATCAATAGCTGAATCAGATAAGTATATTTTGGAATATTTGCACAAAATGAAATAGCATACAGCACAAATAGTGAACAGACTACTTACTACTCCATGCAACAACACGAATAATTCACAAATATAATGTTGAGTGAAAAAGACCAGAGAAATAAAAATAGAAACTGTAGTGTGTGTGTGTGTGTGTGTGTGTGTGTGTGTGTGTGCGTGTGTGTGGTTATTTTAGTAAACTAGGAGGGCTTCCAAGATTCCGGAAATATTTTGTTTCCTAATCTGAATGGGGTATCTATCCACTCAATGATGACAAAATATCCATGTACATTTAGGTTGCGATTAAATATTAGAAGAAAAATTTTTAGCTTTTCAGAAATTTCCAATTAAGGGTAACTTGGTGACTATCAGTGTTATAAGATGTCAAAACTTTTAATATATCAGAATAAAAAGAGGATGTAGAACAGCCCCTCATCATTGTCCAACTACAAATATTATACCACTAGAGTCCCAGCACATGAAAATCATGCACTTGGGGGTGGGGGTCTTTCAGCCTGGCTTGCACCCCCTCACAGTCCAGGAGCCCTCAGGGGATGTTCAACTGACAGCTTAGGCCTGCTCCCACATTCTAAGCCACCAGTTGGACATTCTTAGCTGCTGAGGTGGGAGAGGTTCCCACCACCGCCACTGCACTCACCAGCCATGAAACTGGCTTCTAGCTGAGCAGCACTCCCCCTGTGGGAGTGCACTGACCACTAGGGGGCAGCTTTTGGCCCCTGGTGGTCAGTACACATCATAGCGACCAGTCGTCCCATAGTTCAATTGATTTGTATATTAGCCTTTTATTATATAGGACTAGAGTCTTGGTGCTCAAATTTGTACACAGATGGGGGTCCCCTGGCCTGGCCTGAGATAAGGGCTGATCAGGGGGAGGGACAGTGGGAAGTTTACTGTGTGAATGAACTGACCACCTACGAGCATCTACCCCTAGATGGTCAGTGTATGTCATAGCTATCAGCTGGTTGTCCAGTCATCTGGTCGTTTGGTCATAACAGTCGCTTAGGTTTTCATATATATAAGTGGGTTATACATTATCTTTTTGCCTAGACTAAGGTCAGCTACAGACCAAAACATTCCCCTGAACCCTCCATATTTCAGAGGCTATGAATCAAGCTTTTCTTCATGCCAATTGAATGAAACCTGAGGATCACTGAAACTCTATTTGGCATCTTTGATACAGAGTATGTTCTGAACCCAACACAAGCCACATCTCCAGAGACATCCAAGTTACCCTGCAATAGAGGGGTGAAGGCCTAGGTAACTCAGGTCAGATCCATACAAAATACCAAGAGACAAACCATTTATAAGCCTTTTCTTGAAAATGTTGTAGAGTCATTTGTAGAGGCTCACCTCTATGAAAAAAAAGTGGAACATTGAAGCCCTATGGAAATCTCATAGTACTGAAGGATATTGAGTCTATTACTTTGAAAAATAGAATTGTGCAAAACTGTTGCCTATATAGACAGAGCCCTAGATGATTTTATGTGCCTTCTGAAATAACAATCCAAAACCTTTCTACTAAAATCATGATTATGCCTCCCAATTTCTGCTCTTCTTTCAGGTTAAAAGGTCAATTATTAGATTTTAGTTACACAAACAAATAAATAGCGGCACTTACATCTATGGACATCATACCCCATCCCACTTCCATTCAGCCCCTACTTCCAAAAACCAGGTAATATTAACAAATAGCAAGAAAAATAATCTAAGGAGGTTTATGTATTTCTCTTTTGCCAAGTAAAAGATAGTATTTTAATGGATTAACAGTTTCTCATATTAGAAATGAATCCAAAAACAGTAAACAAATTATGTTTCTTGTGTAACTAGCTTTTTATAGTGCCAAAACTTCCTGTGTTTTGCCGACAGCACTATCAACCATAAAAATAAAGTAAGTAATCCACCCCCACTCCATATGGCTAATATTTCCCTGATACCATTGAAATTATTAACAGATTTGGTAGTTCTTGTGTATTCCTTAAATACAAATTTGGGCACTTTTCAGCAAAAGCTAATTGGAACTTTCTTTTAAAAAGTCTCCCTTTGCAGTTGTAAAAAAAAAAAAAAAAAAAAAAAAAAAAAAAAGCTTGTCAGTCAAGAACTGTTACACTAAACAGTCCTCACAGGTTTTTGTTTGCTTGTTAGTTTGTCTACCCCTCTTACCCTTCCCTCCTCCCACCTATGTCAATCACATTGTCCTTCTTTCCACCAACTGCTTATCAGGAACCCTGGGTCCTCGAAATCAAACTTTCTCACTATGCTCAGATCCAATTCTCAATCTACTAAATGTCAATCAAAGACCTAAACTCTCACAAATAGTGTCATGTCTTAATAATTCAGTTGTTAACTGGAAAACAAAATGCTACCGTGTTTCCCAGAAAATAAAACATCCTCCAAAAATAAGACCAACTTACAGGTTTCCTTCTGAGTGAAATATAAGGCATACCCCCGAAAATAAGGCCCCCTTAGGCTTTATCTCATAATGAAAATTAATTTACCGTAAACTGGTCCTTAGGCCGTCTGACTGGAGTCTAGCAACCAGTGATGTTACACAGAGTCCTGACGTCACTGCTGTGTGCAGGCGGAGCAGAGGTTGGAGTGAGCGGTGAGCGCGGGGTGGGAGAGAGGAGGATACTTTTGCAGATGCGTGTAGAAGAACAGGAGGATTAGAGCAGACTGGATGCGGCAAAGGTTGTGAGTGCTGGTCTGTCTCTGGTGACACTATCTGATGCTTGTGGCCACTCTCATGATGACTGAAGGTTCTCAGTCAGTGGCAGACCCTGCTGCAGCCCAGATTCAGGCCCCAGCAAGCCCAGTGACAATCCCCAGGCAGGCCCCAGGGGGTAAATGTCTGATAAAGGGGTAGGGGGGATGTCTGGTGAAGGTGTTCAGTGGCACAGGGCTGGGGGGAGGGGGATCACTTAAAATGACACAGGAGGATCAGAAGGGGCCATCAAAATGACCCAGGAGGATCAAAGGGGGTTACTATAATGGTAATCCCCCCTCTGATTCTCCTGTGCCATTTTGATTTCCCCCTGTGTGATTTTAAGTGATCCCCCTACCCACACTTGATATCCCAATTCCTTTTTTTTACTCCTAGAAATGAGTGCAAAAAGTAAAAGCTACTCCATGGAGTACAAGAAAGGAATCATGGAAGATTCTTGGGGCCAAAATCTTACTGCTTTCTAGAAAGAGAAGATGTTGAGTATCCGATTGGTCCGAAAATGGCGAGCAGAGTATGGTGACCTCATTGAACAAGTGGACAAGGGAAATGCTAAAAAGCACAAGTGTGGATCAGGTCGGCAACCATTATTTTCCAAGCTGGAAGACCTGATCTGTGAATGGGTTGTTGACAGAAGAGCAAAGGCTTTGGTTGTGAATCGGGCTCAGATTCAAAAATTTGCCCTTGCAATGGCATCACAGTTTGACATAGCCCCAGAAGACTTCAAAGCATCACAACACTGGATGGATAATTTCCTTCAGAAAAGTGAACTGTCTTTAAGAAGATCTACAACATTGTTTAGGTTGGAAGATACTCAAGTTATTAAGTGAGCACTTGCATTCAAGTCCTTTATTGATGATGCTGACTTCTCTAAATACAATCTTTCCAACATGATTGCTATGGATGCAACTGCAGTATTTATGGGCCAATCATCTTAAACAACAATTGAACAGCGGGGTGCCTCCTTAGTGTACATTCCCTCCACTGATTATGAAAGTGCACGTGTTTCCTGTATTTTGGCAATTCGTCTGGATGGCACTAAAATCCCACTTTTAATCATTTCTAATGGCAAGAAGGAAAAGATTGAAAGTGCTTTGGGCATTTTTATTCTTGAAACTGAAAAAGCCTGGGCCACACAAGCAGTTAAAAGGAAGTGGGTCGATTTAATGCTGACATTTGTTATGCAAGGGAGCCAAAGAGGTCTGCTAGTCTGGGATGCAGCCAGCACTCACCGCGCTAAAGACATGAAGACATTTCTTCACAAAAGAAAAATAGATCAGATAATGATTCCTGCAGAAATGACGGCCTATCTCCAGACTCTTGATATTGCAATAAACAAGCCATTCAAAGACAATTTGGGAATGGAAATTAATGATTACATTGAAAATAGAATGG
Source organism: Pipistrellus hanaki (assembly GCF_964339955.1). Classification (NCBI taxonomy): domain Eukaryota; kingdom Metazoa; phylum Chordata; class Mammalia; order Chiroptera; family Vespertilionidae; genus Pipistrellus; species Pipistrellus hanaki. Next base: position 13,588,451 of record NC_140503.1, read on the forward strand.
AGAGAAATCAGCGTGGAAACTTTGTGAAAACTAAACTGCAAGAAGTTGTGACTTGGGTGAAGAATTCATGGGAGAAAATCACTGACAGTTGCATTGCAAATGCACTGCGAGCAGGCTACCTTGATAAGAAGTACTCATTTAAAGACAGTGCTATTGCTAAACATGAGAGCTTTGGTCCACTGATTCTGAAAGAAATAGAGTCACGAGAAATTCACCAGGAAATTCAGGAATTGGATTGTTATGATAATGTTCTAGAAGATGATGACATGATTGTCATTGAATAAAGAGTAAATTCTTGATACTGTAGGATTCACAGTTTGTCTGGTTTGTGTTGACAACTACTGTACTATTGTACCGTATACATGTAATAAATTTCCTTATTTTCATTTAACAATAAATGTGTACCATATTCTTCTTCATGGAAAAATAAGACATCCTCTGAAAATAAGACCTAGCGCATCTTTGGGAGCAAAAATTAATATAAGACACTGTCTTATTTTCGGGGAAACAGGGTATATTTCCTAGTGAGGAAAACCAAAATATTCAAATGGATTGCATATTGTTTTCTCTGTGTTGACCAAGCAGAAGATCATAGTTTCAGAAAATGGCTCTCAGTCTTGGGCCTGCATCCAGCATGTATGTGGCACACAGGAAAGTGAAAACTTGGAAACATGTTTAAAGGAGTTTAAGTAAAACAAAGATGAGAATTCTCACACCTAAAGTGTTTCACATAGATTGTAATCATTTGAAAATAGATGCTAATAGTGCTTCTGAATTATTGTGACTGTCCCATAGAACAATTGAGTATTTTTCAGTTCTAACAAAAAAAAAGTATTTTTTTTATATTAGTATTTTAACTGTGTGTGGAAATATCACTCTGCTCTCTTTATTCTGATCTATGTTGCTTTCATCTCCTTGGCATCTTTCTTCCCCAAGCCATGCTCTTGGAAGTCTTTTAATCATAGCCTTACCCCTCCTTCTCAGTTACATATGGACAAGTTTTAGTCAACTTTACCATCCAGTCCACTGGCAGTCACAACGGTTTAAAAAGTCAGCTCAGAACCAAGCAGTGTTACCGAGTGCATGTACCCATTGCTCCTAATAGCCAAAACTCAAAATGTCAGGGCTTGAACTAAGGAAAAGTTTAATGATCAAGAAGACCCCAACCACCCTAATGTTTTGGCTCAGTGGATAGAGCGTCAACCTAGGGACTGAAAGGTACCAGGTTCGATTCTGGTCAGAGGCGTGTACCTTGGTTGTGGGCACATCCCCAGTGGGGAGTATGCAGGAGGCAGTGATCAATGTTTCTCTTTCATTGATGTTTCCAGCTCTCTATCCCTCTCCGTTCCACTTTGTAAAAAGTCAATGGAAAACATATATATATATATATATATATATATATATATATATATATATATATATATATATTATTTTTTTAAAAGAAGACCCCAACCAAGAAGATGGGAGACTTAGTGGTGCCTCACATCCATCTAAAGAAAGTACCAAGTTTTTTGTCGAGGGAAGGGAAAATGGGATGGTCAAGAGATGATTGACAACTGAACATTTCTGTGTGCCATCAGGGGTCCCAGGGAGATTGTTTTTAGTCTGTTGGCCTTAGCAGAGGATGAGTCTAGTCACAAGGTTCGTGAAAATTTTTATAAACAATACATACTTCCCTTATCTCCTCTGAGAGGCACTTCCTGGTAAAAAGATGATTTTTGTAAAACTCAAATAGCAAGCAGAACTCCTCTAATGATCAACATATCCACATAAGATGCAGCTATTGATTGAAGCAGGCTTCGAGTCAGAGAGGTCAAGCATTTCATGCTTACAGGAGGGTCTTTACCTGGAAAGAAATATGGACACTGAGGATTTTATTGGATGGTTATGCTGTGGGCTGGCTTCATCCACAATCTCCCCCACATGGAAAGCTCTGGTCTGCAGTTAGAGAAAAGGAGAGAGTACCACAGGCAAGCAGAAACAAGCACTGGGCAGAAGCCCTGTTCAGACTCATCTGTTCCTTAGATGCAAGAATCTGTGAAAAGCAGTCTATCCAAGCAAGGGGTCTGAACACGTCAGTGCTGACAACAAGGGTTTACAGAGGCAGCACATTTCACTTTTATAGCTCCCATTGCTCTTTCATAGTGTCCAATAAAAATTGCCTCCCCCTGCCTGTCAGTGGTTCAGTGGTTGAGCTTCCACTTATGAAGCAGGCGGTCATAGGTCTGGGAGATTCGATTTCCAGTCAGGGCACATGCCTGGGTTTTGGGCTGGATCCCCAGTGTGGGATGTGTAGAAGGCAGCTAATCAATGATTCTCTCCTATCATTGATGTTTCTATCTCTCTTTCTCCCTTCTTCTCTGAAATCAATATACATATTTAAAAAAGCGCCTCCTGGTAAATTGCATCCTGACCAACTTTACAGAATCATGGAATGAGCCTATTCTAATTCATGAAAACCTTTATATATTTAAAGAATATCCATCATTCCCTTAGCCTTGTTTTCCCCAAGCTAAACATTTTCACTTAGTTCCATTAAAAGGACAAGACTGGATTGAATCTGAATTTGACCAACAGGAGATCTTTTGTTCCTCTTAGGATCTGTGGTCAGGTCAAGGTTAATAACTAAGTAGATAGTAGGATCCTATATGAAGTCTGAGTGTGAAAGTAAAGTCTAAGGAAGTTAGCATGTGTAAAACAAAAGAATAACATTATATACAGGAGATAAAATAATGTAAAATAGCGTCAAGTATTATTCTCATTTTCTATAAAGAGTAGGTGGAATAAAATAACCAAGCACAAATTTCAACAAAGTTCCGTCTGTTCTAGGAAGTGCTAAAAGGAGTTAGTGGGGGAAAATATTCCATAGCAAATTAAAAATAGAAAGAACATGAACTTGAAAAATAGTGGTATTTTAGGATGTTTCAGTTAATTTACTGACTGGCAGAAAGAAAATTTAACTTGTTCTAAAAAGCAGCTACCTTACAGAGAAGAAATGTGATTAAGTTGAAAAGTAAAAATATGAAGGTCAGCTGAAATAAGACAATTTCATTCCTACTGGTAAATTTAAACCAAAAACAAAACTGAATTGTTGAGAAAATAAATTTCCTTTGCCTGACTTGTCTTAAACACAAATATTAGGTAGATTCTGAATAGTACCGGAGCAATTTTGTCTCTCACAGTTGGAATAGTGGTTTTAAAGAATCTAATAAGAATCTCCTATGTAGGTTTTATAAAGACAATAAAGCTAATTTAAGTCATGCATCTATTGAAGATAAAATAGAAACTTTTAAAATAAAATTGTTTAAAAATAAATATTTTTGTTGAGTTCAGAGAGGAAGGGAGAAGAAGAGATAGAAACATCAATGATGAGAGAATCATTGATCAGCTTCCTCCTGTGTGCCCTCCATTGGGGATCCAGTGCACAACCTGGGCATGTGCCCTTGACTGGAATCAAACCCGGGACCCTTCAGTCTACAGGCCAACGCTCTAACCACTGAGCAAAACTAGCTAGGGTTAAAATATAAATTAAAAAAAATAAAACCCACAAAACTCTGGGATAGTATTATAGTTTAGCTTCACAAATAAAAGCCTTTTGTGTGGTACCCTCGATTTAATATTAGCTCAGCTTTTTTTTTTTTTCTTGAAGCCCAGTAAATGATAATTTCTATTCAATCCCAAGAATATACTTATTGTGAATGTTGTTTGCCTTTGGCTTGTGAACTTTTACATCCCAAGGACTTAAGAGGTTTTCTCTAGACCTCCATCTGCACTAGTTTATTCTGTGAACTATGAGCAGTTGTTTCCTGTAAAACTTGCCTTATTTTGAAGTCAGAAAAACAAAACAAAACGTGTGTTCAAATCCAAGTTCTCTAATTCACAAAAACCTTCTGAGTCGGTTTCCATATTTGTAAGTTCAAAATCATGATTATCAACTATAGAACCCCAAATAATTCAGTTAAAAAATGAGTAGATCTGAATAGACATTTTCCCAGAGACATATGATAGCTAATAGGTACATAAAAAAGGTCTTCAACAGCAGCAGAAAAATACAAATCAAAACCACAATGAAATATCAACTCTTACCTTTTATAATGGCTATTATAAAAAAGGACAGGAAATAATAAGAGTTGGTGACAATGTGGAGAAAAGGGAACTCTCATGCACAGTTGGGAATGGAAATTGGTGCAAGTCACCATAGAAAACAGTATGAAGGTTCCTCAAAAAATTAAAAATAGAACTTTCATATGATCCAGCAATTCCATTTCTAGGTATTTATCCAAAGAAAGAAAAACACTATTTTGAAAACACACTTATGTTCATTTAAGCCTTATGTATAGTAGCTAAGATATAGAAACAACCTAAATGTCCAAGGGGTGAATGAGTAAAGAAAATGTTATCTGTATACATATACATATACATATACATATACATATACATATACATATAATGAAAATATTATTATATAATGAAGTATTATTCAGCTATAAAAGAGAATGAAATCCTGCCATTCTGATAACATGGATGAACCCTAAGTGGTATTATGCTAAGTGAAAGAAATACTGTATAACTCATTTATCACTTGTATGTGGAATATAAAAAAAAAAAATCATAATGCTTTCTTTATTGATTTGTCATGAGGGTATGATTATTTTTCCAAAGCACTGAGCATATTGTAAGTACTAAACTCATGAAAACCTCTTTCATTAATGTGAGAAGTTGGGATACAGATCATCTAAAGAGAGATGAATTGTACTTACTAGAGTGGAAATGCATAACAATGTATTTGAATCACCTTCTGAACTCTAACATATCATTGTCAGGATAACTTGTTGCTCTAGAAACAATTTAAAAATATTTTGTTGGGTACTGTGGTTGTCGCTGGGTATATGTCATTGAACGACATGAAGTCCTATTCCTCAAAGAAGCCATGGAACATAGGAACAGATATGAAAACCAAAGTCCTGTGCTAATTGCATGGTTAGATCTATGTATTTGTAAAAGGATTCGACCCATGAAGGGATTAGTCTGTTCTAGTCTCAGACTGGATAAGGGAAACAACCTATCCATGAAGGCTGTTTTTTAAAAAAATATATTTTACTATTTTTTTACAGAGAGGAAGGGTGAGGGATAGAGAGTTAGAAACATTGATCAGCTGCCTCCTACACATCTCCCACTGGGGATGTACCCACAACCAAAATACATGCCCTTGACAGGAATGGAACCTGGGACCTTTCAGTCCTCAGGCTGAGGCTCTATCCACTGAGCCAAACCGGTCAGGACCATGAAGGCTTTTTGGAGGAGATAGTGCAGAGGTTCGTCTTGAAGGAAGTACAGAAACTAGCCAGGAACACCATCTTAGGTAGAAGAAAAAGTCTGAAATAAGGCTCAAGCAGTTAAAATATGACCCAGGAACTCCAAGCCCTGTGACAGCACTAGACTGATAGTTTTAGAAATGTGTATTTTTAAACTTCAACATTACATGGGATTACCATGTCTTATCTTTTTTTTTAGGACAAAGAAAAAAATAGAAAGGGTTTTAATATAACCATTGCAATTAACACAGAAGATCATTTATAATATTGAAATTACAGCACCAATCGCATTAAAATGAGGCAAAGGATGCCCACTGTTATTCAATATTGTTATGGGTTGTCTAGCAATGAAATAAAGCACAAAACTGAAATAACATGTATGATTAACATTAAGGAAAATATAAAATTACCATTATTTGTATATGACAAAAATTTCTTCCTGAAAATTTCAAGAGAATCAAACTGTTGGAACTAAATGTAAATTTGGTTTCATCTACATGTATCACAAAGGTACAAAACTGGATGTATTATGTAAACAACAATCAGTTAGTCAGCATAATGTGGGAAAAGTTTCCATTCATAACAGGAGCAACAATAACAACAACAAATGCTTGAAAGTCACAATAACAAAAACTCTTCTAAACTGAATTAATCTGAATGCTTTTGCTGAGTAGTTTAAAGAACATTTTAAAATTGAGAGAAATACCAAATCCACAGATGGGAAAATTAAATATGATAAGCCACTCTTCCCTTTTTAGATTTTATGCAAATCTAGTAAAAATCATAGTGTGATTTTTTTTAACTTAACAATCTGAATGTTGAGTCATTTAGAAAAAAAAACTAGTTTCGTTGCAAAGAAACATTTTTAAGTAAAACGAGTTTGTATTCAATTTACTATTTATGGTAATTGTTATATGCATTTACACAATTGTTATATATATAATCAGTTATATATATTTGTAAAAAATAATTTTTTTTCAGTATTGGAACAAATAAAATATGGATTTCCTAAATAAAATATTCATAAATAGACAAACATATTAACTTACTGTGCAATAAATGAGGGAGCAAACTCCACTTATAGAAAATAACTTTGATTTGAGAATTTTAGAGCTTCCTATTAGTTCTACAGCATGGTACCCAATACAATTATACATAATGTAGAATAGAAATTATAATTGAAATAATTAAAATATATCATCACTGAATCAAGTCACATTTCTAATCTTATTTTATCATAAGGTCTCCTTTTATGTAAAACGATTTGTATCAAGTCCATTCTGAAATGAAGAAACTGAATTTACACCCTAAGTCAGGGGTGAAATCAAATCTAGAACACCCTGTTCTTGGCATTTATCCTATAATAAGCTTTGATGTTGGTTATGGACAGTGAAAGACAAGCCACAGAGACAGAATTTTAGTATTTGATTTGAGGTTCTTTTCTTTGAATCTCTGCATTTATCTACTGCTCAGTAAGTAAGGAGGCTAACCGAACTATCTCTGTGAAATTCAAATTTCTTTGGTGGGATATAAAAGGCAAGTGGATAAGAAAACATGCAAATAATTAAATAATAAACATGAAAATGTGCTAAACTTCTTAGTGCTCAAAAATTCAAATAATATTGATGACCAGTTCCACCTATCATATTTCAAAAGATAAAAGATTTATGAAATCTAATATTGGTATGCATATGGGGAAAGAGTGACTCCCATATGGTGGAAATATAGTAACTACAGCACTTTTAAATTTTAATTAAAATTTAAAATATATTTATATTTTCACTTAGTAAATTATATCTAGAAATTTATAACTTAAAATAATTGCTGAAGTGTTAAGAATATAGGTATATGTGTTTTTGTTGTGTATATAAAATAAAAGCCTAATAGGCTAATTAGACTGGATGTCCTTCTGAATGTCTTTCAGTCCTTCCAAACAAAGCTAGGTCTGCAAGAAAAGCCCAGGTCTTGAGTGCCAGAAGGAAGCCAGTGCTGGCAGCTAGGGGAAGGAAGGCCTACTCTTGCACGAATTTTGTGCATTGGGATTCTAGTATATAATAATTATATGTAAACTAAAGGCCCAGTGCACAAAGTTTGTACATGGAAGGGAACATCAATATTTACTATTTAATTTGTGCATCTAGGTTGCATACCTTTAAAAAACTAGAAGTCATACCCCTCAGAGGTGGTATCAACCCTCAAGAAAGTGCATAATCTTGTTAACTATTTTGTAATCCTATCCCCACCTTGTTTTCTCTAAATTTCCTTGAGCCCCCCCCCCTTTTTTAAAAAAATTTAAAATACATTAAAAAAAAAACAAAAAAAACCACAAAAACAAAAACACGGGTAAACCTATTGTTCTCCAGAGCATTTGAAATCCTGTTTCCCAGACTATCAGTCTGGCTCAAACAAATTTCTCTAAAATTTTTCTACAGGTTTAGGCCTTTCTTATGTTGGCAGCTAGCTCTGAATCTCCACTATATATACCTTAATATATCAGGGTGATGTAAAATATTGAATCATTGTAGGAAGTACTAGTTAAATTTCCATTTAATATTATGTAGCCATTTAAAATAACAACAACATAGACACTTATATACTCACTCAGAAGAGTGAATTCAGATTGCAAAATATAAAAAGGAAATTGCACAAAACATATATGACTTAATTTCCTATTTTGTACATTAAAACTATGTAGAGTGTACTTTATATCTATATATGTATACAGTATGTATCTCACAAGATAAAAATCTGGGAAGGAGGGATGAACATCTGCCTGGAAGACACAGAATAAAGCTGTCCTGCTCCTGCTGGGTGTATGCACAGATGCAGATACAGGCAGCTGCCAATGACCAGGAGCCATCCACTCTCCCAAGGTCATGATGCAGCTGTAAACTGCCACAGAGATCTCCTCTTTGAGTTACTGCTGCTTCTGTCCAGCAATGCCCCCTGACTTGCTTTATTATGGCCATCTAGTGCTGGGGGTACCCAAAAGGTAACCTGCTGCACTCAACAACTTTCCACCCCTACTAAGTTCCACTTCTCCTAACCCCACCTTGGAAGCAACAAGCAGTCCAGAACCTACCCAAGCTTCCTTTACTTAATCCTCAGAACCCAAACCAAGCACTGGGTTTCCCTGTTCTTGCTTGGCAAGCAACATCACATGGTTCATCTGAATCTCTGCTCTTGTTTCCTTCAGTCAAGAAATTTGATTTTGTCAGACTACACATTAATTCGCAGAGGCCTCTGGTAATTTAATTAGATTTTAACAGCAACACAAACATACATGTATATAAAGATATTTATTCATGTATCCATCTGACTACTTAGTTATCACCTTCCAAAGTAAAACAAGAAAAGTTCTGTAAGTTGCATATGACATTTTATTTGTGGTTACTGTGAGACATGTGAATAGAGGAAGTTTGGAGAGAACCTTTATGGTTAATTTAAAAATTTCTTATTATAATGGTTACTATGGGCCCAGTGCACAAATTCATGTATCTTGAAAGGTACTGTGGGGTGTGAGGCTGTGGTAGGCAGAGCGGCGGGTCTCAACCTATATTCACATCCCACTGGCCCCTTCTGCCACAGCCCCTGGTCCCCTGACTGCTGGCAGCCCTGTTCCTGATGCTGCTGCTCCCATGTGCTGGTGGCATCAGTCCCACTTGTACCCACTGACAGCGTGGAGCGATTGGAGCAGTGCCAGGAGGGGGTGCCAGTGGCAGCTGCTTCCCTGATCACCTCTCAGGAGCAGAGGGAGGTAAAGAAGCCCTCAGGGGTCATAGGGCTCACACTGCTGACAATGCTGAGCAATTTGGGCCAGCACTGGGTGTCAGCAGCAGATGTGAATGGCAGCTCTGGAGCCAGCAGCAAGTGTGGGCAGGGCCGGCTCCAGCAGCAGGTGTGAACATCAAGTGGGGCCATGGTGCACAGAAGAAAAGAATTTTTAGTAACCACCAGATGCTCAGCCCGATGACAGTGACCTGCACCCCACATTGGTCTGGCACCCCCAATTATCTGCTCCACCATCCCACCTCAGCTGACATGCACCATGTTCGACACTCTACTGCCTGCTGCTGACGCCCGCCATGCCCCATGCACACCTCCTGGTGGTCAAAGCACATCATTGAGACCGGTTGCTCAGTTGTTCTGCTGTTTGGTCTATTTGCATATTAAGGTTTTATATATATATATATATATATATATATATATATATATATATATACACACACACACACACTAAAGGCCTGGTGCACAAAATTTGCCCCTCAGCCAAGCCTGTACCCTCTCCAACCTGGGACCCCTCGGGGTATATCCAACTGCTGGTTTAGGCCCGAACCCACAGGAATCGGGCCTAAACCGGCAGTCAGACATCCCTCTCACAATCCAGACTGCTGGCTCCTAACCCCTCATCTGCCTGCTAGCCTGATCATCCCCTAACCACTCTCCTGCCAGCCTGATCAGTGCCTAACTGTTCTCCTGTCTGCCCAATTTCCCCCAACTGTCCTTCCCTGCTGGCTCAATCACCCCCAATTGCCTCCCCTGCCAGCTCAGTCACCCCAAACTGCCCACCCATGTAGGCCTGTTCACTCCCAACTGATTGCTCCTGAAGTCCTGGTCCCACCCAACTGCCCTCCCTCCCCTGTAGGCCTGGTAGCCCCCAAATGCCCTCCCCTGCTAGCTTGATCACAACTACCCTCCCCTGCCAGCCATCTTGTGGTGGCCATCATTGACCACATGCGGTCTGCCATCTTGTGTGTTTACTTCTATATCATATAGGATGGATAATAGATGGGTATTACTGTTCTTTTTTTTTTTTAAGGTAATTAATTAATAAAATATAATTCATTTCAACTAGTTCTCTGACCTTCTACAAGTGCAAATACATTCTTTATTCACACCCAGACCCCTCACATACATGCACCTCTCTGAGAAAAAAAACAAACATCTTGAGTTTAGATCATAAAAACTCTAGATACTGGCAGTTTTCCTTCAATTGTTTTCAAAATCCAAATATGTACTTTAATTTAATTTTAATATGTATTTCATTCTCAAAGTAAAACTATTAAACAGTATGACTATGTATACATAATATATTATTATGCATGTGCAGTTTTACTGCTTAATATATATTGCTCATTATCACACAATAAGAATATTATATAAAATATTCTTATTGTGTGATAACTATTTGTCTATACTATACCTATATTTATATGTAAAAATTGCCTTCTTTTTTGTTTATTTGTTAATTCTTACCTGAGGATATTTCTCCATTGGTTTTTATAGAGAATGGAAGAAAGAGGGAAAGACAGAAACATTGATGGGAGAGAAAAACATCCATTGGTTGCCTCTTGCAAGAGTCCTGACCAGGGCCTGGGCCTGGGAGGAGCTTGAAATCATGGTATGTGCCCTTGACCAGAATCAAATCAGGGACCTTTTGGTCCATAGGCTGATACTCAATCCACTGAGCCGAACAGGCTAGGACAAAATTTCCTTCTTAAAATAAGCTGGAACTGAGAATCTAAGTGAAGATTTACTTAGCCAATATTTGATGAAATTATTCTTAAGGTGTGGTTATCCCACACACATCTGGTAACAAAGAACACGAGGGTTAGAAAGCAAGCCATTTAGAGAAGAGGCAATGGATTATTGTCAGTCCTAACTATCTGCTATTGCTGTTCTTGATTCTCTAAGAGGGAGCACAGGTGGAAAAGTAATTAATGCATAAACTAATTAGTTATCTTGTTTGCCAATTGTATATGATAAATAAAACAGATTGCAGGAAATAATTAGCAGGTTGAAATAAGGTGAGGCCAGTAAAGTGAGATGAAATGATATTGATGGTTAGATTGGCAATAAACCATAAAACATGGATGTCTTTGAATATTATTTTAGCAAGGAGGCAATAGAAAGAAATATCTTAGAATTTTGTTTGTTTTTTAAAAATATAAAATATAATTAAGGGCATTCAATACTATGTCATTCTGTCAACAAATTTCACTTAGTGTAAATAATTACTGTGCATAAATCCACTTTTTAAAGAATTTCATTCAATTTGCAAATATAAAAACAGCTACTGACTTTTTATAGAATGGCAAACATATTTTCAACACTCTTTAGATAATATAAAAATAGAATTTGACTTACAAGTCCAGGAAGCGCACAGAACTCCAAACAAAAGGAATCCAAAGAGGACCACACCGAGACACATCATTATTAAAATTCCAAGAGCAAAAGATAAAGAGAGAATATTAAAAGAAGCAAGAGCAAAGAAGGTAGTAACTTATAAAGGAGCACCTATACGATTGTCAGCTGACTTCTCAACAGAAACCATGCAGGCCAGAAGGGAATGGCAAGAAATATTCAAGGTGATGAATAGCAAGAACCTACAGCCAAAAATAAGCTACCCAGCAAAGCTATCATTCAGAATCGAAGGCCAGATAAAGAGCTTCACTAATAAAAAAAAGCTAAAGGAGTTCATCACCACCAAACCAGAATTATATGAATTGCTGAAGGGGGTTCTTTCAGAAGAGAAAGTAAACAAAGATAAATATTATGAACAACAAATACGTAATTATCAACAAGTGAATCTAAAAACCAAGGAAATTAAAAAAATCTGATGAACAATATTAACTGTTGAATATAATAGAATCAGAGGTATGGAAGGGGAGTGAACTGAAGATTCTTGGGGAAAAGGGGAGAGGGGGGCGTGGGAAGAGACTGAACATAAACTGTGCACCTATGGATGAGGACAATGGGGAGAGGGGAAAGGGCAGAGGGTGGGGTGGGAACCTGGTGGAGGAGAGCAATGGTGGGGGGGGGGGGGAAGGAACATTTGTAATAATATGAAAAATAAAAACTTATTAAAAAAAATAAATAAAAATAGATTTTTTTAGTTTTGTCTTCTCTGGAATCTTTCAGTCTAAGTTCACTTTGGTCAGAAAAAATGTTTTCTATATGACTATTAAGTGGAAGGCAGTATGCTAATGCTATAAATGGGATTTTTATATATTCCACTAAAAATCTGCAGAACCTAAAAGAAATTAAAACGTGGGGTAAATATTACCTTTCTTTCAATGTTGATTACCGAGGTTTGTGCTACTGAGCTCACCTTCACATTTAAGTAAAATACATTTGAAAACATGTGGAAAAAAAGTCAGGGTAATGGCAACTGAGAGATGATATTACCTATGAGGTGTAGATATTTAAGTGAGTATTATAGACAGAAAGGATATTAGACATTTTGTAGTCAGTTTTTTATCTCATTTCTCATTGTAGGGAATCCTAGTAACATTGTCATTTAATGTTGCAAACATTAAATTAGATAATTTACAAGGTCTGCTTCCTTGTCTTTCTAATCCATCAAAAACATCTGTTTTATTGCTCAATTAGAAATAGAAAATTATGTGCTCTACTAGAGGCCCAGTGCAGGGATTCATGCACCAGTGGGGTTCCTCAGCCTGGCCTACACCCTCTTGCAATTTGTGACCCTTTGGAGGATGTTAGAGTGCCAGTTTCGGCTCCACCCCGCAGGCCAGGCCAAAGGACCCCACTGGTGCACTAATTTGTGCACTGGACCTCTAGTATGCATATAAGATCTTTGGTTAATCACTTCCTGCTCTCCCCGCCACTTCTCTCTGAGATTCATCAGTCTGTTCCATATAGAAACTGATATAAATCTGAAGACCTTTTATACATCCAGAGTGACTTCACATGTGTGAACTGATTCAGTCCTCAAAACGACCCTCTGTGCTTTCTGAGTCTATGATGCTGTGCTCATTTAGCAAATGAACAAACAGATTACAAAAGAAGATAGATGTGGTACATATGGAACCATACTTTAGATATTTAAACTCTTTCATTAACTATCTAAGATTATACCAGTGTAATCACTGGAACATGCCAATTTAAGCAAATTAACTGCCATCTTGTTTTGAAATTGAGGGCTGAGAAAAAATATCCAAAAATTATAATGTTTAAAGTCCCATATATGATCAAAATCAATTAACTTCATCTGAAGGTATTTTGTAATAGCACAGACAATGGCAAACATATCTACATATACACCACATTTAGAGCACACACTTCAAAGGAGTACTTTACTTAACTCTAACAACAACAATTCAACTGGGTAATATTTTTATTTATTTAAAATAATTCAATAAATATGATAAATACTCTTATGCAGTACCTTTAATCCTTACAACAACCATCCGAGAGAGAAACTGAAGCTCAGAAAGTTCATATATGTCCAAGGTCATTCAGTTGATAAAGACGTGCCTGTTGAATTCTGAACTCATGAAATTATTATTCTGTGCTGCTGTTCAATAGTGAAGCACTGAAAATTATTGGTTTATTTAATTCTATAATACAGTCTTTCATCTATATTCTAAGGAAGATCTTAGACTTGAGGTTCTAGTATATTAGTTTTCTATCTTTATAGGAGCAAAAAGAAAATGAACAAACCAAAAAATGTCAATGATAAGAACAACGTATGAATATGTTATCAATTCAGTCACAAAAGTTTCTGTAGTTTTTCTTTGTGCTAAGAATCTTAATAATGCAAATATTGTCCTAATGAGAATCCTGTCCTCAAGGAACTGTGCCTTATACATGATGCTGAAATTTTAACAAGTGTGGTCACTGACCAATCTATGCTCTCTTTGTGTGAGTATATGTACCCCAGTTTACCACACATGCAAATGAGGAGGATTATATCTATATCTTAGTGCACTAGAGACTTTTATGGGTTTTTTTTAAATTTTTTTAATTTTTTAATTTTTTTTTTTTTTTTATGGGCTGTGCTGTTTTGAACAGCAGAACGTGGAGTGGACTAAATACATTATTCCAGTATTTTATTTTTTTGTAGTGTATAGCATTCCTCTATTAAATCCAATTTATTTCTTTTTTATTTCTTTAAACCCCATTCCATTTCTCTCATTTTCTTTTACGTTCTTCTATGCATTTTGCTGTTAGAAAGTAGATCTGGAGACAGGCAAGTTTAGCCTTATAGAAAACTTCTCATTTAATAGAGGTCAGAAAAAAAAAAAAAGCCAGACATTTTTCTCTCTTTTTTCATGAGTGGACTACAGGACTTTCTGGGGAATATTTCTTGAAATGCCAAACCAGATGTTGTAAAATGTCTTCTACCCAGTGCTAAAATCTTCTCTCCTAAAGCCTGTTAAACTTTAATAGCAGGAATATATCATATTAACGCCCATACTGTTACATTAATGTTACTGTTCTTGAGTTACACCCTCCATGATCTAGTAAATTCTGAGAAGGAGATTCTACTCGTGGTTTGAGCATCAACATGCAGTATTTATGGTTAATGAAGGTGGACACTCAGCACAGAAAATAATTTATATTAACCAGTAGGCAATAACACATTGGGTCCTACAAGGTTATATATTATATATTTCAACAATTGTCAGAAATATTTATTGAGAACCCATTGTGTGTAGATTGGTGAACTTCTTGCTCTGTGGGGGCACACAAAATAAAATAGATGGCAGGGACCTTTACCCTAACAAACTTAAGAGTTTTTAGAAAGGATCCATAAATCAAGTTGAAGATTATATTAACTGACTTTTAACATTTTTTTCAGCTTTAAACTTATGATAGTCTTCTACGGTGTCTTTCTTTCATATATTTTAGTTTAATTCCCCTTGACAAAATAAAAAAAAGAGAGATTTGAAGTGGTTTATCAGAAGGACTCATTTATTTAATCTAGGAGATTTAAAAATAAATGGGTAGTTGTAACAGGAAGCTGGACAAGATGGTGACTTAAATTGAGCATTAAATTATTCTTACATTTATTTATGGGAGCCATGCCTAAAAGTCTTAACATTCTACACTGGGGCAGGAAGAAGAAAAAGAAATCAAGCCCCTTCTAAACTTTTCTCAATGGAGACCAACTTGATTGCTGTTTTGAGAAAAAGCTAAAAAAATTCATGGGATCCTATGAAACTTGATTCTGACTTAAATCCGGAGGAACATTTTTTTTTTTACAGAAAAAAAAAATTCCTATAAACTTCCTAGAGGAGATAAACAGGATGATCCTATATCCATTTCTGACTCCAGAATGCCCTCAGTTGTGGAATAAATGCTTAGAAGACAGTCAGGCTAGAAGTGTCTTCAAGCTGTATTTGTCTAGAAAGTAGTTTTACCACAATTACGCATAACAGATTAACAGGCTGAACAAGACATTGATAAAACAAACATCTTGCGTATCAAGTACCTTCATCAGGATTGTTTTGGGAGGGCTGATTTTACAAGGGATGGTATAGATCCTTGTGGTGAGGCGGAATGGTATAATCAATATGTGACCACACTTAGTGGTACTATTACCATTTAAATATTTCTGCTGTTAGGTAAAGAGAAGCATTGTAGTTCTTCAGAGTAGAAAATTTCTTGGCACTGAATAATATGCACAAGTTATAAATGGACATTAATTTAAATCACTTTGAGAGACATATTAGAAAATATCTTCAACAGTGATTTTGTGGAAGATTTTATATATATATATATATATATATATATATATATATATATATATATATATATATATATTATATATATACTAGAGGCCCATTGCAGGAAGATTCCTACAAGAATAGGGCTTCCTGCAGTGGTCTCTACCACCCCGCCTGTCAAGAGCCTCCATGATAGCACTAAGGAGCAGTGAGTTGAGTGGACAGTAAGGATCAAAGGGTCCTGAACTGTGAGAGTCCTGGACGAGAGGACACTCTGCAAAGTTGCTGTTGTGTGGAACACAAATACAAGTGTGCAGCAAACCAGATTTAGGGCTGATAGTGCCCCAGCAACAACAATATCCACTGCCGAAAGTGGAATATGCAAATCCAGTGGGTCTAAGCTGGCAGACAGATATCCCCTGAGGGGTCTCGGACTGCAAAAGGGCACAGGCCAGGCTGAGCCTCCCCCCCTCCCCCCAGTGCATAAATTTCACACACCAGGCAAATTGCATTTTCAACTAAACAATATCTGTGTATTCTTTTTAAGTATGAAAGAGAATTCCTTTTAGGTATGAATATCCAGAGAAATAAGTTCTCAAAACGTCCAGCAATCTGTCCATTTGAGTACTTATAGGGTCAACTTATGTTTTTGTTTTGTTTTGTTTTTAATTAGAGGGGAAAGGAAGAAACAGACTTTTTTGAGGAGTGCTAAGTATATGTGCCATGACATGGTAAAGTGTTTCCAACTCATCTTCTCATTTGAACTTATTTTATCGACACTGATCTCAGAGGAAAGCTTCACTGTTTTCATCTTTCAGATGCAATGTTACGGATTCAAAGAGGTTAAGTGACCTGCCCTGGATCAGATTGTATCATAAACAAATACCTATGTCAGAGTTTCATTCCAAACTCAGGGGACTTCAAAGCAGGTACTTTCCATTGCAGAGTGGTGCAGTTTGATGACAAAAAGTTTTCTCCTTTCAGGTCTCCTGTGACACCTGCCTTTCAATATCACACTGATTACACTGACTTAGCCCCTCGTTATACTAGTAGATCAGAAGCTCTTTTGAAAACAGATGACGTGTCACTCTCATGTCCCTTTCCCTATAATTTCTACTTCAATACATGGATAATGTACTATAGCTGCCATTCACCTGGAGAATCTTCCCTCTTTGCTAATTTAAGAAAATCCAGATGGGATTTTTTTTTCTATGTGAAACGAGTGAACATTTATTTGTTGAGAACACTTTCAGACAGAGAAATTGTACAGGAACCACTATACATCAATGTGTCAACCAGTTTCGATGTAAAGTAGTTGGAATTAGTCATGTTAGTGCTGAAGGAAGGGCTCCATGAAATAAATACATTATGTGCCAGGCTTTGAAGACGTAGATGGAAATGGATTGCTGGGGGATGTGGGAATTAAATCTGATGACTTCAAATTCAGGCCTGACATTATGGAAGGACTCATTCATGTTTTCTGACAAAAAAGCAGGGACCCTTTACAAAGCTCACTTTGGCAATCAGGAGATATCAGACCATTGGTGAGGATGACAATAGTTACAATTTACTGAATACACCTGCGTTTCAGACACTGTGCAATGCCCTTTGGCAACCAATTTTTGCGTATCCCTTGAAACAAACCAAGAGGTTGATTTTTTGAAATTTCATTTTACAAATGAAAGTATCATATGATTTCACTTATATGAGGAATCTAATGAGCAATATAAACAACCAAATAAAGCAATACTCATGGATATGGAGAACAGACTGACAGCCATCAGAGAGAAGGGGTTTGGAGACTGGGTGAACAGATTAAGAAGAAAAAAAAGAAAGATTTACATACACAGACAAAAGTATGGTAATTGTCAGAGGGAAGGGGGCTGAAGGAAGGCGTAAGAAAGGATAGAGAGGATAAATGATGATGGAAGAAGTCTTTGGTTGGTAAACAAACAACAGTATATACAGAAGATATGTGGTATAGAATTGTATACCTGAAGCCTGTATAATTTTATTAATGTTACCCAAATAAGTTCAATTAAAAAAAATTAAGGTTAGTGACTAAATTTTCTGTCCAAAATTCAATAATCATTAATTGGTCGAGGCAGGATTTAAAACTAAGTCTATTTTACTTAAAAATCCAAGCTTTTGCCTTGGAACTCAATGGCATGCTGTTAATGATAATGCTGGCTCTACAGCACTGTCTGGTTTGAATTTCAGCTCCACTCTTCCAAACTATGTGACTCTAATTCTCAAAGCTCCAATTTTCTTATTTCACAAATAGGAAATGTTGGGAAGACTAAAATGAGTTAATATATGCATAAACATTATGATCAATAAATACTACTTAAGATGATGATGATCTTGATTATGAAATTGATGATGGTGAACTTATAAACTATACATTAATATTTATATCCATAGTATTTTGCACAAAGTTTGGACTAACTTTTATTTTTTGCATATAACAGAGTTAAGCTAAGTAAGTATATGGCCAATAGATATTTGCTAAATGAGCACTAACATAAGAAAGTTAAGAATATTATTTGTATTTTATTCTCACTAGACAATCATACCTATAGCTTGTGAACGTGTCCACAAACTCAGTCCCATGAATGCCACTATCTAATTTTTGAAGGAAATATTTCTATATGTTTTAAGATTTGAGTAATTACTATAGCACCTCACTTTGGCTAGACACCTATTAAATATCTACTAGAAAAAAAGTGGGTAAGTAGTTTATCGGGTTTTAAGGAGAAATTCTTCCTTCAGATATTTAGTAGGAAAATGGAGAGTAGTTTCAGGAGATGAAATACAGAGAATGAAATAAGTACTTACGTATTAAATCTTTTCAGGAAATTACTTGGAAGATCTGTTTGGAAGAATTTTATTTTTATGCCTCCTTGAGCTTCATTAATAACTTTTCTTATCCTTACACAACTTCATTAAAGCCATCAGCTTTATAATTCCTCTCAGGAGAAGACCTTGGATTTTGTTTTGAGAATAAAAGCAATAAAAAATATGAATGTAAAAAAATTTTTTTTTTGCCACTTATCTGACATTAAACACTCCCTCTTCCAAGTGCTGAAGGGATTTTGGAAAGACCCCATAGACTGACCCTTGACTAATTATAGTGCTAACAGGGGAACTCTTATAAAGCAGATAACAAATTGCTATTCACTGATAATGAGGACAGTCTTTCTGGATGTGTGCTGCTCTCAGTGTCATTCACTTTTCCCTGAAGAATTCTCCAGATGTCTAAATACTGTAGTAACTGGCTTGATGCCCATTTTAGTGGTCTCAAACCTACTTTTTTTTCTTCCCTCCCTCCCTTCCTTCCTGTTTTCTCTCTTTACTTCTCACCATCACCATCATCTATCTCCCTTTCTTCCCCTTTTCAATCATAAATACCATGAGGCCTTGCTTTATGCCACCATCACAGATATGTTTTGGGTAAACGAAGGTGAGTGTTGCATAGTTCTGTGCTCAATGGCCTTATGACCTGGACAGAAAGACAGACAATTAAGCAAGAAAGTAGAAAAGAAAGACAGGATACAGACGCTATAAGAGGTTACCCTAGAGGCAAATAGCATTCCAGGGAGAGGTAAGAGACAAGACAAACCAGCTTACCTATCCAGGGAAATGCTGGATAGTTTACTATAAGAATATGCAGTCCCTTGAAAAGCTGAGCAAAGTTGCTACGCCTTCACATTCACTTTCATATTTTCACCTCCCTTTTCTGGCATCATGGAGAGACCATAGTGGTAGGAAATATTGTTGCAGCAGGTCCTACTGTTTTTGACCTCTGCACTCATTGTATTTGACCTCTTCATGACTTTTGACCCACATGATCACTACGTCCACCTCCAAACACTTATTATTGGTTTCAAGGAAACCACACTCTCTGGATTCCATCCTGTCTCACTCTTTAACAGTCTCTTTTGTGGGAACCTCCTTATCACTATTACATCTTACATTTTAACAGCCCCAGAGCTAATTCATCAGGTCTCTTTTCTATCTTCTTTCTATAGCTTCTAAGCCATCTCAGTGGTCTTATCTAGCTTCAAGCCTAAGGTTGCTCTGATATAGCTGATCCAGACTTCTTATCAATCTCCTTTTCCCTGTTTTCAATAGTTTCTAACACACTATAGAGGAATAGTTTTGCTTCTTTTCTATGTCTTTCTACTTAAATGTAAGCTTTACAAAAATGGAGCTTTTTGTTACTATTTCTTATAGGGCTTAGAATAATGCATATTCAGAGCAGGCACTCAATGACTACATTTTGTTTTGAGACTATATGAGAAGAGTCAGAATTTTTGAAGATATAGAGGCTTCATCCCATCTTAGTTTTGTAAGTCTAAGAGTTGGATAAGATCAACCATCTTAGAAGGAGAATTGGTGCAATTCATATTCACATCTTTCACTGAGTCCATGATAAACTTAAAAGTCAGGGACAGCCCTTGCCGGTTTGGCTCACTGGATAGAGCATCGGCCTGAAGACTGAGGGGGTCTCAGGTTTGATTCTGGTCAAGGAGAAGTCTTATGAATGCCATTATCTAATTTTTGAAGAAAATATTTCTATTTTTTTTTAAGAATTACTATAGCACCTCACTTTGGCCAGACACCTATTAAATAAAAACCAGTGGGGGATGTGCAGGAGGCAGCTGATCGATGCTTCTCTCTCATTGATGTTTCTAACTCTCTATCCCTCTCCCTTAATCTCTGTAAAAAAATAAATAAAATATACATTTTTAAAAAGTCAGGAACTTTCTTAGATTAAAAAAAAATAAGTTTATTGTCTAACAGAAAGCTGCTTTGGGAAATAACTCTTTGTGCTTTTACTAGCGTTTGCTAGATCTGAGAAACGAGTCCCCCATTGACTTTTGCATATTTATTCATTTCACATTTAGAAATTACCATATGTTTAGCCCACAATAACAATTTAAAACGTGAACTAAGACAGTAGGTATGTATGCACCTCACAGTGGCAAAGGTTTATTTATTTATTCTTTATGTTGCTCGGCTACTGTGATGGTATATGATCTATAAGATGATCATTTATATGCAGCTTTGGGATGAAATGTGTGAACATAAGTAACACCCTCTTCAGTTGGTCCAGTGTTCCTACAGCTCACTTTTGCTCTAAGGAGTGCTGTTAACCAAGAGGTAACCCATTTATGTGCACAGTGAATAGAGCAGCCCTGGTACTGGCAGTTCATACTTTAACCAGGGGGATTCCAGATTGAATCACAACTGGCAGCCACACAGAGTAGAATAGCTCTATAGGGCCAGATGTCAGAGCTGTGTTGATTTTCCTACTTGTTTTCTTTTCTTATTCCCTTTCCTTTTTATAAGTATTATGATCATGAGTCATCTACCTGAAGTCGACAGAGAATTAACAACTGGTTCTTATACTCAATTATGGAAAATGTAAAAGACTGATAAAGTGGTCCAAGCTAGCACACTCAGAAGTGTTACCTGAATATCCCTTACTACCCATAACCAAAGAAAAATCAAAACCAACAAATACTTGAATAAATAAAGAGGCACGATATCTTTGTAGTATTTTA
The DNA here is from genome assembly GCF_964339955.1 of Pipistrellus hanaki. NCBI lineage: Eukaryota > Metazoa > Chordata > Mammalia > Chiroptera > Vespertilionidae > Pipistrellus > Pipistrellus hanaki. The sequence goes on from NC_140503.1 coordinate 13,609,811, forward strand.
CTTTTTAAAATTCTTATTGGTGTGTGTAGAATTCCTCATAATATTTTCTATACCCTTTGTTTAGAAGGAAATTACCTTTAATGCTGCATATTAAAAATGATCACAAATGTACCCCACTGTTGCTAAGTTTTAGAACCACATTTCACAATAAGTACCAGAGAGTTATCTTTTTGTAAATGACGGGGAGAAAGGGGAAGCAAATCCTTAAACAATCTTGATTGGAAAAGTGGAAATTAATTGCCACACCATAACTAGTTAAGTGGAAATGGAGTGAATAGAGTTAGAGAAGTACTTTCAATTTTTGGTTTACTTCATGCTCATAATTTACCCTGACACTAAAACATGTTCAAATAGCCTTTTGAAGAGTTTTATCATATTGTGAAGTGTACTTTTGGAACAGTTAATAATATAACTTAATATGCAAAACTTTTGATCATATTCTCTTATCTGCACGTTTCAATGGATCTTTAGCTTATGTTCCATCAAGTGTAAATATTCATCAAGTTGTGCTGTCTTTATTATTACTATTTTACACTGTCTCAGACACTTGAATTTTTCAAATTAGTATTTCACTCTTAAAAGAGAAATCCCCAAAGCCTTTGGTTTACTATTCAATCACATTTTTTTGGCTATTCCATCTATTACTTGTTCAACATCTTGTGTGTTACTTTGATGATCTGACATCAATATCTTCTTACAAAAATCTAACATCAAATTGGAGTAACAATTAGAACTATCTCTGTCAATTATAACCCTGAGGCAAGGAAACAAAGAACTTTCAAAAATAAAATAATTGACATCCAGCCTGCTATTCAGGGAGAAGTTTTCTTAGCAGAATCATGCTTCTTCTGGTATTGGTTTCAACCAGAAATCCTTTTCCTCACCTCTCCCTCCCAGGGTAAAGTTTATCCCATTTACTACCTTGTAAATGTTTCCTTCCCAAATTATATGGTTTCTAGTTCTATGTCATGAACATTATAAATATTAATCTTGGCTTTCTAGGCTCAAAAAACAAGCCTTACTACTGTACTACTGTGTCTATTTCAGTTGATGGCCAGGTCTAGGAAAAATGTTGAACTTGAATACATGGTTTCCCCTATATTAAGACATTGTCTTCTAGATACCTTCCTTTCAGTAAGTTTTTGAAGAAAAAATGAAACTATAACATAGAAAGTACACAGTGATATAAAATGTATTCTAATTTATGGACAAAATTGTTTTTAATCATCACCTGAGGATATTTTTTCCATTGATTTTTAGAGATAGTGGAAGAGAGAAGGAAAGACAAAGAGAAATATCAATGAGAGAGAACATATAAATTGGTTGCCTCCTATATATACCCTGACTAGGGCCCATGCCAGGAAGGAGCCTGCACTCCAACTTAGATATGTGCTCTTGACCAGAATCGAACCCAGGACCATTTGGTCCACAGGCCTACACTCTATCCACTGAGCCAAACTGGAAAATTTAAATTAAAACATATTTTAAAATAAAGGAGTACAATAATAGTTGTTGGTAAACCTTTATTATTTGTGTAACACTGGAGAATTGATATGTTTAATGTTTTTATTGCTCCTTCTTTATTCATTTATTCTATGAATCACTTTGTCATTTATTGTAACTGAAGTCCTAATGATATTTAAGAAACAAAGCTTAACTAAAGCTCACTCCCACAATGTTTATATATTGCAGAAAAATTAAAAATGTCAAGATTTGTGGCTCTCCTTTAAAGACCATTCTCAGACACTAAGAAATAATATGTAATGAAAAATAAAAGAAGGGAGATAAAATCAGCTTTTAGAGTCTCAGGTGAAGGCTATCCATCTTGGAATTTACACACTGGAGCATACGTTGGGAACATTTATGTGACCTTTGAGATTTATGATTTACAGGTACATTGAAAATAACTGGCTGAGAGAACTCACAGGAAGTTACTTGTTAGAAAACAACCACTAGGTGAGCTCATGCTATTTAAGTCATAAATTTCATTGAAAAAAAGTACTGAAAGCTGACAGAAAGCATTGGCTTCTGAAAAAAAAAAGCAAAGACAAATAGTATGAAATTCTTCCCCAAAAAATCTGATGATTCCAAAGAAAGATAATGTAATTTTTTAGAATCATGTAGACAAATACATTCAAGTGAATACTAAGGAATGGACATTGAAGACAGATATTTGTTCTCAAAGCCAATGTCCAAGCCCAGGAAATTGCTACAGAAAAAATACAAAAGAGTCTCAAGAGAAAAGAGTCTTTAAGAAATATGTAATTTCTTCAAGTGAATTTTGAAGTTCTTTGAATGGAGTAACTGCTAGAAAAATATATGTCTACCTATGCAGATTATACTTGCTATAACTCACTTTCACATTCATAAAGTATTCTACTACCACATGATTGATTGCTACTTACTTTATTTCTCGACAGGTGCAGGTATAAATATAGATATGAATATAGATGTATGCATAAAGATAAAGCTACATAAATTGGTCTGTAAAATCTTTTTTTATTCCTTGGTTTCACTGAATATCCAAATTTCCCACATTGTATGTGCAAATAATGTCCTGGATATATTTTAACCATGAATTAAATATCAATCTTTGGAAACCTTGGTGATAAATGACAATGTGTTATATTGAGCACAATAAATGTTTTTAGCCATAGCTTAAAAAAATATAGGTTGAGTCATTCTTACAGATGAAAAAAGAAAAAGAAATTGAAAGAATAGATCTTTCATACTGTGGTTAAAACCCAAACTTGGTATCTATAAAGATTCGGTCTGTAGAGGGCTGACTCCTAAGCATAGAGGTTCTGCTTTAACAAAATGTATTACTTTTAAGTTGCTCAGGCCTAGAAAAGGAATTTGCAGGAGGATGTTCCTTTCTTCATTTCTCCCTGAACTCCAGATAGCTTATTCTTTGTCCTGTCTCAGGAAGAGAAGAGAATCAGAATCATTACTTACTCCTGGTTTCAAGGAGTGTGCATTAGGCATGGTGTTCCCAGCAGCAAAGCATATGCTACTGATACTGCATTTTGTCTTTGCAAGTTCAGTCACCATAATAAAAGGAACAAGCTAAACGAAATGATTTTTTTTAAAGACTGAAATAAGATTTTTTATTATTTTTTATTATGATTAGGCATCCTCTGTATTAGAAAGCTAGATCTTTCCACAGGGAACAGACTGATGGTTGCCAGAGGGAAGGGAGCTTGAGGAACTAGGTGCAAAAGGTAAAGGGATTGACAAGTACATATTGACAGATACAAAATGGTCATGGGGATGTACCATACAACGCAGAAAATATAGGCAATAATATTGTAATAAATGTGCTTGGTCCCTGGTGGATACTAAGAATATCAAGGGGAACACTGTAGAGGATATGATTACCTAATCACTGTGCTATACTCTTGAAACTAGTAGAGAATAATATTGAATGTAGTCTGTAATTGAAAAAAAAGAAAGAAATCTAGGTCTTTTCTAAATAAGAAAAGTTGCTCATTTAGTAACTTTCAGTGAGCAAAGGAGTTGTATGTTTTTGTGTTTGTTTTTTTTTTTCCATGATTCTGACTGCAAAGCCACCTCTGAGCCTGCCAAATGGCATGCCCTTGTGAGGGGAAGTCAGCACAAAGCAAGGAATGCGGTCAGAAAGCAACAGGAGCAAAGGGAGCATTGCATCAAAGGAAACCAGTAACACTGATGAAACCTGTGGGCAGGAACGTTGAAGGAGAACATGAACTGTTTATGCAGATGTGCTTTTCTTTATAAAGCCTTCTGGGCCTCAGATGTGAGTATTTATCCTTTGGAACAACAGTTGGAGTTCAAGGATCAGAGGGCATAGAACTGAAGTTCCCAAAGGCATGTCTCTCCATTTTTCTTTATAGACCTGCTGACATTGACATTTCTGCCAATCAATCAAATAAAGTGCCTTTTGAAGTGATACAATAAAATGCTAACTTCCTTTTTTTAACAGCAAAATAACCAGAATGTATGTGTTTAAATGAGAGCTCTGTTTCCAAGTAGTTGGTTTGCAACATTTTAACTTACTGTAGCATTCAAGGTATTTTTGGAACTTCTCATGTTATAGACACTACTATCTATCATACTCAATACTAAAATCGTCTATATTCTAGCTGATAAAGAGGGAATTTGCAAATTGACCATCACACTGTAACAAGATGGCTGCACCCACAGTGGAGAATGAGTTCCCATAATGAGCCTTAATAAGCAATCAGCAAGGACCTGAGGCTGTGTGGCACTGGACCAGGGCAGGGGACCTGAGGCTGTGAACTCTGCCAGGTGGGGCTTGACAGGGGACCTCAGACCACATCCCCTGCTCTGGCACTGGTCCTGGGGACCTGAGGCCACGCCCCACACCTTGGTGCTGGACCATGGGACCTGAGGCCATGTCCCCCCTTCCCAGCAGAGCTTGACAGGGGACCTCTGGGTGCATCCCCTGCCTGGTGGGGCGTGGCAGGGGACCTCAGGCTACACCCTCTGCCCCAGCACTGGGCCGGAGGAACTGAGGTTGCACTACCTGCCATGCAGGGCTTGACAGGAAACCTCAAGGCAGGTAACTTGGCCCAGGCCGGGCCAGGAGACCTCAGGCCATGCACCTGGCCATTGCACCAGGCTGGGGGACCTGAGGATGCATCCCCTGCCTGGTGGGGCTTGATGGGGGACCTTAAGCTGTGCACCCTGGCCCAGGCCAAGGGACCTCAAGGTGTGCCCTCCTGGTCCGGGCCAGACAACCTGAGGCCACACTCCCCACCCAATGGGACTTGACAGAGGTGGGGCCAGCCGGGTCTGGATCTAGCCCAATGGGGGTGGGGCTGGACAGGTCTGGGTCTCACAGGATTTTGAGATCCACATGAGTGGGCTGGGACCTGACTTTGGTTCTTGTGGCATGCCCCAGACTCTGACAGGAGGAAGATTTTCATATACATTTTACTAATTTTCTTTCATCTCTAACACTTCTATTATAGAGAAAGGGCAAATAGCAATATTAAAATATTTCCTCTAATTAATTCCCTTTTAATGTGTATAAATTTCATGTACCGGGTCACTAGTATATATATAAAAGGCTAAGTGTCCATCCAGCTGACTGGTAGCTATGCTGTGCACTGACCATCAGGGGGTAGACACTTAACACAGGAACCATATAAAAATAAATGGCACTGCAGACCTGGCACAGACAAACCAACATTCAGCTTCTCCCAAATGAGACACAGGCCCCACCACCACCAGGGAGTGACACCCCAACAAATCACATTCAATGCTGCCAAGACCCCATGGTGGGAAATATGGTCCACACCCCAACCCAGCCCAGAAACGGAGGTAATGCCCAGCTTCCTCTCTCTAGGGCAGTGTTTCCCAACCTTCTCTCATGATGAGAATCACCTGGTGGAGTTGTTAAAACACAGATTCCTGAATCCCAACTAAGAAGTGCTAAACTAGAATTTTTGAGAACATATAGGTAAAATTGCATACCTAAATTAGTGCTCTGTATATAAAATCTGTCTTAGAGCACTAGTTAAGTATACATTTTTACCTATATGTTCCCCAAAAATCTAGTTTAGCACTTCTTAGTTGGGATTCAGGAATCTGTGTTTTAACAACTCCACCAGGTGATTCTCATCATGAGAGAAGTTTGGGAAACACTGCTCTAGGGACTAGCATCTTTGAAGTTTCTTCAGCCAAGAAACCTGACTTGCTTTATAGCCAGGTGCAAACATTTTACAGTTTAATCAAAGGTCTGTGAAATGTTTTCCCGTGCCTCATCTCATTTGCTCTTCACAGAAGTCCCGGAGTAGGTAGATAGGAGACTCAGAGGAATCCTATTTTCTTTGCATTAGCAAGGCACAAATAGCGATATTAAGATATTTCTTCCTGTTAATTTCCTTTCATTGTGCACAAACTTGTGGACTGGGACACTAGTGTTAAAATAAAAAGGATAGAGATAAGGTGTATTTCCTGGAGTTCACAGACATTGAAGATATTGAAACAATCATACTTCTGTAGGAAGTCTGGTACACAGAGACATTTGGTCCTTGCCAGCATTTCTTGATATTTAGTCCCCTCCAAAATGTCAATTGGTTCATAGTTCATATAAATCCTTCTCTTCTGCAATATTTGAACATTGACCCCCATACTTAACCAGGCTACTGAGGCAAGAAGTCTGTTATTAAACAAAATCATTGGACTGGGAAAACGTGATGGTATTTTTTTTATTTCTATGAATTCATCCTGTAAGTCTACTGTAAAAGTAGGCATTATGGGTTATTTTAACTCAGAGACTATTTCTTAAGTGTGGACATTCAGGGCAGGACCATATTTCAAGAATATTCCACTCTGAACCAAATTTCTCCATGGACATTTTGGATATGATCAAATATCCTCTGACCAATCACACTTGTAAAAACATACATTTTATAATAGACTGTGTGTGTGTGTGTGTGTGTGTGTGTGTGTGTGTGTGTGTGTTTTCAATATATTTTGTCTTCTAATCCAAAAATGCTCTAGGATCTAGAAGTAGAAGCTTTGGGGTAGGAGCGGGGGTGGTGTTTTAGGAGCAGCAGAACCAGAGGCAAAGAGAGTTCCTGGGTAAGTTGTCCTGAACTATTGCTGACAAGATACTTATATTAGGATATGAGGTTGAAGAAGTGTGTTGCCATCACATTGTGAAAGTGCTTTTTATGCACTATTTCCTCACCTATAAAATGAAAGTATCACTTTTCTATCTGTACTTTGATAGATTATCTAGAGAACTTAAATGTAGAGGTAAGTGCTTTATGAAATAAGAGTTATACAAATATTAGATATAATACATCAAAATGTAAAAGCAGTGCCTATAGATTGTGGAACAAATGGTCCATAGAGATCCAACATAGGTGTGTTAAAGGCTTCATGGATGTGGGGAGCTTCCCAAGTTGAAAGGATGGACAGGCAGCCTTGTAGATAGGGAATGGAGAGGATGATTTAGCTGATCTGATTATATGTGAGTAGCCTCTGGAGACCAATGCGTTTGTTTATTTCATTGAACGTCAATCAGCAACTTGTGCAGCATGGTGTAGATCTGTCCTAGAGATTTCCTTTGCAGACACACATCAGCTTTGAAATGTTAATGTATTCCCTAGTTTATACTGTAGAATGTAATTTCCTGTAACCTTCTAACCATTTGACTCTCAGTAGGGAAGTATGAACCTTATATACTCACTAATGGGTCAACTTTTTCACAAAAGACTATAGAAATGCCTTTATTGACAGTGTATTGACAGTGTATTCTGGACACTAAAGTATATATATTCTAAAATAAGTAAAACTTGCTTTCTCCTCCAATGAATATGTATTTGATTGATTCTGTTATGCACCAGCTATTGAACCATGGACAACCTGAACTCTCTATGCCGTGTGTTTGTGTGTGTGTGTGTGTGTGTGTGTGTGTGTGTGTGTGTGTGTAAAATGGAGATGATGATAATTCCTTCTTCATAGACTGCTCTAAGGATTAATTGAACTAATTCTGTCTGGATCATAAACATCACTCAGAAAAAGTTATCTATTGTTATACAGGATGGTAATGCTAAGAACACTTGCTCTACATCTACTGAGGGATGATAATATTTTATATAAATGCTTTCATATGGAACTGGTTCATATGAATGTGGTAATAACAAACACAATCTCCCTAATGAAATGGCTTATCTAAGTTGTTCTCTGTTAGATAGTCATTGAATCAGGAACACAGGAGGCCAGAGTGGTGTGGGATTACAAATTTATTCAATCATCCGCATACCAGGTGGCTGAGCCTGAATGGCTCCAGCCCCCAGTGACAGGAATCAGTGGCTTTTAATGGATTTTTGGCGGGCTTTTCCCTGGGTGGAGAGACTTCTTTATGCATACCTGGAGGGGTGAGAATGGAATGTGGTCACCACAAGTGAATGTGTTCTTCAGCAAAGGGAATGTCCATAGTGAAATGACCTGAAAAGCCAATTCCCAGGGAAGGGTGTCAATTCAATTCTTCCATCAAACATAAGATTCTCAATATTATATCTTATTAAAGGTGAATTCTGGCCAGAATGAACAACCAGGAAATTGTAAAAGTGATAAAAAATCTTTTATAGAGTAGGATCTCACAATGTTTTTGTGAGTTGCTTGTGACTGGCAAGTATTTAGACTTACTGGTCTTTGAATCTCTGCTAGCTGCTGGCCCCTCACCACTTTGATATAATGAAGTGGTAGATTTTGAAGAAATGGAAAGGAAACCAGCAGGACTAAGGGACTTGGCATAGATAGCTATAACTTTCTTACATTACTCACTGTGCCTTTAAAATAAAGATGTACTGGAGGACAGTCTAAGAGAATACTGCCTATAATGTTGGGAAAGAGAAGTTCTTTCCAAGCAGAACTGAAAGGAGAAATATCAAAGAAAATATCACAGGTTCATGAACCTGAGAACGAAAATATCAAATGATGAGAGTCAGAAAGGCAAAAACAAAATGACATTTAGGAAATCACATATGTATATATATCATATATATGGCAAAGTTATTACACAGAATGTATAAATAGTTCCTCTCTATCAGTTTTAAAAGTCCAAAATAAACTATAGATAATTCACTGAAGGGATTCAAAATTAATAATCAGCATAAGAAAATATATATAATGTCATGACAAAAATTCAAGCTAAAATATTGTGAGATATACAACTTATTGAATTGATAAGAATGAAAAGGAATTATAAAAGCAAGTGTTATAAAAATGGCTTTTGAAAATCTTGTCCATTTACTTTCCTCTTTTGCCCTGGTAAAGATACTGTATTTGCTATAGTACCCAATAAAGATAGGAATGAGGCAACATAGAATATATATGTTTTTTGCAAATGATGTCTTATTAGAAATTTTTCTTTAATTCTCACAAAGATGTTACTTAATAATACTCTGAAGCCATAGACTGAGCAGGGAAAGAAAGTTACTAGAAAGAACATATCTAACATAGCTTTTTTCTTTTATTTTGCTAATAATTTTCTCATTAAAATAATCTTTATTATTACTTAAAAAAATAAATAAAAATCAGGCATGATAACAATATTAAAAAAAAAGAAAGAACAACCCTAACTGGTTTGGGTCAGTGGATAGAGCATTGGCCTGCAAACTGAAGAGTCCTAGGTTCCATTCTGGTCAAGAGTATATACCTCAGTTGTGGGCACATCCCCAGTAGGAAGTGTGCAGAAAGCAGCTCATCAATGTTTCCCTCTCATCGATGTTTCTCTCTATCCCTCTTCCTTTCTCTTTGTAAAAAAAAAAAAATCAATCAAATATATTTTTAAAAATTAAAAAAAGAACAATTAGTCTAATTTCAGCAACCAAATATATTTTAAGCTTTTAAAAAATGCTTATCCTTTAAAATATACATGTACATGTATATCTAAATAACTAAAATTGACTTGTTTCATAGTCTGCATTTGATTCAACAATTCATTGTGAAAGTTTTATATGTCAATATAGATCTTCATTATTTCAACGATTTCATAGTATCCTATCTTATTAACATAACATACATTGTTTATGTATCGATCTATGGATGGATATTTGAATTTATTTCTAAAGAGTAGCTTTTTACATATTAGAGTTGACAACTTTCTAAAATATTAGGAACTCCACTAATAAATAATATTCAAAAGAGAATAAAGGAATTGATGTAATATAGCAATATGATTTGATCAGTGGTGAAATTTTTTTGACCCAAAGACTCTGTTATTCTATGTGTACTGGGTTGAAATAGTGTCCCCAACCTCTTAAACCTCCCCCAAATTTGCATCCTCCCCTGAACCTAGGAATATGACCTTATTTGGAAAATTGGATCTTTGCAGATCTAATTATTGGGTCGGCAACTAAGTAATTGCGGGTTTCACACATATATGGCTTCAGTTGAATTTTTAGGTTTGCAGACGTAGTACAAATGTAAAACACATTTTGTATTTGATAGTTGGCTATTCAGCTGTTAATCAGTAAAAAAAGTTTTTTGATCTGTTTTGTAGTTTTTGTTTGGCGTTCGTTGAAAAATGGAAAATCAAAAGGAACATTTTCGTCATATTTTGCTTTTTTATTTCCGCAAGGGAAAAACGCATCACAAGCTCATAAAAAGTTATGTGCTGTTTATGGTGACGAAGCCTTAAAAGAACGGCAGTGTCAAAATTGGTTTGCCAAATTTCGTTCTGGTGATTTTTCACTCAAAAATGAAAGACGCTCTGGTCGTCCAGTTGAAGTTGATGACGCTCTAATCAAAGCAATAATCAATTCGGACTGTCACAGTACAACACGTGAGATTGCAGAGAAGCTTCATGTATCACATACATGCATTGAAAATCACTTAAAACAACTTGGCTATGTTCAAAAACTCGATACATGGGTTCCTCACGAACTGAAAGAATCACAGTTAACGCAACGCATTAGCAGCTGCAATTTGCTAAAGAAACGTAATGAAAATGATCCATTTTTAAAACGACTGATAACTGGCGATGAAAAATGGGTTGTTTAAACAATATCAAGCGGAAAAGATCGTGGAGCAGGCCAGGTGAACCAACTCAAACAACATCAAAAGCTGATATTCATCAAAAGAAGGTTTTGTTATCAGTTTGGTGGGATTACAAAGGAATTGTCTACTTTGAACTCTTACCACCCAACCGAACGATCAATTCTGATGTCTACATTGAACAACTAACGAAATTAAACAATGCAGTTGAAGAAAAGCGGCCCGAATTGACAAATCGAAAAGGTGTTGTATTCCATCATGACAATGCAAGGCCACACACATCTTTGGTCACTCGGCAAAAATTAATGGAGCTTGGTTGGGATGTTTTGCCACATCCACCATATAGTCCTGACCTTGCACCATCTGATTACTTTTTGTTTCGATCTTTACAAAACTCCTTGAATGGTAAAAATTTCAATAATGATGATGATGTCAAATCGTACCTGATTCAGTTTTTTGCTAATAAAAACCAGAAGTTTTTTGAACGTGGGATTATGATGCTGCCTGAAAGATGGCAAAAGGTCATTGATCAAAATGGGCAATACATTAAAGAATAAAGTTATTTAGTTCCATGAAAAAATTGTCTTTGATTTTCTTTAAAAAATCCGCAATTACTTAGCTGCCGACCCAATAGTTAAGATGAGATCATTCTCAAATAAGGTGAGCCCTTAATGCACTGGTGTTCTTCTAAGAAGAGAGGACTACACACAAAGACAGATACATGAGAGAGAGAGCACATGTGAGAGTGAAGGGGGAGATGAGAGTTACTCCTCTATAATCCAAGGAACACCAGAGATTGCCAGCAACACCAGAAACTAGGAGAAAGGGAATTGAATGGATTTTCCTTAGACCCTTCAGAGGAAGCATATACCTATGACACTTTGATTTCTGGCCTAGAACAGTGAGAAAATAATTTCTGCTGTTTTAAGCCACCAGCGTGTGGGAATTTATTATGGCAAACTTAGAAGAGTAACATTCAAGGTATTAGTTGATTGGTTATGAAATGGGTGTGGACATAGTGTTAGGTTGAGAAATTCATGCCTAACTGAGGTAAGCTGCTGGAACAGAATTCCAGGCAGATAGAGATAAAATGTGGTTTGAGCTGTAATACCTTGTTTGTTTGTGGTTATTGGGAATATGGAGAAGAGTGGGCAATTTAAAAAAAAAAAATTAAAAGTTGCCGAAACCGGTTTGGCTCAGTGGATAGAGCGTCGGCCTGCTTACTGAAAGATCCCAAGTTAGGTTCCGGTCAAGGGCATGTACCTTGGTTGCAGGCACATCCCCAGTAGGGGGTGTGCAGGAGGCAGCTGATCGATGTTTCTCTCTCATTGATGTTTCTAACTCTCTATCTCTCTCCCTTCCTCTCTGTAAAAAAATCAATAAAATATATTTTTTTAAAAATTTTAAAAAATCTGAGGTAGCATGGAAGCATCTTGAGAGTCTCTCATAACCCTTTCCTTAACACAGGACACTGAGTTACACACTGTACTATGTAAAAACAATAAAGAATTGGGCTCAGCTATAACTTTGGATAAAATTACATGTTTTTCTTCTCTTTAAATCACCTAGTTTGGACCCTTATTGCCCTACCATTCTAGTCACTAGTGTCTTGGAACTGCATGCCTACAGAAGAGTGGCACTCTAAAGCTAATAAGCCATGATGTTAGATAAGAGGAAATCAAGTAAATCAAGTTTGGCTAATCACATGAACTCTTCTGAGAATTTGATAATGACATAGAGACAGGGAATTGGGAGCTGTGACATGTGGCATGACCCTAGAGAGAAAGTCTATTAACTTTATTGATCTGATTCATAATGTGGCATTGACACTTCCCTATGCCTAATTTTATCACTCTTCCTCAGATTCTATGAGCTACCTTCTTACCATCCTAATAAATATGTTTTTAACTGAAGCTATCTTGACTTGGTGAATCAGTCAGATATTGTTATATAACAAACAGCTAACACATCTCAGCAACAAATAACCAGCAGCATTTTATTTATTTATTTATTTATTTATTTATTTATTTATTTATTTATTTAATTACCTCAAGCATACCAGTGAGCCAGGGTGGGCTTGGCTAGGAGTATCTTGTGTTTCCTTGTGTTTTATCTTTATTTTTCTAAATTTATTGGGGTGATATTAGTTAATGAAATTATATAGATTTCAGGTGTAAAATTCTATAATACATCATCTGTATATTGTATTGTGTGTTCATCATCCCAAGTCAAGTCTTAATCACCTTTCATCATCCCTTTACCCTCTACTACTTTCCCAACTTCCTTTTTCTTCTAGTAATCACCATATTGTTTTCTGTGTCAGTGAATTTTTGTTTTAGGCTTAATTCCTTCACTTTTTTCACCCAGCTTCCCAATAGCCCTCCCCTCTGACATCTGTTAGTCTGTTCTCTATGTCCTCGAGTCTGTTTCTATTTTGTTTGTTAATTTATTTTGTTTATTAGATTCTACATATAAGTAAAATCACATAGTACTTGTTTTTTCTTTGACTGACTTATTTCGTCTAGCATAATTGAGTTTATATTAATTAGAGATCAATTTAGTTGCAATAACAAGAATCAAACCAGTTCTTCATTCCTCTCTGTATCTTTGCTTAATCCCTTCACTTTTTGTTTTTTTGCTTAATCCCTTCACTTTTTTCACCTAGCTTCCCAATACCTCTCCCCTCTGACATCTGTCAGTCTATTCTCTGTATCAATGAGTTTATTTCTATTTTGTTCATCAATTTATTTGTTCATTAGATTATACATATAAGTAAAATCACAGGACACTACTTTGCTATGTAGCACTGTAGTGTCCTTTTACTGTGAATGAGACATACTTTCTTCATTGGCCCATGAACTTACTTTGGCCAAGAGAATAAAGAAGCACACGCCAGCTCACAGCCTAAGTCTTGTTTGTTCCATTGCAGTTTAATACTTTTGTTCTTTCCATGAGAAGAAAATGCCCAGACTAACCAGCAATTCCAGAAGGGGAGCCAAGAAACATGAAAGTCAATTAATTAAAAATGGAACTGCCTTAATTGGATCAAAAAATAAAAAAAATGAAACTGCCTTATGATTTTCAGGAGTTGAGATGCACTTCCTCATTTTTTTGGCCAAAGTAAGCCATGGGCCAATGAAGAAAGTTCAGTCAATTCAGAGTGAGGGAACACTGTGGTGTTACATGACAAAGGGCATGGACACAAAAAGGAATGAAGAATTGTGTTGATTCCCTGTTATTGCAACTAAATGGGTCCCTAATTAATATAGATTCAGGTTACTTTCCCTTATAAGCTAGGCATCATTTATAGATGTATTTATCCAATGTCTAAATCATCTTTAAAAAAATTAAAAAGAAACATAACAGTACAGTAAACACACAGGTGGGATATGTGATGACTTGCCTTCCTTTCTTCCTCACTGAAGTGAGGAGATGAATCTTGCTTTTCTTCATACTGTTTATTTTTCATAAAAGAAAAAGAAAAGCACTGCTGGTTACTCTTAGTTCTTCCCACAATTTAACATTTCAAACATTTGGAATTGGTTTAACTAAAAGGGAAAAAAAAAGTTTTAAAATGTTAGCTGGCAATGTTCTAACATATTGGAAAACAAACAAAACCAAGCCACTGGCCACCCATGCTGGGAGGTGCTGCCTGGGCTGTGTGATTAGTCAAAACTCTCTTGCAGGGACTCTATGTATTTCTTTGGAAAATATGAGCAGGGGACTGCAAAGATCCTGTATGCAGATATCTGGGCTTTTAACACAAGCTGTTCAATCTCTTCCAGTGCTTAGCTTTCACTTTAGGATGCTTACTATTATTATTATTTTAATCAACATCAAATGTGAATGGAAAATATGAAGAGTTTGTGTTTAAAGATCAGATCTCCTTTTGTTTAAATTTTGGCTCTGCAACTTTCTGGCTATGGAATTTTAGATAACTTCACCTCCAGGTAATTCTGTATCTTGAGGGGAAAATAATTATCATACCTGCTTCATGGAGTTGTTGCGAAAATCAAGAAAACAACTGTTTGCCAAGCTCCTGACACATAAGGCAAGCATTCAAGAAATGGACTTAGAGATAGTAAATGGCATGCGGTTTATTAGTCATCTTTGCTGACTACAAACAACATTCACGTCTCGCTCCCATTTCATGGTGCTCAAGACCTAGCTTAAGTTCTGTTCCACATCTTCCTCATGTTGGCACCCGGGAGAAAGAAGTAGAACTTATCTTGAGTAGTGACATTCCTGTGGCAGAAAAAAATGAGAGATGGTAGCACTAGGCAAAACCCTGAAAACTGTGCTCACATTACAATGGCCAAAGCTTTTCATGTGGCCAAGCCTGATTCAGAAGTACAACAAATGTCCCATTGGGACAGATCTAGCAGGGAGGGACGGAATGCAAATATTTTTACAGGACTGTGACATATTCTAGCAGGTGTGCCTGCTTGTGAAATAGATAACATTTGTATGTGAGCAGGACAGGAACAAAGAATGGACATGGTAAATATGACACTGTCTGATTGGGCCACCAAATGTCATTGACATCCTTGGAACTCAGCCTTTCATCTCAAAGAGCAAGCTGTTTACTGCTCTACAACTTAAATGTTAGAGTAAGTGTATTTATTTTGTAGATAAAGGATAGACCTAACTTAACATGCAAATGTAAGAGGCTAATTTTATTAAAAAAATTCAAAGTATGTGTTATAGCAAGGGACTGTCATTGAGCAAGTCTGTGCGCAAGGAGTGAATGTGAAGGGTAGCTTTGATTGTTTGTTTATTGAGTGCCAAACATGTTCTAGGTTCTCATATGTGTCAAATTATAAAAGAGACAAAATTCCTACCCTCCTGATCTTACATTGTAGTGGTAGAGAATCATAGGGCAAGGTAATGGAATTTGGAAATCTAAGAGTAAAGGGGAAATATAGTTGGAGATAGGGCCTTTGGGGAGATGATTAAGGTTAAATGTGGTCATTAAGGTAGAGCTCCAATCCCATAGGACTGGTTTCCTTCTAAGAGTTAAAGAGGAGAAACAGGCATAAGAGAGCACTAGGCTCATATTCTCTCTCTCTCTCTCTCTCTCTCTCTCTCTCTCTCTCTCTCTCTCTCTCTCTCTCTCTCCTCCCTCTCTCTCTTTCTCTTTCTTTCAGTATGTCCGTGTATGTACAGAGAAAACGCCATATGAGGACACTGGAAGAAGTTGACTATATACAGGAAGTCCCACCAAAACCTTAATATTGACCTTCTAGTCTCCAGAACTACAAGAAACTAGATTTTTGTTATTGAAGTCACCCAGATTCTGATATTTTATTATGACAGCCTGAACACCCTAATAAACTGAGCTTTAGCTCCTTTATTCTTTGACTACACTAAGACTTCCACTGGTTTCTAGACATGCTACTTTACACATAATGGGCACTCTGTACATATTTGCCATTTGATCTCTGACACTTGTTTCATTTTCCATAGGACTCCTTAAATAGACCCTCAAACAAGAAGGGAAAGATGAGAAAATCCAACTTTGGTAAACTTACAAGAGAAAGGAAAAGCCACATTTGAAGAGCTCTAATTGGAAAACCATTTGAATTTTCTAACAAGAATACAAACACTAAAAAGATAAAGAAATGTCATCTTAATAATGGATGAGCATGATAAAAATGTTAAAAAATGACCCATCTGCTTCTCCTGTAAGATAAGAGGAATTACTCAAGTATCTTTGGATCACTTTTCTGCATTAATAAGAATATCCATCCTCTTGTTTCAGTCTAGAGAGTTGGTGTATAGAGATCCCTAGTTTGTGAGACCCAGGTTTTAGGGTCACATCCTATAGCAGACATATAGTGACTTGGCCTGGTTAATTGGTCTACCCCTTGATATATATATATATATATATATATATATATATATATATATATATATATATATATATATATATTTGATGCCTCTAGTTCCTGCTATTAACTTACTCTGTCAGGATAAAGGAAACAGGGCATTATTCTAAATTTTTTATTGTTTAAAGTATTACAAATATTACAAATATTTCTCCTTTTTTCCTTATTGACCTTTCGCCGGCCTCCCCTACACCCTGACTCATGCCATCATCTTCACCCTCCCCCCTCCCCAAGTGTCTTGTGTCCATTGGTTATGCTTATACTTTGGTTGATCTCTTACCCATCCCCCCACCCCAACCCTCCTTTGTCTTCCCGCTGTAGTTTGACAGTCTGTTTGATGCTTTTTTGCCTCAGTATCTTTTTTTGTTCATCAGCTTATATTGTTGTTTATATTCCACAAATGAATGAGATCACGTAATATTTATTTTTCACTGACTGGCTTATTTCACAAGTTTTATCAGTGATCAGAAAAAAAATTCCCCCTGCTCCTGTGTGACTTGTCAGATTGTTCTTGGTCAAAAAGAGAAATATGGTTTGAGTTGTGCTGTTTGTTGTGACTGTTCTAGATGTTGAGCAATGTCTAAAAACCTAGACATGAACTTGCTCCTTCCTCGCTGGAATGGGTTTGTTGTCCTTTTCTCATTCCTCCATGGTGTGTGTGTGTGTGTGTGTGTGTGTGTGTGTGTGTGTGTGTGGTTGACCATGGTTTAATGAGGTTATGTCACCAAGGGAGGCATGTGATGTTTCCGTTCTGCAATGCTGCCAGCTCTTCTATCTGGAGCCTCTCATTTAGAAGCCTTAATAAGTTATTTCAATTACCTTGACAGGCTTAAGTTGGCAGCAAATAGAGGGATTTTTTTTTCCCTTCCAGGGTGAGATTACATTTAAATGATAATCAGACGTGCCAAAGTAATGTGAAAGCATACACCAAAAGGGGTGATGCCCTTCTTGGCTGACTGGCTTGTACTGGGTGCTTGTCATAACTTATCAGCTGTAATCCTTGTGTGGAGCAGAGCAAAGGGACCCCCAAGCTAATAAGAGAACTCTTTTAAGCAGGCCCGGGGTCACAAGGCTGACCAACATGTGAAGTTTGGAGGCTTCTTTGGGCTAGTGATTGCTGTAACCTAGCTCAGGCTCCTCATGTTTTGGCACATGGCATCGACCTTGCCTCTTTCCCTCTTTATTCTTTCTATAAACTTCCTTGTTTCATTGTTTAAAGAATATTACCTCTGCGGGGCAGCTCCAAAGATGCTGCGGCTCCTTTCCCTAAAAATAGGATGTCTGTTTTATATAAAATCCCTCTCCACATAGCCTCACCCACATTTGCTTGTTTTCTTTAGCAAAGGCCAGATCTTAAAATAATTAGTCTAGTTTGAGGGGAAAAGGAGGGGCAGGAATGTCAGGGTTATTTTGTAGGGGGAAAATAGCTTGATGCTAATATTTCATTTTTTAAAGTTGTAAAATGAGCTAAGAGACAAGATCACTGTACACATGATTCATGCTATATCTACATGCGGATACATAAAAAAATCCTTTATTATTTTATGTACGTGCACAATCTGACATATATATATCTAGATACTTAAAATGATTGAGGTGGAACATCACTTTTGAATGTGTTTTTTTTTCATTCCTGAATGTTGCAAAGGCATGGTTTTAGACTTTCTTGAGTCTGCTGCCTTTCAAAGAATGTGTACAAGAAAGTATATTTATTACTTTATGTGATCAGTGCATTTACATTTTACTTTTTAAAGAAATGTATTTCATTTACATCTTAGGATACTTTAAAAATTTTAATTGATTATCCTTTCTAGTGACCTCTAAATATTCTTAAATCAGGCTTTACATTGAGGGACAATCATAGAAAGCCCCCTTAGAGTTACACATCCAGTTAGAAAGCCTGGAAATAGTAAATAATGTCCCAGAAAACAAGATCTTATGGCAATAGGTAAGGCTGATGAAAGATGAAAGGTACTTCATTGATTTTTTTTAACTTTTGAATATAAAAGTCTATTGTGCAAAAGTCATATGTCTACATAATTCCAGCAAAGTCAACGGAACCAAATTTCTATTGGCCTAATTTGCAAAAGAAAATGCTAACATTAATACTTTGAAGTCATTCTTAAAATCCAACTTGAAACGGATGGACTGTGTCTGTCATTCACAGTGGTCCCACGGTTGCAAACTTCTTTGCAGTAGATGCATTTAGATTTTTGTAATTTCTTTCTTGTTTTTATTACATTGCTTTATTTTTGCAATTTGAAAGAAGGGGTGAAAGAGAGAAATAGAAATATCAATGAGAGAGAAACATAATCATTCAGCTGCCTCCTACAAACCTCCCATTGGAGATGGAGCTGGCTTGACCAGAATAGAATCAGGGGATCTTCTGGTGCATAAGTTTACACTCAACCATGAACATCACCGGCTAGGCCACTTTGTACTTTCAAGGAAACAACACTTTTCAAAATTGATTGAAACCTCCTGGGGAAAATCATCAAAGTCCAATGTATCTTTGTGTGTAATTTTGAGGCTATACTATTTGAATTCAGCAAACAAGATGAGTCTGTCCAGTCTG
This sequence comes from Pipistrellus hanaki, assembly GCF_964339955.1. Lineage (NCBI taxonomy): Eukaryota > Metazoa > Chordata > Mammalia > Chiroptera > Vespertilionidae > Pipistrellus > Pipistrellus hanaki. Next base: position 13,628,792 of record NC_140503.1, read on the forward strand.
GGAGTGTTTGTTTCCACCTTACTCATAAATTAATTGCACCCTTACTGCTAACATATTTAATACTGGTTTTATGAAATATCAGATTAATGATGAGCAGGCATTAAATATGTTTGTAGTTCAAACTTGCTTCAGATGATCTGGCAAGTTTCAAGACCTCATTTGGAACAAGTAAATACACTCTCCTATAAAATTGCATAACCTCAGGAGTCATTTCTTTTCAAAGGTTAGTGGTACCTCTCAGCCAGACCACCACTTTTTTTTTTTTCCAGTGGCATTTGAATCTCTGTGGTTTCACTCTCAGTACCAAATGAAAACCAGAAACGTCAGAGGCCGTTCCAAATCCTCAAAGTTTGCTGGTCCGGTTGGCCAAGAAATACACTCGAAGGCAAAAATTTATGTGTGGAAGTTTTACTGGAGTCTGATCTTAGGAATAGCACCTGTGGACATAAGAGAGGCAAGTGGGATTGAACAGAAGGAGCTCTGACGTCATCCTTCAAAGATATCTGGAATTGAAACAAGGAGACCTGGTGTCTGCATCCCCATAAGAGGATACCCAGTCATTGGAAGCAGGCTGGCTTGAGAGGAAGAGCTCCCTTGGGTTGAGAGAATTCCCAGGGGGAAGGGTTCAACCCGTGTGCTGTCAGCAGTTTGGAGAACAAGCTACTCTGTCCTAAAGGGTGATCTGATGGCTTATCCCATAATCCGTTTTGTTTCTCTTTTCCAAAAAGAGTGAAGTTTTTTGAGATGTCACTTTTTAATGTAAAAAGGCCTAAGCTTAGAAATTGAGGTGAAGGAAAGTCAGGAGAAAGGGAAATCTTTAGGAGGTATTAAATTCTATTTTCACATTTAAGAAATAATCTCTTCATGCAAAAGTAAATTTTTTTTTTTGGTAGAACTAGGATTCATGTGTAAAATAAGACACAGATTATAGTGCAAAAATACTTTAAATGAGATAAAACCAGCCGTAAATCAGCTTACTGCCCCCAAAATTAATCTGTCCAGTTGGCATGATTACAGGAAAACTATGATAGATTTAAAAGAAAAAATAAATAAGTAGAAGACACTGAGAGAAGGAAGGGGGAAAATAACTGGAAAATTTAGTCTGGGGAAATCTCAAAAGGTAAAAGGGACAACAACAATAATAAAGATGCTAAAGAGAATAATAATAGTGTCACAATTATAGTGCTAATAATCGATTGGCATTAGCACTGTGAGCTAATCATAATCATATATTATGTGAATGATTTAATTTTGGCCCAACTCTGAAGCTCTTCACCTTTGCTGAGTAGGGTTATGCCAAAGATTGTGACGTTATTCAGAAGTCAAATTCTTCTGTGGCACTTCTGTCTTTCTTCTCCCTTCTTCCTCCCTCTTCCTCCTTCTTCTCACTTCTTCATCCTTCTTCTCCCTTCTTCCTCCTTCTTCCTCCTTCTTCTCCCTTCTTCCTCCTTCTTCCTCCTTCTTCTTCCTTCTTCCTCCTTCTTCCTCCTACTTCCTCTTATCCTCTCCTCTCCTCTCCTCTCCTCTCCTCTCCTCTCCTCTCCTCTCCTCTCCTCTCCTCTCCTCTCCTCTCCTCTCCTCTCCCCTCCCCTCTTCTCTTTCTTCACTTCTTTTCTTTCCTTTATCTATTTTTTTTGTTTGCTTTCTTAATTTTCTCCTTACTCTGCACACATCCCAGAAATAAGGGAATTTAGAGAGTTTGAGGATGATTAATGTTAAAATGGGATTGTTTGATCTGCATAAACTAGACTGCAAGAAAAGTCACAGGAAAGTATTTTTTAGCAGTCCCATTTATCACCTATGGCTTAGAACTCGTTAATGAATAATAGAATATTTAAACTGAAGAAGAGGTAAGAGGTGATCTAATTTAATTGTATCATTTTCAGATGAGAAAAGGAAAACCCAGAGGGTTTATGTAAATTTTAAAAGGTTGAGGAGATGAATAAGGTTGTTGGAGGATGGGGCTTATGCGAGTACAGATATGGCAATCACTAATACAAGGGTGTTCCTACACCAGGGCTTATCCAAGTTACTGGCTGGGAGACTTTGGGCAACTTTCAGAAAGTATGTGTCCCTCCTTTTAGAGTGAATACTGTAATAATATCTAACTCATAGAATCATTGTAAAGATTCACTGAGTTAATGTAACTGAAGCCTAGTTGGAAACACATGGTCAGATCACAACACAATGACTTTTATCCTTACCTTACTCCCTGTCTTCCTTCCAATGACAACAAAGCATGCCCAGATATTATTCTGATCACTCTTATAAGTTAAAAACAACCTATTGATCATCTAATTTTCTCAGGACTTTTAAAGTAACGTTCTCTTCCATCATATTAAAATGTATATGTTGCCAAAGCCGGTTTGGCTCAGTGGATAGAGTGTCGGCCTGCAGACTGAAAGGTCCCAGGTTCGATTCCAGTCAAAGGCATGTACCTTGGTTGCGGGCACATCCCCAGTAGGAGTGGTGCAAGAGGCAGCTGATTGATGATTCTCTCTCATTGATGTTTCTAACTCTCTATCCCTCTCTTCCTCTCTGTGAAAAATCAATAAAATATAAAAATAAAAATAAAGTATATGTTGATGGCTCCACCTTTGTCTTCTTACATCTTCATATCTACACATTATTTTCAGCTGAATCTTTCTAACTTAAAGTGCTTACTGTTACAGACCTCTGCTAATAAAAGTTTCAGGGACAGCTCTACTTCCTATAGATAAAAATCCATATTCTCTAGGCTAGCATTCAGGATTTACAATCTGCCCCAATCTGTCTTTCCAATCTTATTACTCATTTACTCTGCCTTCTTTCATTAAATTCATGATTGATAACATGCCATATGGCTGGGAACCAAAGATGCACTAACAAACAGTCTGCTCTTCTAGAACTTTCAAACTAGTAGGTGATCTAATCTTTCCCAGAAGCATATGACCATCACCTACCACCTACCTGATTCAAATTAGTGAACTCCTCTGCATGGAATGCCTTACCTTCTTCTGTCTTGTCCACATTACCTCTTTCAATTAGGATTTTGTAATTCTTCTCAGGTAGTAAACTCCCTTTTCATTTTGTGTATGGCATTTGAATAGAATTTCTTTTTATATTTATAATTAATATATCTTTTTATATTTTATAATTAATCATATGCATTTATTAGTCCTCGCTAGACTGTAAGGTTATTAAAAACAAGGTGTGTTTTGATTGAAACTTACATATTCTTTAATGCCTGCATGTTGTTCTTTAAACAGAAAAGAATAAATAAAAAAGAAAGATTGTTGAATAGATATATGTATGAATTGCCTCTAATGGTAGTGTTGCTATTCAAAACTTTCTTACCAGGGAATTAACTTAATGGTGTATTAGTAGAAAAGAGTTGGCCTGGAAAATAATGGTGGGTGGGATCACATAGACATTTTGAGTGCTTTGTGTAGGAGAAAATTTATGTTGTTTTTGATCATTAATACATTACTGTCTTATGACTCTGAATAAAATTTGATATCATTATTTATATACTAAATTTACTAGTTATATGTTTTAAAAATGTTAATGTTACCAGTTTAATTTACCTCCCCAAAAGGGGCACTTTGGATTTTGCAATTAGGGATATCTGAGAAGATCTGATAATGAGGTTAAAAAGAAAAAGTCTACCATATAAGTACAGTATAGTAACTGTAACTTAGAAATTAAAATTAAATTAGAAATCTCAAAACACAAGTGATAAGAGCCCAAAATAAAGGAAGTTCAAGGCTACCTACTTCTTTATGAAATCATTAATACCACTATAAGCAGTAGATAAGACCCTTACTTGGCAAATGGCTAAGAAAACCTTTTTTAGTTCAATAAAATTCATGAAAATAGACTTTCAAACAAGAAAGAGAAAGACCACGTTTATATGGCTTAATTATAAACTCAATACAGGAAAATGGAATTCAGGGAAACAGGTGTAAGTAAATGTATGATCACAACTTTAGGTGATCTAATAATTAGGCTTAAGCTTGGTAGGGTTATTTTGTCTTTATATAGATTTTAATTATTTTGAAATTATTTTCATTATGTCCTTTCAAAGAATTTTTTTTCTTTAACAACTCTCACTGAACCTGCAGACCTTGTCTAGTTCCTGTAAACCATTTAAGATTCTCCTAGAAACTAAACAGGAAAAATGTCTGAGTTGCTTAAGACTTTATTGTTTTTCTTTTCTTATCACTACTCAAGAATCCAGCAAGAACTTTTGCTTATCTTTAAAGCCAGAACCTTATTGGTACTACTACATAGCTGCAAATGCAAACACTATCAGGCACTTGTCAAAGTATTTCAATCTTAAACACAAGCAAGGAAATTGTAAAGAGAAGCTATTCAAAACACTTAAAATCAAACCCTTCCTTTAAGGGGTTTCTTAAGAAAAAGAGAAAAAAGGCAACTTTATAGTTTATAATTAGATTGGCTGATTACATAACAGGCATAAAATGCCCCCAATGTCCAACTTCTCTAAAGGAAATTAGAAGAAAAAACAAAACAAAACAAAAACAAAATGAGTTGGCCCGAATTCCAAGAACTGTCTGAGTTTGTGCGGAGAGAAGACTTGGCCATATTTTTAAAGCCATGTGGTATTAACATTAAAGCCTGCATTGGTGGAGTTTGGGAGGTTGGGGGGAAAAGAAAACATTTGCTGTATTATGAGAGGAAACCATGCAGACTGCTGTGGACAGGAGTGGGCTAAAGGTCAGAAGGCTTCTCCAGGATCATTTGACCTTTGAATAGTCAACAGACACTCAGAATAAAGGGTATATGTAAATATAAGACGTACTGCCATAGTTTCCAATTCCTAATATTCGATAGCTCAAAACATTATTTTGAAGAATAAAAAAATGAAGTAGGCAGAACATTCTTCAAATTTTTGAGACCCTGGAGAGCGGGAGTATTTATTGCTGGATCTTTCATCAGAGTGTGAAAGTGTGTCAGCTAGAGTGAAGGAACTTCATTAAAAAAAAAAGTATGGTGAACACAGAAAGATTTTTTTTTTTTTACTCTATCATTGTATTAAGTAAATGTTCCAGACATGTATGTTTATTTATTTATTTATTTAAACTTGAAGAAGTATCATTTAATATGGCAACTGTGTAGGTTGATTTTTTAATGCAGAAATTGATCAAAGAGAATCAAATGACATTATTGAAACATCTTTGTTTTCCAGTTCCTGAGAGAGCTTAATCCATTTTTTTAGATGATAAAATTGAAGATCACTTAGAAAAGCAGCTACTAAGTGGAGGTAGCAGAATTTAAGCATAGTTCACTTGAGTTCAAAGAACACACTTTTCAAATATAGTATGCTGACGAGCAGACCAAGGAAACTATACCTGGATATAGAAAAACAATCATCTGATAGGATACTTTTGGTTGAAATGTCAGTAATTCAACTCAAATGATGGAAAAATAGAAATATGTAGGCATTCGGGGGGTGAATGGGATGATTTAGGTAAAGTGGGATTCAGGGATTCTTATGGTCCCATTAGGGTGTTGCTTCTATGTCTTTTTCACAGTCTGTTTGTGATTGTGTTTTTTTGCAGGTAAACTCTCTTCATGGCAGAAGAAATGGCTTTTAACAGCCGTCTTTTCCTATCTTCTAGTTTTGGCAGCACCACAAAGAAGAAAAAGGAATTTGTCTCTCCCATACACCAATACAGTCCATGCTGGTCCAAATTCCAAGTGCTGTCTCCTGTGGCTCAAGAATGTGTGCAAAAATCATGATTGACAATTGGGCTAGTTAACAATGTGCACAAATCCATTACACACCAGTACGCACACTTGGAAAATAGAGTTGGGCCCATTAAAGAGATTGTCTTTGTCGTCTAGCAGAATGTTAAACTTCGTCAGTAGAGAGCATGGAAGAAACATTGCAGGAAGAAGGGGCTTTCTTTCCTTGTTCTGTTAATTACTACCTATTACTACCTATGAACAATAACTTTTCTTTTCTCCAGTATCTGGGAAGGCAGCTTGTTCAGCAAATTCTACCATCACAGTGACTTCTCTGCCATTCAGTGATTGACTGTCCTGGATCTCAGCCTCAGAGGTTGAGGGTAGGGGTTGAGGGTAGAGGTTGGAGGAGAGGATCTTCAAATGAGGGTAGAGGTTGAGGGTAGAGGTTGGAGGAGGGGATCTTCTATGGTCACTGAAGCAAGCTGGTGAAGATGAGCAGGAAGTGGGAGGTTGATTAAGGAGAGGGCTGTACTGTGTTTCAGGAGCACCCAGGAGGGATAATGGAACTCTCTGCATTAGTTGACATTATAGGAGAGCTTTTAGGGCCTGGCTAGAGTTAAGGAGAAGAACAAATAAGACAAGGTGAGATTATGGAAAGAAAATATATTTAAGATTAAACACATAAATCATCTGTAATATAACAAACCACTGATAAATAATTATTATTAACATTGGGATATACACATTACAGTTGAATTACTGACATTTCAACCAAAAGTAATAAAAGGGCAATACTATATGTATACTAATAAAAGGACAATATGCTAATTAGACTGGGTGACCAGACATCTTCTGGAAGTCCAACTTCCTTTCAGACAAAGCCATGGTGGTGGGGGCCAAGGCAGAGCTGGTTGTGGTGATCAGGCCAGCAGGGGAGTGATTAGGTGGTGATCAGGCCAGCATGCAGGCAAGCAGTTAGGAGCCAGCAGTCCCCGATTGTGAGAGGGATATCCAACTGTTGCTGCACTGCAGAATGGGGCCTAAACCAGCACTCAGTCATCCCCTAGGTTCCCGGATTGGAGAGGGTGCAGGCCGGCTGAGGCCTTCCCCCCTGCCCATGCATGAATTTTGTGCAACGGGCCTCTAATATATATATTAAAATTTCGTTTTTATACTCTACAACTTCTTTTTAACTATCATCTAGCATGTAATTAAGTAGTCATACATTATTAAATCATCAGATTTTTCTATGTCAGGACTTTATAGTTATATTTATGACAATAAAATACTACCTCCATACATTACAAATTTTCTATTTTTCACTTAAATTATGTTTCAATACTGTCTTATAGTATAATCTCCAAAACATTTAGAAATTATGGAAAATCAGTTATGTATCTTTTTATTTTGCAGTTAGCACAGAATTATGGCATAGATATAGATTACTATCTTCAGAGTTATTATTTACAGGCAATTTTTCATAGTGAAAAATGTATAGTTCTCGTGAGAGATGGCTAGTTTTTAAAATTGTGGATCTTTGTCATCTCCATGTACTCTCTGTGAAAGCCTGGGTCAGTTACTTTAAGCCTCAATTTACCATTTGTGAAATGGCATAATAATAATAATATCTATCTTGTAGCTTTGTGAGGATTAATTTAATTCATACAGACAGAGGGATTAGTGCTCATGCAAGCCCTATTTGTGTTTAATACATTCTAAAAGTATTCTTTTTGGAAAGAAATACACTGAGATGAGAATCAAAATCGTGTTAATTTGATTATTAGAAGAATCAACATTTTTATTGTTGTTCCTCACTCTGGTGAAGTGAAATATATCAACTACATATGTGTCGAAGGACTTAGCCAAGTCCCTAACTTATAGTGGTCACCGTTGTTTCACTAAGCATAGCTTAGAGTTCAGAAAACAAGCTAGAGGTTAGGTTGGGTCAAATGAATCAAGTCTGAAGAAGAGTGTCAATCAATTCTTCTCCCTTTTGCCTGCTGCTTAAGATGCTTGTTCTCCCTTTTGTTTAAAGGAATATGTTCCAATATTTATAATTAGAAGTCAATCGATATTTTATCATGTGTCTTATAAGTCATATAACAGAGCAGAGTATATTGTTATAAGAGCATTTTTGAATGTCATCAGTGTTTGGAATTTAGTTCAATCTCAAAGTAAGTTTGTCATTCAATTGTCACCTCAGAAAGTTATAGCTAATTTATTTTCCAAAGCTTAATGCAGATATTTAAAAAATATTCAAGACTATTGCTGCCGAAAGATAGAAATAACAGACTAAAAAGAGAAAAATTTAACTATATTCAAAAGAAATGACTCCCATTTTCTGAAGGCAGAGTAATTTCCGCCCCCCCCCCCCCCCCCCCAAGTTCTGGCTAGACAAATTAGAAGAAAATTTCATCACCCTTTATGGATACAAAGAAGCCTTGCAGGATGCATAGCTGTACAGTAATGTAACTTTATACCTCATAAATCGTAATCTAAAACATCCACTATTTTTAATTGCCCCCATTAGATAATTAAGTTTGACTTAAGGGGAGAGTCACACCTCATCCTGGAGGGAGTCCAGCATAGACAGGTTCAATGTTTGCTTAATGAATACCTATCTTTACAAAGCTAAGTGCTTTCAACACTTACGACTGGGCTAATGGGTATTTTTATTCCTTTAAAATAGTCCACACAATCACTTAAATTAGATTAATAAGGGGCTATAATTTCCTCTCATTAATTACAAATTAAGGGCAAAGGGTATTTAAAAAATATATATATAATAATGAATTCAATGAAAGATTGGTCAGAAGAGTCTGCTTCTTTTTCCTCACTAGAAATGCAGACTTTTTCTCTTAGAATGTGATGAAAACTAAGAAACACCTAGGCTTGCAGATTTTGATTTTTTAAAGCTGTAGAAATATATATACATTTGCAAATGAAATCTTGTTCAATGTCCCAATATGTAAAGAGTATATTGATGTTTGATATAAGACTGTAGCCCAGCTACAGAACCTCTGAAATCCATTGTGAAAACCTTCCACATGCTACAGCCTCTCTCATTTTAAAAACAAATGTCCAGGCTTTTGCTGGTTTCATTTTTTCCCCCATGAATCTTTTTTCATATTTCCTTTTATCTTCATCTTCACTTTTGGTGTTAGATTGCCTCCCCACCAAGCTCCCAAGGGCTGGCAAAAGCAATGTGAAAAGATACTCTTTGCTTTTGCTATTAAGTGTTGATGTTTATTTGCAACAAATATAAGAGTTACTCCTTGAATCCTGAGATGTGGAAAGCCGCCCTCTCTTGGTCAGCTCTTGGATTATCTTTGATGGGAGGGCCTCGGTTTACCTTGGATGCTCTTCTGTGGGAATCACTGCACCACCACTGATGTCACTGATTAAAGTAACCACTTCAAAAGGTAGAGGGATTGCTTAATGCTTTCCTCTCTATCCCAACATAAGGAAGACATTCCAGAGAGAGTGGTTAGAATGGCAGAACTTTACATTCCTTCTACATATTAATTTATATTTTTCATCATTTTTTCACCAATTCAGCAGGCATCTATACTATATCTTTTTGGTAGAAAATATTGAGGCTGGAGTTCTATGAATAGATGTGTGTGCAGATATGTTTGTAACAGCACTCTTTTTCCCAGTAAATGCACAGAACCTGGCATGTGAAAAGAGCTCTATAACCATTTTTTAAATCTTGAAATGTATGCCTAGAGGAGGTAGGAAATAGAGGAGCAATAGCAAACACACAAAAAACCTGGCTGTTCTCTTTTCTAAAGGAAATCTCATGTAACTTTACTTGATCCCCCTAGAAACCCCATAAATTTGAAATTATTCCTATTTTAGGCATGCAGGAATTAAAGGTCATTAGGCTTGTGTGACTTATCCAAGTTCGCATACTGGGACAAGAACCCAAGTGGGTCTGCAAAGGGAGCACAGACTATCTTGCTTTAATATGGCTGCTACTCAAGCATTTTGGGATAAAGCATATATATATATATATATATATATATATATATATATATATATATATATATATAATTATTGATTTTCCACAGAGAGGAAGGGAGAGGGATAGAGAGCTAGAAACATCAATGAGAGAGATACATCTACCAGCTGCCTCCTGCACACCCCCCACTGGGGATGTCCCCACAACCAATGTACATGCCCTTGACCGGAATTGAACCTGAGACCTTTCAGTCTGCAGGCCGATGCTCTATCCATTGAGCCAAACAGGTTTCAGCCATTTGTATATTTAAACCAATCTAGCTCTATCATCTCTATCTCTATCTCTATCTCTATCTCTATCTCTATCTCTATCTCTATCTCTATCTCTATCTCTATCTATCTCTATCTCTATCTCATCATCTCTATCTCTATCTCTATCCCTATCTATCTCTTTCTCTATATCTATTTCTACCTCCATCATCTATACACTAGAAACCCGGTGCACAACATTGGTGCACTGAGTGTAGGGGTCCTTCAGACCCCTTTAGCAGTCCAGGAAGCCTTGAGGGACAGACATCCTGAGTGCTGCTATGAAGGTGCGAGAGACTCCTACTATGAGTCCAGCTTCTGGCTGAGCGGTGCTCCCCTTGTGGGAGTGCACTGAGTACTAGGGGGCAGCTCCTGTGTTGAGTGTCTAACCCCAGTGGTCAGTGCACATCATAGCGACCAGTTGTTCTGCCATTTGGTCACTTTGCATATTACCTTTTTATTATATTATAATAGGATATTAGTATATAATGAGATTGAAATTAACTCAAGATGTTTAGGATACAACAGGAGACTTTGAAAGCATTTGGCATGAATTGGTTTCCAAGGCTTATATACATAGATTTATGCCTTTAAATTTTACTTTCTTCTATGGTATAATCTGAGGAGTCTTGGTATAACTCATTGCCTCTAGTTAAAGTAAAAAGTGGAAATGTACCCTCTGAGGGTTAAATCCAAGATACTTAGATCATGGAACCTAAGTTTTGCATACATACACAACAGTTTACACTACATGTATTAGGTAGTCTACCATTTGTTTTGACAAAGGCAGAAAAGAGATTCTGGAATGTACCTCCTACTCCCCAGGACCTCACACATTTAGGTCTGGGCATTGGAGAGATACTGAAAGTAGATTTTCCTGATTTCTTCCTTTTGAACCTTCTCTGGAGCCTGTAGTTCCTGTTATGTTGCTTGCTTCTTCAACCTTTTGCTTAACAACATTCCCAGGTACTAGGAGGCCATATGGACATTAATAAAAGGCCATTTATATAAATTATACATAATAATATTCATCTTATACTTAGATGTTCTTATAACTACAATGATGGATTGTAACAATTTCTAAACACTGTTCTAGTATGAACATTGTTCAGTAAGGAAGTCAACACAGTGAAAAAGGCCATAACCAACCCTTTTCTCTTGGTTTGTGAGTCTCCATTAGCTCAGCAGCCCTGCACAGACTCATCTATTTGAATGCCAAGCAATTTATATCTCCTATTGTTTGCAATTCTTTCTCACAAAGAGTAGCAGCACTGCATGAGGAGGAGCTGCTTCATGCAGTAGAGTGGAGAACCTCAAAATGGAAACAGATTTTTAGCCACAGAAAGTCTTGCAGAATAAGTTTTCTATATGTTGACAACAGGCAACTGATAAGGGAAGATTTATGTTTCTACTCATGGGCACAGATACCTTTATCTGGTAGAGCTTATCTGTGCTGTCCAATATGGCAGCAACTAGCCGCATGTGTCTGGTGAGTACCTGAATTGTGGTTAGTGCTAAATGTTCAAATGATAATTCTTTGAAATTCTGGGTTAGATAAAACATGTTTGTTTGTTTTTTACTTTACCTTTCTCTTTTTACTCTTTTTAAATATGTGCCTACTGGAAAATTTAAAATTGCATTTGTGGTTTACATTATCTCTAGTGAACAGAGTTACCCTAGATTATAAAGTATGTGTGTAATTTGCTAAACTAGGGGCTTAAGCCATCACTGAAACATAGATTCACACAATTTACAATTGAAATTTGGAGTGGAAAAGCAGAACTTTTGGTAACTATGCCAGAACAATAGTTACCAATAGTTCCTGTTATGTTGCTTGCTTCTTCAACCTTTTGCTTAACAACATTCCCAGGTACTAGGAGCTGGGGTTCCATTCTGAACTATTATGCATAAACTAGGAGCTGGGGTTCCATTCTGTTCAATGTGAGATAAAAATATTTGACTTTCTAGTTGTTCAGGTTGACCCCAGCAATCAGGGATATAGGTTCATTTTATCCATAAGTCAAGTTTATGATAACTGCTAACTTTCCAAACCAACATATATAACCGACATCAGCATGGGATACAGTGTACATTCTATTTGTTCTTTATTGGACACCTATAATTACATGAAAGAGCAAAAGGCATATTTTCAAATTAATATGTGAGTTAATAAAAATATATTTCTTTTAAAAACTTAATTCTGTCAAAAGTTATGCCCTGTTTAACTTTTTATATATTTTATAACTTTTTACATTAAGTTTTGTAAAAAGTTATAAAATATATAAAAAGTATTTTGGTATTTTATTTCTGAGTTCAGCAAATATTAACAATTACCTTGAAAGAATCTAAACCTGATTAATTTATAAATATGGCAAGCCTAAGGTTATTTTAAATGTTTCAGTAATATATATATATAAAATTAGCATGTGACTCAAGCTTAAATTAATTTTTCAATTAAATCTGTTTCAATTTTTAATCACAAGTCTGCCTTGGAACTCACAGGTTACATTCTCTTGAATATCATACATACAGAAATGATCAAATTTGCAAATTCTTTAAACTCTTTGATCAACTTAAGTTTCATACTTAATTCTAAATTTTCCGATGTTTGAAGATACTAAGGGAATGATTTTGATATTATGAAGTATTTGTTATTTGTTATTATATGGGGATAAACTCTAGATATTGTCTTGATTTTCAAATGCTACTATATTAGACTAACATTAGGGTAGTTTATGTAGCATATCAAAGTTAGTTCCTAATTTGTCTTGGTAATTATTATTGTCACATGCATAATTACTAGTATAGGAAAAGGAAGGGCTCACCGTACTATACAAAGTTGTGCATTAAGTTGACAATCTCTGCTTTTATTTTCAATCTTAATGCTTATCTGATTCTCTTTTACTATAAAACTAAGAATGCATATTGTTATAAAGCAGCTAAATAAAATAAGAAAATAGAATAATTTCTTAAAAATTAAATAAAAACATTGAGTTCAAGTTTAATGTTATGCAATGCCCATATTTAACATCAGAACTAGTATGAGAGAATCTATAGTATTAGGTATTTTCTTTGTTAAAATCTTAGCCAAGACATGATGTTAAAAGATTGTCTTGAGGTAATTCCAGGGATGAAATGAGACTTGATCTATACAGTCATTTTCATAATCTCCATCATTTGAAAGGGTGTGTAAATTAACATGCCTGTGGTTGGTGGGAAATAGTGATCAGCAGGTTTTTGCAGTTGTATGTGTTGGCCAATACTTTATCTTACATAGTCCCACAAAGTTCCTTTCTTGTTTTTAAAACATGGAGGAATTTAGATTATTATTCTGCCTCATCCTGCAATGTTGGCAGTGTAACATAAGTATTTTCTTTTTAATACTTTTTAAAAGAATATTTTCCCTAATTTATACTTATATTTAAATCAATTTTGGGAGGATATTATGCTTTCAAATATGTCATCGGGCTTATTTGTGCAGTTAGTGGAGTCCACCTGTCACAGTTTGTCTGGAATATAATTAGGTGAGATCTTGTAGCAAGAATGAAATTCATCATGTCGCCACTGGAGAAATCTATCAAAGTCTCCATTTGTTTCACTATATCCTTGTCTGATCAAATCCATTTGAATCTAAAATTTGTTAATTCCAAGGACTGACATGATGACAGGAAACAGCTGGTAAAAGACCCCAAGATGCCTTATGCTCTTTCATGTAATTAAAGGCAGTTTTCTAAGAATATTGCAAGGGATTACTTACAATTATAGTTCATTATGATATCATAGATTTTCCCCTCTGAGAAAATAGTCAAAATTTATAACATTCTTATTGAAGATATATTAATACTAAAATTCTCTGTGAGAACAAATTATAAAAATATTTAAGACAGTACAAACCCAACTATATTATTCCTTCCTTGTATTCAGGACCTGCCACCATAGCACACACAAAATAAATCAAAAGTATTTTTATTTGTGCAAATGATTGTGCATGTGCTGTATTACATCATATGACTTTTAACTCAACCCTATGAGGTGACAATAGCTGGTATTTTATTTGATAAAACTTATTCTAAGTCTTCTTTAGGCTATTTGGCCATGGTAACAGATATGATCAATAGAAGTAAAGCCAGATTTTCTAACTGTACATTTTTTATTTGCCTTTGATAATAAAAAAAGAAAATAAACATTTTAAAAGGTATTTTTCTTTTTAGATAAAGTTTTTTTTAAAAAAGTATTAAATTTATTGGGCTTACATTGATTAATAAAGTTAGTTGAGTTTTAAGTGTACAATTCTATAATACACTATCTTTATATTACTCTGTGTTTAACACACAAACTCAAATCCCCTTTTGTCACCAGATATTTGACCCATTTAACCTTTACTTCTCTCCCCACTACACTTTCCCTCTAGTAACCACCTTACCATTGTCTATATCCATGAATTTTTCTTCCTTTGTCTTCCTTATATTAGCAACATGTCCTATAGTTCTCTGTATATAGTAGATTACTACAAGTTCCTAGTGATTGGATTATTAAAATTCTTTATAAAGAGATCTCATTGTGACCTGCATTAAACCATGGAAAAATATATAAATTTTATTAAGGAAGAAAGTACATGTCATCTTATTTTACTTCATGTTTGTTTAAAACTAGGTATGCATGGACTAAGTAGACTAGACCTTTGCTTCATTATTGTCAATTGTTTCCTATTTTAATGAAGAATCAATGTTTTATCCTTGAGCATTATTACCTATTTCATTTACATGGCCTTGGAACACCACAATATATTGAGCATTATTTGTTATTAATAAATATATGTGGCATCTTTGGAAAAGGTAATCACTTATCTGAGTTAAGAAACAAACTTTCATGTCAAAAATAAATGGTGGGCCTTAGCTAGTTTGACTCAGTGACTAGAGTGTTGGCCTGTGGACTGAAGAATCTTAGGTTAGATTCCAGTCAAGGGCACATGCCCAGGTTGTGGGCTCAGTCCCCGGGAAGGGGGCGTGCAAGAGGCAATCAATGATTCTCTCTTATCATTAATGTTTCTATTGCTCTCCCTTCCTTCCTCTCTGAAATCAATAAAAACATATTAAAAAAATAAACAGTGGGATTTTATGACATTTAAATTAATTTAGCCTCTTTAGAAAATAAAATGTTGGAATTTTAGCAATATTTCTCAAAGGCATTTGGTTGCATGTAACAAACTGATTCAATGTATTTTATGCAAAAAAGAGGAAAATATTAGACTGTATAAATTTGTCTTATAGTCTTAGGGCAGAAAAAATAAACTGCCAAATTTGAGGCAAAATTTATATCTCTGATCATCTTTTTATGTCTGTTTTGTTTTCTCTAGTTTATGACTACTTTTTAACCACTTTTTTCTGTGGACAGAACTCTAGAAATTAAGCTATTAATGCATTTTATATACAGATATTAACCAACCAAAAAAGCCTATCATTCCTGCCTTTCTTACAGGATTCATTCTTTCCTGACCATTGGTGCCATATAAATAAGCTATTTTAATTTGTTTTATATTGCATCACTTAAACTAGTCACACACACACACACACACACACACACACACACACACACACCGTCTCTCTCTCTCTCTCTCTCTCTCTCTCTCTCTCTCTCTCTCTCTCTCTCTCTCCCTCTCTCTCTCCAAACTCTATTTTTATGGCTAACTTGCCCAATTTTCTCTATTTTTCCCCATGAAATAATCTTTTGCCTTTTAATGATTTCTATAATTTCTATAATTTCTTGTCACATAATTTTGCTAGAATTTTAAAATTATACTCGAGTTTGGATGGTAAATTGCAATGAATACTTATAGGATGAGCTGACCCTCATATAGAATATTGGGGTTGTCAGCCAACTAAATCATGACTCTTTTTTCTGAAAACTACCTTTATCTTCACTATGAGACTCTTTTCCCTTACCATAGCTAGGTGGACAAACCCTTGATTAAGGAAAAAAAATAATTGATTATTTAGCAGTCATTCAGATTGTCTCATCATGAGAATTTGTGCACAATACAACAGGAATTGCAAGATGGGGCAAGGTTCTAGAAAAAAATGTCTACAATTTTTTTGCTGTGGATACACCCAGAGATTCACTGTTTTTATCTTTCCTGAAACTTAAGAGTAAACATTGTCCTAGAGACACCCAATTGTATATGTGTATTCTATGGCTGAATGTGTGTATACATGAATGACTGTGTTTGCCATTGTTAGCTCTGCATTTCTTGCAAGAAAAAAAAATCTTGTCTTTGACCATTATTAACAAAAATTTCTCCAGAACTTCTTTTGCTCTGTCTTAATTAAGTTCTTTGGGGCTAAATTTAAGTCAACTAATAATATTTAAAACTTTTAATGTGTTAATACATTTTTTCATTTACTTTTAGTAGTTTAATATTAAAAGTACTAGCTTTAATATATTTATAAAGAGCATCACATAATTTATAACTTTAATAAAAAGGATTGGTTTTACCTGTGGATTTGTAGAAACATGGTAATAAAGCAGGTGATGTAGACTTGTCTTTGACATGTGCAATAATAACTCACTGTAGTGGTAGACTAAAATATATGTTCAATTTCTGTGGATAGAATTGTATGCAGTCTATTAACTTTATTCAGAAGAAATTTATCCATCATTTTTTTAAAGTTGATGATAGGAAAAGATAAGGCAGAAATAGAGTAAGTTTTAAAATATTTCCACTCTGTTACTTATGGTTTAAACTTTCATGCCTTGATTCCTTTAAAACTTATAATTTTAAGTGTCATATACTGGATCTTGCAAATCATAAGTCTTTCCTTATAAAATAATTCCTCTGCTTTTAATATATTGGAATGAAGACCTAAAATATTATTTTTTGTCCTCTTAAAAGACATGTTCATAAAGTTCACATGAATGTGAGTAAGTAATAAATGCTTGGGGAAAACCTGGTTAATTCCAAATTTTAAATTACTAAAAATATGTATTTCCACATAGGCTATTTTAAACTATATATATTTGTTTTTTTCTTCTGTGTCTATGAGCTTGATTAATAATTATATACATTGAGTAATGAATTTATTCAGATTTTGTCTGTAGGATGGAGGAAAAGGCCCATTCACACTCACACATGATACCATGCTTCTCTTGTAGCAGATATTAAATCAGACCAATTATATTTGTTGACTTAACATTCACAGTTTCTACTAATAAAGTATGACCCCAGAGGTCCACACTTGCCATAGTTTATAATTGAGCTGTGGCATAAATTTGAATCACACATTTTGAAAGGATGGTGAGTAATGTAGTTAATGAAGGAGCCGACTGACTACATTGCAACCACTTCAAGGAGGTACTGCCATTCCTTGGTGATTGTAGTTTATGTGGCAGCTTGTATAAAGTAAGAAAAAAAAGCACTATTTTTTTATTGTTGAAATAACTCTAAAATGAAAGTCATTGCCAGTGCTCATTAAAGACAGTGAAGAAAAAGTAAAGAAGTCAAAGAAAATGATGATTCTTAGTAAAAAAAGAAAATGAGATCTTTTGTTCCAGGATATCATTATTACCTTGGTATTTTCTGTGAATTGGTTGTTGGATCTAGAAGCTAAATCATATTGAGTTTTGTTTTTTGGTAAAGCTATTTCATAGGTGGTAATGTTTTTCATCAAATGGCATGTAATGCCCGGATATCTTAGATTTGGAATGTTAGAGCCATGGATGTTCAGAGCAAGGGATTGCCAATGGGCCAATCCCTTTTTCTATTTGAGAAATACTTTAAAATTAGAAACTTTTTTAAATTTACTAATTAATAGTCAATTGTGCAATTTAGTTAGACAATTTATGATAAAATCTTAATTTTTTCCTTTTATCTGTGTTAAAATAATTGGTTTCATAGCATCTCCCAAAGGGATCGAATACATTTTTCATCTGGGTTAGGTGTCCTATCCTATATAACAAAAGCCTAATATGCAAATTGACCGAAGGACTGGTGGAACAACCAGTCACTATGATGTGCACTAACCACCAAGGCACATACACCTAATGCAGGAGCTGCTCCCAGCCCTCAGGCCTCAGGCCAGCCAAGGTGGGTGCCAGTGGGCCTCCCCATCACCCCACCAGTCACCCCGCAGAGGGAGGCAACTGGTGGGGGGCGGGGCCAGCAAGTGGGCAGCACCAGGCTGGTCAAGGAAAGTGCCAATGGAGCCCCCCAATCGCCCTGATGGTTGCCCCACAGATCAACCCTGATAGCCAGCCAGGCCTAAGGACTCTATCTGTACACAAATTTTGTGCATCAGACCTCTAGTCATTTTATAATTATGGAAGGTAAACATAGTTGATGGGTTCAAATCTATTGAAATTATTATCTGTACTGATGCTTAGATAATTCCAGTTTTGACTATTGGGAGTTATTTTTTGTTTTTGTTTTTGTTGTGTTTTTTTTTTTGTTTTTTTTTTTTAGAGAGAGAGAGAGAGGAAGGTAAGCATCAGGGAGAAGGAGAAACGTTGATGTGAGAGAGATACATAAATTGGTTGCCTCCTTAATGAGCACTAACCATGGCCAGGGGTCAAACCTATAACCAAGGTATATACATGCCCTTGACTGGGAATTGAACCTGTAACCTTTTGGTTCCAAGGCTAACACTCTAACCATCAGGTCAAATCAGCCAGTGCTGGGAATTTAAGTTGCCTCCTGAGTCATATGACATGATTCTAATCATATTTGATAGTTTCTTACAATCTGATCTTTGAAGATGATCCAAGATCACCTTGCACATTTTATTATCCAGATGGATCTAAAGTTACTAATTTTTCTAAGACTCCCTGGTTTTTGTGTCCAATGGATTTCCAAGATTATAATCTGAATGCTGGTATAGTTGTTCATTGTTAGTAGGTTGATCATTATTTCTAGGCCTTTTCAGGGGTCTGGGTTATACTACAATAGGAAACAAATAAGCAAATACAAATCATGGAAAACTCTCCTGGATAAAAATCTGGTGAATCAAAATTTTTCTAATGTGAACTAATCTACAGACATATTTAACAAACATGGTAAATTAATGTTTAATTAACTTAATCTTAATAAATTTAAGACTTCTCAATTTGACTAGGCAATTTTAAAGTATTTTATGCTTTATAAGCCTTATCATAATAGATATCTTTAGGTAATTCTTAGATGTTATTATCTCTTGACTAATATTATTGAAGGTTAGTTCTGTTCTATTTTATGTGTGGTTAACTGTTTAAGAGGGATCAGGGGTTGAGTTTAGATAGCAATGGAATTCCACATTTTTCTGTGTTTACTACAAAATAATTTCTCAGTCACCCTGAGTCAGGGCATTTTATATTTTAATTGTGCAGTCTAAAAAAAAATATAAAACATAGGTCTATAATTAAAAATACAATCAAAATCATTTCACTTTTTTAGAATTGTCTTTAAATGATATAGAAAACATTATGGGTTCCCTCTCCTCTCTCATGCCCCTCACTCTAACCTCAGCATGACCTAAAGAGTTCCCAAACTTGCCCATGGCTTCCTGTGTCTCTCTGAATGAGAATGATGAAAACGCCTTTTGCCCATCTCCTGCCTGCAAGGGGTAGTCTGAACTTCTTGGGAGCTAATAAGTCAGAAGCAATCCTTAATGAGAGATGAAAGGATAAACACCCAAGTTTTGTTGTCCCTCCATGGGTAACTTATGCATTATGTCACCTTTTATTGGTTTCCTTCCTTCCCTGTGACAATCAGAACAAACATATCTACTAATGATGCAAGAGTGAGAATTTTAAAATCACTCCTATCACTTATGCAATGAAACCACTGAAAGTCTGTGGCTTAGGTCTTTGCCTGGCTTGCACCAGACTTCTGTCTTATGAAATCACCTAATACAAAGGCTGATCTCTTCCTGATGTTTCACCCTAAGAACTTTTGAATCCAACCCATGGGCAGTAACTATTGTACACTCACTTCCCTAATGATACACTGTTCAAAATTGTTTTAGTAATGTTCTCCTTGGTGCAGTGGGTAATTAAAACTCCATTTGCTTGTACTATAACTTTCTTTTTATTTGAAGAAGAGATGTTTTATATGTTAATCTCAAATTTTCACCCAAATCCTTGGTCCAAAATTCTTGCATTAGTATCTACTTTTGAGGTAATTGAAACAAAGAAAAGTATGTTAAAAAATATATTAAAGGTGAAGTGTTAATCACTATTATACACCATATTAACCTAAAACAGAAGTTTAAGAATGGAAGAGATTGAGCACTGTAGAGCACTGGTTTAAGTCATTTTATTTTTCAGGTGAATTAACTGAAGCTCTTAGATTTAAAATTTTATGCATGAGATAAAAAAGCCAAAACCAATAGGGAGGTCTTTCTGTCCTCCTCAATACTGTTCTGCTGATCTGTTTTAGTGGGAGTAGGATATACTCTTATTTGATCTTACCTGTGATAAAATAAACTTTCCTTATAAAATAATACAACAGTCTACTGGAATTAGCTATAAAATCCATGACTTCCTAATAGAGATAAATTTCTGTAACATAAGGAATTTTGGTGTCCACCACTTGCTATGAACTGAACTATACCCTTCCAAAATTCTTATGTTGAAGGCCTAGCACCCAAAGAGGTTATTCAAAGATATAGAGTCTTTAGGAGGTAAATAAGGTGACATGAAGTCATAATATAGGACTATAATGTGATATGATTGTGGCCTTATAAGAAGAAAATGGGGAGAAAAAAAAAAGAAAGAAAAAGATGCCTCTCTCTGTCTCTTTCTTACCAAGGAAACACACAGAAAGAATGTAGCCATCTGCAAGCCAGGAGGAGATTTCTTACCAGAACGTGACCATGGTTATACCCTGATCTTGGACTTGAGTCTCCAGAAGTGTGATAAAATTAATTATGTTGCTTAAGCCCTAATCAATTGTATTTTGCCATGGCATCCTGAGTTGACTAAAACACCATTTTTAAACCTAGTTCATAAAACATACCACACTCATTTTTCTGAGATATTTCCTTACAAACTATGTATGTAAAGTGATAGAATTTTGAATCATTACTAAATGAGAACCATGTTTTGATCCTAACCGCCTGTTATGGAATTTGTGTGATGAATTAACTTCTGTTTACTAGGCCGCATAGATTTGGGAGTGTATCTGTTATACTAGTCAGGATTACAAACATAAATTAACACCTTGAAGTAGTTCAGTGCTACCATAACAAATAGCAAAACAAGTGCTCAATATAAAGTAAGTTCTATTTGTGTACATTTTAATTATGGTATATGAAATTAACACACAAAATCTAAAAGTTATGAGTTAGTACTCTGCACTAAAGAGAACTGCTTAACCCAGCAATACATTTTCTTAACCATCAAATCCTGTTTTTATATGTGCTAAGATCCCACGGAACTGATGTGCTGTGGAGATCCAGTTCAGAAATGCTTTTAGAGATTACGGTACTCATAATGTGATTGGGAGAAGCTAGTATTTAGGTCATTGGGAGAAGACTCTAGTTAAGTGAGCATAGGTGTCTCAAGTCTCCCATGTGCTGTCCTTGTTGGTTTGCTTTAGCCCCTGCTCCTGATGTCTTATTAAACGTTCTTCTAGGTGAAACCACATTCTGAAATCCTATAACTGGGAAATATCTGATCACTTGAATTCCATAAATCCTTCCTGTCAATCTTCAATTGTAATTTTTTGTCTCTTCCTTTGACTCTGATCAAATTCAGTGTTTGTCACTAATAGATAATCTTTGGGTAACCTAGAAAAGCTCTAAGCTAAAGGTGAGGGAGTACTTAGCCCACTCCCCAGGCCATTTAGGCTGAAAACACTGGAGAGATTCAGAAAAGGTACACAGAGTAGCAGTAAACATGTATGTATGTAAGTATGTATGTATATGCCCATATGTTTTTGTCTGTGTACACACACACACACACACACACACACACACACACACATATATATATATATATATATATATATATATATATATATATATATATATATATATGAAAATACACTATTCTTAGGCAGAGTGATGTTTCCTGCTCATAATGTGGGACTATCTCTACTACTTGCTTGAGATGATTGATTTATTCATCACACCTCCTGGTCACATAAATGATGTCCCACAAAATCAGTCCCTTTCCTTGTTCCTTGCTCTGTGGCACATTCAGGTTGACAGCAGTCCTACTCTGAGGCTTGGACATCTGAACCCCAACTTACTTCATCAACTTTATCTCTATATCTATTAACTCCCTTTTCAAACTTTATTTTAAAAGTTTAATGTTTTTTTCCCCTTCAAACTTGTTTCCTGCTTGAAGTTCATAAAGAGATTTAAGAAAGCAATTTTAACAATTGTACGTAAATACTTACATTGACTCTGAATGATATTTTGCTTCTAAAGGGTAGTGCCAATTGATGTTCTCCCTATTTGCATAGGAGGAGACAAAAGTAAAAGTAACGCAGTCATTCCCACTTGGTGGCTCATTATCTTTCCCACAAATCCATATTTTGAAATCTTACCCAACAGAAACTTTGAATTGACTTTCTTTTGAGATAGAATCTTTACAGAGGTAATTAAGTTAAAGGGAGATTATTATGGTGGGCTTTTATCCAAATTAACTGACGTTTTTATAAGAGAGGAGACATTGGTGATACACACACACACACACACACACACACACACAAGGAGATAAAGACAGAGATTTGGATGATGTTTCAGAAGCCAAAAAATGCTGGTGACTGTCAGCAAACCAGCATAAGGTAGAGGAAAGCACAGAACAGATCTGCCTAATATCCCACGGAAAGAACCAACAATGCCAACACCTTGATCTCAGACATCTAGCCTCCGGAAGGATGAGACAATAAATGTCTGTTGTGTAAGCCACCCAGTTTGTGGTTCAATAGGGAAAGGTGGGGGATTGGAGGGGGTTCTCACTGCCTCCTCTCTGCTGTGTGCAGGGAAATTACACTCCATGCCTATAGGTTAGCTCAAAGTGAATTCTTACCAAGGCCACAATATTTCAGAGGGGAAAAAAGGTTTCATTTAGAGATGTCACTTTCCAACTAGTAATACATATCTAGAAGTAAAAGGAAAGCTATGAGACAAAAGCATGGACCTGGCAATCTAAAATCCTAGGATTAGATAAGAATTTATAGGAATTTTTTGTACTCATTAAGAAAGAAGACTGAGGGCAGAACCAAGTAAACTAACATTTAAGGACATGAGGATAATAAAATATAAACTGACATTTATTTTCTTTCTATTAATTATTAGATACTATAAAGATAATAAGAGCTAAAACATTCAACATTTACAATATGTTAGGCATGACTTAAAGTACTTTTCATATATATACATACATACATATATGTTATCTTTACTCTTTCAAAACTATACTTGGGCAAATACTATTACTGTTTCCATTTCTCTGATGAAGAAACTGAGGGTCTGAGAAGTTATGTGAAAAGTGAAGATCAGGTCTGCAAAGCCAGGCTCTCTGGCTTTAGAGCGTGTGCTCTTATTTACCGCAGAACACTACCTATGAGTCATGGCTTTAAGCATAATTAACCATAGGGACCTACTATAGAACTCAGAAATAGTTCAGGAAGATGCTAATAAATTATTCCCATTTTTCAGAATAAAAGTCAGACAGGTTAAACAAAAAATTTATAGGTACAATAAATAGCAGTGTTTCAAGTGCACTGAAAACTAGTGTAATCCAAATGAGGGATGTGATTGTGTTAATAATATGATTGTACCAATGTCAACTTCCTGGTTTTGAGTGAATTATTATGATTATATAAAACTAGAGGTGCAGTGTACAAATTCTTGCATGGGTGGGGGTCTAGACAGCCCAGCCCCTATCGGAGCAGATGGGGGTAGGGCCTATCAGGAGGAGGAGACAGTGGGAGGTTCTCCAGCAAGCCCTGTCCCCAATTGGGATGGGGGTATGATCAGGAGTTAGTGGCTGGGAGAGGGGCTGGGGAAGGTTGGCTGGCCAGCCCTAACCCTGATTGGTGTGTGGGGGGGTGATAGGGGGTGGAGCTGGTTGGGAGGAGGGCCTGTGGATGGTAGGCTGGCTGGTCCCACCCCCGAATGGGATGGGGGACTGATTAGGGGCTAGTGGCCTACTGGAGAGGCCAAGGGTGGTTGGCCAGCTGGCCCTGCCATGATCAGAATCAGGGGGATGGTCAGGGGCAAAGCTGGCTGGGGGGAAGGGTCTGTGGACCAATAGGTGATAGGGGCCCATCAGGGGCAGTGCTGGCTGGGGGAAGGGGCTGTAGAAGGTTGGCCAATGGCCCCTGCCCATTGATAGAGGTGGGAGAGTCTGATCAGGGGTGGAGCCTGCCTGTGGGAGGGGCTTCAGGAGATTGGCCACTGGCCCCTCCCCTTGGTCTGTCAGGTTTTCTGGCCAAAGTGGGTGTCAAGGAAACTTGTTGTTCTGGTCATTATGGCGTTTTGGTGGCTGGCTTTATACATATATATATATATATATATATATATATATATATATATATATATATATATATATATATATTCTATAATTATGAAAAGCTAGTTAAAGGGTACATGGGATTGTATTTAGGGAACATTTAGCAGCATGGCAGTTCAGAATGTCCAAATGTGCTTGCATTTCTCAATCTGTCACAAAAAGCATTTTATTTCCTTTCAAATGTCTAAAATAATGATAACTTTAAAAACGCCTTGAACGACTGAGCCAATAACGGGTTTGATTTAGGTGCTAAAACAGAATGAAGTAAACTTAGATAATGCTGTGTTGACAACCAGTTCCTTGGGTAATGGAATGAGAAAAATCTTATTTACCAGAAGAATTGTGCAATTCTAGGGTTTCAAGTTTTTGTTAGTCAAGGAGGATTAGGCCCAAGAAATAAATAATGGGCTCTCGTGGAAGACATGTAATATGAAAGAAGAGAAAGAAGAGTATGTTTGGTAAGAGGGATAGGCTCAGATGCACTTAAAGTCTTTAAAGTCACAAAATAGATGTGTGAAAAAGTAGTTATGCAGTCAGATACCTGTTTACAGACCTCTCTTCCAATACTCAACATGTTATCTCTCTCTCCCAACCAATTCTCTCTCTCTCTAGGTATTTCGGTATGTGTATGCATTTTTATGTCTATTCAAATCTCTACCCTTTCTTCAATTTCATTATTATGTAAATAAATATAGATTACTTTTTTAAAATTATAGTTTTAGATTTATTGTGTTTTCTAAATCTAAAGAATCATGGGTTTTACCAATTTTGAAAAGTTATTACCCATTACCTAAATTTTGCATTTTTTACATTCTCTTAGTCTTCTCAATTAGAAATCTAATCAGATATATATATTAATATATATATATATATATATATATATATATATATATATATATATTACAGATTTTAAATATCTCTTGCACTCTCATATTTCTTTTGTCTTTGATACTTTCTGAAGCATAGGAAATCATTTTTTTTCCAGCTGGGTTTTACAGTTAATTAATTTTCTTTTTAGATTTGTCAATCTAACTCAGCAAAACTACTTTTTCTATCATTTTTGTAATTTTGCAGTGTGAACTCATTTTTGGTGGGATTTTATATGCAGATCATGTTAGGCATAGATTGCAGTTTTTTATTTAGGCAGAATTTGCTTTTGCTTCTTCTAGGGTGCCTTGAAGTTTATTTGTCATCTTGATATTATGAATATTCAGAAAGATGTTTTTTCTACACTTCACATCATGGGTTAGGGAACAAATACTATTTTTATTCATTCTCTCTCTCTCTCTTTCTCTTTCTCTCTCTCTCTTTCTTTTTTTTTGCATATAAAAGACTGTTTTGTAGACTATTCTTTTACTGATGGTGTAGGCCTTCAAGGACCCAGGCTTCTTGTGTGTGTTTGGTGGAGGACTAGAGACTATAGATCCAACTCCATATTTTGTTTTGATCAAAGGCTTTTATATTCTGTCATCTATATGATCCTTGAAACAAAAGATCTAGTTATAGGAATTGATAAATGCTATCAGAAAAATCCAAATCCAAAACTTTGGGGGGGGGGGAGAATATATAGAGAATATAGATTACTTATATGAGGAGAATATATAGAGAATAAATATAGATTACTTTTTTAAAATTACTTTACATTACTTTTTCCATAAAAAGTAATCTATATTCTCTATATATTCTCCTCATTCCTTCATTTTGGACACACTTAGCATTTAAAATTTTTATTGAGATTTCATGTATAATTTAAAAAAGTATATTTACTTGCTGTGCAATTAAAACGCTAAAATTGTGTTTATTTAAAAAAGATGTTTTCTCCAGAATATTTGTGTGTGTGTGTGTGTGTAATGAAATTTATTATGGAATATTATTTCTCAAGATATTGAGTTGAAAATTTTACCAGAAATATAACACTTTCTAGTGTTTTGGAGGAAAAACAGAAATGTTCAAATAAGATATAAAGAAGATGATGCTTTATAAAAACTAGATTGAATAATGTTATTAACCTGCCTTCAACAAAAATTGGCAAATGTTGGAGTAGGTTTTGAACTAAAAATATAATAATTATTGGATGACTTATTTCTATCAGAATGGTACTGAATAATTATTGACATTTTTCTGATAATCAAAACATTTATCTAAATTAATTAATTTTCAATTTTCACATGTGTTTCTTGAGGAACTACCTTTGAAAGTCTTAGTGTTTACAATAAATACATATCCTAAATTTCATTGTTACTTTGTATAAAATACTCTATTTTAAGTTTGGGAAAACATGACCACAACCACTTCCATCCCCATCCCAAATTAAGAAGATTTTGTTGGAAACAAAGACAAAGTTCTTTATATATTTAAGGTTCTTTATACATTTATTCTCAAGTCTTTTATAGGTTATTCTCTTCCAAATCCAGAAGTATGTGATATTCCCTACATGTTCATTTTTATTTTTTTATTTTTTGGGCAATTTACTTATCTTTAAAAGACATTTGATACTTGCTGTGGATAAGAAACAATTTTAAAAAAATGAGAGAATCAATGAAAAATTTTCACTCATGGGAGCAAAGGAATTTTGAACTCATGGTAGAATATGTTATACAACAATTGGGAGCATTTTATAGACTGACTAGAGGCCTAGTGCATGAAAACTCATGCACTGGAGAGGGATTCCTTCAGCCCGGCCTGCACTCTCTTATAGTCCCGGAGCCCTCAGGGGCAGGAGGCAGGCGATGCCCCA
Organism: Pipistrellus hanaki; assembly: GCF_964339955.1. Lineage (NCBI taxonomy): Eukaryota > Metazoa > Chordata > Mammalia > Chiroptera > Vespertilionidae > Pipistrellus > Pipistrellus hanaki. Next base: position 13,655,988 of record NC_140503.1, read on the forward strand.
TCACACCTTTGTTGCAGCCACTGCTGGCAGCACAAGCCTCAGCGGGGCTGGGGGTCTGGGCACCTCCACCTTTGAGGGCATGGCAGTCAATTAGCATATTCCCTCCTTATTGACTGTGGGCACCTCCATTTTTGCAATGGTGTGAGGGTCAATAAAAATCTCCTCTTTATTAAATAGGATAGGCTTGTGTAGTGCTTTACTAATTACCCTATGAAACTGAAGTTACAATAGAGTCTTCTTTCTCATAAGATGATGTTATATTCTGATTTTTAATCAAATTGATATATGTTTAAATGTTACTTTGGAGAGCCACCTCACTACTGTGGATGTTGCTTGAACATTATTATAACTATCAAGTTCAACAGATGAATTTCCAGGTATATGTTTGCTCTTTAGTAGCCCATAGCTCCTTCCTTCCTAGTCTACTTCATAGCATTATTTACTGCTGAAGAGTGCAGATTCTGGGGCAAGACTATTTGGACTAAACTCTCTCGCCTCTTCCGCCTTAGCAAGTTATTTAAATTCTCTGTGCTTCAATATATTTTTAAATGGGATAAAAATATTCTCTAGCACAGAGGGTTGGTGTGAGTAGTTAATAGATCCCAGTATATGGAATGCAGTAAAAGTTAAACAAATGGTAACTGTTATTAACATCATACTGTTCCATTTTTATTTTTGTGGGTGTCTGGCCCATTTGACATTTGAAATTGGGATCCCTATCTTTAGGACTATAAATTTTAAAAGACATGAAACATGGGGAAGAGGAAGATGGTTGATTTATAGCAATGGCAATAAAAGCTACAAATAACATATTATGAGCACACCAAAAAGAAGCCTTTCACTTCCTGCTTGAGTAATCATGTCATGTTTGATACAAGTGGCAAGAGAACACATCTTAAAGTGTCTAAGAGAATATTCTAGTCCATGAAAGATCTAAAATAAGAAGAAATGACCCAATAATAGAATTCTTTAACTTTTTCCTTCAGAAATCAGGTTTTGAATAATTTCTAGATGCTAGTGTTTGATATCTGTTAGATGAATTTGAAAAAACCCACAGTTAAGTTAGATAAAGCTGGGTAAGAACTTGAAAGAAGTTCTCAGGTGGAATCAATGTAGGAGGGAAGATCATTTGCTTAATGTACAGGAGATGATCTGAACAACTAACCAATTTTCCTACTTCTTCGAGGCCTACCTTTTAAAAAATATACTTTTATTATTTCAGAGAGGAAGGGAGAATGGGAGAGAGATATAAACATCAATTATGAGAGAGAATCACTGTTGACTGCCTCCTACACACTCCATACAACCCACTACCTAGGCATGTGTCCTGGCTGGGGATGGAACCATGACACTCAATCACTGAGCCACCCTGATGGGGCTGGGCCCACCTTCTTAATAATCTACAAAAATCTGTAGACCTTGGTGGAATACTCATCCTGTCTGAAACTCAATATTTAAGTGGAAAATATGCCATTCACACCAAATCATATTGTTTCATAAGTTCCCTCTGATTCAAACTAATGAATATCCAGATCACCTTCAGAAGGCTGACTAAACTTTCCTTGCCATCATCTAACTCCTATATAGCTAACTGCAATATTTATTTTAATTTTCTCTTGAAGTAAAAGAAATACAGATGTTTAAAAATAAAAGTTAACAAATATTTCCATTATTTAAAATTATACATTGCAAATAACATACTTGAAGGCAGCTTAAAGAAACACAAAACAAATTAAATATGCCTTTTACAATTCAGGTACAATATAAAAGAAACATTTAAACCATTTGGAAAAATAGTTGGATTTGGGTAAACTTTTATCCCCTGATATCTAGTAAAGCAGAGCACTGTCTTAATTCTTTTCCTAACATATTATTTTATGTACTTAGAGGAAATCTCTATTAATGTAAATAAATTTGACAAATGGTCTTGGCAGATGAACAGATGTATTTCAAATATAACATATGGGTCTCCATTTTCTTAGGTGAGATGATCTATATCTATTTTATCAAGTTACAATGGTGCTGGAATATGAGTTTTAAATGTTACACAAATAATTAGAAAATATTAATGGCGTCATGCCATAGATTAAATGGACCTTTACATTTTATTAAAGTTAAAATGTACATTTAGGGTATTTAAAATGTTTCTTTTATTGATAAATATCATATTTAATATGAAAAGATAATCATGATTCCAATGTATTTGATATTTTAAAAACACCTCATAGATTATCAGCAGATAATGTTTGTTTCTGTAACCTTCTTTAAAGATGTGTGAATAAGCTCAGTAGAGGTTACGATTAAAATATTTAGAAATATAAAATTAGAAAATGCAGGTCAAAATTATTATGTGACTCAAACAGACAGCAAAATCAGAGCTAGTTCTATAACCTGGTTTCCAGGAGTTCTTTAGAGTGTTGGCCCCTTCCTTATAGCTATAGGATTAGACTAAATAGTCTTGTAAAATGTTATCATTGGGATAAATAGTAAAATGTGTAAGGAATATCCTTGCGCTGTCTCTTACAACTGGTGTGTACCTACACAAAGGAAATGAAAGGGATCCCTGTGGCCACCTTTGGGAACAATCTGCACCCTGAAGTCTCTTTCTTATTGTATTTATGCCAAGTTCAAAACTATCATAGACATTCATGATTAGCAGAGATTCTTCTCCAATTGTCATTTACCCATATTCCCTCTTGAGACTCCATGGGATATTTCTATGAATCAAGCCTGGAGGTGTCCACCTTTTCTTGCCATTTTTCTATTGTTTTGAGAAGTTTGAATTCTATATCCTATATAATAAAAGGCTAATATACAAATCAACCAAATGGCAGAATGACTGGTTGCTATGAAGCACATTGGCCACCAGGGGGTGGAAGCCAGGGTAATGGCTGGCAAGTGCAGTGGCGATGGCAGGAGCCTCTCCCACCTCCTAGGCAGCACTAAGGATGTCTGACTGATGGCTTAGGCCTGCTCCCTTAGAGCAGGCCTAAGCGATCAGTTAGACATCCCTTGAGGTTTCCTGGACTGCGAGAGGGCACAGGCTGGGCTGAGGGACCCCCTGAGTGCATGAATTTTGTGCCCTGGACCTCCAGGTTAAGATAATAATGATGCATGTATGGATAACAATTTTAACACTCAAATCCCCAATTCTAAAAGTGTGTCAAGATTTGTCAAAATGGGAAGCACAAATATCTGATACAAAATGATTTCTAACCATCTGTGCTTAATTTAGGATTAAGACGTTTGATTTGAAAAAGTGGAGTTTTCACTAATCCACTGAATGGGAGTTGTGTCCTATTAAAGAGAATACCATTCTTTGCCAGTATTTAACTGCAAGAAAGATAGGACACTGTAATCTTACTTGGCCAAATAAGTTTCAGAATCCAAATGTTGTAGTGAACAACAGTCTTCCACACAACTGTTTTGGGCATAGATCATGGAGAGGTTTGAATCTAGGATCATTTTGTATCTTCTGCCTTTTAAAAAAATTATAATCAAAGGGTATTACTTATGGTTGGACAGTAGCCTGTTTTTTCCTGGAAACATATCTAATTTGACAGGCACAATGTGTACCTCAGAAACTCTGAACGCTCATGCAAGCATTCCAAATTATTGCTACTAAATTTTATAGCTACATACCACATATAGAAGCCCTCTATAAACACATACTTTAATCCTAGAGATAATAATTATTCAATTTTAATACATTAAACCTTTTTTAAAAATAAGCTGCTTTCTAATGAAAACAAACTTCATTTTCTCAAAGAGGAGGCACTTTTAACTGGACTTTTACATACTCATAAATGTTAGCTCTTAACATTTGCCTGCATCTAATACAAGAGAAATATTTTATTAATAAGCCCCATTGTCAAATTTGTATTCTCATTTTGGGCCATAGTAATCTAATATCTGTATTTCCCGTATTTGAATATAATTACATGAGTGAGTGCTTTAATGATCTTTTTTTCACTATATACAAATATGGATGTGTACATAATTTGAAACTGTAATAAATCCCAACCAAACTGTTATTAGGTGAAAACTGTGATAATTGTATACTTTTAATAAATATTATTTACATAGAATGTCTAGCACCTCTGAAAGTTTCACTTGTTACAAATCAAGGAGACAGGAAACATTTCAAGAGTTCAAGTAAAGCCTCTCAAATATATGAACCAACAGTTAGAAAAAAATTAATATATATTTAAATGTTTGACAACTGCATTAAATCATAAGACTCAGGTTGAAAGAGAAAATTCCACCTAAGGAAACAAATTGGTAGTGCTGAAATTTAGCTTTTATTCCAAGGACAATTCCCTTCCTAATTTATAATGCCACAATGAAATATACACAAAGCAAACTAGGTAGACACCTATGTGAAAAACAAAACATCCAACACTCTCTTAATGCCCATATTTTCAATATGTACTTCACAGAATTCAATTTCAGTTCTATCTGGTAAATGAATTTCTCCTTCCAAAGCTATCCCATTTCACATATGTCTCCAGATTTTATTATCGGGACTATCCCAAGAGATAAGCTAAATGGTCACATATTTAATGTAACTTGAGATCTGATATTGAAAGACACTATTTTCAAAATAAATCCTCCATCTGCCTTCCAGAGATTGTGAAATTGCATTATTTCAGGTGTATCCTTTACTTACAGTCTTCATGTTTCAAAAATCACTGTTCAAATGCAATTAACACTAAAGGAGATTTGTGATAATAATATTACTATATCTCTTTAGCTTGATGTCTACAACATACAGAATTAGGAAAGGCCAAAATCTTTGAAAAAACTTGAAAAGATAATGCTTAGGCATAGAAACTGTTAAGGAAAACTGTTAGATATATTGAAATAATATTAATTTTATTTAAGACCTTGATATAGCTTCCTTAGAGATAAAATAGGTGACTATAATTAGAGAATTTGTATATCATAGTATATTTATTGATAATTGAACACATGTATAGAATTTTCTTTCCAAGGAATAGAGCATTGCAGCACTCTATCAATCAGCTACTGATGACTAACAATCAGTCAAAAATCTCAGTGCCATATAAAAATAAAGTTATTGGTTATGTACCTTTAGAGCATGTGGACCATTGTGCTAATGTCATCTGTACTTATTCCAGGCATCTTTAGGTTGGTTGGGTATCAGCAAATTTAGGATGAACTTGATTGAGCTTAGAATCTGAGTCAGGTCTGTCTGGCATGTATCTCATTATCTTTGAATACACTGAATAGCCAGCATATTTTCTCATGCCAATGGTAGTAGACCAGTGGCATTAAAAAATACAACACTTGTTAATGCTTAATGTTGGAAGTGGCTCTCTCTGATTTCTACCTGCATTCCGTTGACCAAATCAGACAAGGCTAAGCCCATATTCAAGAGGAAAGGTATGCATATTCTAAATAGTTTGAACCAAAGCCAGTCACATAATTGACCCCAACATCAATGCAGTAGAAAAGCTAATGGGAATGTGGGTTAAGAGATAGGAGTGAATATTTTTGAGCATTAGTGTAAACAAGCACCATTTTTAAGCATCCCTGGAATATTCACAAGAAAATAATTATTAACTTTGTAACAAAGTCAATTTTAATGAATATCTGAAAAACAAAACTTTGCAGGTCACATTTTCTGACCACAAAATGCTAGTACTGGATACGATTCATAAAAATGTATCCCAAAAAGTTAACATCTTCAGGAACTCCATAACTGATTGCCTGTGGTAAGAGAGGGAAAGAGACAATTTCAGAGGGTCATTATGCTTCTAGCAAATTCTTGGGTGGCCAAAGCATTTGATTTGTTAAGATTGAAAAAACAAACAAACAAACAAACAAACAAACAAAACCTCTTCACTTAACTATGTAGAAAATCTTAACTGAGCTGCAGGAAAATGCAATGGGTTGTTGGGGTAATTGTCACAGAAGAGGCTCTGCAATGTTGGTCCAAAAGTTGCAGCAATGTGATAAAGTATCTGTGCTTCACAACAAGCTAAACTGAACACTGTGGCTTTTCCATGAAGTTAACTTTGTTCAACTTCAAGGATTAATGCTTATAAGATTCTTCCTATATTTAATTGCTAAAATATTCCTTCCATTTTAATGAAATGTTTGTGAGCCTAGATGGAAGTAACTTTTGAAACATTAAATATTATAAAATTTTTCTTGTTCCTGAAATCCCAAAGTCTGTAAGTGTTCATACAGAAATTTTAGCGTTTGGTTTTTGAGCTCCCAGGAAAGAAAATAACTGGTTGGGTTTATTTGGGTTTGGATCTTTGGCACAGTGATTATTTCTGATGAAAGCAATGACAGAACACCTTGCTGGAAGAGAAGGTAGAAGCTCTGCAGATATGTTACAGTCTCCCAGCAATTAGGTGTGATCAGAGACAGTGCTAGCAGCACTAGAATGTGGTGGAACTGATGTTTGACACGGCCAGAACTGGTCCTTTAAGTTCTCTCAGGCAAGAACACCTATAACTCTCTTTCTTGGACTAATCTGGACGATTTTCTTTCACATTTTATTTCTTGGCTATAAATGGTGCAGAGCCAACATGAGCCAGTCACTGAATATTTATATTCCAGAGGACACTGAAATGAGGATATTGGCTCTTGTACTGATTAAGGAACCATCTTGTTGCAAGAAAAAAAAATGATATAAAATTTTAGTGTAAGGTGATGAAGACTTACTAATGATATATCTAATGTCTCAGAACTATAGCCATGGCCGGAGGAATGACAAGACATGGTGACAATTTCTCTCTCTCTGATCTTTGCTCTGAATTGCAGATTAATTTGCAATTATTCTTAAAGAAAAGAATCATATGTAATTTTAAAAAACATATGATGCTAGTTATTTTTAGCTTAATAATTGATAAAAAGACATTGATTTCTTTATCTCAGTGTGTTAAGGATAGTACTAATAAGATTTTTTAAAACTATATTTAATTAATTGCTACAGGTGATGTGTCTACATAACTGAAAATTCTAAGTGGAAATGACAGCCAAATGTTTCTTGGTTTCAGACTCAATAAAATGTCTATTTCCCCCAAACCTTGCTGAACAAATGCTTAAGTCTTCACAGTAACTTCCCTCTGTTAGAGGTTTTGAGTATAAAGATTACTATTAAATTCCATAGTAGTATGGATTTTATATTATGCTAAATTTCTATTTCTCCCTCTTTCTCTCTCTCCCTTTTTTCTTTCTTTTGCTTCTCATCATAGCAGATCCTCCCCCCTTTTTATAATCCATCAAAGCTAGCTCAAAGGAAGCATTTGTGGGGGGGGAGGGAAATCAAACCTGCTAAAATACTGAACATCATTTACCAAAGAATATCTGCTTTTCCTCTTATACACATTATGGTATGTGATTGGATGGTGATAATGCTTCAGACATTTGGTCGAATTGTTATAGCCACTGTTCTCTCAACTAATTTACCAACTTGATGTCCATTATTTTCAGGTTGAAAGATTTTCCTTTCATTTTCATCAGATTCTAAACTCTCTCATCACTTGCACATCAGGAGAATATAGTTTTGAATGCAGTACATAAGCTGTTTAGAGGAAATTTCTGAAAGATTTTATATCCCAGTGTTCAGATGTAAAAGATTCCCTCATTTCTTGTCTTGCAGATGATCACTTAATGGTGCTGAAAAGAATAGCCTGAATAACTGAGCACTTTCCGATAATGTCTTTGTGACTCCAAAGAAGAACCCTATGACATGGCCATGACTGAACTATCTCGGCTACATGTGACATTTTTCTAGCCACATCAGAGACTTAGAGTAACTGTAATAGCTATCATTCATTGAGGGCCTGCTATTTCTAAGTCATCTCTGATGACCTCTAAAATGTATCTCTTTTCACATGGTATGCACTGCAATTCCTGGTTTATGGATGAAGATATTACTTGTGATGAATGAACAAGTAATTTCCTCAAGGCCATAGAGGCAGGAAAGTGTCGGGCCAGGATTAAAACTCCATTTCTGCCTCTTTTTTCCTTCTGTACGATGGTGGAGAATACCTAACAAACTCATGCAATGATAAGATGGCCAAAGTGCACTGTTGAAACAGGGCTGTTTATTTGACTGTACATAGACTTCTTTCATAGAACTGCGTGCAAAGTATATTTTTCTTTTAAAAAGCTTCAATTACCATATATTGTGGGTTTAAGTCGAACTGGCATATGAAGTGACTTGCATTTCTCTGTATAAACATTTAGGGTTGAATTGAATGTATAGGTTTACACATTCAGCTGCTCTTCAAAGCAGTGGCAGCCCCGGGCCAGACATCAGGAGGCTCCAGCCCTCTTGGTAAGTTCCTCCTTGGCTGTTAGCAGGAGACCAAAAGCCGGGTGTAGGACTGGGCTGAAGGCTTAACTGCACTTCAGTTATATTGTTAATACCACACAATGCTAGACTTGGAAAGATATGGAAGATGGTGTTATCTGTTTCCCTTATTTTGGAGAAAACATTCAAGACTATATACAGATAATGCTCTATGTTCAAGACCAACCCTAAGTTAGCAGGAAAGCATGGGTCCCTCAATAATTCCTAGTGAAATGCTCTTTCCATTCTCCATTGAAATATATGTGCTATCTGGCCCTAGCTGGTTTTGCTCAGTGGATAGAGTGTCGGCTTGAGGACTCAAAGGTCCCAGGTTCCATTCAGGTCAAGGGCATGTACCTTGGTTGTGGGCACATCCCCAGTAGGGGGGGGGGTACAGGAGGGAGCTGATGGATGTTTCTCTCTCATCGATGTTTCTAGCTCTCTATCCCTCTCTCTTTCTCTCTGTAAAAACTCAATAAAATATATATATTTTTTAAAGAAATATGTGCTATCTGGATATTGGGGAAAGAGGGGAGAGAATTCACAGCGCTTATTATTTTTATGGGCATTTCTTCATTTTGCCACCTGCGTAATATGATGGGTAAGAATCATCTGAGCTAGGAAAGACAGACATTGCAACCATTCACACAATGAACAGCTTGATCTGAGGACGTGTTTTATTTATTCTTATTACAATTCTTGGTATTTTAGAAATAAATGAATCATGTACATCTTTGCTGACGGTATTTTAGTGTACAATTCTTGGGAAATCTTGAGATAACATCACTTGGAAACTTGTGCAGGAGTTGGATTCTTCCAGGATGTTCCTCTTTGTGCTGTGGCAATGATGAAGGTGATTTAACGCAGGGGCTGATGGCAGGTTGAAGTCTGAGAAGGCTGGTGTCAACTTCAGTAACACCGCATCCTGTGAGGTCTGAGTGGGTTCTATTTGCTGAACTGACCAGATGAACCAAAAAATAACTTCATATTGCTTGTTCGTTTCCAGATAATTAGATTTGTGTTAATCTTTCTTCTTTCTTTCTTTTTTTTCTTTCTTTTCTTTCTTCCTTTTCTTTCTTCCTTTCCTTCCTTCTTTCCTTCCTTCCTTCCTTCCTTCCTTCCTTCCTTCCTTCCTTCCTTCCTTCCTTCCTTCCTTCCTTCCTTCCTTCCTTCCTTTCATTATTTCTTTCCCCAAAGACGGACAGACAGAGACACACACAAATTCACCTGTAGCTTATGAGGCTAAATTATAAAATGTGTCAGGCCAAGACATTCTTCAAGTATTTTCTGGGTGATGAAATATATTTTGCATTTATTTTCTGTGCTTTTCTCCACATTCAAACCTGTCTTTTAGCAAATCCTATACTGTATTCCTAACAAGGAGGAAAGTTTACTTTACTTAGTTTTTTTTTATTCAGGAATAAAACAACAACCATAATGATTTTCTTTTACACCATCTCCTTGTATTCACAAATAACAAAAAGCCTAAAAAAGTTGCAACAGGAAAGGCAAAGAGAGGAGCCGTTGCTACATTTTAAATGAGTTTTAGTAGAAGCCATGGCATTGCTGATCATTTTTATCTTCTGCTGAGACTCACAGGGGAAAATACTGAATGGACAACATGCAGCCAGCAGCCGCCCCTCATAAAACTGTTAGTCAGTGTCAGCAAATGAAACTGACAAAGGCATCTGGATGAAAGATTGAGTAATTATTTTTCTGTGTTAATGGCCCTTTATTTGTGATTTTAATGCCTATGTTTGTTAACAGTAATTGCCTCTCCTTTACTGTTTATTTTTAATGAGTCCCTTAAAAATGGGGCACTAACTACTGTAGGATTTATCCTCATTTTGTTTACCATAGAAAGTGCAGTGGACAAAACAGAACTCCATATCCTTAAAGGGAAAGCGAACACAGAGCATCAGAGAAAGAAAGAAAAAACAAACTAATAACTTCAGAAGTATGTGCCTGGGACTTTTAGATGGAAAAGCAGCCAGTTCCCTGCACTATTTGAGAGCTGAGTTTCACTGATCCATGGAGATACAGCCCAATATAACTATATTTTTTTCTGTATCATAATTATAGTCTTGGTTTTGAGGTGTCCATGGAAGAGTACAAAATAGATTGTTTTTACACAAAATAGGTCACATTTTCCCAAAGGGCAATATTCAAAATCTTTCCCCTTCACTACATTATATTAAACTACCTGTGGTAAGAATTATCCCTAACACAGTCATTCTTGTATCATCAACACTTGGTAAGTACTTTGTAGGTAATTATTCAATATTTATTTATTAAATAACTAGTCCTAACTATTTTGGCTCAGACCATTGGCCTGTGGACCAAAGGATTCTGGGTTCAATTTCGGTCAAGGGCACATACTTTGGTTACAAGCTCCTCCACAGCCTTGGCCCTGGTTGGGGTTCATGCAGGAGGCAACCAATCAATATGTTTCTCTCATATCAATCTTTCTTCCTGTCTTTCCCTCTCTTCCACTCTCCCTGAAAAATCAATGAACAAATATCCCTTGGGTGAGGATTAAAAATAAAAATAAATAAAAAAATAAATAAGTAGCTACCAGTAGCTTCTAGACTGGGTAAATAGAATGATTACAGTCCCCAAATCAGCAAAGCATATTTGACATATGTCTAAAATTCAAGCAATTAATGTATACTGTGTATAACTTAGAAAATGATTGTATTGGTTTCTTAAGGTTGTTTTAACAAATTACCACAAACTGGTTGGCTTAAATAATAGAAATTTATTCTCTCCGGTTCTGGAGACCAGAAGTTTGAAGTCAAACTGTCATCAGGGCCATATTCTCTCTGAAGGCCTTGGGGAAAAGTTATTTTTGGCCTTGGCTGGCTACTGGGATTTTCTGGCAACTTTGGCATTCCTAGGCTGAAAGCTGCATCACTCCGATGCCTGTGTTTGTTTTCACAGGGCCATCTTCCCTCTGTATGTGGCCTTGTGTCTCTATTTTCTCATAGGACACTCCTCATTGGATTAGGACCTGCCTTAACCAAGCATGACGTCATTTTAACTACTAGTAGTTTTGCAAAGAGTCTATTTCAATAAAAGACTGTCTCTTTTTCTTTTCCAACCTTTTTAAGATACAATTGACAAATAGAAATTTAATATATTCAACATGTACAACATGATGACTTGGTCTATGTACACACTGTGAAAGAATTCCTGTAATTGAGTAAACCCATCCATCATTTTATATTTTTTATTTTAGTTGATGAAAACATATTTTTTCTTTCTTAGCAAATTTCAGTTGTATAAGGAGTATTATTAATTATAACCACCATATTATACATTAGATCCTCAGACCTTGCTAATTTTATAACTGAAAGATTGTACCCTTTTAACAAGCTCTCTGAATTTCTCTTAATCATCAGCCTCTGATAAGCACCATTCTACTATTTCTATGAATTTGACTTTTTTAAAAAAATATTCCATATATAAATGATACCATGAAATATTTGTCTATCTATGTTTGGTTACTTCTCTTCACATAATGCCTTCCAGGTTCACCCATTCTATTGCAAATGACAAGATTTCTTTCTTTCTACCTGGTTGAATAGTCCTTATCTTGATTACTTTGAATATATATATATATATATATATATATATATATATATATATATATATATATATATTATTAATTTTTTTACAAAGAGGAAGGGAGAGAGATAGGGAGCTAGAAACGTTGATTGACCAGCTGCCTCTTGCACACCTCCTACTGGGGATGTGCCCACAGCCTACATACATACCCTTGACCAGAATCAAACCTGGGACCTTTCAGTCCGCAGACCAATGCTCTACCACTGAGCCAAACCGGCTTCGGCTTGATTACTTTGAATAACCCTGGGTGAAGATGTATCTCTTCAAGGTTGTTATTTCAATTCCTTTAATACAATAACTAACAATTAATAATCCAAGAATAAACTCTGTATTTTGCATACTCACAACTATAAACCTACTTTTGCCCCACATTATATATATATACTCAGAAGTGGGATTTCTGGATGATATGTAGCCCTATTTTTAACTTTTCTGAGAAACTGTCATACTGTTTTTCTCAATGACTGCACAACTTTACATTCTCACCAACAGTGCACATGGGTGCCCTTTTCTTTACATCCTCACCATCATTTGTTATCATTTGTCTTTTTGATAGTAGGCATCTAACAATCTTAAGGTGATATCTCATTGTGGTTTGTATTTGTATATTCCTGATGATTAGTGATGTTGAGTATATTTTCATGTATTTGTATGTCTTCCTTGAATATGTCTAGTTAGGTCATTTATCTATTTTTATTTGGGTTATTTCTACTTTTGTTATGAAGTTATGTGATTCTCTATATTTTGGACACTAGCTCTTTATCAGATAGATATATGGTTTGCAAATATTTTCTCCCATTCCATAGGTTGCCTTTTTAGTTTGCTGGTGGTTTCATTGGTTGTGCAGAAGTTTTTAGTTTCATGGAGTCCCACCTTATTGCTTTTGTTTTCTTTGTTTCTGGTATAAAACAACAAAAAATTATCACCAATACTAATGTCAAAGAGCTGTTTTCTTCCAGCAATTTTACAACTTCTGTTCAAGTTTTCAACCCATTTTGAGCTGATCTTTGTATATGATGCAAGATCAGAGTACAGTTTCTTTCTTTCTTTTCTTTTTTTTTCTTTCTTTTTTTTCTTTTTCTTTTTTCTTTTTCTTTTGCATTTGGATATCTAGTTTTCCCAATGCAGGGAAAATATTGAAAATATTATTCTTTGCCTATTTTATATTTTTGTGCCTTTGTACAAAATTATTGATTCATGTCTGTTTTTATGCCAGCATCATACTGTTTCAATTTCTATATCTTTGTCATAATTTGAAATAAAAAAGTCCAATGCCCCAAGCTTGGTTTTCATTGTCAAGATTGTGTTGGCTATTTGGGGTGCAACATAATATGTTAAGTAGTTGTTCATAGACTTTTCCTTCAGATAATGCATTGTTCTAATAGAAACATACCAAAAGACGTGTTACATAAAGTAAAAACAATAATAAAACTAACAAAACAGAGAATATTTAGTGTGGTGTTTTATGTTGGGGATGCAATGAATTAATTGATCACTGACTTACAATATTCCAAAGGGCATTGTTTGAAGAGATGAACCCAGGGGAAGAAGGGACTGCATCTCCTTTGGAGAGTGCATTGGATGGCTAAGAGCAGGTACATTAACTCAATAGACATGAGACCAGGGAGTAGCTTTAAATTTCTCAGAAAGTAAAGCAACAACAGCAGTAATGATAACACCAGTCATTTTCTGAAGAATTGTTTGTGTGCTGTTCTAAACACATTCCATCCATCATATTCTTTAATCCTCCCAACCCTTTAAAGGACATACTATTTATTTCTCCATCTTTTCTGAAGGTCATACTGAGGTACAGGGAAGAGAAGTTAGTTGATAAAATTCTGCTTAGTGAGTGATGGAAAAACACATTGAAATTAAGCAGTCTGACACTATGGCCTGTGAGTTTTATCCTATGTGAGTCTCAGTTGCATTAGAAAAGTAGCAATATTTTTGTATTTTCAGGATTATGGAACACCCAGTCACTCCCTCTATTAATGAGTGGTGTAGCTTTGCGGGTGGGATGTCACACAACCACAAGCAAGAGCCCTAGATAGTAAAGTAAGCTTACATTTCTCTGTCAACTTCATTTATCGTATATTTATTTTGTGCCTATTATTCACTAGGCACTAAGAAAGCAGAGCTTTCTAAGCCTTGTCTTTCAAGGTGGCCACAACGTTTAGAAGACCACCATGCTTTCCAGCCTCACTCACTGACGAAAAACCAAAGGACATTCACCAGAAAAAGGTCTCACCAAAAGCTAAACAGAAAAAAAAGTGGTAGAAGTACTGCAAATAACATAAAATCATTAAAATTATATACATGACTTAGAATTTAAACTACATATAAAAACTGAATTAAAAATATGAAAGATTTGATTGAATGTTCTACTTTTGCATCCTGGGTTGAAATAGATTGTGTTTTTCTGTAGAAAAAAAGTTCCTTTCTCGACCCACTTGCCTTCATAAAATATTGGTTGAAAAAAATCCGAAATCAAATATAAAGGCAGTGTTTAAATAGTTAAACGTGTTTGACTCCAGAATATATCAAGAATCAAAACTATATTTTTGCAAATTAATCATGGAGAAGAATAGTGTGACTTAATAAATGTGTCTCCCTATTTAAATGAAAGTATTTAAGCCAAAATTAGCAGCATATCTTGTCCTTTCTCCACATCTTAGAATGAAATAAACCACAGGAGAGATAAGGCTCCTTTGTCTGATTTAATTGCTTTTGGGGAGATGCACCACTGTAAAGCCACCTGACTAGAAGGGACAAGAGTGAAGAGATAGGAGTGAAAGTGCAAAAAAAGTTGGGAAGTAACACTAATTCAGTAAACAACTTGCAGGCCTAAGGATAATCTGCAATGCATTTTTTAACCTTGCCACTTCTTTTTAGAAATAAACTAAGCAACTAAAACTGAATATCCACCCATTAGGTTCTTCATGCAAATAAGTTCATTAACACTATCTTTGTTGCCAGCCATAACTTTGTCTTAGAAAACTATGCCTAGAACATGAAGATAGTATTACCGGAAACTAAGGGAGAGAAGGAAAATTGGTACTAGTATAATTTGTTTTGCTTTCAATAGATGGTGTTTTTTTTTTTTGTTTGTTTGTTTGTTTGTTGTTGTTTTTTTTTTTTTTTGTGTGTGTGTGTGTTTGCATACTTAATTACTTTAATAATTTGGAGAGAAGAGTGTTGGAAAAAATTCTCTGCAGTTTTAGTTAGCCCAGAAAGGATTATCTAATTACTTGAATAGAAAAAAAGAAAGAAAAAGTGTTCAATTGAATATTTTTGAGTATCTTCCATGAGCCAGACCCTATCCAATTAGCTAGATACACAAGGATAAAAAAGAACAGTTCTTGTCCTCAAGAAACTCAATAATTGTATGTAGGCAGAATCCAAATATTTAAGCCTAGCTTACATGGCATTAGTAGCTATGGTAAACTGTAACATATACATGGGAAGATGAGAGTTTAGAAAAATAGATTGGAGCCAATTTCTAGAGTGCTTTAATTTTAAGGCTGAAAAATTAATTATCTATCTCCCCTCTCTCTCTCTTTTATAGCCAAATAAGTAATAAGGTCAAAAACCTATATTAAATGATTTACTTTTCTTATATTTTATCTGTATATATATTTGTCTATATTGTAGATCAAATGTGTATGTCTCCCCAAAATTCATATGTTGAAAACATAATCCCCAATATGATGGTACTTTGAGGTGGGGCTTTTGAGAGATGATCAGGTCATGAGGGTGAAGTTCCCATGAATGAGATTAATGTCCTTATACAAGAGGCCCTTCAGCCATCAGGTGAAGTTACAAGCAAAATATTACCTTGCAGGAAGTGAGCCTGCACCAGACACTGGATCTGGATCTACCAAGGCTTGGACTTCCCAGCCTCCAGAACTATGAGAAATGAATGAGTGCTATTTATCAGTCATCTATTTATATTTTTATCATAGCAGCCTGCACAGACGAAGACAATTTGCAACTGGATAGAGAAGATTATATATATATATATAAAATTGATTTTTCACAGAGAGGAAGAGAGAGGGATAGTTAGAAACATCGATGAGGGAGAAACATAGATCAGCTGCCTCTTGCACACCCCCTACTGGGGATGTGCCCAAAACCAAGGTACATGTCCTTGACTGGAATCGAACCTGGGACCTGTCAGTCGCAGGCCAATGTTCTATCCACTGAGCATAACCGGTTTCGGCTGGATAGAGAAGAATTTTATAAAGATTGTAAAACAGATAAATTCATCACAGTGCATTCATTATACACACTGATTTAGAGATTTTATTGCAATGGACATGGCACATTTAAAATGTGTTTTTGCTTTTCTGATCTTTAGAAGTGTTTCTAGGCTTGCCATCTTAGCCCCTCTTTAACTTTTTTAAGGTTTGAGAGAGAAAATTCTAAACTGTGAGTGATAATGAGAAATTTGGCCTATGCAGAAGCACCCTGTGGGGACTCTGGGTCTCTGTGGCTTACATTTGTCTAATTGGTGGTAGATGAGTCAACAGGGTGGACCAGAGGCTGTGATGTGATCTTCTAATCTCAAACTAGGACACACGGGCCGTGTGCCTGCCTTTAGCAAGAAGCCAGCGCTGGGAGTTTTCTTTTCACAGTGCTATTTGAATGTGTAAAAATGTCAGAGCTAGCTGTGCAGCAATCACAGCCCTGCAAATCTAGACTTTTCCATTTCTCTTTTAATTTTCAGATTAAGTCCCAAGTTCAACAATGTGGACACACTCCACAGGGACAGAAGCTGGACCAAGTTGTTATGCTTTCTGTGTGCAAAACACAAGGGTTTATATTCGGATATTTGGTTATTTGCAGTTTTTCCCTGTAATTTTTTTAACATTTGAAAAATAATAACAACACTACTACTTTTTGATTTTGGTTGCTTTCACAAATGAAACTTTACTGCAAAAGTCTAATCCATAACCAAAATGCAATATGGGAAGAGACACTTAGATTAGTCTTTCTCAAACTATGTTAAACTAGTTTTTGAGCTTTGTTTCTGTTTAAATTTCCAATATGTTGAAGACTATAACTTCTGTAAAAATCCAATAAAAGTTACTAGAAAATGAAATAAAAAACACACAAAATATAATTCCTCAATCTCTTGTTTTAGATTCAACAGACATATTTTTGATATTTCAAGATGCTACACATGTTTCTAAATGTTTCCACCTCCCATACTTATATCTTCACACTTTTCAGAAAGGTTCAAGTCAGAGGCCCACACTTCCAGTATCACAGGCTTAGAGAATTCTTGAAATAGTCAGACAATCCCAGGGCTAATAATACAATTTAAAAAAGAAAGATCACCAC
Source organism: Pipistrellus hanaki (assembly GCF_964339955.1). Classification (NCBI taxonomy): domain Eukaryota; kingdom Metazoa; phylum Chordata; class Mammalia; order Chiroptera; family Vespertilionidae; genus Pipistrellus; species Pipistrellus hanaki. The sequence continues at coordinate 13,673,293 of NC_140503.1, forward strand.
TGTTTCTCTGCATTAACCCAAGTTGATTTTAGAATTATCTACAAGGAGAGAAATTGTCCTTTAGTCACTAGAGCAGTAGCTGCTGATAGAATTCAGAGTTGAAAAACTAAGCACGTGTTTGTGTGTGTGTGTGTGTGTGTGTGTGTGTGTGTGTGTGTGTAGGTATACCTGCATGTGCGGGCACTCACCTCAGAACTATATCTAACAATGGTCCATAATCTGGGAGAAAAATAAAATCTTCATAAAATTTTCAACAGTAACATCCAAAGAAACATATACTCTGCAACATTAGCAATTACATCTCACTGCTTCCAAATCCACCTTTGTAAAATTTACAAATATAAAATGGAATCTATCTTGAGGGTTTTCACTGAGTGATATTACTTCATCTTCAGATATACATATATATTTTTTCTCATTTGCATTTATCAGCAGCAGCCTTTCCCTGTATAAATCCCCTTTTCTCCTTTTTTTAAGTTTATATTTCTTAGTGAATGATGAAAAAGCTGATAGTCAATTCTGCCTACATTTCTCTCTCCTTTTAAAACAATAAAATCCCTGATTTTTTTATATATATAGAAAGAAAGAGAAGATGGAAGAGGGCGAGAGAAATATCAATGTGAGAGTAAAACATCTATTGGTAACCTCCTGCATGCCACCCACCAGGATCAGGTCTGTAATCCGGCAACGTGCCATGATTAGGAATAGGATGACACCCAACCAACTGAGCAACACAGGCCAAGGCCTTATTTATTTATTTATTTATTTATTTATTTATTTATTTATTTTTACCTGAACAAATGCCTATTCAGAGTAAAATCTCTGTTTATAATTGTCTCTTGCTGTGGTGAACAATGGGATGTGAGCAGAAGTGTTGGGGCAGGTTCTGGGAACCATACCTGAAATGTAGCTGCCAATCTATTTTCTTCATCAACTCTACCTATAATTTCTGGTTGGAATGAGGAATCCCATCCATCTTGGGTTGTCCTATGATTCTGGGAAGTAGGAATCACATAGGGTGGAGCCAATAGTTACATAGAGCATGAGTCACTAACATCCAAATTAACATCCTACCACATTCCCCATTCCAGACAGATTTCCTCTGAAATATATGACCTGGAAAGAAGACCAACTCTTTCCTTGTTTAATCAGCTATTACTCAGAACTAAACCTTTTCCTGACTCATTGGAGTGATAATAATGGAAGCATATTACAAGTACATTTCTGTGCTTTCCTACATGCTGGCCAATAGCTATATGGGTCTATTCACACTACCCCATTGGCTTGGTGGCTGTTCTGTTGAATAGTAAAGACATTGTAGAGATTTCCCTCTTCTTGGAAATTTCCTTTAGACAGCATTGGTCTGTAGGGCAAAACCTAGCTTAATCCTCTTGGGAACCAAATAGATATTTACTATAAGTTTTTCATTTCTATATCTTTAAAATTATTTACATTTTGAGTAATCTAAATAGATCAAACAAGCATGTGAAAAGAATACACTATATATTATAATTTTGGAAATAATCAAATGTTGAAAACAATCACAAGAAACACAAGGCAGCTGAAACCGTTTTGGCTCATTGGATAGAACATCAGCCTGTGGACTGAAAGGTCCCAGGTTCCATTCCAGTCAAGGACATGTACCTTGGTTGTGGGCACATCCCCAGTAGGGGATGTGCAAGAGACAGCTAATCCATGTTTCTCTCTCATCGATGTTTCTAGTTCTCTATTCCTCTCTCTTCCTCTCTGTAAAAAATCAATGAAATATATTTAAAAAGAAAAAAGAAAAAAGAAAAAAAGAAACACAAGGCAGTTACTGGGAGGGGTAGATGTAAATTTCAAGAATAAATCCAAGACATAGAATAAGTAGTTATGAGTTCTTCCACCCTGCCCACCCCCACATAATTTTCACAGTGATTATTTCAGGTGAAAGTAGGCATCAAGAATGCTTACATAAAAAAGAAAGGATGGGGGAGGTTAAGACACAATGGTAAAATATATATCTTGGCCAGCTCTTGGTTAGCAAAACACAGTTATGAAAGGCAACTGCATTTCAGCTGTCATTTGGATAGTGAAAGACATTTTCACAATGAGAAAATGTGGTATAATACTGAAAGTTTACAAATTCATTGTTAAAAGTCATCATTTTGTTCCATTTTTGTCTTCATTTTTTCCCTAAAAATGTCCAGACTACTGTTCATTTCTTCATGTTGAATAGATTTGCTATTTTAATTATGCAAGTATATTTCTTCCCACGAGGCCTGAGTTGAATTTTTTTCCAAAACTATAATAGTACATTTTGCAATATAATGTGATTATAAAAATTGAAGACTCATTTTCTTAGTGAACAAAATTATTTCCCACTCTTTTCTCCTAATTTGCAAGGGCAATCACACTGAACCTCCTTCATAAGGAAATGTATTAAAAAAAAACTTATTAATATGTTACAGGCTCTGTAGTGGAATCAAGTCTATAAAAAAATTCGAACCAAGGCATGTATCAATATTTGTGATTCAAGAATTAAAATCTTCTGCTTCAAAGTCCTTTTCTTGAGCAAATGGTAATATTTTAATCATCTGTCTGTGCTATCTATTGCTATTTATCAGCAGTAGGTCACAATCAGCTGTGGTATTGTGGTGTTGGTTTTGTGACATGATGGAAGGTACATAGATTAAGAAGACTTGAGTTCAACTGCTGGCTCCTGTTAGTTGTGTAACATGGTTAACTTCATTAGTCTCCCTGATGAAACCTGTATTATTTATCTACGTGTAGTATTATGAAATGAACCAGCAGTCTGTATTATTTAACTCTGTGTAGTATTATAAAATAGAAATGACAAAATGTATGGACTACATTCATCTTAATCTGCTCAGGCTGCCATGACAAAATGCTATAGGTGGCTTAATCAATAGAAATTTACTTTTTTTTAATTATAATTTTGGAACCAGTAATTCCAAGACCACAGTGCCATCCTGGTTTGGTTCTAGTGAGAGCTCTTTGCCTGGCTCACAGATGACCATCTTCACACTGTGAGCTCACGTGGCCTCTCCTATGTATGGATGGGTTTTAATCTCATGACAGCCAGCCCTCTGAGTTTGCCTTCCCTGTGATATGCAGCCTCTTCCATAGTGAGGCATTGTGTTTGATCCCTATAGGTACTCAGCAATTTACTTTGTTGTCCACATGTTTAAGGTCAAAGACTATATAACAAGGTGAGTTTCAAACATATCTTATATGAATGCATTGTTTTCGTTTATTTGTTTGGCTTTCCCTACTTAGTGTTTAAGAATATTTGGACTGGTGGATAGGATTAGATATAGTTAGATATAGATAGGATTAGATATAGATAAAGTGGCAAATTTTTTTCTGGTCCTGGTTCTGTCCTTACCTGTATGACTTTGGGAAATTTCTATGTTGCCCTCTGATCCATTTTCTTTGTGACATTGAGTTACTGTATTCAGTGTCCTCCTCAAAGCTAAACCTATTGATTGTATCATACCATGATGACTGCAAAGAGGACTTTCTCCAATGACAAGAATTTACAAAATATTAGCTTACATGTCTAAAATTTATTTCAAAACCAAGTTAATGAGTGCCTAGTCAGTACTGACTGCTACTTACCTTCACAAATCCCTTAGGTATTGATTTCTCTCCCCTCTTGGAATAAGCTGAAACTAACACTAATGAGCTGCATGACTTGCCTTCAGGACCACAAGATAAAAAAAAAAACCCAATCCTGATTTATTGGGCAGGTAGATAAAATCTGGATTCTTCTGGATTTTTGAATCAATATTTGCAGGTTGCAGATATTCAATGTGTTAAGGAACAAATAAAAAATGTCAGATGATTTCAGCCCTGACATTTGTATCCTACCAGATTATGCAATTTCTAACCCAACTATCAGAAAAACAAGGCAGCAGATCTCTGTTTATTCTTGGTTCCCATGGAGGGAGACATGTTTTTAAAGGGAGGAATTTAATTGTATCTCTTCAACCCCACCCCTTGTAGATGTACTGTTGCATCCACCAAGAATTTAGGAACATTTATTCTCTCTTATCAGACTGCCTCTCTAAACACACAATACAAAGAACTGCTAATTTCATTTTCTTTCAGTTCAGTTTTATTTCTTCCTTCTTAGGATTTCTGTTTTAAAAAGCTTTTAACAGTCTTTGGTTGCATATGGCGCATAGGCTGATGGAACAGGCAAACTGGTTTGAATAAAACAAGAATAAAAATAAACCACATGGAACTAGACTCCAAACTTTTTGGGAGGTCTTCAATGTGTTGACTTTTTTTTTTCCCCTTTCTGGTACATGTCAATTATTCCTGTTCGGAAACCAGGAATGGAATCCTCCCAAATATCTAAATACAGCAAGAAAGATGGCATTGTTCTCACCATCAAAGAGTCTAACTAAACCTATGAACTCTGGAAAGTTCTTCATGTTATAATATTTGCAGGTTCTTGTAATAAACAAGAAACTTCAGCAAAATATGAGAATTACTGGATGTGATTTGTCAAAGGATAAACTTGACAATTCTTTTTGGCATTATCTTATAAAAAAGATAGATACTAAACATAACAGGCCACATAGCAAGGCATAAAGTCCCCAAACCCAAATATTTAAATCTTAGCTACTCAAGAAGCCCTGGAAATAAAATAAAAGTTTCTACTGAAATCCCTTTGGCATTGTCTTCCTGCTGAATGTTTTCAAAACACACGGAACAGTTTATATCCTTAGGGGGTCACTTTTCTCTAGTTGCTTTGTATGTTTACACATGTCTAACTACTCTTTGTATTGTCTATTGTAAGAGAAAATTCACACCATGCATCCAGGTTTGGGTTCACATGACTTACCAGTTGGGTTGAGGATGGGGATACAGAATGTGCTAGTGTCTGGATGATATTTCAGTCTGTAAAGGAGAGGAGAGGAAAAAGCACAAAAGAAAGGAGAGAACCTATGCTGAGTATCTTCACTTGGAGATCTCATCACATCTCTTGTGTTTGTTTCTTAAACAGAAACCAGTCAGACAATCAGTCAAAAATGATTGGGAATGAACAGAGAAGAAGCAAAAACTGGTGCCTGTTCTCTGGAGTTTATAATCCTGGTGGTGTGATTAAATAAGAAATTAAGTAATGTGTAAATTACCTATATGTAAGTCACCATGTATACCATTACTTTCCAGTCAATCATGGGCCTCATCCAGCTTTCAAAGAGGAACCGGGTCATGACCTCTCAGTGAAGGGACTTGCAATCCTAAGAGGATGAAGGAAGTGAGGAGGTTGTGTCAGGAACTGAGAACTGTGTGAATAAAAGGGGGGAAATATAAGGTACATGCAGGATATGAGAAGAAGATGGTTTTCCGTGGAATTCTGGCTTAAGTAGGACAGTCTTTGCAAACTCAGATGCCTTGTGGGGCAAGAGTGGCATGCAAATGAGCAAAGCAAGCTGGAAGAATACTTTCCTAAAAGCCATCACTTGAAAAAAGTCCCTTATCAAACTAGTAGAAATATGTGTCATTTCTAGAAAGAAAAAAATTCTTCCCTTTTGTAGTTTCTCCCCTTCCTTTGTGTAACATGGCCACAAAGTAATACTATTTCTCCTGTAAAAAAAAAAAAAAAAAAAAAGCAACAATGTTGGCACATGGGCAAACCTCCACTGCTGCTCAGTGTTGTATTAGGAGACCGAAAAGACCCACGTGCTTGGTACCATGTTCTGTCTGTGAGCGATAGCGACGATTGTGACTTTCTGAGGAATATATTCCATGAGGGCTAGATCTTTGCCTTTTCCCAGAAACTCCCCTCTCTGCATTTTAGTGTAAAAGCTCTCCATACCTTTATTGCTGTTTCAGTCTTTATATACACACACACACACACACACACACACACACACACACACACACACACACACATATACACTGCAAGCCAAACAACAAACAACAGAGTTTAAAACAAGGCATTACCCATACATAGGAAGGCTTTCCTCAGCCATGGGAGTGCAACCTCTGAGGATGAAGAGAAGGACGCCATAGGCCTGCAGAGATAAGAACTTTGAGGAAACAAATGGAATTAGTCTTTAGGTTTCAGGATGTGGTTTCAGATCCAGGCTCCACTTCAGAGCCCAAATTTGATTCACTTAGTAAATGCTAAACCCATTCTATTTGCATGATATTCTCTAAAGCATGTTCAATTGGAACTAATTTTGTATTTGAGAATGAGGGAGAATGGATTGCAGCAAGCTGATGTTTCCTTCTGTGAAGAGCTGAGTTTCCAGGGCATTGACAAATACCCGGTCTGGCCTTTCAGCATTTTTTTTCCTGTGTGCCAAGTAGTATCCAGGAGAATAAATCACTTTTATTTTAGCATGCAATATTTTGATAATAAACTTTTAAACTCTATTTATTGGGCTACGCAAACAAAACCGTTACTTTCTTGGCTAACACTGATAGGTTATCTAGTGGGAGAGATAAAAAGTGATGTCGGCAAGAAATTTTAAAGAGCATTTGATACTGGGAAGAAAAGAGTAATCAAATCACCTAGTATTTATTTTCTCCTGTGTGCCTGGAATTAGAATATTGATTAATACTGTCTTCTACCCATCTCATACATAAGCATGTTGTCTCACTGTGCCTGTGGTGAGCTCTAAATAATTGTTTCCTTAGCATTAGAAAAACAGATTTTACTGCCTGAGTAGAAAATATTTGATAATTGCAGGAGATTTCAGAAGGACAGTGAAGGGAGATTTAAAAGAAAAAGCAATTTGATGCTGTAATATTTGAATCTGACTGATGATTACTAGATAATTTATGAGCTGTTGGCCTCACTTAAATATAGATCTGACAAATTGGGAGTATATTTTAATACTGGATGGGAGGTAAAATGCATGTAATGCTTCATTATTTTCTAGTATAGTTTTACCTTTATTGTATCATTTGATTTATGATATATAAAATAACCTGGTGGCAAAGTGGGATGTGTGTGTGTGTGTGTGTGTGTGTGTAAAAGGAATAGTTCAGGAATTATTACCCTTGTCTCAGAAATGTGGTCGTTTAGCTGAATTTGAGTGATGTACCCATAGTTTCACAACTAGTTGCTAGCAGAACTGAGCCTCTAGGCTTCCGAGTCATAGTGATTCCTATCACAGTAATAAATATATTTGCCTCTCTGGTATCCATTCTCTGCAACTCCCATTATATACCTGCTGATGGTTTGAATGAAATTATTCTCATTCCCTCACTGATCTAAAGTAATCTTTGGAAACAGATGCTCAATTTCAAAGTGATTGGTTCAGAATGGAAACAGAGAACACAGTTAAACCTAAAGTTTTTGTTCTAGAATTGTAGGGTGAAACAAGTTGTGTTTTTTTTTTAACACTAGAGGCCCGGTGCACAAAATTCGTGCATGAAGGAGGGGGTGTATGTGTCCCTCAGCCCAGCCTGCACCCTCGCCAATCTTGGATCCCTCAAGGGATATCCAACTGCCCATGTGATCGGGCCTAAACAGGCAGTCGGACAGCCCTCTCATAATCCAGGACTGCTGGCTCCCAATTGCTTGCCTGCCTGCCTGCATGCCTGCCTTAATGTCCCTAACTGCTTCTACCTGCCAGCCTTATTACCCCAAAACCATTGCCCTGCCAGCTAGATAGATGCCTAACTGCTCCTGTGCCGGCCAGATTGTCCCTAACTGCCATCCCCTGCTGGCCTGGTCAACCCCAATTGCCCTCCCCTGCATGCCTGATTGCCCATAACTGCCCTCTCCTGCAGGTTTGGTCACCCCTAACTGCCCTTCTCTGCAGGCCTGGTCACACCCAACTGCCCTCCCTTGAAGGCCTGGGTTCTCCCCAACTGCCCTCCCTGCTGGCCTGATTGCCCACAATTCCCTCCCCTACAGTCTTGGTCCCCCTCAACTGACCTCCCATTCAGGCCTGGTCACCCCTCACTGCCCTCCCCTGCAGGCCTGATAAGACCCAACTATCCTCCCTTGAAGGCATGGGTCCCTCCCAACTGCCTTCTCCTGCTGGCCTGATTGCCCACAACTGCCCTCCCCTGCAGTTCTGGTCCCTCCCCCTCCCCAACTGTCCTCCCCTGCCAGCCTGGTCCCCCCAACTGCCTCCCCTTTCAGGCCTGGTGGCCCCCAACTTCCCTTCCCTGCATGCCTAGTTGCCTCCAACTGCCCTTCCCTGCTGGTTATCTTGTGGTAGCCATCTTGTGTCCATATGAGGGCAGCCATCTTTGACCACATGGGGTTGGCTATCTTGTGTGTTGGAGTGATTCTCGATTTGCATATTACCCTTTTTTTTTAGATAGGATATTTTTGTTGATTTTGGAGAGAGTAAGGGAGAGGGATAGAGAGATAGAATCATTGATGAGAAACATCATTGATTGGCTGCCTCCTGCATGCCCCTACTGGGCATGTGCCCTAACTGGGAATCAAACCAGTGACTCTTGTTTCATGGGTTAACACTGAACCAATGAGCCACACTACCAGGCAACATGTTCACTGTCATTAGCAAGGTAGAGATGAGCAAATGAGAAAGCATTTTGGCCCTGGCAGCTGCCTGTAGACATCCTGAAGCCAAACGTGTAGTGAGCTGACCACTTGAAGACTGAGAAGAGATTGATGTTAAGAACAACAGGTAATGTATGTATTTCAGCTACAGGATAAAGCCTTGAATGGCTTGTTTTTAAGTATACTCTATAGATTAAATAAGTAAATTTCTTTTGTAACTGAAGCCAGTTTTGTTGTAGTTTCTATCATTCATAATTGAAAGTATCCTGAGTGAAACTCAAAGCTTCATGGGCAGATAATATCCTCTCTTTGTCCAAAGAAAATTTTAGGCCGGGAAAGGGTCTAGTACATCTTGGGACTGGAAGTGCTGGTCATGTTTTCTCTTTTCATCTGAGGGCTGCTTCTAAGAATGTTTAGTTTATGAAAATTCATCAGGCTATACTCTCATGAATTATGCACTTTTATATACATAGTATATTTCAATAATTTCTTTTCTTAGAAAAGAAAAGTTTGCATCATAGTCACAGGCTGTCCTAGCATGGTTATATCACATACCTAATAGATGCTCTGAAATGAGAAGCTTTTAAACAATTAAGTTCTCCAAAGACACGTTTTAGAGTAAAAGGGTACATCATGAAAGAATAAAAGAGAGGGGTAAACTTTAGGAATAACATGGAGAATGTTGTCTTATTTCTTGAAGTAAATTCCTAATTTTAGCTTTAATTTCCTGAAATGAGGGATGGGGTATGACAACAAATAGAGTAAGAGGGAAGTGACACATGATTATCCTTATTGGTAAAAGATTGAACAAGTTTAGAGAGAGTGACTAAAGGTAATGCCTCATTCTTCCAACGCAGGGGTGGGGAACATATATATGTATAAGGCCCACAAAATCAGTTGGTGTGGCTCTGCCAAGGCATTACGGGTGAGTTAACTAAATGTTTGATGAAGTATAGCAGGTCAATTTTTAAGTTGATAATTTTGTACAGCCTGTGAATGAGGTTATAAAAGTCCAAGTAGCCCTTGAGTGAAGAAAGGTTCCTCACCCCTGCCTAAGGAATAATGATATTAGAGGGGCACCTCTTCTCTTAGATGTCAGACGGTCCTCTTGTAGCAACAACCAAATGGTGTCACCATCAATCAGTCCATGTGCCTTCTTTAGCATACAGGTAATACAGGTAATACACGAACAAGTATCATGATAATATAGTATCTACTGTTAATGATTGCTTATTCAGAAAGGTGATGTAAAACATGAAATCTGGGGTCAGATTGCCTGAGTTCAAGTCCTGTTTCCACTACTTATTAGCTAGGAGACATTAGGCATGTAAGGTAATATCATGTAGGATTAGAAATTTCTCCCCATAAAGGATTAGAAAAATATTAATAACAGCTTTATAATAGTATAGTTGTGAATATTAAATGCAAGCTCTTTATGTATCAATAATGGTCATATATCAAGCCATGAGGATTAATGCATTAAATCGAAGAACAAACATATGAGAGAGTTATTTTACCACCATTTTATAACATAGGAAACTGAGACTTTGAGCCCATAAATGACTTGTGTAAGGTCACACAGCTTGTAAATGGTGGAACAAAATTCCATCCCCAAATGTGTGCCCTTCCTCCTCACCAGTCCTTTCCCAGGCCCCCAGACATCCTAAAAATGCTCTAAACTGGTAATATAGGCTCTTTCATTAGGGTTAGAGTTCGGTCTTTTATATTTTAAAGAACTCTGTAGCTACCATTAGGTTGCTCTTTTCAGAAAACATTTCTGATTATTTTGGGGAAGATGTACATGTTAGTTCATCGAACCCTTTATTCAGGTGAATTAAATCTACTTTTTTTTCATCTTTGCCCTTTGTGTTGATGAAAGCCAATGCTCATTATCCACAGTATAAAAGGCTTCTTGTTATGTGAAAAAGCAATTATTAATCATACAGGAGATACAGGAGATAACAACTAAATCTAACATTTCATATATTCAAGAGCTAATTAAGGGCCTTGGGCCAGGCAACTTCATTCTGCACAGATGATCTATGACTTCTCTACATCTCATTTTAAAATTATTCAAATAATTAGTCACCTTATAATATTTATCCATGGCAAATCTAGAAAGGGCATCAATTACATATTTCTAGAATACTTTTAAAAATCTTTATTGTTGAAAGTATTGCAGATATCTCATTTTTTCCCTATTGACTTCTTCTAGCCTACACCTTTCCCCCATCCCAAGCCTTCACTTCACTATTGTCTGTGTCCATAGATTATGCATATATGCATGCAAGTTCTTTGGTTAATCTCTTCGCACCCACCCACCCCCAGCCCACCCAGCCCACCTTCCCTCTGAGATTAGGTAGACCTGTGGGTGAATTAGCTTTCACAATATGATGAGTCTTTTTATGCACATTTATACTCTAATTCTGATATACATTTGAAACTTTAAGAAGCAGGGGGAAATTTATATTTTATTTTCATTTATTAGTTTTGAAAAAAACAACAACAAACACTCTGTGACTTTCATTCAGGGAAGAAACAGGAGTTAAAATTGCAAAATGTTATGAACATGGAGTTTTCAAATTTTTATAAGCTCAGATTTTAACTTAAGAGTTTTATTAAAAAATTTGCCCAAGTATAAGAATTTTCATTGTTGCTGAAACAGGTTTCGCTCAGTGATAGAGTGTCGGTCTGTGCACTTACAGGTCCCAGATTTGATTCCAGTCAAGGGCATGCACATTGGTTGCAGGCACATCCCCGGTAGGGGGTGTGCAAGAGGCAGCTGGTCTCATCAATGTTTCTAGCTCTCTATCCCTCTCTCCTCCTCTCTGTAAAAAATCAATAAAATATAGTAAAAAAAAAAAAAAAAAGGAATTTGCATTGTTGTAGAAAATACTCCTAAATGTCTATACTTTTGTAATAATTACTGAAACTTTGGTCATTATTTTTTACTATTTTGCATTATATGAGTAAATACTATACATAGATATCAATATATCATAGTTATTTTTGGTTATTGTACTTTTATTGCTATCATTACTTTGATAGTATAACATGAAACTAACTTTAACCAGTGACTCCTCATTTCAAAGTGTTTAAACTACCATTGTTACTAATGTATAAAAGCCTAAAATGTTTGTTATCAATCCTAAAAGTATCAAGCCAGGATAGTGCTTGGAAATGTTACATCAGAAATAGTTTAGGACCCAGATTATTAATATCCCACGCTCTCCTGAGAACCAAGAAAAGCTATACCTCAGAACAGTAAAGAATCAGAGGTAGATAAGTCTTATAAAACCTGCAAAAATGCTTAGAGTCAACACTTGCTTTGACTAAATTAAGGTTATCTGCTCCCATTCCAACTGATCTAAAATAAATAAAATGAACTCTCCCTGGAGAAAAATGATGCATTTCTGAAATTCTATATTGTATCAAATGCAATGTCTGGCATGCAATAAAAAATTACTAGGCATACAAAGAAATAACTCGAAGAAGGAGAAAAAATAGACAGGTGATTGAGTTGTTAGAGTAATTATGCATAGATGTAAAAAGAACTGCTATCAAAACGTTCAAGAAAATGGGTGACATGTTGAATACTTTTTTCAGATCATTTAAATCAGTGAAAAATGATCTAATGGAATTTTAAAAATTTTAGTTATTGATTCAAAATTAAATAGGTGAGTCTAACCATAATCTGCAGAAATAATTAGATAATTAATTGGAAGATGAGATAGCTGAAAATTTATAGTCTAAAGCACTGAGAGCCAAAAAGGTGAGAAATATGTAAAAGGATATAAGAGATCTGTGGGAATGGTGAAAAAGTGTATTTGCAGTAAGTGTAGAGGACAAAGCATGGAACAGGAGCAGTATTTAAAAAGGGGTGAACAAGGATTTCTCAAAACTGAAGAAAGATAAGCAACCTGAATGACCAGATCAACCGAATGGCCAGTCACTATGATGTGCACTGCAGCTGGTCAACTGGGGCTAGCTGGACAACTTCCTGTGACCCTTTCTTCCCCGATAGCTTGTTGGACCCCATGTATGCATGAATTCATGCACTGGGCCTCTAGTTAACTTATAAAATCTAAAAAGCACTTCAGAACTCAAATAGATTAAATATGGAAGAAATAATATCTAAATTCATTAAAGTAATACTGCTGACTTCCAATATCAAAGAAAAAATAATATGAACAGCTGATGGAGATTCATTGCTTCAGATCAAGAACAGTATAAAATGTGGAAGAGTAGAATTTTTGTTATTCATTTTTAAGTTTATAAAATAATTAATGTGCTGATAAAATGAAAACACGTTTAGACATATATAAAGTGAATGAATTTGTCACCAGTAGACCCACACGATAAAATAAATACTGAAGAAGAAAAAATTTAAGTAGAAAAAAAAATAGTCCAAAATAGAAAAATAGAAATGTAGTAAGTTATAACAAGTGTTGATAAGACTAAAAAGTGTGTGCGTACACAAATGAATAGACTATATCACATAATAACAAGAGCAATAGTAATACAGACCATAATTATAATAATCATGATGTGGTGAAAGAAGATATCTTATGAGCTATAGTAGTTAAAAAAACAACACCAACAAAAAACACACAACAACAACAAGATAACCGATAGAAGGCATAAGAAATGAAAGAAAGGAATAAGACTTTCATTGTTTACAACTATATCATTATTTATGAGGAAAATTCAAAATAATTTACAAATTGAATAATATACTTAGGTTAATATAATAAGTTTTTAAAAATATTTTTTTATTGATTTCAGAGAGAGAAAGGAAGAGGGAGACAGATAGAAACATGAGTGATGAGAGAGAATCATTGATTATCTCCTGCATGCCTCCTACTGGGGATCCAGCCTACAATTCAGTGGTATATAATAACTTTTAAAATAAGTCAATAAAAATAACTATATTTCATATATCAAGAGGTAAAAACTAGGAACTCAGATTTTATTTATTTATTTATTTAAAAATATATTATTATTTATTTCAGAGAAGAAGGAGAGGGAGAGAAAGATATGGAAACATCAATGATGGGAAAGAATCTTTGATCTGCTGCCTCTTGCATGCCCCCTACTGGGGATCTGGCCAGCAACCCTGGCCATGTGCCCCGAGTAGGAATGAACTCATGACCCCTGGTTTATGGGATGATGATCAAACACTGAGATATGCCGGCCAGGCAGGAATTGATAGCTTATAAGAGGCATGAGCTCCTTGGGGAACTCATTCTTTACAGTCTAAGGGTCTAAACAGCAATGGCTCTCTAATATTAATTTATAAGAATCACCTGGTTTGTTAAATGCCAATTGATTGTCCCTACCACCAGAGTTTCTGATTCAGTAAGTCTGAGGTGGAGCCCCCAAAATTTGCATTTTCAGGTAATTCTGATTCTGCCTTTTTGAGGATCAACTTTAAGAATTACTGTACTACAAAAGCCTTCTTTTCTCAGAACTCATAAGCATTTATTTTTTGTAATTTATTTAATAACTATCTTTTTATCTTTTTCTTTTCTTACAATTTCTATATGTTATCTTAATCTTTTGTTTTGATCTTGAATGTCAATTTCAGCAAACGTTTTTTTGAGAGGCTACAATATAACACCATTCTAGATGCTTGTGATTTATCAATTAATCAAATAAATAAGAAAGAAAACAACATTTTATGCCCCAAAGAAGATTTTATTTAGTAATTGTTGTGAGAAATGTTGAAACCGTGTTTTGTGATGGATTTGGGAAGCTTTTCTCAAACAAAATTTTTGTTGTTATTTATGGCAATTTTCGTCCACCAACCTCACTCATTATCCATAAAGTTTTTTGTTTATTGTGTGTGTGTGTGTGTGTGTGTGTGTGTGTGTGTGTGTGTTTCTGTGTGTGTAAGGAGGCCTGAGTGAAAAAAAAGATAAAGGGATTAAATTAAAAAACAAAACAAAACACCATTATAGATAAGAGTATGGTGATTACTAGAGGGAAAGAGGGTAGAGAGAGGTAGGAGAGGATAAAGGGGAGATAAATGGTTATGGAGAGAGACTTGACTTGAAGTGGTGAACACACAGTGCAACATACAGATGATACAATACAGAACTGTACACCTAAAACCTATATAATTTTATTAAACAATGCATCCCAAGAGATTCAATAAAATAATAAAATGAAATAAAATAAACAGTTTTAAAAAGAAGACACACCTTACAATTAAATGTATACATTTTCTGTTCTGAAAAAAACACATACCCATGTTCAAGACATATAATAGATTTCTTCATTATTTCTTTGAATTATACTTATCTACCCTTTGCTTATTTGTTTTGCCATATACATTTAGCAAATTCCAGAGAAGATGTTGTTTCTCAGTTCATATAAAAAATTTCCCAGGACTGCAATTCCTTGGGCATTACCTGGTGCATACTATTAAGCATATTAAGGGAAAAAAATTACATTAGCCCCCACATGGAAAATATATGAGTAGAAATTTCATTATTACCACTTTATTGAAAACTTGACTTAAAGAGTAATTGTTGTATTTGTTTCTAATATGATTAAAGTTGGAAAGACCAAGAAAAAGTTCTTAATATTTTTGTTCACACAGATTTTGCTATTTTTATTTTCACTCTTAGACAAATTCTATACCCTTGCATACATATATAGTTTGTAGAGTATTGCATTAAGTCCATTATAAAATATAATTCAAAATATTGCTCAGAAATGCTAATCATCTTGACAACTTTTTACAACTTTGCTAATGATTTCTTTATTAAACCATTGATAGATTCACTTATATTACAGTAGAACCATAAATTAATAATATGGTAAGAAATGCCTATACATTGTCCTATTACCAAGTGGTTGATGGAGAGAATACGGTCAGAAAGGTGGGTGGCACGGTACAAGAACTGAAAAGTGAATGTTAGGATATGAGAGGCTTTACCTACTTTGCTAAGGAGTTTGAACTCTCACTTTAGAATCTGATATTCTGAGCGCCTATCTCTGCTCTACCATTTAATAGCTTAGTTTCTTTGGGTGCTTCTTGTAACCCCTCAGATTGTCAATTTTCTTATCTATAAAGTGGGTTTAATCATAACACCTGAAAATGATTGTTTTGGGTTAATTCAAGTAAAAGTTCTTAGCTCAGACTCCATCTCACAGTTAAGTGTGTAATAAAAGTTAGCAAGTATGGATATGGATGCATATTAGTTACAGACAGCTAAATCTGTTGACTGAGTGAGAAAATAGGGAATGAAAAGGAAGCAGGAGAGGCAAGAGGGGTATATACTCAAGTGTTTCCAACCACTATTTTATCCAGTGTGTAATAGACCACGAGTTTAGAGAGATGCTATAAGAAGCACTGTTTTAGTATCAAATACATCTAGGAATCATTGCCTTTTTTATCTCCTTTGTGAATATGCCTATTTGCATATCAATATTCTTAAGAAGTTTTGCAAAATCTTTTCAAGCATCTCCTCCCAGTCTTTTTAAAACCTGCTAAATAAGGATCTCATACAATGACAATTATGTCCTATAGAACTTTTGTTTTGCAAAGCATGTTGGGAAATGCTGATCCCACACTTACCATCACATTGCTGGGGTAAAGTACTAATTGTAGGAAAAGAAAGACAAGTTAGAATCAAGGAGGGGTTACAGGTGGTGAACACACAGGGATTTTACAAGCAGGAGGACCAACCGTCCTGAGTTGGTAAGCATTATGTCAGTGTTAATCATTCTTTGATTTGAACAGCAATGGCAGTTTAAAAGCCTGTAAGCACTGAAGAACAGAGGATTTTATAAGCAATGGCATGTGTCTGATAGGGTGGGAAATGACAGTGTCAGCACATTCCACATGGGTAATTGCTTGTCATTGTGCATATTCTCAGAAAATTGGGTCCTTTGCTCCTAATTTAAATACCCGGTTTTTGCTTAATTTTGTTGTGTATTTATATTTCATATTATCTTTGCTAACACTGGAAATCCAGCTGGTGACCTAGCAGGAAGTCCCTTGAAGTCATAACTTTTAATTACCTTCTCAGGAGCCAGAGTGGTTTCAATGAGTGGCTTATAGGAAGGATGCTAGAAAAAATGCACAGATGTACAAGCCCTGATGTTTTGATCTGTAAGCCCTTGCTTAGTGTTTTATAAGTCAGTAGTAAAGGCTTCAGCCTCAGATAGATTCAAATATGAGCTCTGCTATTAACTAGCTTGTATAACTTTGAAAAGTTACTCAACTTTTCCATGCCTTTGTTTGCTCAACATTAAAATGGAGATACACTTGACAAGTCTCTGAAATACAGGTCGCACTCATGAAAGAGTGACTTTATTCTTATAATTGTATTATTATTGTTATTTCCTGTATATAGTAAAAATTGGTTACATATTTGCCAAAAATTATGAGTGCATGAGAGAAATCATTATTAAGAAATATTATTTCTTAATAATTAATAAATTATTGTTAATTTATTTTCTTTGAATCATTTATCAAATTATATTGCATCTTCATTAAAACCATCAAAGCATCAGCATTTTCATTTCATAGTTTATACTAAAAATATTATATTTATTTTTGGTGTGCTTAAAAAAAACATTTGCTCAATGTTTCAGAGATTTTAAGTGGCTAACACATATTATTAAACAAGCCATTGACTTGAAAATTAAAATGTCAGAAACATAATCACATATTTCATGATTACAAAAAATGAATAAACTTCAGCAGTGATATGAAAGCACATGGAGATGCTTAGAAAATCAAGAGTTAAGGTTGAGAAATATTGCTTTATGATGGAATTCAAATGATGCATGTAAGAGAAGGATTGATCATGCCACCAACAATTATTTCATATGTCTCCTTTAACACAAATATAAGTTACTACTTCTTGACTCTAATCCATTCGTCAAGAATTGTGATCATGATTACATACAATATGCCATTGGCATCTCACAGCAACTCTATGAAATGTTCTGTTATTCCCAATTTGCAGCTGAGAATACTGAGGAAAACTAAAGTGAAAATTGTCTCCACCCATCATTTCTTTCCTACCTTTCTTCTAGGAGAAGATGATGAATCACTAGCCACAGGAACACTGGCATCACTAGCCACAGAAGCATTTGGGTGTTTAGATGGGGTTTGCTATATTCCATCTCCTTTGGAATCTTATCAACATTGGGCTTTTGACTCCAGCTGGATCAGTCATTCACATAGATTTTTCTGGCTTGAGTTGGAAATGAGTAGTTTTTTCCCCTGCATTTCCAGTTGGGATTTCTGTTTGCACATCTCAAGCGATTCATGGAATATTTCTTCTGCATAGAAAATGCCTTTCTGTATTAAAAGAGAGCGAGTTCTATTCAAAGAAAGAAAAGAGAAAAATGGACAGTGTGAACCATTTGGATTAAGTCATTTTCAAATGCAACTTCACTTTTACCTTAGTGTGTTCTTGTCATGTTGCCCAACATTTTCATGTCCTTTTTAAGTTAATTGAAGTTAAATTCCGTAACTTTCAATTAGAAAAATTATTTCTCTTTAAGTCAAAGAGGTTAAACATATTATCAAAAATTATATGGCTGGTTAGTCATAGAGGCAGGAGTCAAACCCAGGTCAGTCAAAGCAAAAGCTCATTCTTCGACTACTCAAAATCACCATCAGCATTTAACAGAAATATTCAGCAATCAGTGTGAGCAAGATGAATACCTTTTAAGGGTCCTTTGACATTTTCCCTGTCTTCTAATGAGGACAAAATGAAGCTCTCAAAATCCATAACCACGTTCACATGAAGGTGTTTTAAAAATATATATTTTTATTGATTTCAGAGAGGAAGGGATAGGGAAAGATAGAAACATCAATGAGAATCATTGATCAACTGTCTCCTGCACACACCCTAGGGAATTGAAGCCTAAACCCAGGCCTTTGCCCTGACAGGGAATCAAACTGTGACTTCCTGGTCCATAGGTTGACACTTAACCACTGAGCCACATAAGCTGGGCAGGCTTTTATAATTTTTTTTTAAATTATTGATTTTTCTAGAGAGAAGAGGGAGACAGAGAGAAACATCAATTTGTTGTTTCATTTATTTATGAATTATGCATTCACTTGTTGATTCTTGTATGTGCCCTGATGGAATGGGACCTGTAAACGGCATATTGGGACGATATTCTAACCAACTGAGCTCTCTGGCCAGGGCCACATTAAAGCCTTTTAAAACAAATGAAATATCTATCTATCTATCTATCTATCTATCTATCTATCATCTATCTATCTGCCTAAGTGACCCTTATGGCAGAACGACTGGATCACCCAGAACAACTGGTCGCTATGAGCACACTGAGCAGGGAGTCAGGCAGGCAGGCAGGCAAGCGGTTAGGGGCAGGCAGGCAGGTGAGCTGTTAGGAGTGAATAGTCCTAGATTGCAAGAGGGATGTCCGACTGCCGGATATCCAACTGCAGGGATCGGACCTAAACTGACAGTTGGACATTCCCCGAGAGGTCCCAGATTGTGAAAGGGCACAGGCCGGGTTCTCCAAACCCCACCCCCGTGCATGGATTTCATGCACCAGGCCTCTGGTGTTTGAATAAGCATCCCAGTCAAGCAATTTTCCTAAGCCGGTCATCAGTTGTGATAACACAGAGATATCATGCTCATGGAGCTTAA
The DNA here is from genome assembly GCF_964339955.1 of Pipistrellus hanaki. Lineage (NCBI taxonomy): Eukaryota > Metazoa > Chordata > Mammalia > Chiroptera > Vespertilionidae > Pipistrellus > Pipistrellus hanaki. The sequence goes on from NC_140503.1 coordinate 13,692,448, forward strand.
AAGTCTGATTTTAAAAATTATTGTCCTGGACTTGTGGTTTCTATGCATGTGCATGAGCAGAAGGTAAACAGTGGATAGAGGGCATGGGAAAATAGACAACCAGCTGTAGTTTTCTGAGTCATTGAAAATAATATACCAACAATTCAGCTAAGAAGCTAATGATGATGAGAAACTACTAAAAGTGTATGACCTGTAATATTTTTATTTTGTGAGGAACATCTTTTCTAGATTAGAGCTAATCAATAAATAGCTGTGAATATTAACAAATAGAGTTATGTTTCCTGTTTGGCTTTGAATGTTATTTACACTACAAAGTCTAGTAGTTCATATGAATGATCCCAACCCAAACAACCATGCCTGAACCTCAAATGAATGCCATTCGGTAAGTAAAACCATCATTTTTTTTTTCCAGTTGCCAAGAGCACATGTAGTCTGTGGTGGCTGGAGTTGACTTCATCCCCATGGGGAAGATGTTACATTTCCCACACTATCTTAGAAGGCTCATGGCTGCCAGAATATTTCATGGGGTTCTCTTAAACATCACCCAACATGAGCTAATATTTCATTTTAACTGCAGTTCTGGGAAACACAAATGGAGATGTTGGGTTGGAAATATACGAGGTGCATTGGACAGGGGTTGTTTTGATTTTGAATGCAGAGGATCTCAAGAAAATATGTACTCCTCTGAAACTGTTTCCGTATGTTTCTTGATCCACAGCTTTCGCTACACAAGACATGGTGTTATCTTGATTAATGCCTTCGTCGTAAAATCATGATGAATGGGACTTTCTGTCCGTTCAGGCCCTTTCTCACTGTAACAAGATCAAAGCAAATATATTTCATTCTGCTGGGAATGTATTTTCTTCAGGTTGTGTGATGCAATGACGACCCATTTGTATCGCAGCTCTCTACTTTTAGACATGCCTGGAAAGGAAGAAAAATATTATTTTCTGAAGTTAAGGTCTCTTTTCTTCTGTAAGAGATACTACTGTTTTGTTTTGTTTTTTAAGCTAACACAAATGGTTACAAAAATAATAGCACCCCTACCTTTCTATTATTTACTAATGTCAAATTTTGGAAAACAAAATTTTATGTCAAACAAAATTTTATCTAATTTTTATGCTCTTGGGTCATTGAAAAAAACTGTATTCTATTTAATTATGATAAACCGTTTCCATGTTTTTCAGTGAACATCCTACCTACTTATTTATCTACAAATTAAATTCTTGAGAGTGAAAATGCTGAGCCAGTGGCAATGCACAATAGAGATTTTTGGGGGTATTCTTATATTGAACAAACTCTTGAAATGTTGTACCAGTTTGAATGCTTTCTTGCATATTTTTTTTTAAATGACTTTTTCAAATACATGCAATTATTTTTAAAATATATTTTTATTAATTTCAGATAGGAAGGGAGAGGGAGAAAGATAGAAACATCAATGATGAGAAAACTATTGATTAGCTGCCTCCTGCATGCCCCCTACTGGGGATCAAGCCTTCAACCCTGGTATGTGCCTTTGATCAGAATGAAAACCAGGAATGTTCAGTACACAGGCCAATGCTTTATCCACTGAGTCAAACAAGCTAGGGCTACATAAATTTTTTTTTTTTTTGCTTGTGTTCTTTATTGTGAGATTGAGCATTTTTTACATTTTTTAAAGAAATGGGTTTTTCTTTGACTTTTCTTTTTTGCTTTATCTCTATTTATTTTTGCATATTTTTCTTGGATTTATTATTTTTATTGATTTCAAAATTATTTTTATATTAAGAAAATTATACTCTTATGCCTCAAATGCAATGTAATTTAAAAGTATAATAATTAAATAATTAGTTAACTAAGTTTTTCAATTACCTTTTGGTGTTTTGAGGGAAGTTTTTATAACCAACAATAACTAAATATATATATATGATTTTATCAGTTGCATTCTTTTAGGCATGTGGGCATGGCATTTGTTCTTGCTTAGAAAAGACATATTCCAATCAATTATTATTTAAGAAAAAAATGATCTATTATTTCCTATTTATAGCTTCATTTTTTACATGAACATTTTTATTCATAAAAAATCTATTTCTGCATAAGAAAGGGAGTTTTCCCCAAGTGGATAACATGTTTTCCCAACACCAGTTATTTCATTCATTAGAAAATAGGGCTGGCAAAGGGCCCGGCAGGACAGGCTCAGTGGTTGAGTGTAGACCTATGAACCAGGAGGTCATGGTTTGGTTCACAGTCAGGTCACATGCCCAGGTTGTGGGCTTGATTCCCAGTGTGGGGCTTACAGAAAGCGGCCAATCAAAGACTCTCTCTTTTTTTTTTTTTTTATTATTTTTTTTTTTTATTTTTTTTTTATTTATTTATTTTTTTAATATATTTTATTGATTTTTTTTTTTTGCCCCCCACCCTCCCTCCCACACATCCCCTCCCTCCCCAGAGTTTTGTGTCCATTGGTTATACTTATATGCATGTATAAAAGTCCTTCGGTTGATCTATTATCTCCCCCAGATCTTCCTCCCCTCCCCGCTGTAATTTGACAGTCTACTTGTTGATTTACTGTCTCTATATCTATCTTTTGGTTCATCAGTTTATAATGCTCTTTGTTATCCACAAATGAGTGAGGTCATGTGGTGTTTCTCTTTCATTGATTGGCTTATTTCACTCAGCATGATGTTCTCCAGTTCCATCCAGTTTGCTGCAAATGATGTGAATTCCTTATTTTTTATGGCCGCATAGTATTCCATTGTGTAGATGTACTAAAGTTTTTGGATCCAATCATCTGCTGACGGACACTTAGGCTGTTTCCAAATTCTGGCTATTGTAGATTGTGCTGCTATGAACATAGGGGTGCATATATCCTTTCTGATTGGTGTTTCTAGTTTCTTGGGATATATTCCTAGAAGTGGGATTACTGGGTCAAATGGGAGTTCCATTTTCAGTTTTTTGAGGAAACTCCACACTGTTCTCCACAGTGGTTGCACCAGTCTACATTCCCACCAGCAGTGCACGAGGGTTCCTTTTTCTCCGCAACCTCGCCAACACTTGTCGTTTGTTGATTTGTTGATGTTGGCCATTCTGACAGGTGTGAGATGGTACCGCATTGTTGTTTTGATTTGCATCTCTCGGACAATTAGTGACTTTGAGCATGTTTTCATGTGCCTTTTGGCCTTCCTTCTGTCTTCTTTTGAAAATGTTCTATTTAGGTCCATTGCCCATTTTTTAATTGGATTATTTATCTTCCTTTTATTTAGTTGTATAAGCTGTTTGTAGATGTTGGAGATTAAACCTTTATCAGTGGTATCATTTGCAAATATGTTCTCCCACACTGTGGGCTTTCTTGTTGTTTTGTTGATGGTTTCTTTTGCTGTAAAAAAGCTTTTTATTTTGATGTAGTCCCATTTGTTTATTTTCTCTTTAGCTTCCATTGCCCTAGGGGTAGTATCAGTGAAGAAGTTCTTTTGGCATACGTCTGAGATTTTGCTGCCTGTGGATGCTTCTAGTATTTTTATGGTTTCCCGTCTGATGTTTAAGTCCTGTATCCATTTTGAGTTTATTTTTGTGAATGGTGTAAGTTGGTGGTCTAGTTTCATTCTTTTGCATGTGTCTGTCCAATTTTCCCAACACCATTTATTGAAGAAACTGTCTTGACTCCATTGTATATTCGTGCCTCCTTTGTCAAATATTAGTTGAGCATAGTGATTTGGGTTGATATCTGGGTTCTCAATTCGATTCCATTGATCTATATGTCTGTTCTTGTGCCAGTACCAGGCTGTTTTGAGAACAGTGGCTTTGTAATATAGTTTGAAGTCTGGTATTGAGATCCCTCCTACTTTACTCTTCTTTCTCAGGATTGCTGTGGCTATTCGGGGTCTTTTATTGTTCCAAATGAACTTTTGGAGAGTTCTTTCTAGGTCGGTGAAATATGTCGTTGGTATTTTAATGGGGAGTGCATTGAACCTATAGATTGCTTTAGGAAGTATGGACATTTTGATGATGTTGATCCTACCAATCCATGAACATGGTATGTTCTTCCATCTCCTTACATCTTCCTCTATCTCTTTTTTCAGTGTCGTGTAGTTTTCCCCATATAGGTCCTTTACTTCCTTAGTTAAAGTTATTCCTAGGTATCTTAATTTTTTTGGTGCGATGGTAAATGGAATTGCTTTTTTAGTCTCTGTTTCTGCAGTTTCTCTGTTGGTGTATAGAAAAGCCATGGATTTCTTGGCATTAATTTTGTATCCTGCTACATTACCAAATTCATTTATTAAGTCAATTAGTTTTTTAATGGAGTCTTTTGGGTTTTTTATGTACAATATCATGTCATCAGCAAATAAGGATAACTTTACTTCTTCTTTTCCAATTTGGATGCCTTTTATTTCCTCCTCTTGTCTAATTGCAATGGCTAGTACTTCCAGTACTATGTCAAACAGGAGTGGCGAGAGTGGGCATCCCTGTCTTGTTCCTGTTCTTAGAGGGAATGGTTTTAGTTTTTGCCCATTGAGTATAATGTTGGCTGTGGGTTTATCATATATAGCTTTTATTATGTTGAGGTATGATCCTTGTACTCCCACCTTGTTAAGAGTTTTTATCAGAAAAGGGTGTTGGATTTTATCGAATGCTTTTTCTGCATCAATTGATATGACTATATGATTTTTATCTTTCAATTTGTTTATGTGATGTATCACGTTTATTGATTTGCGGATATTGTACCATCCTTGCATTCCTGGAATAAATCCTACTTGGTCGTGGTGTATGATCTTTGTGATGCTCTTCTGGAGTCGATTTGCTAGAATTTTGTTGAGGATTTTAGCATCTATGTTCATGAGGGATATTGGTCTGTAATTCTCTTTCATTGAGTTGTCTTTATCTGGTTTTGGTATTAGGGTGATGCTGGCTTCATAGAAGGAATTTGGAAGTGTTCCTTCCTCTTGGATTTTTTGGAATAGTCTGAGGAGGATAGTTTTTAGTTCTTCCTTGAATGTTTGGTAAAACTCTCCTGTGAAGCCATCTGGCCCTGGGCTTTTGTTTGCTGGAAGCTTTTTGATGACTGTTTCAATTTCTTCCCAAGTCACTGGTTTATTGAGATTTTTAGATTCTTCCTGATTGAGTTTTGGAAGATTATATTTTTCTAGGAATATGTCCATTTCCTCCAGGTTGTTCAGTTTGTTGGAGTAGAGTTGTTCATAGTATTTTGTAACAATCCGTTGTATTTCGGTGGGGTCTGTTGTTATTTCACCTCTTTCATTTCTGATTTTGTTTATTTGGGTCCTCTCTCTTTGTTTCTTGGTTAGTCTGGCTAGAGGTCCATCTATCTTGTTTATCCTTTCAAAGAACCAGCTCTTGGTTTTGTTGATCTTATGTATTGTTTCTTTGGTCTCTATGTCGTTTATCTGTGCTCTGATTTTTGTTATTTCCTTCCTTCTACTTACACTGGGCTTTTCTTGTTGCTCTTTTTCTAACTCTTTGAGTTGTAGAGTTAGATCATTTGTTACACTTTTTTCTAGTTTTTTGCAATAGGCTTGTAAGGATATGAACTTCCCTCTCAAAACTGCTTTTGCTGTGTCCCATAGATTTTGGATTGTTGTGTTTTCATTGTCATTTGTTTCCAGGATGTTTTTAATTTCTTCCTTGATTTCTCTGGTAACCCAGTCCTTGTTTAATAGCATGCTGTTTAGTCTCCATGTGTTTGATTTCTTTGGATTATTTTTATTGTAGTTAATTTCCAGTTTTATGCCATTATGGTCTGAGAAGATGCTTGATATGATTTCTATCTTCTTGAATTTGAAGAGACTTTGCCTATGTCCCAAAATGTGGTCTATCTTTGAGAATGTCCCATGTGCATTTGAGAAGAATGTATATTCTGTGGCTTTGGGGTGGAATGTTCTGAAGATGTCAATTAATTCCATCTGGTCTAGTGAGTCATTTAGGATTGATATTTCTTTGCTGATTTTTTGTTTGGATGATTTGTCGAAGGGTGACAGTGGGGTATTAAAATCTCCTACTATGATTGTATTGCTGTTAATCTCTCCCTTAATGTCCTCCAGCAGTTTTTTTATGTATTTGGGTGCTCCCGTATTGGGTGCATATATATTTACCAGGGTTATTTCTTCTTGTTTGATTGCTCCCTTTAGTATTATGAAGTGGCCTTCATTGTCTCTTGTTATGTCCTTCACTCTGAGATCTAATTTGTCAGATATAAGTATTGCTACCCCAGCTTTCTTTTCATTTCCATTTGCCTGGAAAACCTTTTTCCATCCCTTCACCCTCAGTCTGTGTGCATCTCTTTTTCTGAGGTGGGTTTCTTGTAGACAGCAGATGTATGGGTCTTGTTTTCTTATCCAATCTGTTACCCTATGTCTTTTGATTGGAGCATTTAAACCATTTACATTTAATGTTATTAATGATAGGTACTCATTTGATGCCATTTTTATTCTATACCCCTGTGTTCCTTCTTCGCTTCCTATTTATTTATTTTTACAGTAGACCTTTGAGCATTTCTTGCATTGCTGGTTTGGTGGAGATAAATTCCTTTAGTCTTTTTTTGTCTGTGAAGCTCCTGATTTCCCCTTCAATTTTGATTGATAGTCTTGCTGGGTACAGTATTCTTGGATTCAGACCCTTTCTTTGCATGACTTTGTATATTTCATCCCATTCCCTTCTGGCCTGATAAGTTTCTGTTGAGAAATCAGTTGTTAGTCTGATGGGGGTTCCTTTATATGTAACTTTCTGTCTCTCTCTGGCTGCTTTTAAGATTCTAACTTTGTCATTGGTGTTTGCCAATTTAATTATAATATGTCTTGGCGTCGGTCTTCTGGGATCCATTTTGCTTGGGACTCTGCGAGCATCTTGGATTTGTGTGGGTTTTTTCTTCTCTATCTCAGGAAAATTTTCTGTCATTATTTCTTGAAATACATTTTCCATGTCTACCTCGGTTTTCTTTCCTTCCGGAACCCCTATTATTCGAATATTGTTTTGTTTTGCATTGTCCCAAAGCTCCCGTAGGCTCTCCTCCTGCTTTTTAATTTTTTTTTCTAGAAGCTGCTCTAATTGGGTATTTTTTTCCATCTTGTCTTCTAGCTCACTGATGCGATCCTCTGCTTCTTCTAGTCTGCTCTTGATGCTATCTATTGAGTTCTTCATAGTAGCGATGTCATTTTTCATTTCATCTTGAGTCATCTTCATTTCCTCTTGGGTTTTTTTCATTTCCTCTTGGGTCTTACTCAAATTGTCAAATTTGTCTTCCATTCTTTTTAGCCATCTTAAGATTGTTACTCTGAATTCTTGCTCTGGTAGGTTGCTTGCCTCTATATCGTTTACTTCCTTTTCTGGTGAAGCCTGCTTTTCTTTCATATGCGGGCTGTTTTTTGGTCTCCCCATGATCTATGATGTCTGGTTGTGTAGTTCTCTCTCTCCTGCTTTGATTTAAAGGCACAAAATACAACACAACCAGGTACAACACACAAGGCACTGAATCGAAATGTGTTTGCGATATTAATAACCACCAATAAGGGTGACTAGAACCCAGCTAACAAAAACATGCAATCAAACAAAAAGCATAGGCAAATCAATCTTATAAAAGAAAAGCATACAACTTCAGTAAAGTTAACATTCAACATACAACTTCAGAGTTAGAGAGTAAGACTGTTTTGTTTTTTTTTTGTTTTTAGGACAACTGCGAGGGAGGTGTGAATGGGTTTGGAGCAGGTAGTTGGAAATTAGATATATACAAGTAGGGTGAAATTTTAGGAGGGGGTAGACAGATGGAATGGGGGAAATCTAGAGCAGGAAAGGGTTAAGATAAACAGGGTATCAAAGGAAAAGATTGGAAAGAGGGTGAGGGCATAAAGGTAGGGTTGAGATAGAATAAAGCGTTGGAGAAAGAAGGATAGATAAAGACTGTAGAACAGTAATCCTGAAATTAAAAAAAAAAAAAAATATATATATATATATATATATATATATATATATATATATATAATCAAATGGAATAAAAATAATAAAAATAAACAAAAGAAAATAAGATGAAAAAGGTAAATTAGTAGTAGTAATAATGTTGATTACATATACAATGTAATAATTATCAAGATAAAATCAAGTGAGGAAAAAGAAAAAAAATAGTTTCTTGAGTAAACGTTGCAAATAATGAAAACAAAAGTAAAAAACAAAAATTTAAAAATTAAAAAAAAATAATAATAAAATTTTAAAAATTTAATTAAAATTAGCAGTAATGAAGGTCATTCGCTTCCTCTATTGTTATGATCCAGTCCTGATTTTTAGGCAGGTTTTGCTTTGTTTTTATTACACTAGAGTCAATTTGTGACTTAGCCTCTGGGGGCAGTGTTTCTAGGTTGACTTCCCAGACTCTTAAGCCTCTCCAGCTTTTTTTTTTTTTTCCGTCCTCTCTGAAGCTGGAACTATGGAGGGGGGGAGGGGGCAGGTCCGAGCAACTGCAATCTCCCGCAACTCTCCGATATCCCTCCGAGCCGGATCCAAATGTGTTGCTCTTTAGATATCTCCCCTGTTAGGAGCCCCGTCCACTTTCAAGGGTGACAACCGCCCAACAGCGGGGGCTTCTACTTGTAATCACCACCCCTGTCCTCCAGCTTCCGGGAGCGCGCTCTGTGCGCACAGGCTTTTTGTTTTCGCCGCGAGCGCTCTCCACCCTCTCCCCGCGAAATCTGACCTTTTCGCTGAGCAGTGGGGCAATCCTGTGAGGGCAAGTGTTCGCGCCGCTTGGGATCCGCGTTCTGGGGGTCACAGATGCTTGGTGGTCGCTGCGGCTGTGGATATTCAGGCCTCTGACACGATCCTATCTTCCTCTCAAGATGGCGAGGTTTCCCCGTCCAAGCCGGTAGGTAGCTCCGGGCAGGGACACAGCCCGCGTGGGTGCTTCTCTGTGAGGGGCACCTCTGTCAGCAGCCCCCCAGCAGTTTCTTCTAGTGTTCGCTGTCTCCCAGCTTGCCAATAAACACTCACAGCACAAGACCCTCAGTTGCTCTCTCTTTCTGCTTCGGGAGAGGGCTCAGAATCCGCCCATCTATTCTTCCGCCATCTTACCTCCTCCAAAGACTCTCTCTAATCATTAATGTTTCTATATCTTCCTTTCTCTCCTTTCCTCTCTGAAATCAATTAAGCAAAACAAGTTATGGGTGTTAAAATGAGGGAAGTTTCTTAGATAGCCTGAGCTTAGTTACTTCTCAACAAAATTATTGTAACGTCTTTTTACTGGATAACATTAAACAGTTAAGAAATAGTCAATATGAACAATGACTAACCATTAACCATAAAACTCTAGTCTTGTTAAATTTGAATTTACTTTTTCAACTTGTCAAGACTTTTGTATTGCATGTCCAAATTAAATTCCTAAGATGGATATTTATTGCAATAAGATCTATATTTCTACTTAAGTAAAAACAGTTCCATATACAAATTTTTACCATTATCCAGTCAAAGATGACTTTCTGGGCAACAATTATTGACATACTGATAACAGTTGTCACGAGAATGCTACAATGATGCTATTGATCTACCACATATAGGAAATGGACTTTAGCTTCATTCTTAAGTGATGGGAAAGTAGTTTCTTTGAGTAATTTTCCCCATGACTCACATCTTGCAATTGAAAGCCAGAGCATCATTGATGCTCAAGGCATTTTAGCTGATTGACTAAATTTGGAGATTCAATTCTTCTTTTTAACCAAAAAAAAAAAAAGGTACTATATACTCCCCAAAACAATATCCCAGGATATTGAGTTCAATATCCTGGGATCAGACACTAGGTCATAATTTTATTATAATTGTACTTTAATTTTACCTAGTAATAGACAAACATGTAAATTGACCATATCTCTGCTACAGCACCAGACAATCTGGAGTGATATGCAAATTAACCAAATGAAGATGGTGGTTAATTTGCGTACTCAGCCTCTGAGTGACAGAGGTGGGACACTTGTGTCATCACCCCATCCTGGTCTCTTAAGGGTCTCTGGCAGCATGGGAAGGAGTGGCAGGAGTGGAAAGAGACAGCTCTGGGACCTCTATTATTTACTGTTTAATAGAGGGGAAAGAGGCTGGACCAGAGTGGAAAGGTAGTGTTGGCAGCCAGTGAAAGGAGAGCCTATTCTAGTACTAATCTTTGTGCCTTGGGCTTCTAGTTAATAATAATTAGCCAACAATAGACATAAATTTTCATCAACTAGGTAGGTTTAGACATGGTGAAATGCAGCAAATTTAGTGACATTTACAATTTATAATGCACCCAATGCTGACGGCCAAAAAGAAGAATATTCTTTGCAATGTCCTAGGGGAGTCAGGGAGAGAAGTTCTACAGAACTGAGCAGGCAGGCAACCCATAGGGACTCAAGTTGCCTGTAATAAGTATTGTGCCAGTGCACAGTACTGAAGGGCACAAATAAAATGTGATGAAAATGGAAAGGGAAGAGAAAGACTCTGTTTCCATAGGGACCTATAAGGTATGGTGATAATATTGTAACAACAGTTTTATAACTTTTTGTCAAAATTCATTTTTAAAGTGGAAGATTCAGGTTGAGTTTTATTTTTAAAATGGTTATGTTGCCTCTTAGTCATTTTTAAAACATTGATGACAGATTAAAAGCTAAACACCCCTAATAATAAATACGAAACCAAAACTTTAAGAAAATAACCTAAGCATGATCTAGAACATTAGAAACATTGCTTTGGTCTTACAACATGAAACTAGAATAAGGGTTTTATGAGCTGAATTACGTTCCTTCAAAATTCTGATGTTGAAGTCTTTAGCACTCTGAGTGTGACCAGAATGTGATTATATTTGTGGGCAGGGCTTTTAAGGAGGTGGATCCAATGGGTGGATCCAATATGACTGGTGTCTTTATACGAAGAGGAGATTAGGACATAGACCTATACAGGTGGTAGCCCAGGTGACGATGCAGAAATAGTAACACCTACAAAACAAGAAGTGAGGCCTTCCAAGATATCAACCTACCTTAATCTCACACTTACAACTTTGTTATAACAGACATAGCAAACTATTTTAATGGGATTCATACATGATTTTTTTCAAAATTTTTATTTTTGCATTCAAGGTAATAGCTTTTCATGTTGTTCTTGTTTTTTCTTATGATAATTCTATAATTCATGCACTATTAGTTCAAGTGTTATGAAGAAAATGAGGCTGAGAGAGTTTAATTTATTATATTCACACAACTTAAATAATTAGGTATGTCACTGAGATAAATATTGAAAGCAGCTATGCCTCACTCTAAACTTCTCTTTTAATAATTATGCTATATTCATGTGTGCCTATCTTTGACAAAAGATTGCTTATGAGTTATTCAAATGGTAAAATAACTGTCAAAATTTTGTTGAAAAACAAGAAAAATTACTTTTGTTGATTGAAGTTACCTCCAGTCATATTTAGCATTCAATTGATGATAAACTAGGGAAGAAGAATGCATGTTAGAACTGGAGGCTTTCTTAAGGAAAATTCTGGTTAGTAACTTAATTATATACTAGTAATGCACATTTTCAATCTTTATTGAACACCTGTTTGAGGTGCTGTAAGAGCTGAATATAGTTACAGTACTGAATTCACAGGGTTTAGAGCATGATGGTAGAAAATAGATAAATTAAAAGGTCAACTATGAAATTACCAATGTGATAAGTGCACAGAATAGTGTGGGAACTTAAACATGGCTTCTAGCCCAGACCATAAGAAAGGATTTCTATGCAGAAGAAATAGAACCTCAGTAAAATGGAAGGAAGCATGATAAGAAAAAGGATTCATAATAGAGATAAATAAGAGAAAAATGTGAGTTACAATGTTTGGTTGTACCCCATTTTTCAGCAGGCTTTGAATTTTTGTAAAAGAAAGAATACATGTATGTTCCCATTTGTAAGGATCAGAGTCTTGTGTATTAAACTCAGGTATAATATTTTATTTTTATTTAGAAAAGTATATAAGAATTTCAAAACCTTAGCCAGGTATTATGCCTATATATTAAGCTTCTCTTATAATACCTTGTTAATTTGAAACTACTAATCCTTCATCTTATGTTACATTAGTTTTCTAGGGCTACCTTAACAAATTATCATGAATTGGGTGGCTTAAGGCAATATAAATTTATTCTCTTACTGTTCTAGAGTCAAAAGTCTGAAGTCAAGATGGTAGTTCCCCTAGAGGCAAACAGAGAATCTCTTCCACTCTTCTCTCCTCCCTTCTGGTGGTTGTTGACAATCCTTCATGTATGTTCCTTGGTTTATAGATGCTTTACTTCAATTTCTGCCTCAGTCTTCATAAGGTGTTCTTCCTTGACTTCTTCTGTGCTTCCTATAAAGACACTAGTAATTTTGAATTAAGACCCTTCCTAATGGCCTGAACATAACTTGATTATATTTGCAAAGACCCTATTTCCAAATAAGTTCACATTCACAGGCACTAGAATTAGAACTTCAATGTATCTTTGGGATGAACATAATTATATATATATTACAGAAAGTGTCTTCTTTGCCATCCATAATCCTTATATGAGTGATTGATAGCCAAAATTATGCTGTGTAACAGACAGCTTCAAAAATCTCATTAACGTACAATAAAAATTTTCCTTATGCTCATGAATTTAAGGACTGGTTGATTCTGTTATCTGAACTGAACTCTGTGTTTCTCCTCTCTTCATAGTCATGCAGTCAGCTGCATGTGCATTAGACATTTTTGTTGATCTTGTCTGGGCTCTCCTACAAGTCTGGATTTTGATTGGAACACCTGAGCTGGCTTGATTCTCTTTTGCAGCATGCTGAGCTGGCTAATCTATGCAACAAGAAATGATGTGGAAATACACTTGTGCTTGGTTAGGTCTCTGTTGTTGTCAACATTTTTATTATTATTTTCCTTATCCTCTGACTAAACTTTTGTTTATATTTTAAACATTTCTCTTAATACTTAGAAGTTGCCCCCTTTCCAATTCTCCTTAGTGTTGTTTTGGATAAAGTAGATGGTCTTTCTTATACTATTTTTAGATTTTTCTCTTTTCTTTTATTCTCAATATACCAAATAAACTCATACTTCAACAAGTGAAAATTATTTCACAGTCTACTATATGTAATTTCATTAAATACCTTAGCTCAGTTTATTTTCACTATGACACTTTTTTTTTCAAAGTAACTTTGAAAACAACAAAATGACTCCCCATTACTTACCTTAATATTTGACCCCTCTGGCTGTTTACTAGTTTGGTCTCACTTATTTATTATTGTCCCCATTAGAATTCAAGATTCATAGGACAGGACTTTGTCTCTATTACATTGCGATAATAGAGACAAAGTATAGGACTCAATGTATATTTTGAACAAAACCATGTTTATATACCATATGTTTTGTAATTCAAATGCTACCTTCCCCTCATTCCTATCTCTGACTTTCACCTATTTTGTTACATCAGCCTAGAATGCCATTTCTTTTCAATTGTAAAATATTTGTTCAGGGGACATAAAACAAACAAACAAAAAAAGAAGTCTCCTTTCTCAGGAAGTTCTTGTATGTGGAGAGCAAGCCATATAAGTAAGTGATTATCTATCTATCTATCTATCTATCTATCTATCTATCTATCTATCTATCATCTATGTATCTATTATCTATCTATCTATCTATCTATCTATCTATCTATCTATCTATCTATCTATCTAATCTATCTATAAAAGCCTAAGCAACTGGAACAATCACAAAGACCAGTTGCTATGACACTAGCTGACCACCAAGGGGCAGCCTCTCAATACAGGAGCTGTCCCCTGGGGTAGTCAGTGTGCTCCCACAGCCAACCTTCCCCCAGCCAGCAGGCCCAGATCTCCTGATTGGGGGCCAGGCCCTGGGCTGGGACAGGGAATTGATGTGGGCTCCCTCCTCAGGGCCAGTGTCCAACATCCCAAACCCTCTCCCTTCCCCTGGCTGGCAGACCCTAATCAGCCCACTGCCCCTCTTGCTGCAGTGGTGGTGCAATGATGAGGGAAAGAGGACGGGGAGAAGTGGGGAACCGCATGGTGGCAAGGTGCTGACAATGGCAATGTCAGTATCCAGCGTCTGTTCCTACCATGCCAGACTTGATGACCACCGCCTTCTCTCCGGCCTACCCCTGTTCGACCTAGCCCCAATTGGCCCTGATTGCTGGCCAGGCCTAGGGACCCCGTCCATGCACTGGACCTCTAGTAATAAAATATAGTATTGCCATGACAGAAATATTTATAGAAAACTATAGAAATATAGATAGGAACACAATTCAGCATGAAAGACACAAGCAAGTTTTTCTGAAAAATGAAGGAGAGTAGAATTCCCCAAGCAGAAAAGGGAACAAAGGTGCAGGAATTGAGGAGTATGGCAATGAAGGAAACAAAAACCGGAATATTATTGAAGTGTCAAGTTCAAGTCTCTGAGTAGTGATATATATGGGGAAAGCAGAAGGCATGAACTGTATCTTGGAGGGTTTTTATGCTAAGAAACTTGAACTTGGGAAGTTTTATGATGCCTTAAAATAGTTTTAATCCAGAGACTAATAGGTCCAAGTTAACTTTTCCAAACCTTGAATAAAAAGTAAATCTCAGAGCCCATTAATTTCATTATATGGCAATTACAACTTGTAAGTGCTGTCTCATTCTCTATTTTCTTTAAACATGGCAGTCGATCTGAGAAACTTCACTCTGTTAATATATTGATAGCTTATTGGTTGACTCAGTCAGTTTGTTCTGTCTTTGGGTATTTTCAAATGCTGCTCTCTACAGATAAACCATTAATATAAAGGGTCAAACAGTAACAAATCATTTTAGTAATACTGCAAATATAGGAAGACATATATAAATATATTGGACAAATGCAACCTTTGGTATTACACCGAAACCAATGATGCAAGCATTCCAGACTAAGCAAGTAGAATTTGATAAGATCATTTGGGGTACCACTAATTTTTAAGAATAATTTAAATGAATGTATGTGCTTTTCCCTACTAATAGTTCAATGGATACTTTTTTTTTTCTATCTTGGAAGAAATATAGTGATTTTTTACTTTTATTTGCAGCATGTCAAAATATGGGACAAGGAATTTGAGCTCAACATTAGGTAAAGGTTAGATTATTAGAAAGGGAAAACAGAATTTATGGAACAAGTATAGGTTTATTTGAAAAGCTAGATTAGCTTTCACATGCTGATTCATGAAATGTTATTGTCTGCCTAACTATTCCATTATGTGTTAATAATAAAATAACCCATATGTGCAAAATGGATGTGTCACACCAAGAAAAATGTTTAAAATGCCAAGTAAATGCCACAACAAATGCATAAAAATACTTTCCTGATGGTTTTACTTTGCAAAATCTTTTGAAGGTTTTTTTCCCCTCATTCTTTTGGAGCACAGAAAGAAAGGGTTCTGTTCTTTATAGAGGAATCTTTTGGGTACAATTTTACATCTATTCACTTTACGTTTAACTAGAAGCTTAAGATAATGTGCTTTATTATTTTAAAAATTAGTGTTTGGAAACATGTAGGGCTGTGAGGTTGATTTTCAGAATAGCATGGCTTTGAGAATAATATAATAGATAATGTCAAGTCATTTCTTATACTTTAAGCCTTTACTTTTTCAGACTTTGTTGGTTAGAATGAAGTTTTAGAAGATTGAATATCACTTTTGTTCTTTGATCCAGTGCTTTTCCTTTTGGCAAATATTCATTTATTATTATTATTATTTTTTTTACTTTTGTGTCTCAGGAGACATCAATTTTCATTAACTTAATAACATATCTGAGAGAAATGCCTATTACTGCTAGACCCAATCTTTCCTTATGAACTTCCTCTTTGTTTATGTAAAGGCAATGGGGTCCCTTAACATTCTAGAAGATTTTTGGTACTTTGTGATTCATTTGGTTCCCTCAAAGCATCAGCCAGTTTGCATTTTCTTATATTTTACTAGAGGCCTAGTGCACAGCTAAATTGTGTTCGTGTAGTGTCCCCTAGCCTGCCATCAGGGCCAAGTCTGCTGCCCTGCAACACCTCACACACTTTGTGGATGCTGCCCATGCCCCACAATTCTCTGCCAACACTGCCAGGAGCCCCCCCACCCCCTGCAATGCTCCACCAATGCTGCTGGCACTCCAGGGGGTGGGGGGAGGGCCCAAGAAGTGCTCCATGCACCTCCTGGTGACTAGCGGTTTGGTCATTATGGTGTTATGGCGATATGGTCATGGGCCTTTTATAATATAGATTAGACATCTTTTCACATTCATTTCCCCAACTTTTGAAGATGACAAAAATTTAAGTTGATTATTTTGTCATGAATATCAGTCTCATTGTTTCTCTGTTGTTCTGAGCACCTTTTTTATTTTCATGCCCAATTAAAAGAATGCTGTTCAAGTTGAATTTCTATGGAATCATCAGCAATGGAACAGCTTGTTCTCTATCATCCATAGATGCACTACAGCGATGTAACCCTAGATTCTGCAAATATAATCATCAACATTTTCTTTACTCATGTCATATTGAAGGTATAGCTTGCTTTGTAGCAACACTGGTTTTGGTGCAGTGTTTTACAAACTCTGTGGGACTGAAATGTTGTCCAGACTTCAATTATTCCTGTTTATAATTCTTGGCACCTTCATCTTCCTCTTTTGGCAGTGTGGGATGATGGTAAAGAACATAGGGTTTAAGCTTTGCCACTTACTAGTGGGTTTATTTAACTACCTACATTTTCTGGAGGAAACAGTTGTGAATAATCTGTTTTTAGCAATTCTGAACTAAGCTACCTTAGACAAAACTTCTAAATTAATTTCAAATGAGAACATTTAAAAATTAAAAAAAAGGTCTTGAAGATGTCAAAGAAGGTAAAAGGTGGTGGTGAATCAAGAGGCAAAGGTCCAGGGGAAGAAGGCTGGGCAATGAGATAAGCCCATAATTTGAGGCAGTCTTTCACTGGTGTCATTTTCTGATCCTGAAAAAGTCATCTGATGGGCAGAAAAGTTGAGCAGTTCTATTAGAAGTCTCACAGGACAAAGCAGACAAAGTTGCTGTTCAGAACTCACCGAGGTTAGAAAGAGTCTGATAAATCCTTACGTTGTGAATTGAGGTCATGATGTGAGCGTTAAATAAAAGAAGATTTAACACAACATTTTCAAGAAGTGAATTAAACTAAGGTGATCCCAGAATGTTAGTCTCTTAGCCTGGCCAGTGGTCAGAAGGAAAGCTGAATCATCTTTAGCGAATTATAAAATATTCAGAGTTATGAATTACCTCTAAAACTTTTCAAAAAGAGAGTCCAATGTTTAATGCTGACAAAACAAAAACAAGAAATACAGGTCAGCCCTAGATGGGTCTCTGCTGTATGGAGGTACCACCTTTGAGGGACAGGGTGATGTCCCAGCCCTAAGTGGGTGAGTGGGAATGAAATCAAAGTGATGACCTGATACAGTTAATTTCTTTTTTAGCCTTCCCCTCTGTCTTCACATCCTCTTCCCACATTGTATATCTGTGCTTAATTTCATTTTTGTATAATGATACTAAACATATTGGATTAGGACCCACCCAAATGACTTCGTTTTATCTTAATTATCACTTTAAGATCCCACCTCCAAACACAGTAGAGTCATATTCTGAAGTACAGAGTTATTTTCCTTACAGTATTTGAAACATAGTTATATTAAAATTGTCCATATTTATCTAACATTTTATTTAACTGGGTATTCTCTATTTTTATTGACTAAATCTGCCAACTCTAATTTAATATATGTTTGAATCAGCCCTGGCCAGTGCTGCTCAGTGGTTAAAGAGTCGACCCTCTTGTAGCTCCAGTGGAGAAATTGGTTAGTAAGTGGTACATACATAGAGAGCCAGCCCTCAGACTAAAGACTTGAAGGTTGGATTCTCAGTCAAGGGCACATACCTGGGTTGCAGGTTTGATCCCAGCCCTGGTAGATTTGTTTGGGAGGCAACCAATCTATGTGTTTTTCTCAAATCTTCCTCCCTCTCTGTCTCTGTCTCTCTCTCCCTCTCCCCCTTCCTGCCACACTTTCTAAAATTCAATGGAAAAATATCCTTGGGTGAGGATTAATCCAAATATGTATGTTTTGTGAATCAGATTCAACACAAAAAGAAGATAAAGTAGAATAGAGAGGGAGAAATGCAAAACATGGATATCTTAAAAAATAGGAAATAGAACAAAATGCATAAGAGACAGAGAATACATGAGAAGGTTCAATGCGTGCATAACTGATGTTTAAATTTAAAGAGGAAAGTTAATAGAAACAATATTTGAGGTGGTAATCACAAAACTTTTCCAAATATAAAAAGGTATTAACCACCAAATTTAGGAAGTCCTTTGAAAACCAAGAATCATAAATGAAGAGTAAAGTACACTTGGAACATGTAATATAACTGCTAAAAAAAAAAGTCAAAGAGAAAATCATTAAAAACTTATAGAAAAAAAAGATACAATATGTTCAAAGAAGCAGTTGTCAGTTGATGTCCCCTGATGTTCAAACAATAGTAGCTCAAGCTAGAACAAAGTAAAACATCTTGACAGTTCAAAAATAAATCACTTAGATTTCTATAAATATCCTAAGTTAAATTGAGAATAAAAGTAAAATAAAGACTGCACACAAACAAAATCCAGGAGAACTGGTCATTAGCTAGATGAAGTGTTAATGAGGTTCTGTAGGCAGAATGAATATGATGGTCAGAGAAAAAGCAGAGTAATAGTAGAAAAAGGTAAATATAATCTAAGCTCAAAAGATATTGATATATGACAATATCAATAATGTCTTGTAGATTTACGAATTATAAAGAAGATAGAATCTGCATCCCCACTAACAGTGCACAAGGGTTCCCTTTTCTCTACATTCTCACCAGCACTTCTTGTTTGTTGCTTTATTGATGGCAGCCATTCTGGCAGGCCTGAGGTAATACCTCCTTGTGGTTTTAATTTGCATCTTTCTCATAATCAGTGATGTTGAGCATATTTTCCTATGTCTGTTGGCCATTTGTATGTCCTCTTTGCAGAAGTGTCTATTCAGATTCTTTGTCCACTTTAATTGTATTGATATATAATTGGTGAATATATTTTCCCATTTAGGGGTTGCCTTTTTATTCTGGGAATATATCCAATGAAATATAAAATACTAATTTGAAAAAACATATGCACCCTTATGTTCATTGCAACATTACATTATTTACATTGCCAAGATGTGGAAATACCCCAAGTCTCTATCAGAAGATGAGTGGCTAAAGAAAGCTGTGGTGTGTTTATACAATGGAATACAACTTGGCCATAAAAAAAGGAAGGAAATCCTATCTTTTGCAATAGCATGGATGGACCTGGAGAGTATTATCCTAAGTGAAATAAGCAAGTCAGAAAAAGATAAATACCATATGATCTCACTTATATATGGAATCTAATGAATAAAAGAATTTAACAAACAAAATAGAAATAGAAGCACAGATACACAGAACAGTCTGACAGCTCTCAGAGGGTTGGAGGTTAGGTGTCTGGGTAAAAAAAAAGACAAAGGAATTTAGCAATATACATATAACATACAGACACAGACAACAGTATGGTGATAGCCAGAGGAAAAGTGGGGTGAGAGGAGGCAGGAGAAGGTGCAGGAGGGATAAATGGGGAAGAAAAAAGACTTTATTTGGGTGACGGGTGTATGATGTAGTATGCAGATGATGTTTTGTTGAGTTGTACACTTGAAACTTGTATGTTTTTTTTAAACCAATGTTATTCCCAAAAATAATTTTTTAAAAATACGTAGAAAACAAGAAAAATTAAGATACAAAACAAAAGAGAACACAAAGTTAGAGGTTTACAATACTTTCACTATTTAATAGGGTAAAAATATTCATTTTTGGTAAGATGAACATGCCCTTATAATAATAGCACAGTATTTTAAAACTACTAATCTAATATTGTTGGGAATTAAATAATCATCATCTTCATCATCATCATCATCAGCAGCAGCAGCATCTACACAATTAGTTCAAAAAGCAGATAAAAAAGAAAAAAGAGGCCTGGCTAGTGTGGATCAGCTGGTTGGCATCATTCCAGAAACCAGGAGTTGCTGATTAATTTCCCAGTCAGGGCACAATCCCCTGTTGAGGGCTAGATTCCTGGTTGAGGGCATATAGGAAGTGGCCCCATTGATGTATCATTCTCATATCAATGTTTCTCTCTCTCTCTCTCTCTCTCTCTCTCTCTCTCTCTCTCTCTCTCTCCCTCCCTCCCTTTCTCTCTCTATAAAAAATCAATTAAAAATCTTAAAAAAAGAATGCAAAAAGAAAAGTGCACACAATCAGAAAAATAAAAGGCAAATATCTATAAATTAACATATCTTTATCATTTATATTTACCTTACAATGTTTCAAATGTCAGAGAAAAAACAATTGACAAACAAAATAAAAATACATACATAAAATATTAAAACATATAGATACAAAGTTGAAATGTGCTGCTTATTAGGACATATTAAATTTTAAGAATACAGAACATGATTTGTTTGTTAGCCAAAGGAGCAAGTTACCATGCTGTGAGCATGCCTGGGAAAGGCACTATGAGAGAGATTTCCCGAAGAAACTGTGGGAAACCTCTAAGAAATGAACACACCCACCAGCTGACAGCTGGGGACAAAGTGGGGACCTCAGATCTATAGCCAAAAGGAACTGGGTAAAACCACATGAGCCTGGAAGGGAATCTCAAGTGTTAGAAGGACCACAGCGTGGTTGGCGTCTGGAGTTCAGCTTTGTAGGAACCTAGGCAAAGAAACCTGCTCTAATTTCTAAATGCTAATTGCTGGAGTGAAATATGTTTTAAACTACGGAATCTGGTTATAGCTAAGTTCTGATTAATTATTTGTGTTGCTACATCAGAAATGAAAACATGTGGTTCTCTTTTCAACACGATAAACCTAATAGGATTCATTGCCACTGACTTTGGACAAGACGCTATGATAGTCACCGAGAAGGGAATGAGCACCAAATTACATTGGACCAGTGAAGGCCATTTCCTAAGGGACTTTGGACGGCAATGAAATTACATGTTCATTGATTCTGAGAAAATTGAGGGGCAGCTCTGCTATGAATTGGGCAGGAAGACTTACCTCAGGGTCAGATAGTTACTTGGGCTTGGTTTCTGTATTCAGTATTGGCATTCCCAACCCTGTGCAATCTTAGTATGTTTACTCAGGCTTAAAAAAAAAGTAATTTAAGATAATTTAACAATTTAAAAAGAATGCAAACCTATTGAGAAATGAGAGATATTGACTCCAAAAGATGACACCCTGAAAAGATTTATTTGAAGCCATTAACTATGAATAACTAACTCCTTTCTTCAGTATCACCACTGTGGAAGAGTTCTCTCTGGAGCAGTGATCCTTTCTTGCATTCTTAATTAGTTTTCTTTCCCTCAGAGTCTTAGTCAGTTTTCTTCAGGTTATTCTGTAATTCTGGCTAGAAATATGTCTGTCTTGAGGATAGTGAGTACATCATTTTGGAATGGGAAAGAAATGAACACATATTGATAACTAGCTAAGACCTGATGTTGTAGTAGACACTTTACAGCACAGTATTCATATTTACTTGGTAACACCATTATTATTATTGCCATCATAGCAGAAAGCTATTTGAGCATTTACTGTACATTTCATAAACATTGCTTAAATTCTCAAAGTAGTCATACATCAGGCAATCCTTTTATCATGCCTAGAGATGGAGAAAGTAGGAGAGATTAAATAAAAGCCTTGTGTGATGGTAACTACTAGTAGTTCCATTTTACAGATGAGGAAATGCGGGCAGAGAGGTTCCGTGCCTAGACCAAGGTCATACACCTAAGAAGTAAGTGACTGAGTGTTCGGTCATAAGCTGTATAGGTGTCATCAGTACCCATGCTTATAACAGGATTGGCTACAGTAGGGGTGTCGAACTCAATCAGAGAAGGGGCCAAAATCTAAAATCCAGCCTAAATCGCGGACCGAATGGTTTACTGAACAGTCATAAACTGACAATGTCATAAACTGACAGCGGAGTGCAGTGATGACAGCGCGGTGCGGGCCACATTGCAAGGCCTGGCGGGCTGGATTTGGCCCGCGGGCCTTGTGTTTGACACATGTGGGCTACAGTAATACAGAACAGCCAAAGTAATACCGCCTGCCTTAGATGACAATTCCTTAAACTCAACAGCAAACAGTTTTTTTCCTTCAACAGAGAAAGATTCAGAGAGAATAAGTATCCTTCTCAAGATCCTAAACCATCTTAATAGTTAAAAATTCAGCATTTTACTGAATTTAAAGTTTGCAATACCTTACTTTAGCACCAAGATAAAATGACAAGGTCTCAATAGGAAAATTTGTAAAACTTGTTTTTGTAAAAAATAACTTTAATCCCAAGGCCAACTGCCTTTTTGTCTCAGTGTAGAATTATTTTTTGATCCTATTGTTTTCTGAAAGCAGCCAATTTCCTACAGATTCCCTTGGCTCTTATTCGATGTTTGCTTGTTATTAAGGGATATCTCCAGAGGCAATTACTGATTTTTTAGATTGCCATATCCTAGCCCACGTTGGTTTCTTGGGGTGCCAGAGACAAAAGACCAAGTGGAAATGCTCTAAGCAAGACAGGCCTTTAAACACTCTGTTGGCAATGTCATTATCTTTAGGGCCACCCTCGGGAGTCTCTTCCTTGGGTCTTGTGTTGTCTGTCCCTGGGAGATGAGGCTGATTCACCATGGCAGCAGATAATTGAGAGCCACGTGAGTCACTGCAATCTTTCACACATCTCCTGGTGGCTTCCCCACAGAAGCTTTGCCATTAACATGTCTGGCAGGGTTCTGACTTAGGCACTCAGCTAGACTGTAAAAGATGCTCATCCAGGGTGCCAAGCATTGAAATGGCTGTTTCCAGGGGTTCGCTAAGTCGACTCAGGCTGCCTGTGGAGAAAACTGGCTCTAGGGAGTGATCACAGTTGTTTCTTTGAACCAGTGCTGGATAGTCTTAGGGAAGTTATGATATTTTTATTGCAACATATCCAGAATTTATAAAGACAATCATCCTTTTATCTCTTATTCCTTCCAGACTGTTTTCAACTAGTGTCATGAAAAGATTAAGGCAGGCAAAGTGATATCGTGGCTCTATTACATAGTAGCTGTGTGGTCTTGGACATGTTATTAACAGGACACCAGTCTCATTTTTCTCCCGTGAAATAAGGAAAAGGACGAGGGTAGAGAGAGATACTAAAAGGGAGGAGGTCGCTTTCAATGGTTAATAGCTCTGTGTTTAGATTTCGATAAACATAGTTTTGAATCCTGACTTCTGCTGTGTGATCTTGGGCAATTAACATTTTTCAGCTACATTTGTCCACAGTTTAAACACAGAGGTGCTATCTCTCTGGAGGCTATTGTGAAACTTAAGAGAAATAATAAATACCATGTACTTAGTAAATCACCCGACATGTAGTAAATCACAAAAGGAATGTTTGCTGTTTTTTTAATTGGATTCTCACCAACACCCCACTATTACTACCAATACTATAATTGTACTCAAGAAAGTCCTTTTTAGGGATAAACTTATTTTATTAAGCAGTTCCCTGGCATTATGGACTTTGCTGTCAAAATTGAATAATTTAAACTATTCCAAATGGCAGAAAAAGGAAGAAGTCATATGGGGGAAAAAGATAAACATGGGAGCAAAGCACAATGATTACGTGTGAAATGTTGAGGAGAGCAGAAACTCAAGGAAGAAAGAGCAGAGGTACTAAAAGTGAGCACAAAATCAAGAGCAAGGATCAGAATTCTCTGGATATTGAGATTACTGGTAAACTTTCAAATTGTCTGTGTTTTTTTGTTTTGTTTTGTTTGTTTGTTTTTTCTAGTTGCAGAGGCTGAATACATTGCAGTTGGTACATAGACCAATGTTAAAAATGCAAGGAAGTCATCAAACAAAGTTGCAAAAATGGATCAGAGTCAGGGAAATGGATAGAGGCCATGAATATGGAGGTTCCAGTTTGAAAGGCATCCATTGAAGTAACAGGAACATGAGCTCAGATATCTGGGAGGAAGTGGTATCAGGAAGCAAGCTCACCCATCAGAATACACACACTGTAGGATCTGGGAGAGCAATCAGTAGATGTCAGAGTGAATTTAGAAATCTTAGATGCTTTATTATCTACTCTACCTTCGACCTCTTCTTTTCAAACTCTAGCCTAAAAATGCCATGCTACCATTAAGAGGTGGAACTGATGGACTGTACAAAAGAACCCTGGGCTGGCCATGTAATCATAATTTCTCTCGCTGTCATTTCCCCCCTAAATTAAGTAATTTTGACCTTGGACAAATTGCTTAGCCCCTCTGCATATAAATGTCTTTACCCATAAAATTGGAAATATGCTTTCCACACAAGACATTTTTTGAGATTTAAATGAAGTGACATGTAGCACCCTGTAGCCAAGAATTTTAGGCATGCTATAAGCTCAGTAAATCAATATTTATTCTTAAGAAAAATAAGTTTGATACAGACAAATTAGAGTAGGTGCTAGAAGCTTATTTCTATGTATATAACTTGCCTATGAATGACAAGTTAGTTCTACTACATTAATTCTTTCTCTTTTCATGTGATTTTGAGTGGTCCTGAATAGCACCAGAAATAGTACTACCTGCCAAATTAAGAACTAGTCAATCAAACCGCACATGTTTATTGAACATGAACTGCATGTTGGCACAAGTTAGGAGCTGTGCCCAGGCAGGCAGATGTCTTGCTCTTGCTTTTAAGTGCTGAAAATGTCCCGACAATGAGCAACTGAAACACACACACACACACACACACACACACACACACACACAATGTGCATTTTTCAATATAGTGACTCTTGGCATGTAACCAGCAGAGCGATCATTTGAACATTTTCCCTCAGAGAGAGAGACAGAGAGAGAGAGAGAGAGAGAGAGAGAGAGAGAGAGAGAGAGAGAGAGAGAGTTGAGAGAGTTGGTATCATTAAATTTTGGAGCCTTTATACCCTGGGAGAGAGTGACAGTTACTGGAGAAAACATTCTTAACTGCTTGCTTTTTATCAGAATTTTATATCCTTAGTCAGATTTAGTTTCCAATTCTCATAAAGTAACATTTTATTAAACTTTAAATGTCCTTTCTTATCATTTTAAAGGAAGAAAAATTCTCTTTTAAACCCATTATTTAATAAAGTTTAAAATATCAGCAAATGACTGAATATAATTTTAGAAGCAAACAGGTACTCTGCAATAAATGAATATATCGACTAGCAGAGTTTCAGATTTTCAATAGATGTATTTGGAAATTGTATAGTTATAGTTAATTAGCTACTATATATTTTAAATGCTGCCCCAGAGCTCTTGTTAGGTTTCCTTTTCATAGCATTAATTAAGATTCAGTGGGACTTCTAAAAAAATGAAATTCTGAGTGAATCCAAGGAGAATTATTCCCTGGAACATGATTAAGACTACCCAATGATCACAAGACATGTTATTATTATTATTATTTCTTGTGGATTAACTTCCTTTTTTCCCAAGTTAATTTAGCAAGGAGCTGATGTTCTTGGTTAATAAATTACAGTTTCTTACAGTTTTTTAGAGATACTGATCTAGGGCAGTGTTTCCCAAACTTTTGACATATGTGTACCCCTTCTATAATTTTCATAAGGCTGAGTACCCCTTGTACTCATAAGAACGTAGAATTAGGTGCAGCTAAGCATGGTGCAGTGTATATCCCCACCAAACTCCGGTGCAAGGTGTACCCCCACCAAACTCTTCCCGTACCCCTGAGGGTATGCAGACCACACTGGGAAACACTGATCTAGGGTACTATATTCCAAAGCTTCTACAATACCAGGCATTATCAGGAAGCAAGACACATGAAAATAAAACAGAAATAATATTTTTCAATTGTGTGAAATTATAGTATACAAATGAATGAGGCCCTGGACTTGGACTCTTATTTTTGGTAATAAAATATTTTTGAGAAGATCAATTTGTTTCTGAGGCTCTGTTTCTGTGTTTATAAAAAGAGGTAATTAAACCAGTTTTAGTAGCTCCATTGTGTGTGTGTGTGTGTGTGTGTGTGTGTGTGTGTGTGTGTGTGAGAGAGAGAGAGAGAGAGAGAGAGAGAGAGAGAGTTAGCTCATATAAATCTCTAAGGAGAGTATCATTAGTATTATAGATCCTGGGTCCATTCTCTGTGGATGTTTCCAACGCTAGTCTCCACTATGTACCCTGGTTCTTAGAGTTGGCTCAGTCCTCCTTAGAGTAGAGTTATTCTATTTTCTGGGTATTCCTTGCCTTGGGGCTATAAAGGAATTAGTTACTTGTATACTTAATGAGCATGCCTATATATTAACATGGGTGACTATTTCTAAGTTTACTTTTAACTCAATAGTTATAAAATACCTTCCATGGCCAATGGAGGTTTTTAAGCCTCTCAGATTTCCTAATGGTCATATGCTGATGAGACTAGCTCTGGACCATCTATACATGCCTGAGAGATGTCCCTCAAAAAGGAAATAATGGAACTAGAAATAGCCCAGAGGACATATCAACTGAATTAGTGGCTCTTTAATATCTGCGGGTACTAGAATCAGCAGGGAAGCCTACTAAAAGCAGATTCCTGGGGCTCTTTATAGAGAGTCTGATTCAGCAGGAGGTGGTTTGCAAATTGACAGTCTCTCTAAGCATTTAAGGTAATTCTGATATGTGGAGTTTAACCAATGCTGGTAAAACTATATTGGATGGGCAGTTACATGTAAGTCCAACATAGCAGACTAATTGCAAGAGAGGAAGATTTGGAGATGGCCATATCTAATATCATTACATGGCATAAGGTGGATTTTAGTGAGACTGTAGCATTTGTTTTCATTAAGCTTTTGGAAAAATTAAAAATAAAAAAATATTGGTCTTCATCCCCCTTCATGTTACACATTCTCCTTTGGCCATATTTCCCCTCCTCCATGTTTTTGTTAGACATGGAGGGTAAAAATGCCTCAGGCTGATGAAAGTTACTTTCTCAAGCCCCAGTATACAAAGTTTCTCTCCAAAATTGATTTCATATCCTTTGCTCTTACATACAACATCAGCTCTTCATTGCCTAGTCTTACCTGCAGAACTATAAAAGGATTTATAAGGATTGAATCCAGCCCCAAATATAAGTGACCCTTTCCTTTGCTCAGTGAGCAGATTAAAAAATATAATCCAAAATCAAACTTTATTTACAATGAACATAATTCCTTGAGACTTAATCATTCCTAGGATATTTGCATATGCATAGAAGTTTCTTCATTTTAATTATTTCATAACTGATAACCGGTTCTATAAAAAATTATAGTGTTCTTTCACTTGCTCTCCCCCATCCCCAGCCAGTTATGAAGAAGGGTCAACCAACTGAATGGGATTTTTAAAAATTTTTTACCCATGTGACATTGTGAACATAGGCTTATGTACCAATGCAAAGCATGGTAGAAACAAAGGCCTACCATATTTTCCGGTGTATAAGACAAACCCCTAATTTTACAGTTAAAACATAGGTTTAGGCCTATATTCGCTGTATAAGACTACCCCCCACTTCCGAGGCAACACCAGTTCTTTTTTTAATAGACCGCCTCTCTCACTCTGGCCAATCTGAACATGCTTTTTATGCATGCAAATTATACATGTTCTGTACCTGAAGCTACACTCTGTTCTAATGCAAATTATACATGTTCTGTATCTGAAGCTACACTCTGTTCTAGTAAAAAGCCTGCTCAGATTGGCCAGAGTCAGAGAGGCGGTCTATTAAAAAAAGAACTGGTGTTGCCTCGGAAGTGGGGGGTAGTCTTATACAGCGAATATAGGCCTAAACCTATGTTTTAACTGTAAAATTAGGGGTTTGTCTTATACACCGGAAAATACGGTACTCTTATGCCTCAAAAGTAACATACATAGGGGAAAATAAGAGGTAAGAAAAATGTGAGAAGACTATAGAGTCAAAATATTATGTTAAATTATACATGAAGACTCCCTAGTATTGTGTCCATAAGTACCTGCTTGAATTGACAAAATCTTGGTTTCTAAATAACATAAAGTAGAGATGTCACTTACTATGCAGCATTATTGATGGCAAATAAAATATATTCAGTTAATGTTAGTTTTCATTCCTTTTCTTCCTTTTTCTTATGGAGAAGGTAGGAAGCTTGTACAACTTATCCTACCAAAAGCCAAATTTAAGTACAAACTTTCCTAAAGAAAGATAGCCCTTAATCAGTGGTCAACTTCTATTTCTTTTTCACTTGTTTTTAAGTTTTAAAAAACCTATGTGTTCTTTTTTCATAGGCAGTTTAACTAGTGTTTTATATACAGCTTATTTCCCCTGCTTTTCTGTCTTTCTGGTAACCTAATTGCGATTACATCAAGTATGATTTTCTCTCCAGATGGGCTAGCAGAGCCCACGTCTCAATATAAGGCTGGTTCTCTCTCCTGAATCCCTGCAAGGGCATGCAAAGGGCAATAGTCAGCAGCCACTCCTGAAAGGCCCAGGTGAGTAATGAGGTTGAACGTCACAGATCAGGGGCTGTGCCATCAGGAGGAACAGACTTTGGCTGGCACCCGGGAGTATTCTGCATTCTGTTTTGGAAATGCCAAGGGTGCCATTTACTTCTGTTAAGGACTACTAACTTTTATTTCGAATTTCTAGCAGTAATAACGTGTATTTTAAAGTTAAGAGCAACTATGAAAGTAGTGTTTTGTTTTGTTATGTTTTGTTCTTATGGTACTTTTTGGGATCACATGCAGCCAATCAATCACCCTTTAAGCCCAGCGGCCTACAAGCTTCAAAAGAATGACTTCATTGCTCAGGTCCTTTTCCTCTTTATACTAACTTGGAAATACTCTGGGAGGGATGGGTGCAGACACATGCAATGCCTCTGTTGTACACAATGCTAAGCACTGTGAATAAACTCTGTCGTTCCAGGAGCTAGCTGAGAAAATGAAGGAGGGAAAGTATAAACAAATTACAACACAATGTGCTTGGTGTTACATTTGAGATGTGGATGACAGGGCAAGCTTTACTCAGTAAACAAGTTTCGAGAACCTCCTAAAAAGTAATTAAGGGTTTTCCATCTTAAGAAAAGAGGTGACATGTCACTGGAGAAAAAGTATGTGTACAGAGAAGTGAAACAGAAATAAATGGAAGATTTGGAGAAGTGGAATAAATTAGCCATCTATCACTAGAGTAGAGAGTGAACATATGTAGGGTGGAGTTGGAAGTTGAGAAACAGACTATGGTGGTAGAAAGGATTCTTAGTGAGGAATACTTTATAGCCTCTATAGAATTTGTGTATCTCTAGTACACAAATGTAAAGTATCAGAGTAATAAGAACAGGCTTTGTAACATGAAGGATAGAAGGATAGCATTAACAGCAATGTGGAATGTTGACGTTATTAGAATCAGGGATATTAGGCATGAGGGTTTGTCTAAGAGCTTGATGATGACGGGTTAGCCTAGTGATCTCAACAGGGAGAAATTCTCTATCTAGCCCACCACCTACACACACACACACACACACACACACACACACACACACACACGGAACATCTGGCAATATCGGGAGACATTTTCACAGCTAGGAAACTGACACCAGCATCAGGTGAGCAGAGGCCAGGAATGCTGCTAAACATCCTAAATGCACAAGAAAGCCCTAAGGCAGATAATGCTCTAGTCCAAAATGTCAATAGTGCTGAGGTTGAGAAACCATGGTCCCAAGGCTATGACAGTGGAGACAGAGAAGGCTGACCTTGAGGAACAAATTTGAAGAAATTTCACAATTGATATACAATATAAGGAAAAAGGAAAAAATCAAGGGTCTCTGAGAAGTTGACAAAATAGGCACTTAGATACCCTTCCTAGAATCACTTTGACTATAACAAAATAGGAAGATATATTATCTGGTTGGAGTTTCTAGTAAGTTGTTATCCAGAAGAGATTGAAGTTTAGAAATGTATTTCTGAGGCACTGGCTTTTACGTTACAGCTGACAGCATGGAAAGAATGAACTCATTGAGGAAGAGTGTGGGGTTCGTAACCAGAGATCTGCATTCAAACTACCTGGCCTCCCTCTGCAATATTCTCACTTGGTAGATTGAAAGTAGGTTCTAAGAATGCATCTCTTCATTGCACTTTTTCAAAAGAGAAGCAACACAAAATGTAATGGAATTCTATGTAGCAGGAAGATAGAGCATAGAGGAAACAAAGAGAAAATAGTCTTCCTTGATGATATCTATTTTTGTGGTATTCAGTTTGGATTCTTAGAGCTATTCTACATAATTATGTAACAGTTGAAAAAGAACACTTTCCAAATATCTTAAACAAAATTAAATAATATGCCTTTCTGTATTTTGGGTTGTTGGCAGAAGAGAAAATATATTCCAGGCGGCTTTAAAATATAGTAATTTCACATTGCTCTGTACACTGAGCTGTGCTCCTCTATCTAGCCCCAAATTTTTCTGTTCACTGTCTAACTTCCAGGGTGATGGTATTTGCAGCTGGGCCTTTGGGAGGTGATCAGACTCAAAGGAGGTCATGAAGGAAAGGTGCTCATGGCAGTGTTGGTGCCTTTATAAGAAGAGGAAGAGACAACAGAGCTCACTTTCTCTGCCTGTAAGGAAACAGCAAGATGAGTGACTGCAAGCCAGAAAGTGGGCCCTGACCAGGAACTGAATTGGCCTTTACCTTGATCTTGGACTTTCCAGCCTCCAGGACTGTGAGAAAGTAGGATTTTGTTTTTCTATCTAGTCTTGGTATTCTGATATAGCAGCTTGCTCTGAATAAGACACTCTATGTGTCGAATAGGATTGTTTTTAGTAATAATATTAATGGTGGTACTGGTGGTAATACTATTCTGAGAATGTTGTTTGCACACTTTAAGCTAAAGTAAATGTATAACTACTCATATTTTTGAAAAATTGGAGTTTAGAAATGTAAAAAATATAAAATCTTTTTTAAAATTGCGTAATTCCTAACCAAGACTCTTGAAAATGCACAAAATATCAGCAACAATTAGCATCCTTCACATTAGATTGAAGTCTCTCAATACCACTTCCCAGAAAAAGGAACAAAGACAGTAGGAGAAATGACTAAATTTAAGTGGGTTTCTTGCTTTTATTTTATATTTTAAAAATATACTCTTATTAAATTTATTGGGGTGGCATAGGTTAAAAAGATCATATAGACTTCAAGTGTACATTTCTTATGATACATGATCTGCATATTGCATTATGTGTCCACCAAATCATCTTTTCTCACCATATATTTGGAGCCCTTTACCCTGTACTATTCCCACCCCCTTTTCTCTGGTACCCATCACACTGTTGTCTGTGTCTATAAAATTGTTAGTTTTTTTTTTTTTTTTTTTAAGTTAAATACATAATAAAACACAACACCTTAGTTGTCACTATAAAAGAATGCTAGGGCACCAATTCATTATTTTGAAAACATAAGAAAGAGAAAAGGACTCCTAATCAAACAGTTAGCCTTACTTTTTCTATATACACTAGAGGTTTGGTGCATAGATTCGTGCACCAGTCAGGTCCCTTGGCCTGGTGTGTGGGGATTGGTCGAAATTAGCTCTCTGACCTACTCCAAGGGGTCCCAGATTGTGAGAGGGTGGTTCTCAGGTGATGCACCCTGGAATTCAGCTCCTTCCTCAATGGTTTCTGGTGTATCACCTGAGAACCACAGCTGCTAAGTTAGCACAGCTTGGCAGCCCCTGCATTGAGTATCTGCCCCCTGGTGGTCAGTATGCATCATAGCTACTGGTTGGTTGTTCAAATGGTCAGATGATCACTTAGGTTTTTAGCAGGGGGGGTAGGGAGTGCTCCCTTAGCCTGGCCTGCACCCTCTCCAATCTGGGACCCCTAGAGGGATGTCCTACGGGATCGGTCCTAAACCAACAGTCGGACATCCCTCTTGCAATCCAGGACCACTGGCTCCTAATCACTCACCTCCCTGCCTAATCACCCCTAACTGCTCCCTTGCCAGCCTGATTGCCCCTAACTGGCCTCCCCTGGTCACCTGATCTCCCCCTAACTGTTCTCCCCTGCCAGCCTGCTTACCCCCTAACTGACTTCCCCTGCCAGACAGATCCCCCCTAACTGCTCTTCCCTTCTGGCCTGATCGCCTCCAACCACCTCTGCCTTGGCCTCTGCAACCATGGCTTTATCCGGAAGAATGTCAGAAAATATCCGGAACATGTTCAGTCTAATTAGCATATTGCCCTGTTATTAGTATAGAAAGATTGTGCCCCAGAGTAAGAAATTAGTTGAATGAAGAAGATACTTTCAAGATAACTAGTCCAGCTAATAGATGGAGGAGGAATGCTATAATTAGAATAGCATCAACGCCTATTGACATAATGAATTTAGGTAATAATCATTAATTAATGCTAACATCACAAAAAAAGATTATGAAACACAGCATAATATATACCTTCCAAAAAACTCAAACCTGAAATTGATCTAGCAACTATATTGATTTTCTGAATAAGTACAAAATGACAAATAGAGAAGATAATCAGAAAACTCTAGATGGTGAGAAACATGTGTGTGTGTGTTTTTTTAATGTTAAGAGAGAGAGAGAGAGAGAGAGAGAGAGAGAGAGAGAGAGAGAGAGAGAGAGAAACTTTTTTTTTTTAGAAGAAGCAAGATATATCTACATAAACCAGCAAACAACTGGGATATATAACCCTTAGTGTAATTCTGATACAAACAAACAACCTTTATAATAATAATTTATGAAACAATATGGCTGAAAGGAATTAATGCTAAGTTTAGATATAATAATAATAATGTTTCAAAACATTCCTTTTCTGAAATATTTACTGCTATATTTTTGGATGAAATGATGAAATATGAGATTTGCTACAAATAAATTTAGAGCATTGAGAAGTGAATGAGGATGGCCATGAAACAAGGTGGCCATAAATTGAAATGACTGAAAAAAAGTAATGAGGGGGGGGGATGACTTTAACTTTACATTTAATATTTGTTTGGGGGGAAAAGTAAAGCTTCTTAAGTGGTTATGTTCAAATCAGGTGGTTCCTAATGTCGAGCAAGAATTTAAAGAAGAAAGATGAAAACTCTAAGACTAGGAACATAGATTTGAAGGGTTTGCTGTGGAGAGTTAACATCAATAGCTCACTCGTAGGGAGAAATAGCAGCGTGACCTTTATTACAATTGCAGGGAGCAAGCTCTCAGAGAGGGAGCTCCAGTTTCTAGAATCATCCAGAGTTCAAAACAGTTTTTTCCAGAGGGTTTTGTGATTTATTGATCTGATCATCAAAGAAAGTACTCTGTGTGTATATACACGTAGGTGCCTATGTCTACAAACATTTTGGTAATTAATTATGCTGCTTTTATTTGACTCTCATGCTTCTTATATTGTGCCCAAGAGCTTTGAAATGGACTTATTTTTTCAAACCCTCTCATATCATCCCTCACTACACTCCCTTAATCCCACCAGATGATCCTCAAATGAACCGCCATGGGCTTAGTTATATTACATTGGGTTGGAGATCAATGAGGACTCATGTAAAAGGAAAGAACACAGACCTTGGATTTGGGATTATAGGAAAAGGTGGAAAAATCCATCTGGAGCCCAGGAACTTTTAGACGCTTCCTCTTTCCATAACTTTACTCCAGTTTCAAAGAATTGTATATAGGCCAAGCGTTGTTAGACATTATCACATAGGATAGTCTTAATGAGAAAAAAATTCACAATAGAACAGTCTGCCAGGTTTGTGTAGAAGGGAAGGGGGGAGTGTATAACATGCTGCCAGGTTATTAACCATAAAGGCAGGTATGTAAGTCTCCATCCCTACTTTAGACTTAGTAGCGATACTTCTTGTTTTCAATCCCCCAAACTCACCTCAATGCACTCCCAGCCATGACTCAGATTATGTCTAGACATTTATAACAGCCACTCTATGGCAAGACCCTATCCTGAGCTAGGACTTCCCTAATGTCTCTGTGAAGGCCATCCCTTGTGACTCCTCCACTTTATAAAAAAGCATGAAGATCAAGTTTGGGTAAAAAGGACAAAGGTCAGAAGCATCTTGGTGACTTAAGACCTAGTGAGAGAACTATTTTTATTAATTTCAGAGAGGAAGGGAGAGGAGAGATAGAAACATCAGTGATGAGAGAGAATCATGAATCTCTGCCTGCTGCAGGACACGCAGTGGGGATCAAGCCCCACAACCCAGGCATGTGCTCTGACCAGGAATTGAACCAAGACCTATTGGTTTATAGGTCAATGCTTAATCACTGAGCAACACAGGCTGGGCCATCTTACTTTTTTTTTTTTTTTAATCCCCTAAGAAATTAAGAGCTAATTCTCCAACACGTTAGTTTCCTGTCTGAGCCTCAGTTTCAAAATTGTTAGATAAAAATGTAATGGTTGATCAACCTCATATGACCATGAACTATTTTAACAATTGTTTGAAGTGACATTGCATTGGACAATATGGTGGTATTAACCAGAAAATAAAAATATGCAGTGTTAATGTTGCCAGTTGATTCTGCTTGCCTATTTTTCAGTGTCGTACGTAGTGCAGGTCTCTCTGCATCCCATTGCATCATAAATATTTACTGTATTGGGCTTCCTTGTGCCCGTTATCCTATGTGGTGTGTGCCCCCATCTTAAAATTTCTGAATTAGGACATAAGCCCTACTTCCTCTGAAACAAATGAAAACCTGTACGTTGGCTGTTTATGCTTTTCAGAACCTACGGGTCCATTTAAACACACATTGAATACTGGATGCCTCCATAGCGATGTCTTGAATTACCTCAAAATAACTGAGCCGCTCATTGAATTCTAGATTGTCCCACATGTCATTCAAACCTCTGGCTGAGCAGTCGCCTCATATGATGGGGAAATCATGTGACCTGGGACAAATGGTTTATAAAGCCCAGACAGGTTAAGAGTTGTCAGAAGCTGAATGTGCCTATTGTAGTTCCCTAATTGCCACTTAGTATTTGATTTAATGAAAGTTTAGGAGTAAAGAATGTTTCTATAGACATGGCTGTTATGCTAATTTTTACTATGCCCTTCTCTGTCTTCCCAAACTACATTTAGAAACCTCTGTTTTCTATTATAGAACCACTTTTACTCTCCCTGCTTTCTGCATACATTCCCAAATCTCTCAGTGGCCTCATTAAAGACAACTACTGTAAATTATAGGGTCTCTGGTTAACTAGCTTGGCCTGCCCCAATCAAAGATGTAAATTCTATTGTATCTATTGGACAAACTGTGCTAATCTTTCATGCATAGTATGCTATACAGTCTTCTTTACAGAGGCTGTTTCGTGGTGAAATTGGTTAACTATTTTAAATAGTGTGTGTTTTGGGGAGAGTATATGTGCCCACATTTAAAACACCTTGTTATATGCTCACAGGTCTGAGCTAGGAAAAGTTGCTTTATTCTTTTTATAAATCACACATTGATGACAATAAAGTCAGAGCATCTGGAAAGAGTTGGTTTCATCACATTCAGCCCTTCAAGTTATATAAGCTTCTGCATGAAGTAGTAGTGGAAAATAATCATTGGAACATCCTATGGGAACTGAAATTCCAAAGCAGGGGCTAATTAGCCATCATTAGCGTATTACCTATTGCTCTGCTGCTAACTCTGTCTTGGACAGATTCCAGAACTTGAAGATCCAGGATTCAGATTCATTCTCTTATTAATATTTACAGGGATTTTCAGTTCATGTAACAGAAGTTAACGGTTTTCTTTCTTTAAAAAAATATATTTTATTGATTTTTTACAGAGAGGAAAGGAAAGGGATAGAGAGTTAGAAACATCGATTAGAGAGAATCATCCATCAGCTGCCTCCTGCACACCTCTCACTGGGGATGTGCCTGCAACTCAGTTGCCCTTGACCGGAATCAAACCCGGGACCCTTCAGTCTGCAGGCCTATGCTCTATCCACTGAGCCAAACCGGTTTCGGCTGCTTTCCTTTTTGATTGTAAAACCACCTTACTCTGGATGTGGGATGAGTATGTGTGTGTGTGTACATGTGTGTGCACGTGTGTGTGTGTGTGTGTGTGTGTGTGTGTGTGTGTGTGTGAGTGTGTGTGTAATCGTATAGAGTAAAGAAAAAAGTAAAACCCGACTGTCTCTGTAATCCAGGCCAAACACTTTTTAAGCATCATAACACCAAATTAAATCTTGTTATTTGTTTTCTTATTATAACTGTGGCCAGCAGCCAAAGTCTATGAAAATCTACAAGATACATTCTCCTGGTTTCCAGTGTGATACCACAAAAATGACAAGAGAGATTGGCTCTGCCGGCCACAAACTCAGAAGAGGGCTTTCTTGGAGACTTTCAGATCTCTAGATCATCATTTGAATTCCAACCAAAGCATTTCAAATCCTTGGAAAGGCAGTATTAAATGGGGTTAACCATGAATGTAGCCGATAGCGTCCAACTGGAGCAAATTAAGCATTTGTTAAACCAACACAGAGCTAAAGGCAGCTCATTAGCGTAAGGGAAAAACAAAATTAAAAAAAAGTGAAGTGAGAGCATCTGTTTGTTATAATAGCAGACAGACATGGCTTCAAGAGTAGCTAAGATAGACTGTCTTCTCATATAATTTGAGGAGAACTTGGAAAGCAACAGGGCTCTGGCCACTTATGCCCAAAGTCTTGGGGTCCAAGGAAATAAAATACCAGACATACAGCGAACATCCCTGGAAGAGGCAGTTCCTGTGACATTTGTTCCAGGTGAATTAGGTTATTAAATCCCACTCAAGGCCAACTTAATCTTGGAGCATATGTATATCTTTTGAACTTATCACTAGTAGTCAAAAAAGAAGAGCGAGATCCAGAAGATGTGGTGATTGACAGCTGACATAACATAAAGAACACGCTTGGTTAGGACATTTAGAAGCCAGGAAAACGAAAAGGTTATGGAACATCTGCCATAAATAATTCAGAATAAAATAATAAAACTATTCAATAGATCTAGTTCATTCCAAAGGCCAACAATTGTGTTTCCTATTTTGAGCTAATTTCATTGACCCTGCTATATTGTGTCCTCTGCTTTTGCTTTGCCTGCCTCGTGGGTATTCCACAACAGGCTGCAGAGGGTTCTGATAGAAGCACTGAACTGAAAGGGGCCAGAAACAGGTCCTCCATATTTTCTGCTTTACAATTTCATCAGTGGACTGTCTACTTGATTTCAGATAAAACTAAGAATGTCATCCTAGAGCCTCTATCTCCTGGAGGGAAGAGATACCAAAGGCTGATAGAGACATTGTGCAAAGCTGAAACCAGTTTGGATCAGTGAGTAGAGTGTCAGTCTGCGGACTGAAGGGTCCCAGGTTTGACCCTGGTAAGAGTCATATACCTTGGTTGTGGGCACATCCCAAGTAGGAGGTGTGCAGGAGGTAACTGATCGATATTTCTCTCTCGTCAATATTTCTAACCCCCTATCCCTCTCCCTTCCTCTCTGTAAAAAATAAATTAAATATATATATTTTTAAAAAGACATTGTGCAAAAATGCAGGAGTTTTTGTCTCTGTACATGATGGTAGAGGAATCAATTAATTCCCCAGCCTCAGTTTCCCCATCATTTTCTGTTATGTACCTGACATTCCTTGGGCCATGGTTGATGGGGATATTAGCCATTCATGGGTAGGTATTGATGAGGGCAAAAAGAACTTGATGTGTGAGCAATCCTGGTTAGAAAAGGTTACAGCCTTAGACCTCTTCTGGACCAATAATGTCAAAATCTGCCTAGGCATCAGAATCACCCAACAGACTCTAAGTCTGTTGAATCAGAATCCCCTGGACATAACTTCTGGTCTAGCTCTATTTCATACGTTCCTCAGAGGAGCCTTCTGCTTTTAGCTGGGCACTTTTCTGTGGCCTGACAGTTGCCAGCCACTGTTCTGAATTCTGTTATTTGTTACGGCCCTTTTATGTTTCATGTCATAAATCATATTCCCAAGAGCACTTTCAGCAACTTTTGGACTCCATTCTTTTACTTCTTTTAAATTCTCATTTCCTCATGCCCTTTGCCTGTCTTAGGGATCTAATTCCCAGCCCACATACATTTTATAGTGCTCTCAAGTATGTTTTATAGCAGATACTCAATATGAGTTAGTTGACAGAAGGCACGGGATCTCGCCCTCCAGACATAGCCACATGAATGCCTCCCTGGTTAAGCAACTCAGCCCCCAGGGTGACTGGAAGTGAGTTTTAAATAGAAGGTCAAATATCATGGCAGAAAATCATAAGCTAGTCATACCTACTTGTGAGATTCATGGCAGAACCATAAAAAAATAAAACACTGAGTGAGGTGAGGAGGCCTAGGTTCCAGATTAGGCCTTTGTATTGATTTGTTGAATACCTCAAACAAGGCATTTAATCTCTCTGAATTTATTTCTTCACTGGCCACTTGAGAATTTTATTATCTGCTTTATCTACATATAAGGGTGCCTCATAGGTTGAATTAATCGAAAATGCTACACAATTGTTAGGTATTGTTATTAATCCAAGAAACAACTTCTAACATCAAATTTTTTTTTAGCTTAAGATTAAATTTTTTAGGTCTTCCAACTTCTGAATTTTGGTGATCCTTCTCCTGTGTGGAGATTGTGCAGGACCTGTGCCTGAGCAGTGTTTCTTGTCTTGAAATCTAGATAATGGAAATGAAAGAAAGCACAGTTTCTACTTATTGCTTCTTGGATTTGTTTCTTAAAGCCATAAAAACAAAGTACCACAAACCAAGAGGCCTAAAATAAGAGAAATGTCTTCTTTCCCATTTTTGGAAGTCAGAAATCTGAAATCTAGGTGTTGGCCAGACAAGACTCCCCCTGAAGTCTCTAGCTTGTGGTGGTCACTAACAATCCTTGGAGTTCCTTGGTTTATAGAAGCCTAAATCTAATCTCTGCCTTTGTCTTCTCATGGCCATCTTTCCTCTCTATGTATCATGCCCACATTTCTCTCCTCTTATAAGGACACCACTCCCCAAAACCCATCTTAATCCAGAATGACCTATCCTAACTTGATTACATCAGCAACTATTCAGATTCCAAATAAGGTCATATTCAGAACTTTTGAGTTGATATGATTTTTAGGGGAACCCTGTTCATCTCAATACATTCATATGGATTATTTTTTCATTTGTCTTGAGCCTCCTTTATGTCCAATTTTCCAAGGAAAACTTTGAATTTATTTTTAGAAAATGTTAAACTTAGAAACCATTCCACCTTTTTTAACATCTTATTATAAAAATAAATTTAATCTTGGGAGGAGATAGGGATCTAAGGATTTAAATATTCTTTTGAAGAACAGATCAGTTTAACTGTTAGTGAGAAAATAGAAAGAAAGCTTACGGGACTGAGAGAAGCAAGTCAAAATATAGCTTAGGAGACAGGTCCATGGAAATTAGGGGACATTTTCTAGCTAGGTTAAAATATTTGAATAAAGATCATGAGCCAAGACACAATTATAAAGTTATCTGGTGAATGTCATACACATGGACAGCAATGC
The DNA here is from genome assembly GCF_964339955.1 of Pipistrellus hanaki. Taxonomy (NCBI): domain Eukaryota; kingdom Metazoa; phylum Chordata; class Mammalia; order Chiroptera; family Vespertilionidae; genus Pipistrellus; species Pipistrellus hanaki. Next base: position 13,731,997 of record NC_140503.1, read on the forward strand.
TAAATCAACTCATCTGGAAATAAATCTATTTCTCAATAAAACAGTTTTTCTAATACTAACATCTTGATAATTACTTTGAGCTCAATATTTTGCTTATGAGCAGAACCAAAGTCCTGATTTCTGGAGGGAAGATCGATGGAAAGAGAGAAACTATGGCTATTGAATTTAATATTTAAATATCACAACATTTTATAAAGGATTATTAATTAGTTACAGTGTAAGCATTTAAATTTGGTAATTAAAATAAGTCTAAATCTATTCTGCTTTCTTTTCTGATCTTACTCATCAATAAATTCAGATCTAAGTTTAATTGTGCTAAGACCATATCTATTTTAAAGACAATATAATAACAAAATCTATTAATACATTGTTACAACTAAAATGTTGTAGCTGGTTTGGCTCAGTGGATATAGTGTCAGCCTGCAGACTGAAGGGTCCCAGGTTCATAGTTTTTCACTTCTTATAGTTTTTCACTTTCTGTAATTTAACAAACATGCAGCATATATTTCTCTGCTTTATTGTCAAATATACTATAGTAGGTAGATCAAGTTTGTGGTAGAAAATATTAGGTTGTTGAACTCTATAAAATAGATGACCTACAACAAAGATAATTTCCTATTTCAAACCAATATAAACAAATACATAAATAAGCAACAACAACAAAACTAATACCCATTAGCAGGAATTTAGCATAATCAAGTTTGCCACATGCCCTCTCCTGATATGGTGACATGAATGTTATTTGTGGGAAATGCATTCAACATTAATTCATTCATTACAAAATGTTTATTAAGCATTTTCAATGTGTTGAGCATCATTAGATGTGCCAAGAGGAAAAACAGACCATTTTTGACTCTGTGGAACTTGCATCCCAATTGGATTGAAAGTTATGTTAATACAAAACCATTTTTTATTTTAGCATTCACACAATATTTATTGAAAACTTAATAATGATTTCCACCCTATGCCAGGCATTGAGAGTCAATAATGAGCAAAACATAAAAGATGATTCCTGCCCTGGTATTCTGGTGACTTATCCTGAATTTAATCATATTAATTCATATTTTACCTGCAGTGATCAACACTTTTTAAAAATGTAGTGTGAAGATAACTTAGAATAAAGACCTGATCTCTTTTGATGGACATCAGCAAGCTGAAAGTTGGGTAAGAATGAGCTGTATTTATGTTTCCATTTTGACCCTCAGTTTCCTGTTTAAAATGTGGGAGTATAATGCCTTCTCTATTCCATAGGAAGTGTTTTGATCCTACAGCAAAATGCAAAAGAAATTTTACAAAGGAGAGAATGCTGTAAAATGGAAATTATTAACTTTTTTCAAAAAAAAAATTGACAGCCTATCTTCCCCAAATATGGAGGAAAATAGGACTGAATATTGTTTCTATGCTCAGAGAAAAATATATTATTGTCTCTCTTCCCATTATGTAACTTTAAAGGTTTTAATTCCCAGCATTTTGTATAGAGCTCTGCACCCTGTGGGTGCTAAATAATTACTTGTCAACTGACCTCTTCTTAAATGTTACTTTTAATCACCTTGCAGAGAGAATTTAAAGTAGGCTACAGAAGGACAGGCTTGATAACCTAATGGATCTTTAAATGTCTGGGAATCTGCTGTATTGCATTTGAATTCATAAGCTTCAGGAGCTTAATTTCTTAAGAGAGAAACTAGTGCTCAATGAGCTTTCACTACAATAAAGAATTTTTAAAAAAATATTTCAAGGGAATAATTATTTCTTTCACAGGATGACCTTTCATTCAAACACCTCTGGTTGGTAAAACTTTGTAAGTTTTAAGGGAAAAATGAATCCTGTAGAAATATATCTGTATTACTCTTTTCAAACAAAAGGAAAGAATGAGATAAATTGAAAAGTGCTCCATGAAAAACCCAAATTCCAGGGACAGATTTTATAGAGTCTCTGTCTGCACGCAGAACATTTGGTCTGACCAAACCATGGATGTGTCCTTTGTATTTCACAGTGGCTTTCTGAGCAACTGAGCCTCCAGATAACTAGTCTGGCAGTTGACAGGTCTTTGTGATGAGCTGAAGTAAGTCACAGTATACCAGTATACCGGTAGTTTTCCTCTGGATACACTTGGGACAGACATTTGAATTTTATTTCATTATCAACTAATGAGCTCTTTGGAATGAATACCATAAAGTTCAGATCCAACTACTGTATGTCACCATTTATTTTCTTGTTGTGGCTCTCAACATCCAATTACAAAAATCTCTTGAACACAAAATATCTTCAGGCACTTCTAAGGGATAATTTACCATCAGGTATTCTCCATCACCTGTTATCCTACTAATCAGCAATAGAGTACCACTCATGTGTTCCCTGTTGCCAAAACCTACTGCAACCAATTATTTCCAAAGTTCTTGACCCTGAGTTTCCTCATCCATATTGCAGGATATACATATTTGCCCAGCTAATCTCACTGTGTTACTTGAGAATCAGCTGGAAAAAATTGTGCTCATTGATGTCAGGAAAACTCTTTAGGAACACATGTTTGATAACCCATGGCATTGCGACAGCCTTAGTAAGTATTAAAGCACAGGGCTTCGTAGTTCTCTACTACCTCTGTAAATTGGTAAAACTCATTTGAACAGAAAAGTTCTGCTTATCATTTCACAGACACCTGGCTAAGTTATCATGAAACGCACTGTTATTAGAGATAGTCTACACTCTGGGAATATTAAGGAGTTGGACTGGTCCAATCACAAGGGGCCTTAGGAATGCCTAGCACACATTTATCTCCTCATCCATGTCCACCTCTGTGGAGCTGAGCCTCTGTTTTTGCAGAACTGCAGGTGGATGAAGTATTCATTCCTACTCTTTCTGAACTTCATTCCTTTCCCGAGTCAGAGAAGAGTGACGACAGTTTTCTCTTTGTTCATTTATAAATCCATGCCTTCCCTGCATGTACTTTTGGAATTCCCATTTTGAGAGCTGGCACTGTGCCTTTCTACTAGTTAGTCTGAAGGCTGACCATTTGGATCTTGAATACTTAAATCAGTACTCCAAGCACTGAGCAACCAACTACCTCAATGATTGTACAACTGAAATTATTTAAAGCTAAGGCAAATATAACATTGAGTTATATGCATAGCAAAACCCACAGTTGAAGACTGCCTCAAACAAACCCTTTGACCAATGGCTGATATCCACTGATGCAAATTTATTTGTGTGCCATTCAGGGGTGGGGGCGGATGTGGGAATGAAGACAAGCTAAGTGTTTGGGTGACATTCATATAATATAGAAGTAGGTCCAGGCCTGTTAATCTTGAGCATACATTAAAACCATGTTAATGTGCAGCATAGGAGAGTTAGTGTACTTTTAGCTAAGTATTGAGATAGCTTTACCTTGCCCACTTATTAAGAACCAATCTATTTTCAGTCACAAAAATGAACATCCATTTTACTCAGTTTCTAATTTCCTACATGCCATCCTTTTTTTCTCTTTGTATCTCATCAAAGAGCAATATAATTTCAGTTATAAACAGCAAATGCTCAAAATTGCCAGCTGGATACTCTGCATCTAGGCAATGACAATAAGAAGAGGCTGATGAACAACAGTTCATGTTGCTGATGAGAAGCAATTAAAGGGACAAATAAGGACAAGAATACTAATTCTCTCTCTCTCTCTCTCTCTCTCTCTCTCTCTCTCTCTCTCATCTCTCTCTCTCTTTCCCTCTCCCTCTCCCTCTCCCTCTCTCCTTCCCCCTCCCCCGCCCCCACACATCACCAGGCTTGTCAGATTTGATAAAGCTGCTCTATTTTCTTCTTTCAAGTGCCTAAAGATGCTGGCATGCCCAATTGAATTTTCCTCCGATTAATCCCATCATTCTGAAAATATCCGAGCTTAAAATAATGATGATGTCAAACACAGAAGTGGTTCATAGCCCTAGGGATAAGGAGGCCAGCACCAGCATGGACCTGCATGGAGCTTGTTGGGATGATGTCTGTAGCAGTATGTTAGGACCTGAAGACAGTGTCTGTGGGAATTCCAGAAGCAGACTTCGATGCCTCCATCACATGGCATTTCCATATGGACTCATGAAATGACAGAGAACATACATCTGTGCTCACTCTATTGCTGCAATAGTTATCGAACTTGTACTTCCAGGGTCTAATGTCTACAAATTACTCAGGATCCCACTCCAAATGAATTTAAGATGTCTCTCTAGAATTACTCCTGACCAGATATCTTCAAGTTTTCCTAAGCAAACAGTGATCCTTTTTTGAAATTACTTGGGATGAAAAATGCTTTCACTTATTGACTAAATCTGAAGAAGCTGGGCGATTAGGAAGACCCAGTACTAGCAATAGGAAGGAGTAAACACAAGGCCAGGGATAACAAGCCTGGAGTCAGTGAGGTCTGGGTTCAAATCCCAACTCGGTCATTTACTGACAATAACTTAGCCAAGCTACTTGAACTTGCTAAACTTAAATTTTGTCAACTACAAGCAAAGGCAATTATAATTTCTAAGTCAGAGGGTTCTCATTAGGAATTAATGAGGGTGGGAAAAAACATGTTAAACAAGTGGTGCATAGTAAACATTCAGAAAAGTCATGTGGTGTTATAAGTTCTTCAGCAAAAGCATTCTTAAGCTGCACAATTAAATGCCATGTGGATTTGAATAATGTTTATATTTAATTCATTATTAACACATTAAAAACACAAGAAAGTAACAAATCAACTGAGCATTTTTTTTTCTCTTGCTGGCTGTCATATTTTACTTTATAATTAAAGTATTACTCAGGACTAATAACACCGATTTTAACTCCAGTTTTGCTGATGAGGCTTTCCATCCCTGGGATGGAGAGGGTAAAATGGGTTATTTCTTAGTAGAAGTTATTTGTTGTCATCAACCAATCACTGCATGACTTTGAGTCAGAGATGATTGGTTGGAAAGCAATCTTTGAGATCTCATCAATAGACTAGAAGCACCTGGATTGTCATAATGTGTTTGCCCTGACTGCAGCCACTAACTCATTTTGTCATGTCTGGTAATGCCTCCGTTTTTGTTCTGTAAAGTGGTTCTGCTTTTTATTATTTACAAGGCATTGGTAATACCTGAAACCCACTTTACTAGTATTGTCACTCCCAGGATTTTGCAGAGAAAGACAGTTTAGAGCAGTAGGGAAGCTAAGTCATTTCAAAGCCACAGTTTCCACTACAATGCCGATGTGAACATTATGCCAAATACGCCCATTAACCGAAAACCCTGCTTTTAAATTAGCCTGTTTGTGCTTTGTGGCTTTGTCTGCTTATGCGAATGTACAGTATGTGTGTTCCCTGCCAAGTCAGGCTTTGAGTTGGGGAACACAGATGCCATAATGTAGGCTGGAAATACTGTGTTTTGGGGAAAAAAAAAAAGTTACATCCAGAATTTCTGCCTGCCCCTCCTGTATGTGTTATTCTCAGCTGAAATGTTCAGACGAAAGAAAAAATAATTCTGGGCTTCATTTACTGGCTGCAAGCAAAGAATCCGTGAGTTCACAGAGCCGTTGCACACCTTTTGTTGGGCTTTGAATTCCTTTTCGTGGACTTACACGTTTCAGACAGGAGGAGATACTAATAAGGCTCTTTGTTTCATTAATTGCTGCCGAAAGAATATATAGGAACACGGGGCTGCTCCTTTCTGATTTGCTTGTCCCAGACGTGTTACTGCAGGTGGATCCCATGGGGACCATTGAAAATGAGCTGCTCTCTGGAAATGAGTGAGCCGACCCCTCCGCCTTCACACACCCTCTCCTTCAAACAAACTCATTCACAGGAGAACAAAAGAATGCCTTTTCACAGACTGAGTAAATAAAAGCATATATTCTGCAGAACCAAAGAATTCCTTGGACCAGCTCTGTCAGATTCTTGCTTTTAATACAGATTACGTGAGGATCATCCATTTTGCGGTCATTCATCAGGAGGCAATATAAAACGTAATCACCATCACATGTATGAGAAATGAGGATGGGCCGCCATTTCTCAACAGGCCTGAGAAAATGCTTTGAGGGTGTTTCAGTGTTCCATTCCTGAACTTCAAACAGCAATGATGTTATTTTGTTCATGGCGATGCAGTTTAGGAATGTGGGCAGAGTCCAATTTTACAAATCCTCGGCTTCGTATGGTATCGGATGGGCACAGGGATGGTGGCCTCACTCACACACCTAGCAGGCGGCCCTGGCTGCAAGCTGGGAGTGCAGGCTGAGCTCCCGTTGTCCTTCACATGGCCTTTCCTATTGGCGGCTTAGGCTTCTTTGCACATGTGCTGGCTTTCAAGAAGCAGCTTTTTGAGAAAGATGGGAGGGGGCACTTCAGATGCCTTAGAACTCACAAGATGCAAACCTTCGCTTCTGATTTGTCAAAAGCCCATTCTGTTCATCAAAGCCAGTCCTTGGACAAATTGCCAGTTGTAAAAAATAGACATGGGGATGGAAAGTACAGCACAAGGAATATAGTCAACAATGTTGTAATAACTATGTATGGTGCCAGGTGGGTACTAGACTTGCCGGGATGATCACTTCATATGTAAATGTCTAATAACTATGTTGTACACCTGAAACTAACACAATATTGTGTGTCAAGTGTAATTGAAAAACAAATTTGTAAAAAAAAAAAAAAAAAAAGCCAGTCATCGTATCAGCCCACATTCAAAAGGAAGAGAAAGAAGCTGCACCTGTCAAAGAATAAGTAGCAAAGAATTTGTGACTATTTTTAATCTATTAGAGCCTTGTCTTATGGCACCAAAACCGGATAAAAAGTTAGCTCTGCAAACTCAATATTTGCTTCCATATGTTTGATTTTTGACTTCTATTTAAACACTGAATGTTCGAAAGAGCCAAAGTACCTGTGGCACCCTCATATAAAGATAGTCAAGTTCTAAGACTCAACACAATAACACCATAGATATATATTTATTTCAGTTGTCTTGCTTTAAAGGGCTTGTTTAAGCTGGAAGGAATACATTGTTCAAAAATATCCTTTAAATGTTTATATATGTGCATTTTCCCACTGCAGTAGGCTTAGAGGATGAGCTCATATACATTAGTCTTAGAATGTTGCCATCTTTTTGTAATACCGAGACAGTAAACAGTAGAGTTAAAAAAAAAAGTGGGTGGAGTAGGAAATTGTCTGGCCAAGTCTATGGCACTATGCCTAAAAAAAAGGAAAAAAAATTCCTTTGATCTTTCTGGCAATTTAGTACCTGTGCACCTGAATCTAGGTGCAGTCTAATAAACCTGAGTATGCTGCTTAGTGCAGGTCTGACAAGCCAAGGTAATGGTTAAGATTCTCAGTGTTGATTCTTCTATTAAATCCAAATAGTATGACTAAACCTAGCAGAATCTGAGGAACACTTTTAAGATTCCTAGACCCCTCCTTCCTCTCCCCTCCCCAAGAAATATGTGCCTTCCATCTGTCATTTATTTTCTACGACTGTAGGCATCCATGGAAGGGCATGAAGTCTCCTTTATTATTCCTATTTACTGATAGGGAAGCAGGTGGGTGCTAAGTGACTTGCTCAGATCTGACAGTGAGAGATGGAGCTTATTTGAAGCTCTCATCTCCTGCCTCTCTGTGAAGCTCTCCTCTCTTGCATCTCCATGAAGCCACTGGCAGACACACACAGGAGTTTATTATATGCAATTTACTAAACTTCCCAGAAAACAAAACCTTACCTTTAATTAATGGATGATGCCAAGTTCAAGAGAAGTTAGTGCTGTTAATTACTAAGGGTATATTTTTAAAGTTGGAGTAAGGGGCTTTTTGTCTTGATGATAATTAAAGTAAGGTTCACTGAGGCTAGAAACTCTATGTTTTAAAATGATCTCCAGTCATCCATGCTGTGCCTTTTCTTTCCTCAGTGAGAGGAGGGAAATACGGGGGGATACTTTCACCCCCATAAAAAAAAAAAAAAAAAACATCTTCAGTGAATTGTTGTCATGTGTTATTAGATCTACTAATAATATTTCAAATAAAGCCAGAAATCCAGATTTTTTTAAATATATATTTTATTGATTTTTTACAGAGAGGGAGATAAATAGAGAGCTAGAAAGAGGAACATCGACTAGCTGCTTCTTGCACACCCCCTACAGGGATGTGCCCGCAACCAAGGTAAATGCCCTTGACCGAATGGAACCCGGGACCTTTCAGTCCTCAGACTGATGCTCTACCACTGAGCCAAACTGGTTTCTGCCAGAAATCCAGATTTTTACATGTATTCCCCATATTTTCAAAATATTAACAGTAATTCAGAATTAAAACAGAGTATGGGTCAGTTCTCTGAGGGTGTAAAAGTAATGGCAAAAGCAATTGCATACACATATTAGTATTTGCAGGGAATGTCAGGTTCCATGCAGGAGAGTTAGTTTGAACTTTCTTAATGGATTTTGTTCTTTAAATAAATAAAAATGAGATATTAGAAATATTTCCCTTGTTTCCTTTTGTTGCCTCCTAAGCCCCCAAAGGAAAACACCCATAGAAATACATAATATGTAAACATAACTGTGTCACATCCATACACAAATATTAAGTGTGGTTTCTATGGTGTTATAGATCATTGTTAGGTAGATTTCAAAAATAACATAAAATCTTACTTTCCTCTATGTCCATCCACTGTCACTTCTACCATCAAGAGAGAGAGTCTATTTTTCTGCCCTTGAATCTGGGCTTGACCATATATGACTTGTTTGGTTATTGAGACATCAGCTAACATGGCATTGTGTACTGGGGTTGCCTCTCTATGGAACTCTTCTGCCATCATTAGAATAAGCTCATGCTTTAATTAATGTGAAGGGCGTATCCAGCTCCCCAGCTGACCTAGTGTGCCCTGTTTTGCCAGCTGAATCCTAGCCACATTCCAGTTGAGCCAACCCAGACCAGAAGGAAGAGCTACTTGGCTGATACATAGAATTAGGATAAATAATAAACTTGTTTTTTTTTATTTGAAACCACTCTTTGACTCATCCTAATATATAAAAACCATGGGTCTTAAAGACCCATAACTACCAAGTTTTCACCAACTGGCAGTCAGTGCTGGGTTGCCATTGCAGGTGCAGTGCTCCAGGGCCAGAGAGAGGCCTGAAGAGAGAAGCAGAGATTGATCCTTTGCCTCTGAGGCAGCTTTTGACCCAGTCTGGCCAGCAGCTTCACCTCCATTTTTCTCCAGGACTCCACTGGGATTGCTGACCAGCTCTGTGTTTCTGATCGGGCATGTTGCTAGGTACCCAGAGATGCTGACTGGCATAGGAACCTACCAATCAGAACCAAATGTTGGTGCTGTGAAGAACCAATGGATTCCTAGGAGGTAGAGCTTCTGACACTGATTGGAATAGACACTGACCAATCAGGACCAAATCTAGGAGCTGTGGGGAACCAATGGTTGTCTAGCAGGGGGAGCTTTTGACAACTGACTTGCATAGAAACCAACCAATCAGAACCAAACCTAGGTGCTATGGGGAGCCAATGGCCGCCTAGCAGGCATACCTTTTGACACTAACTGGCATACAAACTGTCCAATCAGAACCAAATTGGCCAACAGAGGCGGGCAGTTGGGGGAGGGGAGATTAGGCCTTCAGGGGAGAACAGTTGGAGGCAACCAGCCAGGCAGGTGAGCAGTTAGGAGCCAGTGATACCAGATTGTGAGAGGAATGTCTGGTTTGGGCCCGATCCCCAGTAATCAGACATCACCCAAGGAGTCCCCAATTTGACAGGCTGGGCTAAGGGTCTCCTCCCTTCTGCCCCATGCATGAATTTTTTTGCACCAGATTTTTAGTATACTATAAAGAAAGACATTAGGCTTCAGGGATAAACAGTTTATGTCATTTCATGGCTGTGTGACATTGGACAAGTGACTTGAGTCTCCTTAAATTTGCTTTCCCATATGGTAATAAACATATGGTAATAAAATGCCATATAATAACTGTGTTTGTGTGTGTGTGTGTGTGTGTGTGTGTGTGTATTATGAATACCTGCATCAAACTATCATCTATCTCTCTACCTATCTATATGTCATATATCTACCCATCCAGCCATCCTTCTGTTTGTCTACCTATCTATGCATTAATTAGAATAGTTCTTTTTTTAAAATATATTTTATAGATTTTTTACAGAGAGGAAGAGAGAGAGATAGAGAGTAAGAAACATCAATGAGAGAGAAACATTGATCAGCTGCCTCCTGCACAACCTCCACTGGGGATGTGCCCGCAACCAAGGTACATGCCCCCAACCAGAATCGAATCTGGGACCTTTCAGTCCATAGGCTGACGCTCTATCCACTGAGCCAAACCAGTTTTGGCTAGAATAATTCTTAATATTAAATGCCATAAAGGGTATTGCAACTATCAGTGATATTTCTCCTCCATTAATTAAAAAGTGCCCTATGTAATAATAAAATAATGATTTTTGTTTCCAAGACATATTCCCAGATAATTTTTAAATTTATGCTTTACAATAACCTTGTTTGGTATAGAAGGCAATTTTTCTCCCAGTGTTCTAAGAAATATCCACACTGAAATTCAAAAAGTGATGGCAATCAGTTTGGGAAGCAAAGCTAATGAAGCTGCTGGCATTTGAAACCAATATGTTGTTTGCAGTCCTTGGAGAGTAATATTTTCCCTTTAGCTCCTTTGTGAAATAGTGATGTTGTTTTGGTAAATAATTATCTGTGTTCAGGCCTTCAAAGAAAATATTATTATTTTTTTAAGAAAAACTTTTAAATGGAAAATTCTAAGTGTACTAAAGGGTGCATTTTCAAAGATTTTTTTTTAATTTTTATTTATTTATTTTTTTTTGTGCACTAGGAATAAAACTGTGAAGGGTAAAGTGAAGATCTAAGGATTTGATGTAAGCAACATCACAGGATCTTGGGAAATGCTTTTTACAACACCTTTTCTCCATCTTTGACTTGTACCACTCATCAAATCAAGTAAAGATACACCGACGATCTTTCAAAAGGGAATAAAAGTACTGTTAGGGTTTTAGAAAAAAAAAGATATTCCTTTGTTTCTATTTCAAAACTATCCATGCTTATAGATCAAAGCCATTGCTATTCTCACCCTTGATCTTTTTCTAGGCATTGGCACTCTCCCACCCCAACCTTCCAACTCTGTTTCCATTTTATTTTTTACCTTCGTGTCTCCCCTTTGTAACCCCCTAACCTTACATATGTATTCTTTTTTTTTCTCTTGGTTTTCCCAACTTCTCTATGCCACTCCCTAAATATAGAAAGAGCTCATCTAACCTTTACTCGTCCTTTTCCCTCTTAGAAGAAAACAAAAACAAAAACAAAAACAAGAAAAAACAAAAAATCTAAACATGTAAACTAACCAATAAAGCCTGTGTGTTGTGTTTTATTCATAAGTTCAAAACCAAGCTCACTGATATTTCTGATCACGTGCTTAAATTATGACCAATACCCTTTTATTACGTTGCCTATGATTCTAGATATAGTTTTCTAGGACCAAGAGCTTGGTGGATGTTAATGATTTTTAAATGATTATTTGTTGTGTTTTATTCAGCTGTTATGGTATGTGATTGATTTTTTTTTTTTTTTTTTTACAAAAATAATCATTGGTAAAGCACCTTCTTTCTCTTCATTCTCCCACTCAAGTGTACATGGGAGTTTCTGGTATCTAAACATCTGGTCTTTGAGACCTAAAATTTGAACTATAAACTTGCTTAAAAAAATACATGTGCACAAAAACACAGCTGTCTGTTGGTTTCTTTTGATCCCACTGTAAAAGAAGCTACATGTCATTTTCTTGAGTTGAGGCTTTTCAAAGTGAGGGAACTAACAGACCTGGGACTTCTCACCCTCTTCCTTTTCATCTTCCTCCTTAGGGCACAGCATGTGTGGAAATTGTGGGCAAAAGAACACTCTTTCATGTATTGATGGTTATGTCACATTTTGGTGAAAAAATAATTTGGATAAACTGAGGCATCCATTCAGTTTTTTGAGCATCTTCTTGAAAGACACCAAACTCTAAGGCTGTTTCAAATTTGCTTTTCATACTGGGTTGTATTTTGATAAGGGTGGGAAGCGTTATTTGAACTTATTATGTGATCATACTAATTTCAGAGTCATTTCAGTGACAGATGAAGGACCCTATGTTTTTGAACTCACCAAATAGTATCATGGATAAACTTATAAAATTCTTTCAAGTTTTTTTTTTTTTTTTATGAAATCAGTATCAATGCCATATGTCATTTTTTCCTTATTTATTCTTCCCATTCGTGAACTTATCATATCTTTCCATTTATTTGCAACTTTGTCAATATTTTATCAATTGCAGTGTACAAATATTTCACTTTCTTGGTTTATTCTTTATGATTTTATTATTTTTGTTGCAATTGTAAATGATATTTTTTGTCTTAACTCCTCTTTCTGCCGGTTTGTTGCTAGTGTATAGAAATGCAACAGATTTTTATTTGCTGACTAGAGGCTCGATACACGGAATTCATGCAAGAGCAGGCCTGCCTTGCCCTGGTTGCCAGCACCAGCTTCTCTCTGGCACCTAGGACCCGGGCTTCCCTCGCAGCCCCACCTTCGTCCATAAGGTCATTCAGGAGGATGTCTGATCTAATTAGCATATTACACTTTTATTATAGATTTTTTTATTCTATAACTTTACTAAATTTGTTTATTAGTGCTATCAGCTTCAATGTGGAAGTCTCTAGAGTTTTCTACATAATATTATGCCATCTTCAAACAGGCAATTTTACTTCCTTCTTTCTGATTTGGTTACTTTTATTTTTCTTGCCTAATTGGGTACATAAATATTCACAATTATTTGATCCTCATGGCAAATTGAGCTCTTTTAACATTATATAATGATCTTTCTGGCTCTTGTTACTGGTTTTAGGATAAAGTATTTTTCTGTCATAAAATACTTAAAGCTACTCCTGATTTCTTTTGGTTTCCGTTTGCATTAAATTTTTTCATCCCTTCACTTTCAAACTATGATTGTCCCTAAATCTAAAGTGAGTCTCTTTTATACAGCATATAGTCAGGTATTGTTTTTGTTTTTATTAATCCATTAAACAACTCTATGTTTTTTATTGTATAATTTAGTTTATATTTATATTTAAGGTAATTATTGATAGATATAGATTTACTATTGCCATTTGTTAATTACTTTCTGGATGTTTTGAAGTATTGTTTCCCTTCCCTTCCCTTCCCTTCCCTTCCCTTCCCTTCCCTTCCCTTCCCTTCCCTTCCCTTCCCTTCCCTTCCCTTTCCTTCCTGTCCTTTCCTTTCCCTTCCCTTTTCTTCTCTCTTCTTTCTTAATTTTGTGATTTTTCTATAGAGGTGTATTTTGATTTCTTTCTCTTTATCTTTTGTGTATCTAGTATAGGTTTATATTTTGTGGTTACCATGACACTTTCATTAAACATCTTGTAGTATAACCACCTATTAAAGCTGATTAACAATTAAATTTTGAATACATACTAGAACACTACATTTTAATACTCATTCCTACGTATTTTTTGAAATATATTTTTTATTGATTTCAGAGAATAGGTAGAGGGAGAGAGACATAGAAACACCAGTGACAAGAGAGAATCATTGATCAGCTGCCTCCTGTACAACCCTTACTGGGGACCAAGTCTGAAACCCAGACATGTGCCCTTCATCAGAATGGAACCCCCAGGACCCTTCAGTCTGCAAACTGGCTAGAGCCTTCCTACATATTTTATGGTTTGATGTCACAATTTACATTTTTTTTAAATTGAGTATACATTAACAATTACTGCAGTTACTTTAATACTTATGTCTTTTAATCTTTATACTAGAGTTATAAATCATTTCCTCACTACCATTACAATATGATTATTCTAAATTTGATTATGTAAACACCTTTTATATTTTCATATGTTTTCCTGTTACTAATTACCATTCTTTAATTTCAGCTTCAAAAACTTCTTTAAACATTTCTTGTAAGTCTGGTCTGTGATAATGAGTTCCTTCAGCATTTGTTTTTCTGGAAAACTCTTTAATGCTCCTTCAACACTGCCAACTTTGCCAGCTTAGAGTATAGTTGGTTGCGAGTTTTCTTTCAGCACTTTGAATATTTCATTCTACTCCCTTCTGGCCTACCAGTTTTCTGCTGAAAAAAAAAAAATATTATGGGGGTTCTCTTGTATGTAAAAAATTGTCTTCCTCTTACTACTATTAAGATTCTCCTTTTGGTTTTAACTTTTGACTATTTAATGACAATGTGTCTTTCTGAAATGGGTCCATTTGGACTTACCTTCACCTTTTAGGCTTCCTAGACATATGTCTATTTTTTTCTCTGGATTACGGGAAGTTTTTAAAATTAAACAACCCAGTGCACAAAATTCATGCATGGGGGGAGGGGTGTCCCTCAGCCTGGCCTGCACCCTCTCCAATATAGGATCCCTCTCACAATCCACAATTGGTTCCTAAGCACTCACCTGCCTGCTTGACCCTAAATGCTCTCCCCTCCTGGCCTGATCCTCCTATCTGCCTAACTGCTCTCCTTTCCTTGTCTGATCCCCCTACCTGCCTATCTGCTCTCCCCTCCTGGTTTAACCCCCCTAACTGTCTATGTGCTCTCCCTTCCTCTCTGAGCCCTCAGACCTTGGTGCAGGAGTGCTGAGAGCTCTCCATCAAGACGCTGCCCACGTCCTGATGACTCCCTCCAGGCAGGGTGGTGCCACAGGCCTGCACAAGCTTCTGTGCAGCCTGTCCCAATGTCCCCCCTGGGTCGGGCAGCACTATGGGCCTGCATCTGCCTCCACTAGGGGGGACACCCTCTGTGGCAGCCTCATATCCTGGTGGCACAAGCCCCAGCCCCTGTCCCTGCCCACCAGCTCCTGTGTGTGCACAGCCTGGTCATGACTGTGACACAGGACCAATTAGCATATTACCATTTTATTATATAGATTATTATTATTTTATTATTATTATTATTATTATTATTATTATTATTATTATTTTAAATAAGCTTTATACCCTCTTGTATTCTTCTTTCCTTTGTGAAACCCCTATAAAGTATATATTGGGCATTGACAGTGTACCATAAGTTCTTTATACAATCTTAATTCTTTTTATCTGTTTTTTTTTTTTGTTTTTTTTTTACTCCTCTGATTGGATTAATTCTGCTAGCCTGTCTTTAAGTTTGCTAATTCATTCTCCTGCTTAATCTAGACTAACATTGAACTATTCTATTGAATTTTTGGTTCAGGTCTTATATTTTTTGCTCTATAATTTCTATTGGTACTTTTTTTTATATATATTTTCATCTCTTTGTTGAAATTTTCAATTGGTTCAAGCATTACTTTCCTGACCTTGGTGAACATCCTTAATGATCATATAAGTTATTTATAACCATTTTATTATGATTGGTTTCTTGAGATTTTGTTTTCTTTGTTTTGAACATTTTCACCCTTCATTCATTTTTCTTAACTCTCTGTGTTGGTTTCTGCACTTTGGTTAAAACAAGCACTCCTTCCAGCGTTGATGGACTGGTCTTATGTTCAGGAACCTTGTCAGTGAGCCTGGTCCAAGCACCTGGATGCTTCTCAAACTTGTATGATTGTCCAAGCTGCCAACATTTTCTTAGTGCCCAAATTTGTCAGTGTCCCAAAGGAGACGATTGCAGTCAGCATTTAGATGCAGGCTGATTATCAGTTAGGTCCTCGAGCAAATTTGGGAAATTACTAAGTCAAAGTTCTTCCAAAGAAAGACTGGAAGTTGGCCTTTTTTTTCCTGTTTTCTCTGTGCTGAGCCACAGTGAGTGCTAACATGCCTATTAACAACTGCTTCTTATTGTTTTACAGTTCTGTGGGACTCTTGAATGCAAGTCTGATTGGCTTCCAGAGTGAGATAATTTGTGGCCCATCCTTGGCACGTGTTATACTTAAAAGTTGAGGTACTGGATTTGTAGTAGAACCTATTTGCTGCTCAGGGAAAAGATTGGAGCCAGGCATTCCTGCTCAATTATATGTTACTCTACTACGGATATAGTTTATGGTAAAGATGTCTTTACTCATCCTTTCTTATCCATTATGATGAAGATATTTTCTCTGTTATCTGATATATAAGAATGCCTCAACTATTTTATGAATTTTTTTTTTCTGAGAGAATTGCTCTGTATATAGCTGTGAAGTCAGTGTGCATCCATAGAAGATGAAAATTCAGGAGTTTCTTCTGTAACCATCTTGATCTGAAGTTGTGGGAAACATTTTTAAATATTCTAGATGACTTTTAAGGCAAATATGTTAACACATTCAAAAAATGTTTTGCTTTGAAAGAAAAGTAAATCGTGAGATATCACACATGTTTCTGTAAAGTGGTTGGATGAATTATACAACAGATTTTATGAATTAATAGAGCCTCTAGATTTTTGCTTTGTAATTCCTGCCTCATTAGGTGGATTAAATCTGTTCTGTGAAATTGTATGTGTTATATTTTGGATAGTGATTTGAAATTTTTGGTTATCTAAACTGAAACAACCTTCTACAGTAAATCTTGACTTGGCAAGGAAAAAGTGTCGATTTTAGACCTTTTACATGAAAGGTAGGCTCTTTTTGTAATTATTCAAAAACAGAAAACCACAAAATTATATAATTATTTTTAGTTATTTGTACTAACCCCACATTTCATTTCTAGACTACAGCTGAGAGATGTTGGTTTGAGAATAATAAATGAAAAGATGTCATATATTGCAATATATCTTGATTTTATAATTACAAATGGCAATACTGGTATTCTCAAAAGTTTTCAATTGCAACATGATTTCCAATATCACTATTTCTTCTTCATTTTTCTCTCTGTACCAAAAGTTTAGAATTACAATTACAGGATTTTTTTTTGTAGCAATTAGCTACCAGCATTCTTCAGATAGCAATTTAGTTAATTCTTATGAAAGAAAGATTCTGATTTTTCTCTATTTTACTGTAGTTCACTTTTACATTCTTAGAATATGCATGTATATGTGTATAAATATATATATGTGTGTGTTATATATATTAAATATATAATATTCTTACTTGTTTACATCTAGAACACTTTTGTATAACCCAAATGTACTTCTGCAGATTAATAGAGCTTAATGATAATTTAAAAATATTTTTCGAAGTGCTAGGGTGAAGATGATCCTGAAATATTAGCAGTCTGTTCAAAGTGTGAGCACATGTTCATGAAAGAAAGAACATTTATTGCAACAGTAATATGCTAATTAAAGGTTAATGAACTATGAAAGTAAAGGAATGGACTGAGTTTTATTGGTAGTTTAACAAAACCTCCCAACAAAGTCACATCTGTAGTTGAATTTTGAAGGAAGTGAGTAACATGAGTTACTGGAGAGGTGTGTCTGTTATGGAGTGTATAGAAATGCAAAAGTATAAGTGAGGGACATTAAGTCCACTGTAGACAACCAATACAAACTGTGGGACACATGGAAAAAGAGATATATGTTGGGCATAACAAACATAGAAGAATGGAGTATCCAATAAATGCTCACTGTGCAAAACGATATGATGGGGAAAGGTAATCTGAAATAGCTGTGAACAAATTAGTTCTTTTATAAATTTTAGGGATGCTGCTTTCAAACGTACATAGCAAAATAGAATTCGTATTGCCCATTTAGATGTCATGGAAAGCTTATTCTAGTGGATAGATAAGAATGTCCTCTTACTGGAACACTAAAAGGCCATATTTTAATTTTCTTAAACAGGTATAAGGATGTGAGGAAAGACAGTAGTGAGAATAAAAAAAGTAATATACTCAAAAGAGGAAAAGTCTGTTTGCTCTTGGACCATAGCAGCAGGTAATCATCAGAATAAAGATTTTACTGATTTTTATATCCTAACTAGAGGTGCATGAAAATTCATGTACTGGAGGGGGGTCCCTCAGCCTGTCCTGCCCCCTCTCACAATCTGGGAGCCCTCAGAGGCAGGAGGTAACCTGGCAATTAGGGGAAGGCAATGCCCCATCACACCTCTGCTGCTGCCATTGCTTACAATGTAAGCCTTAGCCAGCCCTGGTTACCTGAGCCTCGAGCAGGGGCTGAGCAGACTGGGCACCACCATCTTGTGGCTGTTGATGCCTTCATCTTTGAGGGCATGACAGTCAATTAGCATATTCCCTCCTTATTTGGCTGTGAGCGCCACCATCTTTGAGACAGTGTGAGGGTGAATTAGCATATTCTCTCTTTTTAGATAGGATTAGTTATTGACAACTTTACATAACCTTGCTTCCCTAAGCCCACTACTTAGTGACAGCCCACCCGTAAAAAAGTCAACTAATTAGCAATACCTGATTCTACTACCACACTCCTGCTTCTGAAAGATTAGCAACTCCTCAAAAACAATAGCTCTACATAAGATCAGTTCTTTCCTTCAGATAGAAAGAGTACCAAATGTTACAGTTCTTAGATATAAAGAAATATAATTCAGTCTTTCCTTCAGATTTTGAAGGATAGCCTCTTTCTTTGAGTTCAGGTAGATTTTTTTCTAACAATTTTATGTATTCATTAATGATGAATGGAAAATATATGTTATAAAACCTGAAATGGGGAAATTTATTTATTCAAGAAATTCTTACTTGGTGTTGAGAAAAATAAATGACAAACCATAGTTTCAAAGAGCTCAGACACTTATGCTAATAATTGTAATTCCGTTTTAAAAATATAATAATAAGGGTGCATTTGGCATTATGGGAAAACACAGGAGGGTTATTGAACTAAAACTTAAATGTGGATTCAGAAAATGTGGATTCCTGAGCTCACCGTTGAAAATAAATAATAATAATAATAATAATAAGAAGAAGAAGCAACTGAGGAGATGACCATTACAAAAAAAATTAAACCAAAATGGATATTCATGAAATTAACTGATTTAAAGTGACTTAGTCAAACTGAAGTCAATGTTGTTATAAAGTAAAAGGTGAGAAGCAGAGAACTGTAATTAGATTAGAGGTCATGGGTTAATAGTAGAAATTATAGATAAATAAAAATAGACATTAACATACAGTTCTCCTTACTGTGCATTTCTAAAACTGCTTTACTGATTACTTAATTTGGGGGGATAGTGTTTCTTTGAAAGTCTTTTAACAAATTGCTTTAAAAAGGCTATTGGGAAAGAGACATTTTTTTATGATTATAAGATGTGAGGGTAATAGCCAGTCAATGAGATCCAACTGCTTTAAGCATGAAACTAATTACACAAGCCATTTACAAATTGAAAAATATGTAAATTATAAAAATCCTTCTTATATGTCGCTGGATTTAGCCGGTGACAAGATACTTCGAGTGTTTTAGTGCTACTCAGTCTTTAAAGTACAGTAGCCATCTTTGGGTATTCATTTCCCTCATGTTTCCTGAATGTGAGGTGGTTATTTTTACCCCAAGTAGAGGTCTATAGATAAGTGATTTTATAGCTGGCATTTTTATAGATTTAAAAGCAGACCTGCTGGAGGTCATACTAAATTAAAGTTTGCTTAGCATCAAGGAAAACAATTCAGAATGCATCAATATAGGAAAACACAGATGTCTTAACAGAAAGAGATTCATTTTCTTCTCATTCAGCAAATGTGAAAAATGTGTCTGTGTCATATTTCATGAGGAAACGTAATCACATTTTCTAGGGTCTATGATAGTTTTACTAGGTTTTCCTTCTTTGTCCTGTTTTGTCACTATATGTATATGTAAATAAAGGAAATTGTGAGAGCGTAAGTTTTTGTGAAAACTGTTTACACAATGTTATTATATAAAACTGCATGTGGCCGAAACTGGTTTGGCTCAGTGGTAGAGCGTTGGTCTGCGGACTGAAGAGTCCCAGGTTCGATTCCGGTCAAGGGCATGTACATTGGTTGCGGGCACATCCCCGGTAGGGGGTGTGCAAGAGGCAGCTGGTCGATGTTTCTCTCTCATCGACGTTTCTAGCTCTCTATCTCTCTCCCTTTCTCCTCTCTGTAAAATATCAATAAAATATATATTTTTTAAAAACCTGCATGTGCATTTTATTAATAAAGCAACGCACAGTTGCACAGGTGAGGGGTAGAGTGAACCCATTTTTGTTAATTTCATAACTGAACCTGGAGAGGAAAGAACAGACCACCAGTTTACTTATTTAGGGATAGTTTTAAATGCTAATTGTATTTGCTTCAAGCTCAGCATTTTAAAATCATGCTTTAAGATATTCAGGAACTATTAATGCTTTATTATATTTATCTATGTATATAAACATTTTGCAAATACATTTAGATATATTTGCATATATACAAAGCTTTGTGAATATATTCATTCATACATATATTTTAACTGTATGATTTATAACTGGAGGTATAGAAATGCTGATAGTGATTTTGACATAGGCTATGCCCACAGAGTTGAGGGGAATATGGTGTTACTTTTCCAAATCGCATGAGAGATGATTTCATGTTTCGATAGTAGAATGAATACAAATCAGATTCCTCTCAAACAAACAGAAAATCCAAACTTTGTTAGGTTTCATGTTTTCACCAGCCTATGTTTATGAAAACATAAGAGAGATTTCAATAATACAATATACTTGTATTACTGAGATGAACATATAGGACACTATATTTTGTCCATGATACAGAGTTCACAACCCCTTTTGCAGGTCTCAGCTGAGGAGATAATCTGTTTTTCTTACATTGCATTGTCCAGCTTTCAATAGGAGCATACATCAAGCCAAAATGGCCTTTAATCTTTTGCATTGTATTCATTTGCCATCCCCAAACACTTCCTCTGTCAGTGTTTGAACAGCATATGCTTTCAATACATATGATGGATGAATATGTGGATGATTAGATGAACGGATAGATAGGTGAATGGATGGGTGGCTGGATGAATAGATGGATGGATGGATGTGGAAACAAGCAAGTGAACATGTGCTGCTAGTAAGGCTGCATTTTCTTCCATCTCACCAGCTTTGGTGGGAAGTGGCGAGGCAGGGGATTTAGAGAAAGAGAGCATCTTTATGTAACAGAAGGGCAGAATCAATCACAACAACATTTGAGCTTCTGGGAGATCAATTCTGATTAAGTCATTTGACTACCAATCTGCATTTCCTCTGAATTGTTAAGTACCACCCACTCTACTGATTTAGAACAGTTTTTCTATATATGAGATCAGCATATGCAAATTAAAATATCAATGACTAAAGAGACATATGGCTTAATCTTTGCTTCAAATGAAATCTTATCAGGAGTGAAAATCGTTAGCTGGCGATAGCATCATCCTGACAGACTGAACTTTAATGCTGTTTCCTTTTTTCTTCCTCTCACAGCAGCTATTGGTTTATCATTAGTTTAATCAGAGGCAGACTAAAATGGGCTCATTTTGCACCCTCACGGCAGCTGACTGGCTAAGACTAAAAGAGCATATTGGAAACATAATCTGCAGTGACATTCTGAGACGAATGCCTAATTCCATCCACCTGTTACCAGGTAAGTGCAAACAGGTGGCTTCTGGAGACATTTGGAAAACTCTCCCAGGTACAGAGAAGATAAAAAGGAGCTTTTAAAATATACATATGTCAGGAATCCATTACTTCCCTCCCCAGAAAAGCCTATCTTTTTTGTGATCCCTCTTTTCTAACTCCCTTTTATCCATAATCTCACCATCTTATTTAAAGAGGTGAATTAATGAAAGTCGTTTTCTGCGTTTCTTCTTTCCATTCATTCTCTTATATCTACCCTCTAAGCCAACTTTTCCCTCCTTCAAGTATGTCCATTAATAACATCACTACTCTCATTTCTGCAGTTCAAAGTTGTAATGACTATGAAACATTGAAAAGGCACACAGCTGACGTTATAGGCTTTATTGTACTCGAATGATTGAGTCATAGAGAAGAAAGGAGTAAATATCATCTTTCCCCCCCAAAATATTGTAGAACCCTTTACCTGGACACATTGTTTACCTCTAACCCTCTGACATGTCATTCTGAGTTGATGGGGAGAATCATAGTTAGTGCTATCCTACAGTTAGTTGTGGCTAATAGTGTCTATTTAACCATAATCAATATATATTTCACTATATGGGGGAGGAGGGGATTGTCCTGTGGCTCACCAAATGTACATGGTTGACTTAATTATGGGGTCTGATTTTTTAACTTTTTTTTTTTTTTTTTTTTTTTACAGAGAAGAAGGGGGAGGGATAGAGAGTTAGAAACACTGATGAGAGAGAAACATAGATCAGCTGCCATCTGCACACCCCCTACTTGGGATGTGCCCACAACCAAGGACATGCCCTTGACTGGAATTGAACCTGAGACCCTTCAATCCTCAGGCCGATGCTCTATCCACTGAGCAAACCAGTTAGGGATGATATTCTTTCACATAGTCAGCTTTTTGTCCTGGACACAGTAGAAACTCACAGTGAGCTTCGGTAATGCAACTCTTGAGTTAAGAGGGAGAATGCTCTCACACATGTAATGAGCACATTTGAAGATACCACTGAATCATAGAAGTTTCATTTTATAGATTCAGTTTATGCTTCATAAAATTCACTGAGATTTTTATAATAATACATTTAATACACAATGTTATTTATGACATTTTGTTGTTTACTCTTTATGGCATGATAGCTGTTGAGTTGACAAATTTTGATAAAATTTCATGTGCCTGTAGTTTCATAAGTCCCATATTTGAACCTTTCATTTGGTTAAGACAGTGAGCCATTCTAAAACAAAAGATTAGAAAATGAAACATTTTTAATAGGCTTGTCTTTGTTTGCTAAACATAAAAGTACAATATGCTCATGTACTTATTTTCCAAAATAAAAATGTCACAAATAGAAAATTTAAACACTCCCACAATTTCACAAGTTAGAGACTCACTATTAAACATTTGTTTTGACTACTTTGAGTTTTTTCTAAAAGAGGTTCTGATTTTTTTACAAATCTAAGAACATATCTTTAAAGCAATTTTTATTATACATTTTTTGGTAAGGATTATCTTGCTCACATTTTTCCTTTCATAAATATTTTCAAAATATTATTTGCTGCATCATAGTTTATTATATGAATGCACTCTAATGTATCTTAATCTTCTTCTTTTCTTGAACATTTAGATTGTTTTATATATATATATAAGTTGTAATATATGTAACATATACATATATATGCTATATATATATATATTACATGTTTTAATTGGAGTATCCCTAGTTAATAGCATTATATATACTTTGGGTATACAGTATTATAATTTGATATCTGTATATTCTATTGCACAATCACCACCAAAAATATAGTTTCCATTGTCACCATATATTTGAATCTCTTAACCTATTTTGCCCTTCCCCACCTCCTTTCTCCTTAAGTAACCAACAATATGATGCATATATCTATGAGCTTGTTTTATTTTTGTTTGTTACTTTTTCAATTTACATTTTACATAAAAATTAAATAATATTGCTATTTTTTTAAAATTAAATTTAAAAAAACTTAGCATAATATCCTCAATGTCCACCCAAGTTGTTACAAATGACAATATTGCATCTTTATGTGACTGAGTAATATTTCATAAAATATATGTGTATAGACACTTAGGGTTTTTTGTGTGTGTGTTTTTTTTTTTTTTTCTTATCTTGGCCATTATAAATAATGCTGTGAACATAGAGGTACATATGTATTTTGAAATTAGTGTTTTTATATTTTTCAGATAAATACCAATCTTCCTAGATCATTGTATACTCTTATCATTATGAAAATGCTGAATCAAAAAACTCAATATACAATGTATATATTTATCTTTTGAATAATTACCTTAAGAAACTATTTTAAAAGGAAAATAATGTGATGAGAAGAGTTTTACCTCCTTCTATCATTTTTAAAGTGTTTTTATAACCCCAGATATTATTATTTTGTTGTCAAAACATAGAACTCTCTTAGGTTAATTTGTATGTATATGATTATACATAATTTTGAACATGTTACATGTTCATTTAGTCCATTATATTTTCCCATTACTTGGTTTGTGTTTGCTGTGAATATGTATTTGATATCATCAAATATGAATTAAAAATGAATTTAAAAAATTAAAATATGAATTAAAAAAATAATGATTGCATTAAAAAACAATCCAATACAAAAATACCTTGTATTTGTTGGAAATTTATTTTGAAAAACCCTATTGAATTATGTTTCTAAATTTACCTTATTTTTAAAATGCTTAAAAAGTGGATGACAACTTTTGAATTAGTGTTCCTCAGTATCTTAATACTTTCCACTGTCAGTGAAACTACAAGCAATTGAAAAAGTTGACCCAAGTTGTTCAGAATCATCTAACTCTAAGCCATTGTTAACCAAAGTGGGGCTAATGCAATTTTGGATCACAGACCAGTGGACACCTGAAAATTAATAGAATTTCCTTCCTTTAACTTAGGTCAGGTTCATATGCAAGCTCATAAAGGTGAAAGGCTAATGTTAACTCAATTACTATGTCATAGGATCTTATGATTTACAGTCTATTAAGATTCAAACATTTCCAGTTAAAATGGCACACTTGACATTAAATTATGAGAGCTCTTTTCTTTCCTTCCTTTGCTAAAATAGATCTGTTTATCCTCCAAAGAGGTCAAGACCTCAAAATAAGAGACTGGATTACTCTTAGGATTTGAGTTTCTCCTTTCTTCATCAGCAATAAAATGTACTGTAGGAGAGTTCTTCTCTATCTAGGAAAGCAGAATTAATTTGCTCATTTTGTAAAGGACTGATAAATAATGAGCAGACTCTCGGACACATAAGTCCTAATGCAAATATTTCACGCAAACCCACCAACTGACATTTTTAAAGAAGAGTTTCATCAAATTATGCCTGGCAACTTAGCCTATTACAAAATCAGCTGTGTGACTTACCGTATTTTCTGGCATATAAGACGACCCCCTAATTTTACAGTTAAAACGTAGGTGTAGGCCTATATTCGCTGTATAAGACTACCCCCCAATTCTGAGGCAACACCAGTTCTTTTTTTAATAGACCGCCTCTCTGACTCTGGCTAATCTGAGTAGGTTTTTACTAGAACACAGCGTAGCTTCGGGTACAGAACATGTACACTGTGTTCTAGTAAAAAGCCTGCTCAGATTGGCCAGAGTCAGAGAGGCAGTCTATTAAAAAAAGAACTGGTGTTGCCTCGGAAGTGGGGGGTAGTCTTATACAGCGAATATAGGCCTAAACCTATGTTTTAACTGTAAAATTAGGGGGTCGTCTTATATGCCGGAAAATACGGTAATAAATAGTACCTATATGTCCATCAATAGAAAGATTAATACCCCTTAATTTGAGTCCATAATCATAGGCCTCATAATTAAAATGTATTAATAGAGTCACTGAGAGCATGGAATGAGCAATTGGATTTAAGGGACTGGCTGGTACATAGTATATGATCTATTATACACTAATAAAAGAGAAAGATGCAAATTACTGTCACTCTGCTATGCTACTATCCAATCAGAGTGAATATGAAAATTAACCTGAAAATATGGCAGCAGCCTCACCCCTCCTATCCCCTCTGCTGCTCTGGGCCTATGGGGGTCAGATAATTTGGGCCCTGAGGCTGGGTGTGGCCCAGGAGACCAAGAAGCTGCCTGTCCCATGATCCCAGGCTGTAGCCAGCCTCAGAAGCAGCCTGCCTCAGATCCTGGGGGAGACAGGGAAACCGGGCCCCAGCGCCTGAGGCTGTCTATAGCCTTGGAAACGAAGAAGTCACTTGTCCTGTGATCCCAAGCCACAGCCAGCTGGAGAAATCACCCACACTGTATCCAGGTAAAATGGAGAAGTCATCTGACTGCAATCCAGGCACAAGCACCTGTGGCTGGCTACAGTCTGGTAGACAGAGAAACTGCCCACCCTGCAGTCCCAGGCACCAGTACCTGCGGCTGGCTGTGGCCTGGGAGACAGAGACACCTCCTACCCATCGGTCCTGGGCGCCAGCACTTGCAGCTGCAGCCCACTCGAAGCCATCTGCCCACCACCCCCTGTGGCTGCAGCTGGCCTGACCACCTCTGGCTGACCAGAGCAAGGGAAGCCTGGATCCTGGGTGCCTGTGGTCGGATGGAGGAGGGAATCCTGGGTCCCGGATGTGGGCCAAGGTGGTTAGGAACAATCAAGCCAGCAGGGGAGCAGTTAAGGACAATCAGGATGGCAGGCAGAGGAAGTTAGGGACAATGAGGCAGGCAGGCGAGCAGTTAGGAGCCAGCAGTTCCAGATTGTGAGAGGAATGTCTGACTGCTGGTTATCCCCTGAGGGGTCCCAGATTGGAGAGAGTGCAGGCCTGGCTGAGGGACACCCTTTCCCAACCCCATCCCTACGCACAAATTTCATGCACTGGGCCACTAGTACATCAATATTAGCAGTAACAATATTGATGATATTTTCACTTAAGCAAAGAGATAGCTCTAAAATTTTATATTATAGTGAATACTTCTTACAACTAATATATTATGATTTTTATTGTTTAATTACTTCTCTACAAACATAATGGTAAGAATACAGAAAATAATTGTATGGTTAAGAATCCTAGGACCTTTCTTTTCCTTTTAATGATGTTTTACTCTGAGCAGTATTTTAAACAGCAAAGAAATGAGTTTAAGCTCTAAAATACCTATGTTTGTGAGTCTTATTGACCAAGAGGTAAGAATCTCAATTCTGTTTCTTCACAATTTTTAAGAAAATTAGAAAATGATCAATACCTAATTCAATGACCATGCTTTGCACCAGGCTTAATCTATAGGATTCTAGATACACTATATCACACACTGTCAACTTGGCCCCCACCACTCCTTTGAAGGATGAAAACTCTGTTTCCCAGAATTGCCTTTTCTGTGTGAGTCTGGCTTGAATAGTGTCCATGAGAGCAGCTAAATTTGGAAGGTAGAAGTGAACCCTCAGAAGCCATATTTTCTAGAGGAGGTCAAAGCCAGATTTTCAGGTAGACAAAGAGTCAAAAAAGGCAGCCAGCGAGCTTTTAAGATCCACCCACATAGGTGTTTCAAGCTGTTATTTATCTGTTTGTTTGTTTGTTTTTGTTTGTTTATTCCTGACCAGAGGAGTGATGATAATTTTTCCCCATTAATTTTTAGAGAGAATGGAAGGGAATGGGGAAAAAGAGGGAGAAACACAATGTAAGAGAGACACATGGATTGGTTGCCTCCCACAAGTGCCCCCAACTGGAGGTGGGATTGAATCTAAAACCAGGTGTCTCTAACTGGGAGTGGAACCCATGAACCACTGGTGTGAAGGCTAAAGCTCTAACCACTGAGAATTGCCTGCCAGGGCTCAAGCTGAGATTTTTAATGTTAACATCTATGACCACTGATGGCAATTCTCCCATAACTTTTGATGGCGGCTTCCCAGGCCTCTACTCTCTCAGCTCTTCCCATGATAATGTAAGCACTAATTCATGTCAAAACCTTTATATCCAGAACACAATGAATGGCTTCTAGTGCCCTGATCAAATGATGAACAAATTTAATATGACAAATTTAAGCACAGCTTTAGAATATTTTTTATTGAAGTCCTAACTGTGTTTACAAACCAATTTGAATAATTTTACATACTTGTCAGTACAATAAAATTTAAAAGTCATGGTAGTTCTGTTGAGTTATCTTTTAATTAATTACCTGATATATTAATATATTAAATATGGGAGATCTAGAGAGAACATACTGATTAAAAAATTATCTTATTTTTATTTTAAATAACATTTTTCTTTACATATAGGCAAAAAGAAAATGCATCAAACTTATATATTTTATGGGTTATGCCTTGGATTGTAGTGTGCCCTCCAAATTTATGTCAACCTGAAACCTCAGAATGTGATCTTATTTGGAAATAATGCCTTTGCAGATGTAATTAGTCAAGATAAGGTGATACTGGCTTAGGGTAGGCCAAATTTGAATAATGGCATCCTTGTAAGAAGAGTAGAGGGCACAGGGAGATGCTGCTGAGACCTCATAGTGCAAAATGTGGCACACAACCCAGCCCAGCCTGGAAAAGGTAGCTGTGGACTCTGAGTAATGACATCATGTAGCGATGCCTGGCTTCCTCTCCCTAGCAACTAGCCTCCTTGGAATTTTTTCAGCGCAGAAATACAATTTGCTTTACAGCCAGGTAGAAACATTTTACAATCTAACCAAATGTCTGGGAAGCATTTTCCCATGCCTTATCACATTTGATACTCACAGAAGTCCTGGAGTAGGTAAATAGGAGACTTGATGGAATCCAACTTAATTATTTTCATTTAGCTGGAAAATGGAGATTTAGAAAAGTTAGAAACTTAACCCCACTGAAAAGAAGTAAGAAATGGTGGACCTTGAAAATGGATTCAGGTTTTGTCACTGCACACACTATGGTCAAACAGTGCTGCAGTTAAATATTTTTACTCTTTGTTCTCCCTGTGTGAGCTATAATAATAATCTGCTTCATGTTGATATTTACTATAGTGTTGCTAAAAATTACCTGAAAGAGAAGTTGGGGTGCTTCACTGGGCTGGAAAATGTTTTTCCAAATCAGAAAACAGATCTAATTAAGCAAAGTTATCTATATATACTAGTATAAAGCTCTTGCTGGAGCCAATCACACACATGTGTTTCCATCTGTCATTATTGATCGTGAATTTGGTTGACACTTATAGAGAAAGGGCGAAGAGTGATATTAAAATATTTCTTCTAATTAATTTCCTTTCAATGTGCACAAATCTGTGCACTGGGCCATTGGTATATTAATAAGAAGAAGGCAAAAATAAATTTAAAGACAAGTTAATCAGAAACAAACTCATGGATACAGAAAAACTAAGTTTCCAGATTATAGGAGGTTTGAGTGGATGGATGAATGAAAAGATAAAGAGATTAAGAAGTGCAAATTTCCAGGTATAGAACTAGTCATGGGGATGTAAAGAATAGCTATGTAATATTTATAGCCAAAAATATTACAGAAAAAATAAAAAGAATATTGGCAAATATGTTCCTCTATATATTAAATTATAAATATTGATAGATGAGAAAAAGTTTAAAACAATTAATAATTATTAGTATAAATTTATGACTTGAATAAAGTTGATACCTCTGATTAATGGCAAAGAGACAGATTATCTGAAAAATACAATTGGGGATAAATTGATTTTACTTATATGTAGAATATAATGAACAGAAATAGAAACAAAGAAAATAGAAACAGACTCATAGATACAGAGAACAGACTGACAGCTGTCAAAGGGAAGGAGGTTTAGGCTGTGAGTGAAAGAGGCAAAGGGATTAAGAAAAAAACAACAACAACAAACAAAAATTTAGACACACACAATAGTATGCTATTACCAGAGGGAAAGGGGATGAGGGAGTTAGAGGAGGGTAAAGGAAGGATAAATGTTGATAGATTGATTCCTGACTTGGGGTGCTTAACACACAATACAATATAAAAAAGATGTATTATAGAAATGTACACCTGAAACCTATATCATATGAATAACTGATGTGACCCCTATAAATGCAATAAAAATAAGTTAAATTAAAAAACACAGAATTTAAAAATGAGTGTGTTGACACAATTTTATGTTTAAGAACTTATTCTTAATAAATAAATAAATAAATAAATGGTCCAGAATGCAGAGCTGTTTCTTTCAAAACTAGAACCACACTGAATAGTTAAAAATAAAGGTTTGAATAAAAATAGTATCTTCATATAATGAAATATTGTGCCCTTCAGGATAATATTTCAAAAATTAAAAGCAAACATAGTGATGCATATAGTAAATTCTTTTAAAAATTATAACTTTGGTAGAAGTACAAAAATACATAGAAAGATGCAAATACATATAGTATATTACATGTGTATATATATTTGAGTAGAAATATTATGATTGATTCGTTCTTTATGCTTATCTCTTTTTCTTAATTTTCCATCATAAACATGCATTTAATGGGTAATTAAAATGTTAGTTGCTATGGCAAAAAAATTACACAGATTAATGTTCATTGAGATTTAATTGTACATGCCATATTAAATTTTTAAATGATAGTAACAGACAAAGAGCATATTTTTAAGTAAAAAAAAACAAACACAAACTGGAGTACATAAATCGAAATATGATTGCTAGCTAATCAATTTATAAATAGATTCTCTTGTTTTCTTATATGTATTTTTAATATTTTAATAAAGAATATTAAATAAATAAAATTCCATTATTTTAAAAATATGCTCAAATATCTGAGTCCAAACAGCTATTAAAAATTAGAATAGTCTATATCTATTAAAGTGAACATTAATTTAAAGATTCTTTTTTAATGTATCCAGTAAGAATTTTGGCTCTTATGCTAACATCATTGCCATTTTTCATAATCTACTTTTCTCTCATTTATGTCATGTCCTGCTTCCACAGCACCCAGCTTAGGCACCATCCAGGGACTTGTCAAGAGTGCATACTCTCCAGCCCCTCTTAGATCTGCTGAATCAGAATCTGCATTTTAGCCAGAGCCTCCGGAGACTTGAGCATCACATTGTGTTTCAGAGTTATATCAGTCAAGTCAATGAATATGTCACTTCTTTTTTTCTTTTTATTATTATTTTGTTTAAATACTCACCCCAGAATCTTTTTCCATTATTTTAGAGAGAGTGGAACTGAAAAAGACGGAGAGAAGCACTGTTGTGAAACACATCTATTGGTTGCCTCCTTCATGCGCCCTGACCAGGGGCCTGGCCAGGGAGGAGCCTGCAACCTAGGTACTTGCCCTTATCAGAAATGAACCGTGGACCCTTTGCTCTGCAGGCATATGCTCTATCCACTATTTTTTTGATATTATTCTGATCACCCTAGGTAAAAATAACAAATCTCATTCCTCCCTGTCTTTTTCACCTGCTTCATTTTTTCATCGTAGCAATCACCATTAACTGATCTTATAGCTTAATTGTATTAGTTATTATGTATTCACTTTAAAAAAAAATCTCTGCTTTCTCTGAGTTCAGGAGAATTTATTGTATGGCCTTATCTGGTTGGGAAAAGTGTTGAGTTCAGAATTGGAAAGCAAGATTGGTTCAGAGCCCAAAGTGGAGATGAGATCAAACACTTATGTAACAAATACTTCTTCAACTTTTACTACATGCCATAGACACATAGTGTCCATCCACATCAGTGAAAAGTTTGAGAGTTTAGATGATATGAGGTGTTGAGGAAATAGTTGTGGATGAGGGAAATGGAGAGTGTTGTTCTCAAGAAAGGCCTCATGCGGAAGGTGATATCAATACACTTACATGAAGGCTACTAAGAACAGGCTTCTGTACTCATGGTGCTAGACTGCTAGCGACCCAGAGGTTGAGAACCACCGCTGTAGAGCCTAAGACCATCGGAAAGCACAGACATTTACATTACGATTCATTAACAGTAGAAAAATTACAGTTATGAAGTAGCAACGAAAATAGTTTTATGGTTGGGGGGCTCACCTCAACATGAGGAACTGTATTAAAGGGCCGTGGCATTAGGAAGGGTTGAGAACCACTGTGCTAGAGGAAGAAGATGACAAAAGAGAAATTATGAAATAGGAGGGAAACATGCTGAACCAGTTCACATCAGATGACTTTGCTTTTCATCAACATATGGGAAGCATTCATAACCAGACCGAGCAAGGGTTAAGGAAAGTGGGAAATACTTGGAATAGCCCATGTGGAGTCAATTATCGATAGCTATGGGGATTCTACTTGGCTCCTCCCACCACTGCCCCATAAATAAATGTACATTCCTAAAGCATGGTGCATATTCCTATCTTGTATTTAGCTAAGTAAATAACACATTCGGAGTACCACTGAACAGAGAGCTGACTGGGGGTACAGTCTATGGCAGATTCCCCAGAAAATCCCCTTATCATGATTTAGGACCTCAGATGTAAAAGATGATAGATAAGTATTTGATGAAAGGTCACAGATTGAAAGGGTGGAAAGACACAGAAAACGTGGTATTCCCTTTGGATTGGAGACTGGGAAAGTAGTATAGTAATAACTTCAGGAGAATGAGAGAATGTAGGGTACTGGTGATCTGAAGGTGTGGTCCCAATAAGAGGCTGATGAACTTTGAGAACAGGAAAGTACCAAGGGGATCAAAATCATATAGAGGCAGAAGAGGGACCTCTTCCAGGTCAAAGGAGAGGGACATGTACAAAGTAGCTATGGTAACCCAGCCAGCATGGCTCAGTGGTTGATCGTAGACCTATAAACCAAGAGGTCATGGTTCCATTCCTGGTCAGGGCATATGTCCAGGTTGTGGGCTAGATCCCCAGTTTGAGGCATGCAGGAGGCAATTGATCAATGATTCTCTCTCATCATTGATGTTTTTATCTCTCTCTCTTCTTCCCCTTTCCTCTATGAAATTAATAAAAGTTTATTTGAAGGAGCTATGGTCAAGAAGAGGAACAACAGAATCTAAATAGAGTATTTCTCCATTGTGTTTCTGAGAATTACCTACCAGTATGTGCCAGTCAGGGGTTGATCATTCACAGAATAAATAAGCCAGGCTCTCAGGCGGGGGATGCAATATGTAAATTGTACTAAAATCAGATTCCCATTAAAAACACTTCCGAGGAAACATAACTTTTAATGAGAGGGGCTTGCATGTTCTCTGGAACAGTATGAGAAGGAAAACAATGTGGGCTCTTTGCCCGTGATATCAGGAGCCAAAGGAAGTTTGGTGATTATGCACTTAGTCGCTACCATGTGACAGAAGCCATCCATGCCAGTTCCACGGAATCCAATTTAACTGTAGGCACAGCTTTGGAGGAGGTCACGTGACCAGCAACACAGTCAATAAATGTATCACAAAACAGGAAAAAGAAAAAAGAAGAGCTTCCTAACTAGCTGGATGTATCTGGTAGTGTTCCCAAATGACTTTATGTTCCCAGTTGGGTTTGATTGTGCCTGGGAATCCTAAGAGACAACATTTCCTAATCCTCATATTATAAGAAATGAATGAAAAATTATCAAAAAAAAAAAAAAAAAAAAAGGACAGGCATTGATTGTACTGACTACTTGATGCTTTAGCTCACCCAGATTTCTCCTTAGCTACTAGGACTCCATTAAACCTCTTCCTTGTTTCCTTAGTCATATTTTTCTAGCTAATGTTTAACACACCTATTTTTTTAAATTTAAGACAGAGGTATCCTTGGCAAGATGTGCTTATAGATTTTTGAGCTTAGGGGTTTTCTAGTTCTCTTGGTGATAAACTGGAGAGAGAATTATGACTGAATATAATGAAGCCTTTGTCTGAATAGCCATCCAGGAATTCTCATGAAATGGGGATTTTCCTCGCATAGCAGAAGCAATACATCCTGCTGATTAGTACTTGTTGACTGCTTGTTGACTGCCTGGGAGCCCAGGGCCAAGGTGGTTGAGTTATGGTCCCCGGTCTGTCACGAGCAAACTCTGTAACCTTGTCCAAGTTATGTTACCTCTTAGCATTTCATTTGCAAAATGGGTGTAATCAGACCTTTCTGACAGGAATGTTGTAAGGGCTAATTAATTGCTGTTTGTTAAGTGTGCCGAGATTGTCAGATTAAAGCATTAGGGAAGTGTCAAGTTTGTGTTATTATGGTATTATTTTTCTTTGTTTGGTAGGAAATGCCATTTCTGTGTAATTTACTTTAACAGTAAAATAAGCCATTTTAATCAATGCACAATCAAGCCCTTATTCATTGAGGACAAGGGTGTATACACTTAGCCAGAGCGCTGGTGTCAGCTGACACAGGGCAGGGATCTGAAAATTCTGCACTGGATACAAAGAAAGCCTAGAAAATGAAACTCGGGGCGATTAGATTCGGAGTGCCCAGGAGACTCATGTTACAGACCCAATATAGTCCCTTATTAGCAAGGAAAAAAAGGCTGTAACCTTAGCAACCGATACCCAATCTCCTAAAAAGAGTTTTATCCATGTCACCAAAAAATTGTCGTAACGATTGTACATCTGGCTCAGAAACTAAATATCAGAAATATTTAATTAGCATGCACGGGGGACTTTAAGCATATGGATTTATTAAAGACCTTCTAATAACTTAGGAGTGTATGTGTTTAGATGTTATTTTCTTTTTATCAGTTCACATTAGCCATAGTTTATAGGCTTTGACTATTATGATAATAGCTGGCAAATCTTGATTTTTTTCCCAAGGAAAATACAAGCAGGTTTTATTTTTATTTATTTATTTTTTGAAAATGCTATTTAGCAACATATATAAATTACTCAATGTTATTAAGCAATATATATAAGTTGCAGTACTTTTAAGACACAACTTTTTTCTAATATGTTTGTTACTATTGATAAATATAACAAAATGACTATAATAAATAGACTGACAAGTACATTTACTGAAAAAATCATTCAGCACAAATATTTAAAATGAAGAAATTAATCAAGTAAAATGTAATTGGGTATAGATAGATAGTTTACAAACAATTTCCTACAAATAATGACTATATAATTCACACCCACAGTTTACAGTATTAATCAATATATTTGTGATATTCGAGAGTCAATCTAGGTAGTGAAAATTCCACAACTTTTAAAACTTTTATTGGCTATATATATATATATATATATATATATATATATATATATATATCTTGAATATCATTTTACTTCAGTACAGACAGATGGACAATCTCCACTTTGAAAAATGGCAGTAATACATTTTCTATTGAACCAGTCTGCAGACACATTGATGGAGGAGCCAATCTCATATCTGACTTGGACATTTACAATGCGTCACTGATGGTCTTTCTCCTTACCTTCTTACAACACAAAGCCAGACAAATCCCTTTAACATGTAAGCCTGGCCATTTCACAGTCCTGTTGAAAATCCTCAGTTACTTCCCACTGTATTGAAAACAAAATCCATCAGGGCCCTCTGTGGGAGCACCAGCTATTCCTCTGAGCTCATCTCCTGCCTCTCTTCTTGTGTGCACCGTGCTTGTCTCATTGCTTTTCTTCCTGGACATCAGAAACACTGTGCTTGGTCTTCTCTATAGTGTTTGTACATTCTGTTCCTTTGGCAGGGGTTCTTCGTTTAGTTTACTCAGTTATGTACTCAAGCATCATGTGAGAGTGTTTCCCTAGGAATCCTGTCTATAACAATACCACTATAACAATTTGCTATTACCATCTCTACAATGTGTTTTATCATCTGCCATAGTATATATTCACACCTTCAAAGCATAGAAGAGTGCCTGGCACATAGTATTAACTTAACAAATATTTATTGAAAACAAGAATGCATATTGAGTTGGTGCGACATTCCATAAAATCTTACTCCTTACTAATGTTAAGATTTATTAAATGATTTCAAAGTAAAGTTCCTAGTGTGAATGTGGCTTAGAAGTTCCTGAAAACAAGACAAAATTTTATTAAGCAGCATCTGTTTGGAAATTATCTAAAGCTGACATATATAGTATAAGCATATACACTGGAGGCTTGGTGCATGAATTCATGCATGGATGGGGTACTTTGAAGGCCTGGGCAATGATTGAAGCTGATCGAGGGTGATTGGAGCCAGCCAGCCGGGGGGGGGGGGGGGGGGGGGAGGACCATGGGAGGTTGGCTGGCCCCGGAAGGGAAGTTGGCTGTGGGAGCTCACTCTTATGTTGAGCATCTACCCCCTGGTGGTCAGTGCGCATCATAGCCGGGGCCAGGCTGGTAGAGGGGAGAGGAGGGGCCATGGGCTGTTGACCAGCCAGCCCCACCCTATGGTCGAACTCCCAGTTGAGGGGACAATTTTCATATTTGCCTATCTATATAGGCTAATATGAAAATTATATATATATGAAACATTGATCAGTTGCCTCCTGTATGCCATCTTCTAAAGATTAGGCCCACTACTCAGGCCAGTGCCCTGACCAGGAATCAAACTAGCTACCTCTCCCTGTATGGGATGATACTCAACCAAGTGAGCCACACCAGCAAGGCAACACTTAAGTTTTATGTGGCAGCAAGGTGTAGGTGAGTGCCTTATATCTTCTGGAAGTCACATATGAGCAAACAGCCACAAACTCAGCTCCATAGCTCCACTGTTCACAGGTAAAGCAAGCCAGTGGTTTGGTTATAGACTGTGCTGTTGTCCATCCAAAGATTTACATTTTTAATTACACAAGGCAAGTTTGGGGAAAAGGGTGATGTGAAGCATGTATACTTCTTAGAGATCAATTCTTTTTCTTAACATTTTTAATTTTATTAAGCTGATACCATTTTAGATTTCCAAGAAAATAAAAGAAAGCCTACTACTACTACTACTTATCTGAATATTTAAAACCCCAATTATTTCTCAAAATCAATCTCAGTGTCACCTTATTGATATTCCTTTCCAGCATTAGCTGTTTCCTCCTTTATTCTCCTTTCATTCACTTTTAAGAGAACACACAATATCTGATTTTATATACATACTAGAGGCCCTTTGCATGAAATTCCATGCACTTAGGCGGTTTCCTCAACCCGGCCTGTATCTGTTTGCAGTCTGGACTCAGGGATGTTCAACTGCCACAGAGGTGGGAGAGGCTCCTGCCATCACCACTGCACTTGCCAGCCATGAGCTCTGCTTCTGGCTGAGTGGCACGCCCCCTGTGGAAGCACACTGACCACTAGGGGGCAGCTCCTTCATTGAACATCTGCCACCTTGTGGTCAGCACATGTCATGGTGACCAGTCATTCTGTTGTTTGGTTGATTTGCATATTAGCATTTAATTATATAGGATAAATACGTAGGTATGTATATAAATACTAGAGGCCTGATGAACAAAATTTGAGCAAAAGGCTCAGCCCTCGCAGTCCCAGCTTCCTCAGAAGGTCATCCAGTCCTCTGGAAGGTCGTCTAGATGTTTGTTCTATTGTTCAGTCTAATTAGCATATTAGCTCATTATTATATAGGATGTGTGTGTGTGTGTGTGTGTGTGTATACACACACACACACACACACACACACACACATACATATATATGTTTTTCCAACCACACTGAGTGCTAGAGTAAACTCAGGGAAGTTCCATGCCCTACTTGTCCTTTATCTTCAGCATCTAGCACAACATATCACCTGGAGTAGCCACTTATTATGTATTTGTAGAAGGTTTAAATGTACAGATATTCATATATATACACAGGCAGACATATATAGTAACTAGAGGCTCGGTGCATGGATTCATGTACCGGTGGGGTCCCTTGGCCTGGCCTGTGGGGATAGGGCTGAAACTGGCTCTCCAACATCCCCCAAGGTGTCCCAGATTGTGAGAGGGCAATTCTCAGGTTTTGCATCCTGGAATCGGGCTCCCTTCTCTCTGGTTTTGGGTGCATCACCCTCGAATCTCAGCTGTCAAGTCACTGCAGCTCAGCAGCTCTTATGTTGAGCATGTTTCCCCCAGTGGTCAGTGCATGTCATAGCTACTGATCAGATGGTTGAATGGTCGAACAGTCACTTAGTCTTTTATAATATATATTATAACATTACTCTAAATCTGGGTGGTCTATGCATTACTAAAAAATTGCATATACAATAGAATTGTATATTAAATAATAGTTTAATTCTGCTATTAAAACCAAGAAGTACAAATACTATTTAAAGAAATCAAAGGGTTCACTTTCTTTTCTCAGGAAGAATTATGTAAAATTATGAAGAAAAGTGGTATATTGTAGTTACTAGAGTAGGGAACTGGAATTTAGTGTTTTAATTTTAATTTTTCAGTATTTGTTTGATTTTGAGCTGCTGTAACCTATTTTATGTCTTTCATTTATAATAAAGGAACTTGAGGTGGATGCTAGTGGTGGGTAGGCAGAATAGTCCCTAAAGATGTCCATAACTTCACCCCTAAATGCTGCTAATATGATGCCTGATGTACAAAAAGGAACTTTGTGGGCATGACTAAGGTTAGAAACTTTACATTGGGGGAGACTATTCTGATTTATTCAGGTGAACTGCAACAAATCACAGGATTCCTAAAGGCAGAGAACACTCCTTGGCTATTGTCAGAGAGGAACAGTGACCTTGGACGAATGGTCAGAGAGGTGCAGCACTAAAGATAGAAGAGCTTTAAAGATAAAAGGAGGCCTCAGCCAAGGATTCAGGGTGGCCTCTAACAGCTAGAAGAGGCAAAAAAATGAATCCTTTGACAATCCCTTCAGAATGGAAAGCAACCCTGCTGACACCTGGATTTTAGTCCAGGGTACCCTCATCAGACTCTTCGGTTACAAATATGTAATTAAATGTGTGTGCTTTTAAGACACTCAATTTTTGGTAATTTGTTACAGCAGCAATAGAAAACTAATACAATATCTTGTTGCCTTACATCTTGCAAATCTCCCAATTATATTTAAATCTCGATGAATACATCTTGGGGTTGTTTAAAAGTAAGGTGCATTTATACCAGAGATTTCTGTCTTCCAAAAGTATGTGTTTGATATACTTCCGGGGAAAAAAACCCCTCTCTGTTCTCTGCTTGAACAAAAGATTTTGTAACTGACTCCAATATTCCTTTTACACAATAGAAATCAAAGCCTGCCAATGCTCATGCCATTTACTTTAGTCAAAATCTGGATGATGCATTGCATAAGTAACAGCATAATAGAGCCCCCGTATTGTAATCTGGGTAGATGTATGCTGTGCTTTGAAAATCAAATATTGTTCCCTTTGACGTTTTGACAAGTAATTTAGACAACAATATACATTTGGCCAACTCATGAATGTGGGACTTCTCGTCCTCGGAATTGTGCAGGGTTTGCACGATGCTAAGAATGACAACAATTAGAGAACTCACTTGCGTCTGCCAAGTGAACAGATGGCCTTGTAGTTTAGAGGAACAATGGTGAAGAAAGAAAAATCGAAGGGGTGGGAATGGGGGAACTGGTGGGGTGGGATAAAACTTTTGCTAGCCAAAATAGCACTAATAACACCAAAGAAAGATGGAGACAAAAGCATGTTCCAATTTGTTTTTGAAAGGTATACAAAAAAAAAGAAAAAAGGTCTTGCTCATTTCACAGACCCATATTGAATCTAACTCCAGTGTACTTGAGATCTATAAGCTATATAATTACAATGTTGACATTCAAAGTGAGAGTTTGAAACAGGATGACATGTTTTTAGTAGGCTGTATTAGTCTTTTTTTTTTTTAAGCTTATCTGTGGAATAAGAGAACTCAAATAAGAACTAAAACTTTACCCTCAAAAACCTAAAATACTTTATACACATTCCCTTTATAAGGATAGAAAGGTAATTGTTTTCTTTTATCTCTTTTGAGCCATTAACTTTCACTCAGTAGAGAATGATTGCCTTTTTGGTGAAGAGCTTCACTACATAGGTTGTATGTATGTGTTTGGATGTGTGTATGCATGTGTCTAGGTTTATGTGTTAGGTAATCCACAAGATGGTCCTGCTTCTTTGCTTTGAGAAGTTTGATCACAGTTGATGATGTGTGTTTGAATTTAAAATAATTTGAACCTCCAATCTGTAAGAATCCTCTTGCTTATGCAGTTTTCCAATAAAGAAAATTGAATTATCATTTGGGTTATGTTGAGATGAGAGTCTGCACTTATATAGCCATAAAAGTTATTCAGACATTGTTTTCTCTCCCTTGAATAGTATTTATGTTACTTAATTACTAAACTAGTTGCAATACCTCCTGCTTATTAAATAATTTGTTACTCATCATGCTAAGCATTTTATCATGTATTATCTCATTTAAAATGCATGGTGACACTCTGAAGTAGGCACAGGTACTATTTCCCTATTTATTTATTTAAAATATATATATATTTTTATTGATTTCAGATAAGAAAAGAGAGATAGAAACATCTATAATGAGAGAGAATTATGGATTGGCTACCTCATGCATGCTCTCACACTGGGGATCTAGCCCACAACCCTGGCATGTGCCCTGACAGGGAATCGAACCATGACTTCCTGGTTCATAGGTCGACACTCAACCACTGAGCCATGCCTGTTGGGCTATTTGCCCCTTTTAAAGATGAGTCAATGGAGACTATAAAAAATGGAGAGATTTAGTGAAAGCCACATATTTAATTAATCTGGAATGGGGACAGAACACTAGGTTAGTCTAACTGAAAACTTTCTAACTAACCATTTGAATTAAGGTAAGTTAGGCAATGGTCACACATACACTACCAGTGGTTTAACAGGATGGAT
Organism: Pipistrellus hanaki; assembly: GCF_964339955.1. Classification (NCBI taxonomy): domain Eukaryota; kingdom Metazoa; phylum Chordata; class Mammalia; order Chiroptera; family Vespertilionidae; genus Pipistrellus; species Pipistrellus hanaki. The sequence goes on from NC_140503.1 coordinate 13,772,152, forward strand.
GTCGGTCACTCATCTGCAGGGCAGCTCTCCCCATGTGACCACACACAGACCCAGGCTTGTTTGGTCTTAGAGCTCAGCCACCTTCCCCTAGTAGAACCTTGCCATGGTCTGCATTTCTAAAGGAAGGAGAGGGAGATTATCCATAGGAGGACTTTGTAGGCCAACCGTGGGTTTTACAAAAGCACTCTGCTTGTGTTCTTTTGCAGAAAACTTAGACCATTTGCCTCAGTCATACCTAGCCCACAGTATTGATCTACAAAAGTATTTTTGTCCTCTCATTTTTCTCCTCAAATTGCCCATGTGATTTAAATAGTTCAAAGTGCTCTTTGGGGAGCACTGTATCTTCAGGGAACATTTAGAGGTTGGGGAAATGGTGAAAGGCTAGTCCCTCCCCAACATTGTCACCTAGGTTTCCTCTAAACTACTTTGACGGTCTTCATTATGGGAAGTTTTACTGAAAT